>NC_066582.1:130432777-131055902 GCF_024323335.1 Lathyrus oleraceus | reverse complement strand
CTGGCAACGATTGCAAGATCAAATCAGTCGCAAGTTCCTTTTCGAGGGGAAAACCCAATCTCTCAAGGTTTTCCACATACCCAATCATCTTGAGTACATGGGGACCTACAGGGGCTCCCTCAGCTAACTTGCCTTGAAAAAGGGCTTTTGAAACTTTAAATCTCTCATGCCTTGCTTGCTCTTGAGAGAGCATTTTCAGGTGTTCGATCATATCAAACGCTGACATGTTCTCATGTTGCTTTTGCAATTCTGAGTTCATGGTAGCTAGCATGAGACAAGCAGTTTCATTGGCATCATCGACATGCTTCTTATAAGCATCTCTTTCTGCCTTAGGTGCAGAACTAGGAGGTTCCTCTTCAGAAACAGGTGTCTCCAAGACATACAACTTTTTATCATGTTTGAGGACAATCCTCAGGTTTCGGTGCCAATCTAGAAAATTTGTCCTAGACAATTTTTCCTTATCAAGGATTGATCATAAAATGTTGTTAGAGGTGTTTGCTGTCATGGTTATCTACATAAGGATTAATGAAAATATAAGTATCATTGACATATTTAATTAGGCCTTTAATTAAATATGCTCCCGCTATTTTAATCAAAACAAATGACCCACATCATCTGATTCGGAAAATCCCGTTGGAAGATTTTCTAGTGGGTCGAGATCCATATTTCACTTCGTTCTAAGTCCGCGTAGGCGGATTACACAAAACTAGGTTATTTAGGTAGGAACTCCTTCCAATTGTATCTCATACAACTCTCGAAAATTTCAGTTGGGTGAATAACTCCTTATTCCAATCCATCATATAGATTATTCCCAACTCTTGCTTCTAAACATATATAATCTTATTATAATTTGTTTAGTTAAGTTTGACCCATTGTTTTAACAGTTGGATATTACAATTATCCCATCGCACCTTACTAATATAGAACATGCATCTCGCGTAGGCGAAACCTACATTATCCATTACTAGTCTTGATGAGTGTTAAAACTTGGAAAGCATAAACTTAATATTTAATTTGAGGAAATTGTAATTTTTCTGATCTCACCGGCTTGTTTATCATATAAATCGTCTCTCACATGCATCAACATACATTCACATGCATCAACATACATACATACATAATGAAACAGTTATGGCCCCTAGCGCAATTGTTCTCCCAAGCCAATGAGAGAACCTAAGCTAACCTAACAACGATCTAAGCTTCTCCAAGCAAGATCTTCAAGGTTGTCCTCATTTGGCACTGACTTCTTTGCTTTCTTCATATCATTACATTACATAAAGAAACTCGTTTTACATACAAGGGAGTGAGATGAGAAAAGAAGTTACATTTGGGAGATTAAGAGAGAGGCACGACATGCAGGTCGTATTTTAAAACCCAAATCAGAATAAAGGAAAACTAAGGCCATAACCGATCACCACAAGACAATAATAAACACTTTATTATTATTATTAATTCCTTTAATTAATTAAAATCAAATTAAATTTCGATGACCGATCACACTACGCAGAGTTAGCCGGGGGTCCGCTGCCCGGTCAGCGGGAACGGGTGTTCCGCTGGCCGAAATTTTTAATGAACAATTCATTTAAAATCGACGTCGCTTTTCGCATCAACACTTGATACTTTAAAGCACTGAGTTAGTGAATTTTGCCTTGCGTTAACCGGTTAACCATATGTGTTAACCGGTTAACACTGTTTGAAATCTGTTAAAAAATTGTTTTCTGCCTTACGTTAACCAGTTAACCAAATGCGTTAACCGGTTAACACTGTTTGAAAATCTCTTGGAAAACTGTTTTCCGTCTTGCGTTAACTGGTTAACCAAAAGCGTTAACCGGTTAACACTATTTGAAAACCTTAAAATTTTTATTTCGTATTGCGTTAACCGGTTAACCAAATGCGTTAACCGGTTAACACTGTTCCAAAAAGTGTTTAGAAAGCACAACTCTTGTGCAGTCAAACCCCAACCGCATAACTCTCTGACAACACAACCCTTGTGCCGTCACTAACCCTGATGCACCAATTTCAGACTGTCAAACACATCTCGATTGTTAATTCAGTATGATTGATCAACAGGTCATTACTTCACCATACTATTGTCGGATCAAGAAGCAAACGACCATTGATCGCTCAAAGGAAAACAATCATTGAGTGTTTGAATGAACGAAACGAGAACACTATATCATATATAATATATTTTGCATCAGGATTACATATATCATATATATATAACTTGATCGATCTCAATTTAACCTTTGATTCATTCTGTCTTTAATCGTATTAATACAGAAAATAAACAGTTACCAGATTCATGGTTTCGTAAGTGGCTCTGATACCACTGAAGGAGAATTGTCATCCAAAGCGCAGCGGAATTTAAAATTTTCTCCATATAGTGATCCTTACGAATGGGCATGATTAGTGATAGAATCGTTACCTCTTGTGGCGATCACGAACGTTGAACGATGACAACATCTCTACTCAGTCCATACAAACGGATTCCTTCAATCTCAGTGCTAGCTGGTACGAATGAAGGCTTTGAGTAAAAGAGAGAGAGAGAGGGAAACGAAATTCCAAGTCTTCACTTGAGTGAGTCTGAGTGGAGTGACAATGCTTTTACCCAAGGGTTCTATTTATAGAACCACCTGTGTGGGCTTCAAGCTAAAAAGCCCACTTAAGTGTATTTTGGCCCATATCTCATAATATGCCAAAATCACTTAAGTATTTGGTACCTTACCATATTTCGTCTTCCACTTAAGTGCACCGTACCTTACGGTGTTCCTTAGTTACTCTATTTCTCATCAATTCGTCCTTTGTGTGTGACCCTGTAGGTTTTCGCGACGTTGGCAATTATATTAAATCACGCATTTAACATAATAAACAGTGAGCGGTATCTAGCAACACATCACTGCTACCCAAGACACGAAAATGTCATGTGATTTGACAAAACCTCCTGTGATAATGATTATGTGTATAATTACCCCTTTGCCCTTATGTCTATATTGAACACAAGGTATAGACCGTGTCATCCTTGTCCAGTTCAATATTGGGCCCATAGACATTTATCCTGTTACGCAGGATGGGCAAATTCCATCTAGGACACTCATGTCCCTCAGCATGCTTTGTGGAGTTCCCATCAACTGTCTTTATGGTTATCCAGTTACGGACAATGTTGGATCAGTAATAAAGCACTCGACTCTACATCTAGGATCCATAGTGGTTTCAAGTCGAAGAGTGGTATACACCATTATCACCATGAGAATAACTTATGACACTTTGCATAACTTTCTATATAGTATTCTCATAGCGAGTCAATCCGGTATAAATATTACTCTTAATATTCATACCTACATTTAAGACTTGATAACTCTTTATCCATGATCCATGAGATGTGATCATCAGTCTACAGACATAATAGTCTTAATGCGTTAATGTTATCCCACTTCACAATAAAGCTCGACTACGGATACTTTAAGAATAGTGTCCTTATGTTTAATGTGATCTCATGATCAAGTCACACTTGATCCAGTAAACGGACTATCTATTCCAGGGACTTTATTAAACAACCATAATAAAGAGAAAGCCTTTTATTATTAATAAATAATTTGATACAAGTACCAAAAGTATTGGCCTCTAGGGCTTACACCAACAGTTATTCAGGGAGACAAATTGGTTATGGCAAGAAACACAGAAGTAATGACATTGAATGCTCATCAAAGGCCAATATTCTGTCATCACTCCAACGGTCCTTTCACCACTATATAAAGGACAACTTACTTCAGTGAGAGACACACAACAACGCACAGAAAAATTCTTTACATTCTCTCTCAGTTTTCCACGAGCTGCTGCTCATACGTGAAAACACTTACTTGCTTATTCTACTGTAATATTTGCTTACCTTTAGAAGCACTCTCGATTACAAATCTATTATTGCTAAATCGCTTTTGTTCCTCAAGTGACTCTGCCTAGTCTGCATACTTGGGAGGACTAAGAGATCACTCTCTTAGACGTTTGGTTGTATTAATCTTTCAAGATTAGTGGATTAAGTCCTTTTTGAAGGCGAAATCACCTTGGCCGGGTGGACTGGAGTAGCTTTGTGTTATAAGCGAACCAGTATAAAATTCTGTGTGTTCTTATTTTTGAAAAAGCCTTTATTTTCCAAAACAATTCAAACCCCCCTTCTTGTTTTTCTCACCTTCAGTTGGTATCAGCGCTTCGGCGCTGTTGTTGATTTTCTAATCAAACACTTAACAGTGTAGAGAGATCCAGAACGAGAAAAACTATGGCCCACACCAATGAAAGAGACAGTTATAATGCTAAGCTTCCAGTCTTTGATGGAGAGAAATTCGATTACTGGAAAGATAGAATTGAAAGTTTCTTTCTGGGCTATGACGCTGATCTCTAGGACATTGTCACAGATTGATACAAACCTCCTGTAACAGATGCTGGAGTTGTCGTTCCCAGAAGTAAAATGATAGATGATCAGAAGCGCGAATTCAAGAATCATCACAAAGCCAGAACGATACTTCTCAATGCCATATCTTACAATGAGTATGAAAAAATCACCAACAAAGAAACAAAGCTCGACTGGTGGCTCAAGGTTACAGTCAACAAGAAGGTATTGACTACAATGAAACATTTGCTCCAGTCGCCAGGTTAGAATCTATTCGCTTACTTGTATCATTCGCTATAAATCATTCTATCAAATTGTATCAAATGGATGTCAAGAGCGCATTCCTTAATGGTTATATATCAGAAGAAGTGTATGTCAGCCAACCTCCAGGTTTTGAAAATTCAAATTATCCAGAACATGTTTTTAAACTTAAGAAATCTTTATATGGACTTAAACAAGCTCCCAGAGCTTGGTATGAACGATTAAGTAATTTTCTTCTGGAACATGATTTTATCAGAGGGAAAGTTGACTCCACACTCTTCTGTAAAAACATAAATATTGATCTCATGATATGCCAGATATACGTTGATGATATCATTTTTGGTTCAGCTAACGCCTTTGTATGTCAAGAATTCTCTAAGCTAATGCAGACAGAATTTGAAATGAGCTTAATGCAAGAACTAAAGTTCTTTCTAGGAATTCAAATCCATCAAACTTCAGAAGTCACGTACGTTCATCAAAGTAAATACATAAAAGACATTCTGAAGAAATTTGATATGGCTGAATGCAATTCTGCAAAGACACCCATGCATCCAACCTGCATTCTTGAAAAATAAGAAGTCAGTAAAAAGGTTTGTCAGAAGCTCTATCGTGGTATGATAGGCTCCATTCTCAATCTGACCGCTACTCGCCCTGATATTCTATTTAGTGTTTGTCTTTGTGCCAGATTTCAATCAGATCCTAGAGAAACTCACTTAACAGCAGTTAAGAGAATTCTCAAATATCTGAAAGGAACTCCTAACCTGGGCCTGATGTATGAGAAAACATCAGAGTATAGACTATCTGGTTTTTGTGATGCAGATTACGCAGGAGACGGAATGGAACGAAAAAGTACATCTGGAAATTGTCAGCTCTTGGGAAACAATCTGATATCCTGGGCCAGCAAAAGACAATTCCTATCTTTTGTGATAATACTGCTGCCATTTGTTTAAGCAAGAATCCCATTTTACACTCCAGAGCTAAGCACATAGAAATAAAACATCATTTTATCAGAGACTATGTTCAGAAAGGGGTAGTAACATTGAAATTCATTGATATTGATCATCAATGGGCTGACATATTTACTAAACCCTTAGCTGAAGATAGATTCCTCTTCATCCTAAAGAATCTGAACATTCAAAATTGCCCTGAATAATATGTGCCTCTGAAGTTGTAAAATGAGACTCTAATGTAAACACAATGGATTCTGCCTCTGACTCTGATACTCCTACCATGTTAGAAGTTATCTGAGTTAGAAATCTCCAGGAACCAATCCTTTGGTATTCCTGAAGATCAGATATAACAAACACGTGGAGTACCTTGCGTCTGACCTTGGAACTTCTAGACAACTGTCTAGCAGTAATCAAGGAACAGTCTCTTGAGATCTCCTCGAGCAATGTACTGGCTCTTGGGATTGGACATCATTAATGAGTTGTAATCATTTTTTCCCCTAAAACGTGCTGACTTGGTTTTCATGCTAAACTCTGTTTTGTGTGTCGTTTTGCATGCGCCCTTATTTTGGTATTTAAACACATTCATTTCACACATTGCACACTTTTCACTCTCATGCACCCTTAAACCTCAGCTCTCTCAAGGCATTCCTGCAAGCATTCTTCATCTTCATCTCAGTTTTCAACATTTTCATGGATGCTCAACAATAATCCGTCTTCAAGTTCTCTCAACAAATGGATTCAAGCAAACAAGGTCCAAGTTCAAGCAACCCAAACCCAGCGGTTACCGGTGTAGTCACTACTCCCATCTACAAAGAGCCTCACATTCTTGATCGTGAGCCTCACATCAACCTTGCAACGCCATTTGAGAAGCTGGAAGTATTATGTGAATCCTTGGTGGATTTTGACAACATGCGTAGAAATGGCATTGACCTCATAGATGAACTCGGAAATCAAGGTTGGGAAACTTACTTCAAGCGCTTGTATGGTCCAGTTTATACAAATCTTGTGAAGGAATTCTGGAGATTCGTTGATGCTGATGATCACTTCATTGTCTCCTATGTTCTGGGAGTCAAGATAGTGATAACTGAGAAGTCCATTGCTGCTCTTCTGGGCATGGAAAAAGATGGAGGCAGAAGAATCTACAACATCAATCCTAGGGAAAAATACATGTCCCAAGAGATTAACCCAACAATCTTCAAGCATAACGCAGAAGGCAACCCCTCCAAGAACAAGGAGCTACATCAGAACCTCCGTGTCTGGCTGAAGATCATTTTGGGTACCGTCCATCATCGCCCAGCGTCAAACTCCTCAGACTACATCAACACAGACCAGAAGTACATTCTGTACTGCATCCACAAGGGTCTAAAGCTTTGCCTTCCAGCACTTCTTTTCAAGTATCTCAGAGACTCTGTACGAGATACAAGAAACCACATGAAGCCCAGAAACTACATTCCTCTGGGAAGGCTAATCTCTGACTTTCTAATTGAAAGTCGCCTGGTGGATCACCTGTTAAAGTTCAGACTCATGGAAGACGTAATGATCGACACAGGAAAACCTCTCAACGCCAAAAATCTGAAGAGCATGGGCATTCTGGATCAGGTCAAATTCAAACCTACTCTGGACACCTCCTGGGAAGCTCTAAAAGATCAGAGGGAGATCCCCAACTGGAACAGAGTTATTGGCTGGATGACCTTTGAAGCCTTCAAACTGAAGAGCCTCTCTGAGCAAGTCAGAAACGACTCCATCAGAGATGCTGAAGTAAGACTACAAGAGCGCTTAGCCAGAGAAGCTGAGGAGCAAGCCAGAAAGGAAGCAGAAGAAAAAGTAAGGCAAGAGGAAATTCAAAGACTCAAGGAAGCTGAAGCCAAAGCTCTAGCTGACGCTGCTGCTGCTGAAGCTAAAGCTAAAGCCGCTGCTGAAGCTGAAGCTCGTCGTGCTGAAGAATCTGCCAGCAGGGTAGAACCAGATGCTCTGACTCAGGGGGAGTCTTCCACCTTTGTCCCTCTGGTTCTCAAGACACTTGAAGATCTTCAGAAGGAGTAGAAGGTAGTCCGAGCTAGATTGGATCAACAGGATTCAGTCAACGTCAACATTCAGAATCTGCTGACCTAGCTGCTTCAGAGGATGCCTCCACCTCCAAACCCTTAGGCACCTAGGATTTTCCTTTGCTGATTTGCTTGTTGCTTTCTATTTCTGTTTGTTTTCGCTTTCTATTATTTGTGCTTTATATCTGAATATATATATATATATATTTCCCTTTCCTTTTTTTTGCTAAGTCTTTTTGATTCTGACAAAAAGGGGAAGAAATAAAAACAACTCTGATGAAAACATATCTAAATCCTTCAGTACTCTGCATACATTGTCTTAAAATGGATCTAATCCTTTTTGACTTAGATATTTGCAGAAGAGTATCTAGAATACATCATATCATGGAAGCTTCAGTAAGAACTTCTGAACTCCCAGGCTTATCTCAGAGGGAACTCACTTCTATCTGATCTGATAATTTCTTATCTCTAAATGTTTCATCTATTAATTAAGATTTTTTTGTCATCATCAAAAATGGGGAGATTGTAAGAACAAAATTAGTTCTACAATAGAATTCCATGATTTTGATGATAACAAAGGATGAAACCAAAAATGGCACCCTAACGAAATTTCTCTAAGTGTGCAAGACTCTGAACAGAAACAAAGGAATCTGATCTTTTTATCAGATACAAACTATGATCAGATACAAAGTGCTAGAAGATCAGAAGCATCTGAAGAAGAAGTGCGCTCTAGAAGTTCTCACTCTGAGCAAAATAAGACAGCAGAATACCAGAAGCTCTAAACCTCCACTGGACTCAGTTCTGATGATCTAAAAGACCAGTACTCTCAGAAGCTCTGACGTAACCTCAACGCATCTCCAGTTGACACAGAAACTCTGAGATAAGAAAGACTCTGATGAAGATTCTCCAAATCCAGAAAGAGTAACGGAAAGAACTTCTTCAAATGGAAAGAAAGTATTTTTAGAAAGAAGTTATTCAGGGAGACAAATTGGTTATGGCAAGAAACACAGAAGTAATGACATTGAATGCTCATCAAAGGACAATATTCTGTCATCACTCCAACGGTCCTTTCACCACTGTATAAAGGACAACTTACTTCAGTGAGAGACACACAACAACGCACAGAAAAATTCTTTACATTCTCTCTCAGTTTTCCATGAGCTGTTGCTCATACGTGAAAACACTTACTTGCTTATTCTGCTGTAATATTTGCTTACCTTTAGAAGCACTCTCGATTACAAATCTATTATTGCTAAATCGCTTTTGTTCCTCAAGTGACTCTGCGTAGTCTGCATACTTTGGAGGACTAAGAGATGACTCTCTTAGACGTTTGGTTGTATTAATCTTTCAAGATTAGTGGATTAAGTCCTTTTTGAAGGCGAAATCACCTTGGCCGGGTGGACTGGAGTAGCTTTGTGTTATAAGCGAACCAGTATAAAATTCTGTGTGTTCTTATTTTTGAAAAAGCCTTTATTTTCCAAAACAATTCAAACCCCCCCCCCCCCTTCTTGTTTTTCTCACCTTCAAAGGCTAACTTTCAAATGCACGAACAATATGGCGGAGTATGAGGCATGTATTATGGGTTTTGAAGAATGTATTGATCTTAGGATCAAACATCTTGATGTTTATGGTGATTCGGCCCTTGTTGTTAATCAAATTAAGGGTGAATGGGAGACGAATCAGCCTGGCCTCATCCCATATAGAGATTATGCGAGGAGGATTTCAACTTTCTTTACTAAAGTTGACTTACATCATATTCCTCGAGATGAGAATCAGATGGCGGATGCTCCCGCTAAGCTTGCTTCAATGATTGCTGTCAATTATTGGAATGAAGTCCCAAATATTACCATGATGCACTTGGATAGTTCAACTCATGTGTTTGCAGTTAAAGAGGTGAAAGATGATAAGTCGTGGTATTATGATATCAAGTGTTTTCTTCAAAGTCAGACTTACCCGCCTGGGGCATCTGTTAAAGATAAGAAGACTTTGAGGAGATTATCTGGCAGTTTCTACCTTAATGGTGATGTGCTTTACAAGAGGAATTTTGACATGGTTCTGCTCAGATGCGTGGATAGACACTAAGTAGACATGTTGATGACTGAAGTCCATAAAGGTTCATTTGGTCCTCATTCCAATGGACATGCTACGGCTAAGAAGATGTTGAGAGCAAGCTACTCTTGGCTGATAATGGAGTCCGACTGTTGCAAGTATGTGAAGAAATGCCATAACTGTCAGATTTATGCAGACAAGATTCATGTTCCCCCGACACTTCTGAATGTTATTTCCTCACCATGGCCTTTCTCCATGTGGAGAATTGACATGATTGGTATGATTGAACCTAAGGCGTCGAACGGTCACCGTTTTATTCTTGTAGCCATTAATTACTTCACCAAGTGGGTTGAAGCGGCATCGTATGCAAATGTGACCAGGCAGGTGGTTGTGAAGTTTATCAAGAACCAACTCATATGTCGATATGGTGTGCCAGACAAGATCATTACGGATAATGGATCTAACTTGAACAATAAGATGATGAAAGAGATGTGTAGAGAGTTCAAGATTGCACATCATAATTCTTCTCCCTATAGACCCAAGATGAATGGGGTTGTTGAAGCTGCTAACAAGAACATCAAGAAGATTATTCAGAAGATGGTTGTTACATACAAAGATTGACATGAGATGTTGCCATTTGCTTTGCATGGCTATCGTACATCTGTCTGCACTTCAACAGGGGCAACCCCTTTCTCTCTTGTATATGGCATGGAAGTTGTGCTCCCCGTAGAGGTTGAGATCCCATCAATGAGAGTCTTGATGGAAGCTAAGTTGACTGAGGCTGAATGGGTTCAGAGTCGTTATGAATAGTTGAATTTGATTGAAGAGAAGAGATTAACTGCCATGTGCCATGGTCAGTTATATCAGCAGAGGATGAAGAAAGCTTTCGATAAGAAGGTCAAGCCTCGTATGTTCCGAGAAGGTGACCTCGTGCTCAAGAATGTCTTGTCTTTCGCGCCCGATTCCATGGGCAAGTGGATTCCAAATTATGAAGGTCCATACGTTGTTAAGAGAGCTTTTTCAGGCGGTGCTTTGTTGCTCACAACTATGGATGGGGAGGATTTCACTCGTCCTATGAATTCAGATGCAGTCAAGAAATACTTCACCTAAAATAAAAACATAATAACTCGCTAAGTTGAAAACCCGAAAGGGCGGCTTAGGCAAAAACGAGCGTCTCGGTGAATTGAAAATCCGAAAGGGCGATCCAGGAAAAAGTTAGAGACATAAAAAAATGAATGTATATCCCGCTGGATTGAGTACCCCGCCCTGGGGAAATCTAGGCAAAAAATAGAGATTTGGCAAGTAACTGCATCCTGACAAGACTTTGTTCTACAGTTGTCATCTGTCAAAGATTCTTGCTTAGTCATCGTCAACTGAAGTTTCGAATACAATGGATTCAGAGTTGGTGGAGAAACAGTCATTATGTTCAGTGTAGCCCTTTTTCCATGTATATCACCAATTTCAAATTTGTAAAGATCCATGGAGTCTCGCCATTTGCGGACTACCATTCTCATAAATATATTTGAGCCTTTATCCAATTATTTGCACTCTTACTTGTTTCTGTTTAACAAATGTTTGCATGTTTTAATTGATGAATATCAGTGTTTTAAACAAATAAAGTTTTCATACATAAACTGTTTTAAACAAAATGAACATTCACAATGACTGAAAGGATAAGTGGAATGTCCTCAGTGCTTTCCCAAGGATAGTATGATTACCAAAAGGTAAGACATTTATTCATATTCTGGCATTTTTATATCCTCTTCATCAGCTTTCAAGTTGTCTCCCCAGCAAGCGCAAAAAGAATGATACATCATCAACTTCCCAGAGAGTCTGATATGAGAAGTTCTCTTTGATGGCAACGGATGGATCTATCTTATTGGATTACTTTCCCCTAGCAAAATTTGTGGATGTTCATCCAACACATTCCTGGATAGTTTGTTTGTGCATACATGCTTGTTTCTCCCGCGGAGTCTTTGCAATCCGTGATTGGTTGTATGGTTGATCTGTGGATGATCCTTTCGGTCCTAGTTCTTGCCTTGATCTTTTAGAGACGTGTATCCCTCTATATCAGGCACTAGCATTTGTGTTTTATCAATTATATGGTTGTCATCCCTTGTGTGGACTGACCTAAAATCCCTTATAGATTGATAAAAGTTGATATGCTATCTACTCGCGAGGAAGGTCATCTTTCCCCAACATGAGTAGAAGTCCCCAGCGGAGTAAGCATGTGTTCCCTACAGAGCTATCTTTCCAGATAATTGTCTCCTCAGCAGGAAGTTGCCTAGAGCAATTGATGAAGGGCTTGTCTACCTTTTCATCCCCAGCATGTCGCTTATTGATGAAGGATTCATTTCCAATTTCCTCAGCCAGGGTAGTTCCTTCGAGAACATTTGTAGCTTGTCCCCAGTAGGGTTGCCTGATCTGAGTTGGATGTTGGTATCTTCTCCGGGTCTGAAGATTTCTTCTAGCATTGAGAGCTGGTAGTGAAGATGTTTATTTCCTTCCCCAATAGAGTAAAATGCTATTTTTCCCTTTGCAGAATTGATGTACATCTGATTTGGTGGTTGTTCCCCACAGAGTTTCGCATCATCCCTTAATAAGTTTCCCCAGTAGAGTTTCTTCTCCGGCAGATCTTGTTTAACCACCTATCCCCGAGAGAGTGGATGGAAACTCCCCAGTAGATCTTCTGCGTCTTCCTTATGTCAAGATTGTTTTGCTCCTGGAAGACTTCTCCTATACGGAGTGTTATCTCCTGTAGTTGGAAGCTTTGACTTTGCTTATTTCCAGCTATGGTTAAAGTTTTCCCTTGTTTTCTCTTGTTTCAGAGATCATCCCCATCAGAGTTGAGTTCTCTGTTTGATTCTCTTCTTCCGCTGCTCCTGAATACATCTTCTTTGTATCCTCAGTGAGTGTAGCTTTGGGATAGGGTTTGATATCCCCTGATGATTCATTTTCATCCTTCTCGGGTGGTTCCTAAGCTGAGTTCTCCAGTGGGCTTCGCCTTTCCTGTCGAGACGTTGGCCGAGTGTTTGCTCGTGATTCATTGGACTTGTTTGTGTTAGATATGTCTGTTTGTCAGCATTAATCATACACAAATCATGCATATACATGCATAATCATAGCATTCAGATATTCATGATTGCATTCTTTGCCAAATATCTTTGCTTGTTACCTCCTGCTAGTGGTGAAATATTCCTCCCTAAGCAAATATTAGTGTCTGATCTCTCCATATAGAGTCAGCCCCATAAGCAGAAAGTGTCTATCTTTCCTTCTTTCTTCCCCACTAAGTTATGTCCTCGTGGATGATTGTTGTTTCAGTTTCCTACCTAGTTGTGTATCGGGATGGAATTACTCCCCTGAGTTATATCCTCATCGGGTTGAGTCTTGTTTGATTGTGTCTTTCTAGTTTGTTCCTAGATTGATCCCTTTCTTGTTATCCCCTGCAGTTCCCTATGGTTCAATTGTTCAATTGCTCAGTAACCAGTAATTGTTCATCTTTTCCCAGTATTTATGTGGCCTTCTATCCAGTAACTGGTAGTTATAAGTCCTATTTCTGTGGTTTTCTACCCAGTAACCGGTAGATGTAATCCCCTCTTTGTTGGTTATCTTTACCCAGTATTCGGTATTGATATTCCTTTGTTTTTTAGTATACCACCCAGTAACCGGTGATATATCTCTTGGATAATTGCTTTTGTCAGGAAATTTATCCCCGGCGAGTCATCTTTCATTTACCCTTGTTTGGTAATGATTGTTCCTCCTTCTGATTGGTCATCATTTTATACCCAGTAACCGATATCCCGATGTCCTTTCTTTTCGGTCGATTTATCCTTTATTAACCCAGTAACCGGTTGTGGATAATCTTCCATGCGAGTATGTTACCTACGTTTTACCCATATAACGGTAGTAGATAATATATCTCATGCGCTCTTCAGTCGAAGTCTTTTTCTTCCCCAGTCGAGTAAGATTCGTATTTCCCTGTGGAATCGAATATCCATCCTATAAGTCGAGTTTTCTTTTTCAGCCCTCCTTTCGGATGATGAGTGTCTTGGATATGTTCCCAATTCACGCTTGGTTAGTCACCTATTATATGCCCAGTAATCGGTATCCCCGGTGTTCCTTCCTTCGGCTCCCTATTATGACTTTTTGTCCCCTATGGAGTCAGATTTCCCTGACTTGAGATGTTCCTTTTGAAGGAGAAGGGCGATCCAAAACGCAGCGGAATTTGAAATTTCTCCTTTAATGATCCTTACGAATGGGCATGATCAGTGATAGAATCGTTACCTCTTGTGGCGATTATAACCTTTGATGCAGATCTACGGAGCGATCACGAACATTGAACAATGACAATGCCTCTACCCAGTCCACACGAACGGATTCCTTCAATCTCAGTGCTAGCTGCTACGAATGAAGGCTTTGAGTGAGAGAGAGAGAGAGAGAGAAACGAAATTGCAACTGCTACAATGCTTCTACACAAGGGTTCTATTTATAGAACCACTTGTGTGGGTTGTAAGCTAAAAAACCCACTCAAGTGTATATGGCCCATATCTTATAATATGCCAAAAATACTTAAGCGCGTGGTACCTTACCATATTTCGTATTCTACTTAAGTACACCGTACCTTATGATGTTCTATAATTCACTTAAGGGCACCGTACATTACGGTATTCCTTAATTACTCTATCTCTCATCAATCCGTCCTTTGTGTGTGACCCTATAGGTTTTCGCGGCATTGGCAATTATATTAAATCACGTATTTAACATAATAAATAGTGAGCGATATCTAGCAACACATCACTGCTACCCAAGACACGAAAATGTCATGTGATCTGACAAATCCTTCTGTGATAATAATTATGTGTATAATTACCCTTTTTCCCTTATGTTTATATTGAACACAAGGCATAGACCGTGTTATCCTTGTCCAGTTCAATATTGGGCCCATAGACATTTATCCTGTTACGCAGGATGGGAAAATTCCATCTAGGTCACTCATGTCCTTTAGCATGCTTCGTGGAGTACCCATCAACTGTCTTTATGGTTATCCAATTACGGACAACATTTGATCAGTAATAAGGCACTCGACTCTACATCTAGGGTCCATAGTGGTTTCAGGTTGAAGGGTGGTATACACCATTATCACCATGAGAATAACTTATGACACTTTGCATAACATTCTATATAGTATTCTCATAGCGGGTCAATCTAGTATAAATATTACTCTTAATATTCATACCTATGTTTAAGACTTGATAACTCTTTATCTGTGATCCATGAGATGTGATCATCAGTCTATAAACATAATAGTCTTCATGCTTTAATGTTATCCCACTTCACAATAAAGCTTGACTACGGATACTTTAAGAATAGTGTCCTTATGTTTAATGTGATCTCATGATTAAGTCATACTTGATACATTAAACGGACTAGCTATTCTAGGGACTTTATTAAACAAACATAATAAAGAAAAAGCCTTTTATTATTAATAAATAATTCGATACAAGTACCAAAAGTATTGGTCTCTAGGGCTTACACCAACACCTTTTGGGTCCTCCTCAGATATTTCGGATGATTGATATCTCTCACCCTTATACCGGTCTTAGATATTCTTTCTCCTTGAGCGTGTTGTTCTCTCACCCAGTAATCGGTGTTTTGATGACATGTCCCTCTTTGAGTTTATTACCCAGTAACCGATAATATCTCGTTGTTTCTTCCTCAGCTGAGTCCTGTGTGGACATCCCCGCCTGAGTCCGGATTTTTATCCGATGTGTCCCTTGTGGATAGTTTTGTTGTATTGGCATATTCCCCAATACATGTATCTTTGCGCCAGCTCGAGTCTTTCCATCGATTTATTTTTTCGTGGAATCCCTTCGTGTCTCCCGGCAAGTTTTAAGTCGTGACCTGCTCACGCATTTTTACCTTATTTCCCCCTAGAGTCTCTGTCTCCCTAGTGAGTGTCTTACTCCTACGGATCTTCAGTTTCTTTCGATTTCTTTTCTTTCGTGGCAATTATTCACCATGAAGATTTTATTTTGCATACTTACATTTGCATCATGAGGTCTCTTGGGACCAAAATTCGTCTCTCTGCTATTATTTAAGCCCATTCTATCTCGTCGAGACGAAGATTTTAACCTTCATATCTCCGACTAGAATGACCTTAAATATGGGCATCTGTAAGACCCTAATTTTGACCCTAAGATCCCTCATGGCATCATATCATTGCACAAGTGCATTGCCTCAAGGATCATTGTATGTTTGGCTCCTTAACCCTAGGGTTGGGACTTGTTTGAGTGTTTTGAGACCCCCAAGCATGCTTGTATTTTATATTATTTCTTTTCTTATTTTATGCCTAACCAAAAGCACAAAAATATGTCACTAACTCTTTTTGTTTTGAAGCTCAAGTGATCATGTGCTCCACAATGCTCCCAGGATGCTCATAGGATGCTCTTAAGCCCAATGAAATGGTTAGATGAAGATGAGAAAAAGCATTTCAATGGTCCACAAAGTTCCTAATAATCATATATGTCTCCCAAGTATCTCAATTTTCCAATTTGATCAAGATAACCCAAAGGGCTTGAAGGTTGTTTCCCAAGGAAACCCTAATTCCACTATGCTTTGACTGTGCCTTGTCCATGAAGCAATCTCAACCTATGATAAAATTTAATAAATGGAAGTTCTTTCATTCATAATTTTATGCATATATGAGCCTATTTGAGCCCCTAAATCATTTATTCATCAAGATTGGAAGTTTGGCCTTGAAAAGTTGACCAGTCAAGTCATCTGACTAAACTGAGGTCCATTTAGATACAACTTTTGATGTGTTTGTCAAATGAATATGAACCCAAGAGAAACAATGTTCCTAAGAACCATATGAACAACTTTCATGTTCATAAAAAATACATTTGAAACTTGTAAGGTCATCATTCATTTCAAAACATTATATGTCATTTTGACTAAAACCCTAATTTTGGGTCAACTTACCAAGGTCATAACTTCCTTAATGTTTATGCTTTTAAGGTGAGACCAAATGAATTGGAAAGCTTTAGATGTCTAATTTAAATTTTATGTTGGGAAAAATTTCATAATCCTAAAAATAATACATGTGATAATGCAAAACATTATAGGTCATCTTGGACCTAATTCTTTGAATTTGAAAAAGTACCCAACTTCAAATGCCCATAACTTTGTCATAGAAGTTTCAAATGATGCAAACTTTGAGTCTAAATTGATGATATTGAAAATATATACAACTTTGACGTTGAAGGTTTTTTCATTTGAAGCTTGCATAATGAAAACAGAGGGGTTTTATTAAGCTTGCTTTTGGTGTAATTTTTTCAAAGTGTTTTGAATTTGTTTTTTACTTGGATTTTCACAGCCCGTTTTCATCAATTTGCACATGCCAAATGAATTTTTTCCCAACATGACTTTTGTTGCTTATTTCAAGGGCTTTCCAACCATTACTCACATTACTCTTTTGGATCTACCATTTGTGAGTTTCAAAATTATCTTCATTTTTAGGTGCATCTTGGATATATCATGTTATAACTTGGTATGCAAGTTGTTTCCATTTCATGTACACGTCCAATTACTCTTCACATGAACTCAGAAATCTCTTTCAGCCATCATTGTGCCTTCCACGCGCCTGTACAGGTCCATGCACATCAAAGTTCAAATTCCATGCACACGAGAGAAGTGTGTGATCAACCACATTTAGCTATAAATAGAGGCTGCATCTCCCTCATTTCTCAATCTTTTGGAGATCTGAATTGTTGCAGAAGTAAAACCATAGCCATACCAAAGGAATTATTCAAAAATTGTTCTTACTTCCGAGCTTGAAATTCAACATCATTAGCTGAGTTTTAAAGCCTAATTCCTTAGCCTTTCATTTCCATTACATTCAAGGATCAAAGAGGAGCAAGGATCTTCGAGGTTTTGTGGCTATAAGTGCTTCAATTCAAAGGTTATTTCTCAAACTTTTTGGATCTAGAACTCTTAATTCAATGTAGCATCCTTGTGTTTCTGTGGATTTCTGAAGTCCTCATACTTGAGGCAAGCCATTGGTGCTTTCAATTTTCCATTTCATGAACATTCAGTATGAACACCATGATTTTCTCCTTCACATTTCTCTCAACATAGAAAGAGTGAGGGAGATCCTTTGGTACAGTGATGATCTCCATCACACGAGCTTCATTTCCATGGCCTTGTTTTTTATTTTCATTAAAGTTCATTTTCCTGCAACTGGTGGCCGAAATTTGTTGTCTGGCCGAAGAAGATGGTGTTTTCCACCACCACCACCACCACGGGTGCATCCTCCTGGCCCTTGGATTTGGTTTCCACATTTTAATCTTGTTCATTCATTGTGTTTACTTCATTTAATGCATGTTGTTGCGCGTTTGACTCAAGCACACCGTGTTCCCTATGATCTGGACCTTCCATTGATGCCACGTCAATTAATGAAACACATCCTGTGGCTGTGGTTTTTTTCATTTATTCCATTTTCTTTTATTTTCAATTAATTCATTTGATTTTCAAAAATTCATAAAAAATTCATTTGAAGTCATAAAAATATGAGACCAATTCCAAAAAAATTCTTGAAAAAATCTAGTTTCATATTATGATTTTTAATTATTTTTGTGACTTCATTTGATATTTTTCATGGATTATTTGATTTTTAATGGTTTTAATTCATTTTAAAATACTTTCTGACTTTTGAAAAATCCAAAAATATTTTCATAACATTTATGGATCATGATAAGTCAATGAAAAATGGTCTCATTAATTTCTTATTTGATTTGAGATTATTTGAGATTTTAATTCATGTTATGCTATTTTTAATTGTTTTTAATTGTTTTTAATTGCTTTCTGATTTCAAAAATTTGTGAGAAAATTAGTCAAAGCTTGTTTGACTATGTTGAACCTATGAGAATTTAATTGGAATTTTTGAAGTTGATTTGAATTGAATTTGAGGTTTGACCTTATTTGTTTATTTTTTATTTGCATTTTATTTTAATTCAAAAAATACCAAAAAAATACCATTGACTCTTTGACTTGTTATCTTCATTTCTCTTCTGTTTGGTGTTGATTGATGTTGATTTTATTCACATTTGATCAATTGGATTTGGTTGTTGTCTTATTTTCCCCTCCCTTTCATCTTCATCCCTTTCTTTCCATCAATGGCCAATGAGTTAAAGTCTTGAAGTTGGTCTTGAAAAATTAGAAGTTTAACCTTCTTTGATCCAAACCAAACTCAACTTGATCCATGATCAAGTGAGTTATTTTGTGTCCAAGATAGGTTGCTTCTTGGTCAAGTAAATAACTAAAAGTCAATACAAGGCCCTTCCCCTTTTTGTTTGGCATGGCAAGTTTATGAAGCTTGACTTACTAGTCATGATCTCTAACTTGTGTTCTTTGCCTATATTTTTATTGACCATCCTCAGATAGGTGTGACTACTACATTAGTCCACTTACGATTGCTTAACATAGCGATACATTGTCTTATGACAAACTAACATAACTTTACTAACTACTAACTTTAATTTGAGCATTTAATTTCTTGTCATTTACTTTTAATGTCATTTATTTCTTGCTCATTATTCATATTGATTTTCACTTTACTCACTTGAGCACATATTTTATGTTTATGTCATTTTTCTTTTGCTCATTTGAGCCCATTATTGTATATAAATATATTTCTATCTTGTGATTGCTTTGTGTTTGTTTTGTGTGAACCAAATGCAAAAGGAGAAAGGACTTAGAATTAGGATTTACCTATGCTTAAAGGAGTTCAAGAGCAACTAGGCCTCATTCCTTTAGAATGCAAAACTTGTTGAAGAGCAACTAGGCCTCATGCCTTTAGAATGCTAAAATCAAAGTTGATCTCAAAAGGACTTCTCCATCAAACTTATTCTTTGTCCATTCCCTTTATTGTGTTGTGAACTTTTTGATGTTTGCTTTTGTGTGATAGGGATCCCATCTTAATATTGTTGAAAGGAGGACCATTTTCATGAGTAGCCAAGTTAAGAGCCAAGTCAAATGGAGATCCTAGGAGCTTGAATTCAAATTGTTTGATTGCTTGTTTGTGTGCTAAGTCCAAAGGAAAGGAGCATCTTGAGTCATCTCTATGACTTCAAGAAAAGGAACTCCAAGGGTTTTTATTTACCCTTTTATCTTTGTATGCTTTAGGAATAACCCTTCTCTTCTTCTCCCCACTCTAACCAAGCCAAAAATCATTTTTTAAAACTTTGACTTTGCTTCAAATTAGAAACCTAGGCCTTAAGCCTTTGACTTTTCAAAACCATTTTTCATAAATACTCATTGTAAATAAACTTTAATCCAACTTTGACCTCATTTTGTAAATAAGTCTAACTTGTAAATATAATCCATTTCAAGTTGTTTTGTGGTTCCAATGGCCACTTTGTTAAAACTTTTTTTTCAAACATTAGCCATAAGTTTGAGTTATCATAGTGGTTGATGTAAATCTCACCTCATCCTTAGTGATTGGATTATAAGTTTTCCATGCTTATTATAGGGTTAACCCCTCACTAGTATGTTGAAGCCTTCCTCACATGGTGGATTGTTGGTTTAGGTTGAGTTTTCTCCCTTTGATAACAAAAGACCTTAAGGCTTTTGATCAAATCAATTCACCGATCTTTGAGATTTTTTCCCCGAACTACGAGGTTTTGATCCTCCTTTGTGATGGTACGTAGGCAATGGGTTCATCCATTCAAACAACAAAATTTATAAATATAACCTATTCTCTTTTCATCCCTCTAATCTTTTGCACAAATCTTTTCACAAATACCAACCTACAACATATATTTACAAAAAGGGTTCCCTTAGAGTACTAAGGATGTTTTGGGTGCGTAAAACCTTCCCATTTCATAACCAACCCCCTTACCTAGATCTCTGACATTTTTATTAGTTTTTGATTTGAAAAACTTCTTACTTGGCTTTTGTTCGCTTTTTAGCCTTTCCTTTGGACAAATAAAAGTGCGGTGGCGACCCGAATTGTATATTGACTTTTGGTTTAGTCAATAAACCTAAAGGTAACGAAAACCCCGCTACAAAGAGGAATTATGATTTTGTACTACTCATAGGCGTGGATAGACACGAAGCTAGTACGCTCATAAAGTCCATACACGAAGGCTACGAGGGTGTACATGCAAAGGGTCCTGCTATGGCCAAGAAGATCCTTCAGGCTGGGTATTATTGGACGACAATGGAGGTTGATTGTTATAACTTTGTTAAAAGATGTCACGAATGTCAGATATATGGTGATAATATTTTTGTGCCACCAACTTCGTTGAATGTTTTGACTTCTCCATGGCCTTTCTCTATGTGGGGCATCGATATGATTGGGATGATAGAGCCCAAATCTTCCAATGGACATCGATTCATCCTAGTCGCCATCAACTACTTCATGAAATGGGTCGAAGCTGCTTCATATGCTAATGTCACTCGACAAGTGGTTACCCAGTTTATCAAAAAAGAGATAATCTACCGCTATGGAATACCTAGCAAGATCATCATTGACAACACCAGTTACCTCAACAACAATATGATGAAGGAGTTATATGAAGAATTTAAGATCGAGCACCACAACTCTTCACCGTACCGGCCCAAGATGAATGACGCCATAGAAGCAGCTAATAAGAATATCAAGAGAATCGTCCAGAAAATGGTCAAGACATACAAAGACTGGCATGAGATGTTACCCTTTGCTCTACATGGTTATAGAGCCTCGGTCCGCACATCCACTGGGGCAACTCCATACTCATTGGTATATGGGATGGAGGCTATCCTATTGATTGTAGTCGAGATTCCTTCATTTAGAGTCATCATGGAAGCTGACCTTGATGAAGCTGAATGGGTTCAATCACGGTACGACCAGCTGAATCTGATCAAAGAAAAGCGTTTGATGGTCGTCTTCCATGGTAAGTTATACCAAAGATGTCTCAAACAGGATTTTGACAAGAAGGTCCTACCTCGTGAGTACCGCACCGGAGAACTCGTGCTTAAAGGGTATTTTGCCATTCACTCAGACCCGTGAGGCAAATGGACTCCCAACTATGAGGGACCTTTTGTCATTAAGAAGGCCTTCTCAGGTGGGTCTCTAATCCTCACAACAATGGATGGGGAAGACTTACCCTCGCCAATGAATGCAGACATAGTCAAAAAATATTATGCCTAAAAAGAAATGATAGAAGCCGCTAGATTAATCTCCACAAGGTTGATCTAGGCAAAAATGGTTATCCTGATGGACCAAAAAAGGAATTGTCCATGCAAAAGTTAGGGAATAAACATAGGGCTCACTAAGTCGAAAACCCGAAAGGGAGGCTTAGGCAAAAAGGAGCGTCCCGGTGGACGAAAAGAATCAAAATGTCCAGGAAAAAATCAGAGATAAAGGCATTGACTATGATCCTTGAGACCACTATGCTACAAGCTAGATATCAGATGATCGAGGACCGATCCAATCGCCGTCAGCCAAAGCAAGGTCTCAGGATTCAGATTCTATGGTAGACTAAGGCCAATGTTGTAATAAATGGAAGAAAAATGTAAAAAATATTTCCCATTTTTATTTCATTTATTTTTCAATTTTTGCAACACCCTCATCAAGGGTGTCTGCATCCTTGTACTCACCATATGTACAATTTCATATTAATAAAATTCAGTTATTCCATTAAATATTTTTCTTTTGTGTTTTGTATGCAAAATAATTGATCACATAACGCTTTAAAATTTTGGGGAATAATAAAAGGATACACTAAAGAGAAACATTTTGCATTACTGTAAAGACCCGATAAACTGGAAAGATGGCCGGTGACTCAAAAATGGTTACTTGAACACCTGTGACATCCAATCAGTTGCGATACCACGTTGGTTCCAGCATTTCAGTGTTCCTCAACAGGAAGACGATTCCTTGGCAGCAGTGTTGGCATCACCTAGATTCCACAACAATTATCTTCCAATCTTCGATGACAGGTCGGAGTCCCCATCCTAATAAAGACTCATCCCCATAAATGACAAATAAGCAAACAAACATGCATCATAAAAGACAAGCATAGATCATGTACAACATATATCATCTTCCCCATGACACCTTGTGTAAACATCCAAAGTCTGGGATAACTTCAACCACCTGTTCAAGAAAATTTTGGGTACGTCGGTATTTAATCCACACATACATTGAATATTCGAAAAGCTCTCGCAATTCGACCATTCAGGTCTAAGATGATTAAATAGGGGCAGCTTTCGTACCCCAAAATTTGTCCTTCCCTTTCCTAATTATTCATGCAACCACTTGGTTAGGAGATCACTTGCATACATTCATAATTCATCCACATGCATCATTCATCATGGATTCAAAAACCTTGGGCTTGTGAAGCTAAGGTTTGTGTGGACATCAAGTCTCAAAAGCATGACACTGACATTCAAAGGAAACTCACTATGATGTGTGCATCCATCTGCTGCAACCTGCACTTTGCAAGGTCTGCTACAATATACCTGCTGCATAGGATTCAGCATCACAGGCAACTGTGCCAAATCAAAACCTACAGAGCTGCAAGTCCTTGATGCATGAATTGGGAAGTGAGATAGAAGGGAAAATGCATTGGTCCTGCATCCTGTAATAGGCAAGGTAGCAACATCACCAATCACCAAACCAACATGAGCCTTGCACAACAAATCAAACCTAACAACCTACCATATGCTGAAGGATTCAACATAATTGCAAGGCCAAGTGTATAGCAGTAATGCATTTTCATCACAGTGAAATGCACACCTCAAAGCCAGACATGTCCCAAGCTTGCATCAAAAAGCTACCATGGCTAAATCCTAATTTGAACATGATATGCAAAGTCCATTCAAGCATGCTGCAGCAAAAGAAACAAGTAAGGGCAAGGGAATGAATGCGAGCAGTGGGATTAAAACATGTGAAGCATTGAACCAAATCATGAGAAAAGGATAACATGCCCCTATCAAGCCAATCATCAACCCGAAGTACAAAGCCAAAGTCACTTAAAAGATCAACCTGCAACATGAGCAACAGGTCACTAAAGCCAGTTCCATATGACCTCAGTCTAACCCCAACCTGCAATAGCCAGTCAAATTTCAGATTCACTCATTCACTAACCACATACTAACTAACATAAACTAACATAACTAATTGAGTTTCAACTTCACTAACTAACTGAGTTTTTAGTTAACTCAGTGAGTTAAGTCCAACTGATTCCAAGCCATATCTAACCAACTCCAGACCTAAGTCCAAACCTACCAAAGTTTCCAAACCTCACTTCTATTTAAGAAATTCATCACTCACATTCTCACACCCTTGATATTTGCTCGAATTTGCACTCCCTCTATTGCAATCTCTCTTCCCTCACCCTACTCAAAGCTCTCTCTCCTAGAAGCCATTGAAGCTTCATATTGAAGCTTCAATCTGCTTGAGCTAAGCCACTTCATTCTCATCTCACTGTTTCCTAGTTCAGAAGAAGAAGAAGAAGAAAGAGGAAGAAGAAGAGTTCGAATCAAGTTCAAGAACTCACCTACTGAAGTTTCCGATCGTCTTCTCCGGTAAGTCCGTTTCTTCTCCGTGATGTTTTCTTACTTTGAGTGTACTGGAGCGTGGCATCTAGGATAGGGAGTGAAAGCCCCATAGTATTAGGGATCAATTTGTTCCAGGCGCTATTTAATTTGAGTTCATACAGCTAAGGTTCTTCCACGTTTATGTTCGATTTAGTTGATCATATGACTGTTTCCCCAATCCGTTTCCATATTCATGTTTAGCTTGTCTTTGTGCATCCAATAGTGGTGGTAGTTAGGGGTAGGCCACCACCATCGCCTGCGACAGCCGCCAACGCGGTGGTTCATGGTGAACAGACGGTGAAACTCCGGGAGAAGATTAGCACGCATAAAAAACCATTTTGAATCTGTTGACTTAGAAAAGTCAACAGAGGTGAGGGATTGGGCTTAAACTTTTTAGGCCCATTGAATTGCTATTTATACACCACAATTGCCGATACACCCCCACTGGCTAATGAGGAAGTGAGATTTGGGCTTTAACAAAGCCCATTGGCATTTTGATTGGATTCACCCTACACTTCCAACATGCACCCCCAGGAAACGATTGAAATGTCATTGGGCTTGGACTCAGCCCATGTGTACTTCCTGTTTCACACCCCACCTCCATTTTTGGAATATCGCCTCATGTACCAAAAACTGTTTTGGGCTCACCTACAGCCCATTAGCCAAATCCAGTTCTGCACCTCCATCTCCAATTCCAACCTCCCATTTAATTTCACTTCTTTTATTTTTCTTAATTGATTTTTTACAATTTGTAATTAGATCAATTAGGTTAATATTAGATTAATTAGGTTGATGATTGACAATTTGGAATAAAATCTTGACATTAGGATATTAGGATTTTAATTAGGATTTTTTGATATTTAATTAGAATTTCAATTAGGACTTTTGATTAGATTTTAATTAGGGAGAATTAACCTTTGATTAAATCTAGAATAATTCCATTTTCAACATTAGGTTAAAATAAAATTCAACTTTAGGCCATAGAATTTGATTTGTGGTATTTGGACACATCAAATGTGGAAACTACAAAAACTTGTTACCTCAAAGTTAGAATCGTGTGGCATGAGCCTTAAGTAGTAGAGAAGGAGTGGGACTGGAGTATTCCTACCCCCATTCCGAGTATCTTTGGGTATGGGACGTATGACCCATCACTCATCGTATTCACCTCTATTCATAGACTTTAGCACAATTCTAATCATACGATTGACAAATCTCTCTCTTCACAAAGCAAAAACAACAAAGCAAGGACTGCATCAACAACTTATCAATCATGGACCAAGTTGTACGATACGAGTCTTAAGTAATGGAGAAGGAGTGGGACTGGAGTATTCCTACCCCCATTCTGAATATCTTTGGGTATGGGACGTATGACCCAGCGTTCATCGTATTCACCTTTATTCATATACTTTAGTGCAATTCGAATCGAACGATTGATAAGGTCTTCATTATCAACATAAGAAACAACTACAAAGACTCTTCTCTCTCTACTTGAAAGTTAAGATAAGAGTTACATGCCACAAGCCTTAAGTGGTAAAGAAGGAATGAGACTGGAGATTTCTTACACTCGTTCTGGATATCTTTGGGTGTGAGACGTTTGGCTCGTTGCTTATTGTATCCACCTTTACCCATAGACTTTAGTGTGATTCTCATCTAGTAACTACCAAGTCTATCCATTCTATTCACTTCTACTCAATCATTCTATCATATTTTCTTGCCTCCAATCAAGTTGTTTTCAGACCTAGTGGGCTGAACTACGAAGGCTCTGATTTCCTTATTGCACTATAAGGATACGTAGGCAGGAGAATCCAATTTCTTCGCGAGCTACCCTATTTATCAATCAGTCGTTCTTCATTCATTCAATCATACCATCTTTTTTAGATCAATCATACTTCTCTTTGGACTCCTTGTCTATCCTCTTAGGACGATTTAACGATAGTCCACCTCATCAATCGAGAGTTATTTGGCCCGTTACCCAAACATTTAATTCATTCTTTTTCGGCTAAGACGCCACTTTGCTCTTCGATTAAGAGTATATACTTCTCTTAGATCCAAGATACTATCCTGATTTGATCTCGAATTGTCGATTCCCCAACAAGTGATACACTACTCCTTGCACTCCAGTACTGCAATCCTTCCTTGAAGATATGTTTATCTTGTGAGTCCATGTTGCTTAGACAAATCTCTTATTCTATTCTCGTAGTTCCGAACTACGATAGCTCTGAATTCCTCACTGCACTATGAGGATACGTAGGCATGAGGGCCCTAATCCTCACCGAGCACTTTATCTATTTCTTTCCTTTTCCCGTTCTTTTGCGAGTAATCCTTAGATAATAACTATTCGAGCGGGAACAAACAAAATGGGTACCATGGAGTACCATGGATGTTTGGGGTGCTAATACCTTCCCCTTGCATAACCGACTTCCTTACCCAATATATCTCTTTCCCCCGGGTTCTATCGATGTTTTCCCATCCCTTTGGAGATAAATAAAGTTCAATGGTGACTCTGTTGTATGTTCGAGCGTGCGATACGTTTGGGTATATTTCCACTAGCTTCGTTGTGCTCGTGGAATTATTTTCCAACTGAAGGTAGGGAAAAAGAAGAAAGGGGGGTTTGAATTTATTTGAGAAAATAAAACTTTTTGGAAGTTAGACACACGCAAAAGCAAATAAATTCAACACAGAATTTTATACTGGTTCGCTTGAAATGCAAAGCTACTCCAGTCCACCTGGCCAAGGTGATTTCGCCTTCAAAAAGGACTTAATCCACTAATCTTGAAAGATTACAAGAACATTCGTCTAAGAGAATAAAGATCTCTCAGTCCTCTCAAGTTTTACACACTTCACAAGTCACTTGAGGAAATTTCTTAGCAATATAATATGATTACAGTAATGATTGGTGCTTCTAAAATAAGAAGAAATTACACAATGTAAGAGTAAAGAACTATTTCACACGTTAGAGCAGCTGCTCGTGTGGGAGAATGAATAGTGAATATAGTGGAAGTATTGTATTCTCGTGTTTTTTAGCTTCGTTCCTTGAGTGGCGTTCCATACTTTATATAGGAGGATGAGAAGACCGTTGAATAGTGTTAAAGTCAGAATCTTGGGCAAATGATGGATGATTAATGTCATTAATCTCTGTGTTCTTTCTAAAGCAATATTTGGGGCGCCATAAAATCCTTCATAAATTAGCTTTATTCCATAAGCGAATTTCTTCAAGGTTAAGCTTTCTGAATCAAAGTGTCCGAAAGTCAGAACCTTCATGCAACTTCAGAATATGTTTGTTGCTGACTGTCTTCAGAGTTTCTCCTCACTTGATTTCATCAGAGCGTACGTTTTTCAGATTCTGGAATCATTCTTCCACTTCAGAGTGTCTATTGTCTTTTGTTTAGCTTGCGCTGCGTTGATCAGAGTCAGAGCTTCTGCTTGCGTCCCTTCTAATTGGTATCTTAGACTTTGATTTGGTATCTGATGAGTGTCTATCTGACTATTGATTAGAGTCCTGCATACTTAGAAAAATTTCGTTAGGGTACTATTTTTGTTTCATCCTTTGTTATCATCAAAATATTAGAGATAAGTTGTAGGACTAAATTTGTTCTTACAATCTCCCCTTTTTTGATGATGACAAAACAAGTCAAAGTGATGATGAAACAGTAAATAGCATCTCAGAATCAGATAATAACAAGGGACTCCCCCTGAGTTAAATTAACAGATTTCTCAAAAGTTCTTACCAGACCTTACTTGTGTGGTAGTTGGTTTGTACCTTAGCTGTTATCCTGCATAACTTTAGTTTTCATAAATCATTAAGATATTAATGTTTGCAGTGCATTAAGAGGTTTAGATATGTATTTTCATCAGAGCTGTTATAGTTCTCCCCCTTTTTGTCAGACTCAAAAAGACATAGAAGGCAAAGCAAGAAATAGATATTCATATATAAGAGAGAAAGTTGGTACAGATAGGCAGCAATGAAAGCATATATCAGAAAGCATAAAAACTTTAGAAGAAAACAACAAAAAGAGCCTAAGTGCCTAAGGGTTTGGAGGCGGAGGCATCCTTTGGAGCAGTTGAGTCAACAAGTTCTGAATGTTGTTGTTGACGGAGTCCTGGTGATCCAACCTAGCTCTCACAACTTGTTGTTCCTTTTGCAGTTCCTCCAGAGTTTTCAGTACCAGAGGGGCGAAAGCAGAGTTAGATTTCTCCCCCTGAGTCAGAGCATCAGCGTTGGCCTTTGCAGCTTCCTCTGCAGTAATGTGTGCTACTTCTTCAGCTTCGGCTTTAGTTTTTGCCTCAGCTTCAGCAGCAGCCGCAGCAGCAACGGCTTCAACAGCAACCTTCTCTTCAGATTCTCTGATTCGTTGCTCTTCTTCCAGACGAGCTTTCTATTTTTCTTCCTTTCTGGCCTTTTCCTCAGCCTCTCTAACTAAGCGAGCATGTAGCCTTACTCCAGCGTCTCTGACAAAGTCGTTGTAGACTTGTTTAGAGAGGCCTTTCAGTTTGAAGGCTTTAGAAGTCATCTATCTGATTACTCGGTTCTAGTGGATCCTCACTGCAGAGGGATCATCACTAATGCCAGAGTTGACAGACAGAGACTTGATCTTCTCCACTGAAGACTCTGCAAATAAAGTGATTGCTTCTTCTAAGGTGGGGGAAGGCAGGTTCTGTTTTAGAGTTAGGGGATGGGGATGATGGTGGTGTTTGGTTGGTGTCAGCGGGAGTTTGAGTAGGGATGATGATGTCTTCAGAGGTTGGTATGGTGGGAATATTAAAGGGTGGTGGTGTTGTTTGTGCAGGTGGTGGTGTGGGTTGTTATTCAGAGGGTGGAGTTGTTGGTTGTTCAGAAGGTGGTGTGTTTGTTGGTTGTTCAGGAGGTGGTGTTTGAGGTTGTTCAGATGGTGGTGGATTTTGTTATTCAGGGGGTGGAGAGGTGGCTTCTGATTCAGGTTGTGATGGTTGTTGTGAGGCAAGAGCACGCGCCTGAAGTTTGACTAGTGTGTGGGATTAGGGGTTAGAGGGTTCGGTGTCTGATGAGAGAATATAGTATGGTGGGGATGAAGGTGTAGAAGAAGACAGTGAGGTGGTTTCATTCAACATTTCTGCTTCAGAAACGGGTAAGGTAGTGGTTGCGAGATTGAATTTTAGAGAAGGTAGGTTAGAGGATTTGAAGGTAGAGGGTGGTGTTTCTGATTGGGTGTAGATGAGAGTGGTTTGGGGAAGAGAAGAAGCAAGTGGCTTTAATTTAACAGAGCGAGAAGGAGGTAAAGACTTACTTGGAGAATCAGCCAGAGGGACTGGAGGTCATGACCCAGAGGTTTCTCCCAATTTAGCCTTCTTGGCCTTCTTTGACTTTTCAGAAGGCTCTCACATTCTCTTCATGAAGTTTGGTGGATGCTCAGGCAGCCAATCCACAGAGAACTCAGAAATATCAACCCATTGGCTTGCAAGGCCGTGCAGATAGTGTGCCACCACTTCTAGAGGGTTAATCTTGGAGAAGAGGTAGAGACCGTTGGAAATATTCCTCTGATCCTTGAGTGCTTCCCAGGATGTGTCTAAAGTAGGTTTAGCTCTGACTTGCTCAATCACCCCCATACTCTTCAGATTGCGAGCATTCAGAGGTCTTCCAATGTCAACAGTGACATCCTCCATTAGATTGTAATGGATTAGGTGATCCACCAGCCCACTCTCGATCAGAACATCGGAGATGAGTCTTCCCAGAGGAATGTAGGTTTTGGACTTCTTATTGTTTCTGGTATCCTTGATAGAATCTCTGAGATACTTGAAGAGAAGCACTGGCAGGCTCAATTTTAGCCCTTTGTGAATGCAGTAGAGGATGCACTTCTGATCCGTATTGATGTAGTCAAAAGAGTTAGAGGCAGGGTGGTGATGGATGGTGCCCAGGATGATCTTCAGCCAGACTCGGAGGTTCTGGTGAAGTTCATTGTTCTTGGAGTGTTTACCTTTAGCGTTCTGTTGGAAGATAGTTGGGGAAATTTCCTGGAACAAGTACTTTGACCTAAGGTTGATGTTGTAGATTCTTTTCCCCTCTGTCTTCTCCATGTTCAGAAGGGAGGCGATGGATTTCTAAGTGATTACCATATTGACCCCTAGAACGTATGAGACGATTTAGTGGTCATCTGCATCTACGAAATGCCAGAAATCCTTTACCAGATAAGTGTACACAGGGTCGTAGAGTCTCTAGAAGTAGGTTTCCCATCCTTGCATTCTTAGTTCCTCAGTGAGGTTTATGCCATTGCGCTTCATGTTGTCAAAGTCTACCAGTGATTCACACAACACCTCAAGCTTGTAAAAGGGCGTGTCTAGATGAATATGAGGTTCACGATCTAGAATGTGAGGTTCTTTGTAGATTGGGGTAGAAACGACACCAGTAGTAGCAGTTGTTTCTTGAGAAGAAATGGGCGTTTGATCAGTTGATTTCATCTTTTGAGAATAGTTACAGATGGATTGTTGTTGAGCATACATGAAGAACTTTGATGAACTTGTTTGAAGTGTGAAGAACTTTGTTGAAGATGATGAACTTGAGAGAGAAGAGGGTTTGTGTAGGGCGTGAGTGTAAAAGTGTGAGATTGTGATAAGTGAAAAATATAAATACACAGGGATATGCATGCAAAACAAACAGCGTTAGAGATAGTTGAGAGGTTATGAAATTAATGATGTATATTAACCAAGTTGACACGGTTAGGGGATACATGATTACATCCCATGATGGATATCTAATCCCAAGTCATCACATTGCTCGAGGATATCCCAAGTGTCTGTCTCTTGATTTCTACTAGACAGCTTTCTAGAAGATCCAAAGTCAGACGCATGATGCCCCACGTGTTGATCTATCTGATCTTCAAGAATACCAAGAGATTGGATCCTGAGGATTTCTGATTTAGATGACTCCTAACTGGTAGAAGCATCAGAGTCAGATCCAGATACCAGATGTTTATTTCAGAGCCTTATTTTTCTATTTCAGAGAAGCACATTTGGTTTATTCTGGGCAAATTTCAATTTTTAAATGTTTCAGAATAAATGAGAATCTGTCTTCAGCGAGGGGTTTAGTGAAAATATCAGCCCATTGATGGTCTGTATCAATAAATTGTAAGGATATTACCCCTTTCTGAACATAGTCTCTGATAAAATGACGTTTTATTTCTATGTGCTTAGCTCTGGAATGCAAGATAAGGTTCTTACTTAAACATATGACAACAGTATTATCACAGAAGATAGGAATGTTAATCTCAAAGATCTGAAGGTCTTCTAGTTGACTTTTCATCCAGAGCATCTGAGTAGTGCAAAATGAAGCTGATATATATTCGACTTCTGCAGTAGACAGAGCGATGGTTGACTGTCTTTTGCTGGGCCACGATATGACATTGTTTCCCAAGAATTGATAGTTCCCAGATGTACTTTTATGTTCCATTATGTCCCCTGCATAATCTGCATCACAATAACCAGAGAGCCTATACTCTGATGTTTTCTCATACATCAAGCCAAGGTTAGGGGTTCCTTTCAGATACCTTAGGATTCTTTTAACAGCTGTTAAATGATATTCCCTAGGATCTTATTAGAATCTGGCACAAAGACATACACTAAAAATAATGTCAGGACGTGTAGCTGTCAGATAGAGAAGAAAGCCTATCATACCACGATAAAGCTTCTGACAAACCTTCTGGCTAATTTCTTCTTTCTCCAGAATGCAGGTTGGATGCATGGGTGTCTTGGCAGGTTTGCATTCTGCCATTTTGAATTTCTTCAGAATGTCTTTTATGTATTTACTTTGATATACATAAGTAGCTTCTGAAGCTTGATTGATTTGAATTCCCAGAAAGAACTTTAGTTCTTGCATTAAGCTCATTTCAAATTCTGCCTGCATCAACTTAGAGAATTCTTGACACACAGAGGGGTTAGATGAACCAAAAATAATGTCATCAACATATATCTGGCATATCATGAGATCATTTCCAATGTTTTTATAGAAGAGTGTAGATTCAACCTTTCCTCTAATAAAGTCATGTTCCAGGAGAAAGTTGCTTAGTCTTTCATACCAAGCTCTAGGAGCTTGTTTTAGACCATACAATGGTTTTTTCAGTTTAAAAACATGTTCTGGACATTTAGAATTTTCAAAACCTGGAGGTTGATGAACATACACTTCTTCTAATATATAACCATTAAGAAATGCGCTCTTGACATCCATCTGATATAATTTGATGGAATGATTTACAACGAAAGAAACAAGTAAACAAATGGATTCTAACCTGGCGAATGGAGCAAAGGTTTTATTATAGTCAATGCCTTCTTGTTGACTGTAACCTTGTCCCACCAGTCGTGCTTTATTTCTGACTACTTCTCCTTTTTTGTTCAGTTTGTTTCTGAATACCCAGACATCATTCTTTGAGAATTGATCCAGTTCTTCTTTCATTGCCAGAACCCATCCATTGTCTTGAAGTGCCTCATCACAGGAAGTAGGCTCTATCAGAGATACTAATCCCAGAGGAGTTTCTTCAGATACTTTGAATGTTGACCTGGTTCTGACAGGTTCATCCTTGTTTCCCAGAATCAATTCTTCAGAGATGTTAGGGCGATTTCTTGATCTTTTTGGATAGTTGAGATTTCAGTTGCATCTGGAATTTGTTTCTCAGTTTCTTCTGATGCTTTAGTATTTTTGTCAGAACCTGCAAGAGTTATCTCCAAATCTACAAGTTTCTCAACTAGCTTTGACTTTTCAGGGTCAAGCTTATCATCAAATCTAACATGTATTGATTCTTCCACAATTTTGGTTTCTGTGTTGTATAATCTGTAGCCTTTAGAGCGTTATGATTATCCTAACATAATACCTGCTTTTGAATCAAACTTGTTCAAATGTTCTTTAGTATTAAGAATAAAACATGAGCATCCAAAAGGATGGAAGTAAGAAATGTTAGGTTTTCTTCCCTTACACAGTTCATAGGGAGTCTTCTCCAAAATAGGTCTTATAGAGATTCTATTCTGAATATAACACGTTATATTTACTGCTTCAACCCAAAAGTTCTTAGCCACATTTGTTTCATTGGTCATGGTTCTGGCCATTTCTTGGAGTGTCCTATTCTTCCTCTCTACAACTCCATTTTGTTGTGGAGTTCTAGGACAGGAGAAGTCATGGGATATTCCATTAGAGTCAAACAGTTCTTCAAAGAACTTATTTTCGAATTCGCCACCATGATCACTTCTGACTCTGATAATTTTAGAGTCAAGTTCGTTTTGCACTTTAGAACAGAAGCTAGTGAATACAGAGTGAGACTCACTCTTATGCTTTAGGAATTTTACCCATGTCCAGCGACTAAAATCATCAATAATGACAAGTCCATACTTCTTTCCATTGACTGACGTTGTCTTAACAAGCCCAAAAAGGTCAATGTGAAGAAGTTCCAGAGGCTTAGAGATGGAAACAACATTAGTCTTTTTAAAAGATGTTTTAGAAAATTTTCCTTTCTGACATGCCTCACATAGATCATCTGAAGAAAACTTCAGCTTAGGTAGACCTCTGACTAACTCGAGTTTATTTAGCTGAGAGAGTTTTCTCATGCTAATGTGGCCCAAGCGTCTATGCCATACCCATTGCTCTTCGTGAACAGACATCAAACATTTTACATTTTGATCTTTTAGATCTGAAAGATTTATTTTTTAAATGTTGTTTTTCCTCTTGCCAGTGAATAGAACTGTTCCATTGTTCTGATTAATTGCTTTACATGTTTTTTATTGAAGATTATATCATAACCGTTATCACTCAATTGACTTATTGATAACATGTTATGCATTAATCCTTCTACGTAGAGAACATCAGATATAGAGGGAAGAGATCCATTACCAATAGTTTTGGAGCCTCTGATGCTACCTTTCTGATTTCCTCTGAAACCTACGAAGCCAGCATCTTTAAGTTCCAGGCTTTGGAACATATGCTTTCTTCCAGGCATGTGTCATGAGCATCTAGAGTCCAGGTACCATGATTGGTGTCTTAACTCTGCTGCATAAGATATCTGCAACATAAACAATCTTATCCTTTGGTACCTAGAATCTTTTGGGTCCTTTGTGATTAGTTTTCCCAGAGTTTCTTAGAACTTTGGGTTTTCTAGCATCAGTAAAACGTTGTGCTTGTGCATACGTGTAGTGATAAGAGAAAGGATATTTGGGTTTGTCATCTGTAGAAGATTTATCTTCACTAGGATCATACCCTATTCCTCTTTTATTGTTCTGACTGACTCCATAAATCATGGATGTCATTCTAATTCTTTCTATCCCATTTTTCAAAAACTTTTGAAAAGATTTTTCATATTTATATATCATTGTGTTAGAAGTTTGTGGTTCTTGAGATAAAGCTTCTTCAAGTTTTAAACATTGTTTATTTGTGGAGTCTTTTTCTTTTATTAGAGTTAGATTTTCATCTTTTAATTGTGAAGTTGTTATCTCAAGCTTATCACATTCTTCGATGGTTCCTTCAAGAACCCTTCTTAGTGCTTTAAATTTTTGTTTAAGTTTCTGATATGAGTTCAAAGATTCAGAAAGGCATGATTCAAGGTCAGAGCGAGAAAGATCAGAAAATACCTCTTCAGGATCAGACTCTCCATCTGATGTGTTTCTGGAAGTGGTAGTCATGAATGCAACATTTGCCTGTTCTTCAGAGTCAGATTCAGAAGAATCAGATCCACTATCGTCCCAGGTGGCCATGAGTCCCTTCTTGGCTTTAAAGGATCTTTTCTAGATACTTTCTCTTCTGGAGCTTTCTTTATTCAGCTTTGGGCATTCGTTTCTGTAATGACATGTTTCCTTACATTCATAGCATGTTACATCTTTGTTTGATTTGCCTCTGGAAGTTAATTCTGAGCGATCTCCCTTAGGTCTTGGTCTTTTGAAGTTATTATTACTTTTTCTCCAGAGTTGTTTTACTTTTTCCACCATATTAAACTCACTTCTTTTGATTAACCGAAGTACCTCATCATCATCGTTATCTTTCAAATTGCTGGATTCACCAGACTTATCCTTTGAAACACCAACTGGATCTTTGACAGGCACTTCCACCTTCCTACTCACAACTGATTCGTCTTTACCCTTTGGGAACACCAACCCAAACACTCAACCACTGCGGGTCACTTTGGTAACATCAACAATGCTCACCACTGGGCTAGTCATAGGCAACATAACCTCTTGACCACCTTCTATCATTGTAGCATTATACTGATACGGTATAGCTTTATCAGATGAATACGGGACTGGGCCCGCTAACTGTATTACCAACGGCGATACTGATCTATTGCTGACAATGTTACTGTTACTACTATCATACTGAATTACCAACCCCTCCAGCTTCTTGAAAACGGGAATTATGACATTTACACTGTCATCTACATGACGGGATTGAACAATCTGAATCATGCCTTCATCCATCAGTCGTTGGATGTCCCTTTTCACAACTTCACAACCCCTCGGGTTAACACTACAAACAGCACAACCATCATGGTCGTGCTCACAATCACTTACCAAACAAACATCCTTATGCATCTACACTAAGGACCTCCTGATAAAACGCACATCAAAAACTTTAAACTCTCCAGGGCAACCATCCACCATATTCATAGAAGAGTTCCCATGAGCGGGCAAAGGATTTGCTTTTACATTCAACGCACGGTCCTCGAAGGACACCATTCCACTCTTCATTAGCTTCTGAACCTCATACTTGAGTGGGTAATAGTTCTCGATATCATGTCCGGGTGATCCTTGATGAAAAGCACAACGGAGCTCAGGCTTGTACCACCAAGGAAGTGGCTCTGGAATCTGTGGCGGGTTTCTTGGTTGAATCGGGTTCTTGAGAACCAAGGACGGGTAGAGTTATGCATAAGACATAGGAATCGGGTCGAAAGAGACCTTCTTCCTCTCAAAGTTTTGTTGATGATGATTGTTAGGGGTATTGTTGTTGTTGTAGGTGTTCGTTCGTTGTTGCGGTTGTTGTTGTTGTTGACGTTGTTGTTGTTGAACTGGCGTTGATTGTTAATTAGAAAATACTGGGATAACGGAAGATACTTGGTGGTGATGATGTTGACGGGATGTTGGATTCCTTCTGATCTGAGGCCTCCTCTGCCTCCCACTGCTTATTGCATTTGTTTCGTTGTCCTTATTCTTGTTAAAACTACTGCCATACCTCTTGCTCGTCGATGTTTCATATTTTGACAAACGTCCCTCTCGGACTCCTTCCTCAAGCCTCATCCCCATGTTTACCATTTCGGTAAAGTCACTAGGGGAACTGGTAATCATTCATTCATAATAAAATGAACTCAGGGTCTTTAGAAAGATCTTTGTCATCTCTTTTTCCTCCAAAGGAGGAGTGATCTGGGCGGCCAATTCCCTCCATCTCTGCGCATACTCTTTAAATGTCTCCTTATCTTTCTGAGATATAGACCTCAGTTGGTCTCTATCAGGCGCCATGTCCACATTGTACTTATACTGCTTAACAAAAGACTCTCCCAAGTCATTGAAAGTGCGAATGCTTGCACTATCCAGCCCCATATACCAACGGAGCACAGCACCAGTCAGACTATCCTGGAAATAATGAATCAACAGTTGATCATTATCGGTTTGAGTATACATCTTGCGAGCATACATCACTAGATGACTGAGCGGACAAGTATTCCCCTTATACTTTTCAAAGTCATGCACTTTGAACTTTACCGGGATCTTGACATTGGGCACTAAACACAACTCAGCAGCACTCTTTCCAAACAAGTCCTTACCTCTCAGTGTCTTCAATTCCTTGCGTAGCTCAAGAAACTGATCCTTTATTTCATCCATTTTCTCGTAGACATCCGGGCCCTTAGACGGCTCGAAGTGATAAATGGTGTCCTCTACGCGAGGTAAGGTGTGCACAATGGGAGGTGGCACAAACATGACCGGGCTAGATGTCGGCATGGAAGCAAAGGTAGGCGTAAAGCCTTCATGCACAAAGTTGGACGGTATTCCCCACGGGAATCCGGCAAGCATAGTAGGCGCAAAATGGGCGGTAGAAGTTGGCATGGTAGAGGTAGCCACCTCTGAAATAACCGTCCTCGCAGGAGGAGTTGCAGGCGTTGGAAAAGATTGACTCTGAGCAGAAAGAACTGACTCCATCATGGCAGTCAGGCGGGCGATCTCGTCCTTCAGTTCTCAGTTCTCTTTCTCTAAATGTTCCATAATTCTGAGATGATTGGCGCGGGTGTTGTATCGATGAGTCAGCTTGGCTAAAGCACAGAAGAAACACCAATGAGACATTTGGCAAAAGAGAAACCTGCTTATGCAAATGATGCATGAAATGCAATGCTTGTTTATTTATTTTTGTTTTCAAGGAATTTACTATATCATTTGCAAACATATATATATATATATATATATATATATATATATATATATATATATATATATATATATATATATATATATATATATATATATATATATATATATATCAACAATTGCAATTTTTATATGACCAAAAGTCTCTTTTCATTTATATAATTGGAAGGATTACAATGAGTACAATTTCAGAAACCAAATGAAAATACAAGAGAAAAGGAGACTAGTCATCCTAAGGATCCCTAACAATGTCATAAGATCTGGCTGAAGGCGCGTACTTCCTTCGAATGCGACGGATCTCAGTCTCAAAAGAAGCCTTCATCTGAGTCTTCTCGAGGACAAGCTGATCAATAATCTTCTTCCAAGCAATGGAAGGTTGAGGCATGCTAGAAGATGAAACCTCCGGCTCTCTCTGTCTCTTCGTCACTCGGTCTTCAAGTAGCTCAATAAGTGCATCTTTGTCCTTAGACTCCAACTGCAACTCTTCATGCTTCTTTCTCAAAGGACGGAAACGCTCTTCCCACATGTCCTTCTCTTGCTTCATATTGGTGAGTGCATCTTCCAACTCCATTACATCTTGGTTAGGGAGAGTTAATGGCTCAACCACAACCATAGACATAGGTTTTTCACAAGGATAAGGCAGCTTCAACTCCAAAGCTCTCTTCTTTACCGAAAGAGTGTAAGCTTCCAAAGCTACACAATTGCGCGGACCAAGCTCGGATCTTCCCTTCCTATGCACATTATGCCAAGCATGCACAATCTTATGCTTCAAATGTTGGGGATCTTTTCCCTCTTGATAGAAAAGACCTTCTAACAAAGTGTTATTAGGTTTGTCTCTCAAGGGGAACCCAAGTTGGCGACGAGCCAAAGCAGGGTTGTAGTTAATTCCTTCTTGTGTACCAATAAGAGGCACATTAGAGAATTCACCACAACTATCAATAATCTCCAAAATGCTCAAAGACGGATCATACCAAACTATATCATCATTAGTGAGAGACATAAGTCTCTGAGACCACCTTAGACATTGTTTGTTCTCCATAAAAGCAGGTGTATAAGGCAAGTGCGAAATAAACCACTTGTACAAAAGAGGAATGCAACAGACAATAGTTCCACCACCCTCAGAATTCCTTAGATGCAAAGAGAAATACATATCACCCAACAGAGTAGGCACAAGATTCCCAATCAAGAAAAGTCTAATGGAGTTAACATCAACAAACCCGTCAATGTTAGGGAACAAAGCTAATCCATAGATGAGCAACACAAAGATAGCTTCAAAAGCGTCCACACTACCGGCTTGAGAAAAAGCAGTGGCTTCCTTGATGAGGAAATCAGATGGCAACCCAAAGAATCCTCCTTTCTTCACCCAATGAGCCTCTATCTCAGACTTCTTCAAGTGAAGAGCTTCAGCAATAATACTAGATTGGGGAATCTTCTCCAATCCTAGTAAGGCACTCTATTAGAAACAGGTATCCCCAAAAGATGAGAGTACTCCTCCAAGGTAGGCACAAGTTGAAAATCTGGGAAAGTGAAACAACGGTAGAGAGGGTCATAGAAATGCACTAATACACTCAAGAGTCCTTCAACCACATCAGCAGATAAGATAGACAATAGCTTCCCATGGTGTTGTTTGAAGTCCAAGGGATCTAATACAAAAGATGCTAGCTTCCTTAACTCTTTCAAGTCGGGACATCTGAAACTGTACTTCTTAGTGTTCCTTCATCCACAATCCATGGTCTGAAAATATTTGCAAATAATACCTCAGTTCCTTGAAATTTTCGTGTGATGAATGTTATGATGCGCATGAATGCATAAATGCAACAATCACAAATAAGGGATCAGACACAAGGCAAACAAAGGTCAAGGGATGAATCAAGTCATTGTCAAGATCAAGCATCCATTTTGGTGGATTATGGTTTACACCTTATCAACACCCAAGTTCCATTGATATTGACAAGACTTGATTGGATCAACTAAGAATCAAGGGTTTGTTGCAAGTCACGAGCATGGAGTCTGGGTAAAAACCATCCCAAAGGAGTGAACTAAGGATAAAAACCTGTAGATCATGTTCTAAAAAGTTCCCAGAGTCTTAATTCCATCTATCGGATATTATAGGTTAAGATGACTGACTCATCGACCCATAATATTCTCAAGAGAAACTCGTCTGAATGTAGTATCGCGTAACAACTGTTATCAAGTCTACACTTGAACAGTTTCCGCACTACGTCCTAAATAGGCCAAGAGGAGTTAAATGTTCTATGGTCCTCAGCTTCTTAGACCCAAATTAGAGATAGTAATGCCTAACCACAAATACTTGTGTGACATTTCCAAATCTAAAAGAGCCTCCACTGAGCAGATGGATCTCAAGCCAACTTGTTAAGGACTACTCCACACAAGTCGAACATGACTATACCATCCTCCTATCTTAGTTTCACTCAAGTTCGGGTTAGAACTTATCTCATCGCTCAGAGATCATCAAGCACAACAAGCATATTATATCACACATACATATATACAAACATCACATATATACAAATATATACACACAAAAAGTAGGCTAAACCCACTAGAGACTACTCCCCAGCAGAGTCGTCACTTAATTTATGTAGCGGTAAATTCACGATCATCAAGTTATGGATAAGCTAGAGATCAAATAATAAGAGTCGCCACCGTGTTTTTATTGTTTCCAAGGGAAAAGGGAAAAAGTACGAACAAAACCCCAAAGTAAGAAGTTTTCAAATCGAAACTAATAAAATGTCAGAGATTACATATAAGGGGGTTGGTTACACAGAGGGAAGGTGTTAACACCCAAAGTGTCCTAGGTACTCCTAGGGAGCCCTTTTTGTGTGCATATGTATTTGGTACAAAATGATGTTTACAAGAAAATAGAATGGGGGGATGAGAAAAGAATTCATTAATTATATTTTTGTGTTTGGCAAGACCTTTGGTCTTGTGCCTACGTACCAACATAAAAATGAGGGATCAAAACCTCGTAGTTCGTGATACAAATTTCAAAGTGGATGCATTGCTTTTAACAAAAATTAAGTTTGAAAGGCACAAAGGCCTGAAAATGGTTTGGACGAGTTAGTTCTTTTTGGCTTTTTGAAATTTTAAGTCAAATATAGTTAAGTTTATTTACAAGTTTGATTTAAGAAAAGAAGTTTGAAAATGCAATGGCATAAGGCCAAAGTTTCTATCTTTTTACAAAGTGGTCAAAGTTTGGAACAAAATAAGTTCAATCAAAGAAGATTTTGAAAAGGGAGGGAGAGATTTTGAAATTAAAGAAATAGTGAGAAGATGAAGAGACTAATCCTATGCATAAAATTAAAAGTTGAGAGTTAAAAAGATCCGACCAAATGGGTAGCAATCCAATAGACAAGAATGTCAGTAGAAACCCAGAATTCCCTTGGACTTTTTAGAATCAAGCAACAACACAAATGCACAATTATATTATCTTGAAGAGAAAAGGCATCAAATAAAGATATCCATATCCAAGCTTTAGCCATTCCATGATCTTCTTTAAATTAGCCCATGTAGCAGATGAATTCCACAGGTTCAAAATAACAGCTACACAAGGATCATGTTGCAGATGAACTTAGAGGGATCTTGAATGATGTGTCAGATGAAATTTCAAATTGCAAGCACTTGGTTTTTCAATAAGTTGTCATTGACCAAGTCCTTTAGCATAGGAAAGTTGCCTAAATTCTAAGTCCATTTGTCCAAGATCAAGCCAACAGTCCACACAAACGTTTTTTAGGGTTTTTGTTGTTATTATGTACATTAATGGTCAAAGACCACACAAACAAGCAAAGTAAATACAAACAAGAAGTATCACACAACATGGTCCAAATGGACAAAGTGAAAGTTGCATTAACATAAACAATTAGAATGATATGAACAATGGCAAATGAATAAAGGTAAGCATTAAATGACATTAAAGTAAATGGCTTGAAATTAAAAGTTAGTTGTTAATGAGTTAGAATTTAGTATTGTTTGCTTTTGCTTTTCATTTTGAGACATTCTTTGGAGAACACTCAACCCACTTATCACAAGCATGGATCCTTGAACCAAGACATCTTCCAAAGGAAGGAAAAAAGGCCAATTTTCCACACAATACCATGAAAGAGGGGAGACTTACAATCTCACTAACTAGAATGTTATACCTTTTATGTCACAAATTTAGCGCTATGAAGCAATCGTAATTGGACTTATGTAGAAGTCATAACTATTTGAGGCATGGCAATAGAATTTTGGTGTTAATGCATGTTAGAGACATAGTATTATGGACTATGCTTATGAAACGTACCACACTAAAAAGAATATGTAAAAGGTGTGGCCTAATCTCATCCATACTCATGTTAATTTTTTAATCAACTAGCTTTAGGACTTTGAGATATCATAGGCCAAATGAGATGAATGCATAAAGAAGGTGAATGAGATGAAGATGGAGGGGAATAGATGAAAACTCATATTGATCAAAGGAGGACTTTTACCAAATTAATATCATCCATTCATTTTGGGAGATGGAATGTACATTCCATCAATCCCCTAAATCCAATGATATTAACTTAACAAAGTCAAATCAACCTTGACCAAGGCCCAACAACAAGTCATCACAATTGGTCAACAAAGTTATTTGGCATTTATTCAAATTAAAAATATTAAAATAATACACTTAAATTAAACGTGGTTTGTCAAATTCCTAAAACCTCATCAAAACACCAAATAAATGGCCATGAGATTTACCATAGGTCAAACAAGGTCAAAGCACCTTGGAGAAAAAATTTCAGAATTTTTGAAGACTTAAAAGTATTTTTAAACAATTAAAAACAAATGAAAAATCAATTAAATCATGAAAAATATTAATAATGATCCAAAAAATAATTTTAATTCAGAATATGAAAGAGGAAATTATTTGAAAATTTTTGGTGAAACTCTCATATTTTTTGGATCAATATTAAAATTAATATGAATTAATGAAAATAAAGCAATTAAAATAAAATTCAAATAATCAGAAAAAATGTGGACCACTTGATCTCCCTCATTAATTGAGGTGGCGGATCAAGTGGTCATCAGCGCGCGTTCCATGATCGACTTGAGTCAACGCGGCACAGGCTTGGTATTTAAAAACAATGCACGAGATTAAAACAATTTAAAAAGGATCAACGGCTCTGAACCATGCCAACACATCACCGACGTCCAAGGGCCGATCATCTTCTCCGGTGACTCTGGCCGGACTGGTTCACTCATCACCATAAAAAAATGAAAAAAGAGGACATGATCTGAAAGAAAAAATGGCGTAGAGCATGAATCTGACCTCAATTTTAACTAACTCCACATATATAGAAAGATATTAGGAGTTGAATTTTGAGGTGTGTCAACTGAGTTGCTTCGATTTGACCTGTAAGCAACTCAATCTTCTTGCCTACATTGGTAGGAATTCAGACAACCAAAGATCCAAGAGAATTGAGTGGAATTAAGAGAGAATCAAAGAGATGAAATTTTCTGGAAAATACCTTCAATGTTCTTGCTTTGGCTTATGCTTTATCTTGCTCAGGATGCTTGCAGAACTGGATTAGAATGCACAAAAGGTCTTGGATCCCTGGAGTTTTGAATCTCAAAACAGTGAGAATTCAACTCAATTTCCAATGGAAATTCTCAGGATTATCCTCTCAAATGGAAGGGTTAGGGGTTTAGGATCAAAGCTGGCGCGAATGTGTGTTGAATTTTGAGCATATGGACCTCTATTTATAGTTGGATCATGCGATATTTGCACCTTCCAAATGACTTTCCAAAATTGGCAATGAGTGATGCATGGGTGCATGGGCATGTAAAGGCCAATGAGATCATTCCATTTGATCCATAATTGAATGTCAGCATGTCTGAAATTAGCTTGGAATGCAAGGCAATTGTACACAACTGTTTGAAGTTTGATCTTTGCCAAATGATGATGCAATGTTTATGCCATACGCAGCCCTAGCAATTCTTGTCCAAAATGGATGAAATTGGGCTTTTTAGAAAGGTTAGGTCAATAGGAACAACTTTCATGTTCAACACTTTTTGATTTGGAGCTTGGAACATGAATAATTTTGAGGTGTAAGTTTGGAAATTTCAATATATCAAAAATAATTCTAAGTGTCAAGCCATATATCTCAATATTCCACCTTGCTTAACTTTTTATGTGAGCTTCAAATGAGAAACGTGTCTTCATCAAAGTTGAAGCTATTTCAAATACCTTCAAAATGGTAACCAATTTCATGTCATTTGGGTTTGAAATGATAGAGTTATGCATTTTTGAAGTTTGGAAAAATCACTTGTTCAATGGTATAGGTCAAAAGTAACCTATAATGTAACCTCATATCACATGCTCATAAAAGTTGAATTAGCTCTCACTCCAAACATAAAAGTTTAAGTAGACATATTGAATTTGATTGTGAAACTTGTAAATCTTTCATCTCATAAAAATTGAGCAAGTTATGGCCTTTGGAAGTTGACTTTCAAATTAGGGTTTAGACAAAATGACCTATAATGTTTCAACATAGAAAATGATTTTCCAAGAAAAACTAGATCTAGGTCTCAACATGAGAGTTGTTTGGAATGTCATTTAGAGTAAATTTATCTTGGAATCATTTTCATATGGTAAAAATTGTAGTAGATAGGGTCTAGGGAGACCCAGTTTTGATCAGATGAATTCATCTGGCCAACCACCATCGACCAACTTGCTAACCTTCAATTATCTTGACTTTATTGGATCATGGTAGATCATATATGAATAAGATGATGAATTTTGAAGTGTACCTTGAGAAATTTGATCAATTGGTGAGATAGCTTGTTGGAGAAGTTACTTAAGATACCTAGTCAAACTAGGGTTTCCAAGGCAAATCACTTCCAAACTCTTGAAGAAAACATGATCAATATAACATGTAGGAATCAATGGAACTCATATATGATGCTCATAATCATTATTGGATCAATTCATGGTTGTTCTCTTTGTCATGAGGGTCTTAAACCCTAGATATGAACTTGATAGATCAATGGAGATCATACCCTACCTACAAAAGAGTTAGGCAAATGCAAAGACATATTTTTGTATTTTGGTTAGTAAAATGATAATATACAAGTATGATATAATCACATAGTGCTTGGTGATCTCTTCCAAAACAAACCCAATGAATGAGGGGTAAGAAGGATGCCAAGGTATGATCCCAATGCTAATGCTTATGATGAAATTGCATGAGGGATCTTAGGGTCAAAATTGGGGTCTTACAGAACCCCCAGGGCCTGAACCACAAATCCCAAGGGAAAGACAACCAAAGGTAGTGATGGTTAATAGGAACCAAGATGTTGACATAGTCATACATCAGATTCGACGTGATGATATGGCAGCAGACAATAATCTAGCAGCCATCGTCTAAAGAATCATGGCGCGGAATGGGGTGAATGTTGGCCCTCATAGGCCACATTACACATCATCGTTGTCTGAATATATTCTGCAGTCATAATTACCCTTAGGTGGAAAGTCCCCAACTTTACTAAGTTTTTTGGGGATACTAACGAATCCACTATCAAACACGTGGCTAGGTACCTAATAGAAGCGGGGGAAATTGCTAATAATGAGAACCTAAGGATGAAATATTTCCCAAGTTCCCTTACAAAGAATTCCTTTACGTGGTTCACCATGTTGCCAGCAAATTCAATCCATGGCTGGACTCAACTGGAAAGGTTGTTCCATGAAAAATTCTATATGGGACTGTTGAAGATAAGTTTGAAGGAATTGGTCAGTGTTAAACGAAGATTCTTTAAGCCAATAGATTATTATTTGAATAGATTATGTTTGCTTAAGGCCAGATGTTTTACATAAGTGCCTAAGCATGAATTGGTCGAAATGGTCGTTGGTGGCCTTGATTATTCTATTAGGAAAAAACTAGATACCCAATATCCAAGGGACATGGCCCAATTGGATGACATTGTTCAACAAGTAGAGCGCCTAAAGGCTGAAAATGTTCGGGCAAATAAGAATAACAGGAAGGAAAAGGCATCCTACGTCGAATTGGATGAAGATGATCCAGAAACGTATAGTGATCCCTTAAATTTTGACGAAAGTGAACTGGACCTTGCTGAATTGAAGCAATGACCACCTTACTCTCGCAAAGTCTTAGCGTCTTCGAATGGGAAAAACCCAGTCGAACCAGAAAAGAGTGATGCTTTCCCTAAGAAGATATACACCTTCGACGTCACCAACTATGATGAGATTTTCAATTTATTAGTTAAAGATGGCCAGATGATAATGCTTCCTTGTGCTAAAATACCTCCTCTAGAACAAAGAAAAAAGAGGGTTTTTTGTAAGTATCATAATTTTTTGGGCCATAAAACTTCACAATATTTTCTCTTTAGGGATCTTGTGCAGAAGGCTATCAAAGATGGAATGCTCAAGTTTGGAGATAGGTCGAAGTCTCAACTGAGGATCGACTCAGATCCTCTCCAAGTGGAATACACCCACTATGATGAACCATCTTTTGTGAATATGGTGGAAGTGTCTGCAAACTGTGCCAAGAAGGCTGAAATGGTCGAAGCTACTAAAGGCTTCAACCAAGGAGTCATTGAAGGCTTCAACAAGGGAGTCACTGAGGATTCCAGTCAAATGATAACAATAAATGAAACTACTAAAGGTTTCATACAGGTAAATAACATAATTGAGGCCACTGAAGGCCTTAGAATCAAGTTGTAGGATTTGGACATCACTGAGGATGTTAGCCTAGCAGTTAACATGGTTGAAGTGACCCAAGAGATTGCTATGGAATTCGATGAACAAAGCCTCGGGCAATAGGAGTATGTCAAGGTAGCTTACCCCAAATAAGATGAAATCTTGGTCGAATTCCTCCACAGGTGTCAGAGGAAGAAATCAGAGGTAATGTTGTACCCAAGGTGCAGCTTAATCTTCAATTGAAAGGAGGCAGAGAACGTCGAGGGTGTTCGACTGGCCAAGAATAGGAGAAAATGGAGAGAGACCAACAACCGCTTTGCCTTTGACATAAGGGGGGTACCCAGGAAGAAAGAGGAAGGAATACCAGGACCCCGTGGCTATAGACCAGTCACCTTCAAGCCTACGACTGATGCCCATAAGGGTAAGTGGGTGAAGCATGTCGAAAGAGGCGAACAAGGCCATAAGAAGTGGAAAAACTTTTAAGTACAAAGATGTTCCTCGCTGGCTGTTTACTGTGGAAATTGGTAAATAACCGCTGGTCCTCCCTAAGCCTTAAAACTAAGGGTTACTTGCAAGATCGACCAGTTGATCCTAAGACATGTGCTAATTTAATAGGGTGACTCGTTCAATTCGACGAAATATTAACTTTGTGAGAAACGGCTTCTGACAAAGTACTGAACAAGCAAAGGTTTTTCCACACGAAATGATGATGCTATAGACTATGGGTGACTCGTGACCGACATCACTATAACATTCAAAAGACATACACAATGAACACGCTTTTGGTAAATTTTATTATCGTAATAGAATTAGTGTCGACAGCGTAGACGACAACGTAAAATGATAATTCAAACGTAAATGAAATTAAAATAAAGTGGTCAACAGGAACAATTGAAAAATAAGGAATTTGCATTGAAGTAAATGTGGTGATTCACGTACATAGCACGCTTAAAAACTCTTGCTTCCTCGCGCTGGGAATGTGAAGTTTTTTACAAGTGATTTTGGTACAAAGTGAACACCTCGAGTCCTCTGTGGGATCCCCTATTTATAATGAACTAAAGAAACTGTCTACAAGCAAAACTACTCAAAAAATAACTGTCTGTAGATAGACGTCATGCCACACGATCTAAAAACTGCTCCATATTTTGGCGCTTAGTCTCCTTGTAACTGCTAGTTATTTTGAATTTCAAACTTATCCCGCTCAGGTATTTATGTTGATACCATCCCCTATGTGTTTGGTACAATCAAGAATTTCTGAAGTCCCAATCTCCGGTTCAGTCGACAGAACAGATTTCGACCAAACATGCTTCTTCTGTCGATTTCATCTTCTAGTAACTTGTGGTTTTCCCAGCTCTTGCTTATCTTGGGCTCAGCTTTCTTTTAAACCTCCCCTTGGTGGGGCATAATCCTTAAATCCATAAGGCACTTTCATTAGTTAAGCCTTCAACATGCCCTATCAATTTCTTGTGGTAACAAAATCCCCCCAGAGATGCCATTTTCGAATGTCGACTTTTTGTGAGATAATGGCATCTTTGAGATGTCGAATTGTTCTTTACCGTTTCCACTTCTACTTAGTCGTACACATGTTTGTCCCACGTTGCTGACGTCATCTAATCATGACAAACATCTCCTTTTTCTCTCGAGACTCACAAAATCACATCTCCGTCACTTCACGTCTTTATGACGGAAATGTGTTTCCAACCACGATTGCTCCTTCGCCTCCACGTGTCTGCAGACGTGGGAACATGGGTACATGTATCAGAAAAGGAAAATTAAACGTCCATTTTTCCTTTTCCTAGGGTTTAACTCTTATAAAACCCTTGTTCTTCTCCTTCTTTCCTTTTTTCTCCCTCTGCTTCAGTAAACAAAAACACCAAAACTCCTTTCTTCTTCAAACCTTCAACTTCTTCCATGGCTAGCTCAAGGAAAAACAAGGCACCTCCCTCCGTTGTGAAGCTTACGCAACCACTCACCATTGATGGCAAGGAATATGTTCCTGAACCTCCCTTTGCTGAAGAAAAAGCCAAAATCTGGTGTTCTCGGGTATTAATCCCTTTCTCCCTATCTGACAAACCTCTAGCATTCTTAGTTCCACTCCCAGAAAATCATCAACCTGAGATAACTAAGAAAAATTCCTTTTTCCCTACCAATCATCTTTCTAAACCACTAGTTTCTTCTCAAAAACCTTTCTCCCTCCATTATGTCGAAAGGAATTTTAGGACTGATCCTCCCAAGAACTGTCCTAAGTTTTGCGCTTGGATGAATCGTTTAGAAGTAGAGAAAATTGACCACTGGAAACGAATAGGTATCTATACCCTTCTGCAGATTGCCCGTTGTGGCCCCCCTCAATCTTGTGGCATGTTGCTGGCTGCCCTCCAATTTTGGGACAGTTCGACCAACTCCATTCATACAAAGTGTGGCATGATTATGCCGACGCTTTTAGATATTGCTGCCATTACAGGCCTAAAACCAACCGGCGAAGTCTTCGACTATGAAGCCGTAGCACCAGTCTCTCTAAGGTTTGACGTTGGTGATTCTCGCAAGCCGACATGCAATAACTTCATTGATCATCATGCTACATCTTCAGACCCTGTGACCACTGAAGAACATGTGGCCTTTCTAACTCTTTGGTTGTCTCGTTTTGTGTTCTTCTCTAGATCAATGCAGATAGCTAAACACTTTGCTCTCTTGGCAACTCAACTACACCAAGAGCGTGACATATCTCTTGGCCAATTAATACTGGCCTCTCTTTATGAGTCTTTATCTGAAGTTGTCTTCCAAATCAAACTCTTTGACCTTGAGAACTCAAAAAAGAAGAATGTATTGGCTCACGGTCCCTTTTGGTTCCTACAACAGTGACTCAACGCCCTTTTTCTAAAGATATAACGTCCCATGGGATGAGAAGGGTCGCGTGTCCCCCAGAAGAACAACACCTTTTTTGGAATCAACTTATCCCTTTGACCCCCATCGACAAAACCTTTCCTGATGTCAAGGTGTTTCGCCTCTTGTTTGACATTATGTTGACTCGCGCCAACTTTCACCCCTCTATGGCTCATTTCAGTAGTCGGACTGAAGGTCCTAAATGGCTCACCAGGGCTTTTCATTCAACTGAAGATGAGCACAGGAATGAAACTTTTGTTATCTGGAGACGCTTTCTGGTCCCCCAGTTTCTGTCGGCTGTAACGTCCGGCGTCAACCCTGGACTAGTTGCTTACCAACCCAACTTGGTAGGTAGACAGTTTGGACTTTGTCAGCTTGTCCCCAAGTCCCTATATTCTTCTCTCGACATACTCACAAACATCCTTTGTGATCAGCCCTGGAGTATGACCCAAGAAGATACCGAGGCCCTTTGGGAAAACCGACCAAGGCTCCATTCCATCCCGTTTCAGCCAGCCTTCTTCTACACTAAAGAATTTGATGATTGGTGGAAATCATATCTTGCTGCTTACGTTGGTGCTCCTGAGGCCAAATTATCTGAACTAACTCAGGCTCTTGTCCATTTGCAGGAAAAATCAACCAAGTGTAAGGCTCTCCATATCAAACAAATTCAAGCTTTCCAGAAATATTTCCGAGTTGTGTATCGACCTGATAATCTTCGTCGGACCATTTCTGAGGCCGCATCCGAATTAAAGGAGAAGGTAACCGACAGGCTCCCAAAGCTTAAAATCCCTGGTTACGCGAAAGACAAGAATCTTTACGCCCTTCATTTCGGAAACATCAAATCCCCTCATTTTCCATCTAGCCCATTGGCTTTGGCCTTCGGCTATTCAATTCCAGATTGGTACTATTGTCCCTTTTCAGACGTGAAAAATGCTTATAAGAAAAAGGCCGACAGAGTGGTACCGACGAAGCATTATCTGCCCTACTGCTCAGGGCCACTTCATATTGATCCTCAATATGTTAAAGTGCTCGATACCATACAAATTGTAACACTTTTCTGGAAAGTTAGCACCTCATTTTATTTGGATTTTTTCGCTTACTTGATTTTCTATGTTTTCTTTACAGCAATCCCCATAGACCCTGTGGATCACGCTTCTGTCAATGAACTTATCATTTCGACAGAAAAGACTCAGGTTCAAATCTGGCTGATTTGCCGCTTTCTTTTACTTTGGTATATATTCTTAACTATCATTTCCACTCTTGCAGGCTGCTCCTGAGAAGTCCTCTGATGATGATGAGCAACCCATTTCCAAAGTTTTGAAAAAATCGAGTTCTTCGGTATGCAACTATACGTAGCAATCTCATTCAACCCTGTGATCTCTCTAAGAAAAACAATACATGGTCTCTGACCTTTTACTTATATGCAGGGTCGACCACGTTCGACAGATCTACCTGTCCCTTCTCCTCAGTCCAAGAAATCCAAAAAACACAAGCGTTCTGCTGCCACAGGACCTGAGGTATTTCTTGTCGGCTTGTCCGATCTTCTGACTAGAATAACTGCTTATAACCTCTCTTCCTGTCTTCAGCCGACTCAACCATCTTCTCAACAATCCCACAAATCCAAAGGCCACCAGGGCCACAAAAGGAAGAAGCATGATTCTCCCTCTAAGGGTGGTGAAGAAAAGAATAAAAAACAACACAAAGTGCTCCCTACAGAGGCTCCTTCTTCTCTAGACGTTGCGGCTACAGTATTCGGGTTCGTGTACATATGCTCGACTTTGAGGGCTAATGCGTCCATTTTAGCTTGCATCATGTCTATAGAGCTTAGTTCATGCACTCCTCCTTGGGCTTCCTTCTTCTCCACTGTCGCTCGTTCGACTCCCCATGATTGGTGGTTTTGAGCCATATCTTCGATGAGGGCACTAGCTTCAGGGTAAGGTTTATTCATCAGAGCACCGCCTGCGGCAGCGTCGATGGTCATCTTTGTGTTATAATGAAGTCCATTATAGAAGGTTTGAATGATTAACCAATTTTCTAAGCCATGATGTGGGCATGCTCGTAACAACTCTTTATATCTCTCCCAAGCTTCGAACAGCGATTCTCCTTGGTTTTGGGTAAATCTAGTTATATGGTTTCGAAGAACGGCGGTCTTACTCGGGGGAAAATATCTAGCAAGAAAAACTCTTCTAAGGTTATCCCAAGTCGTAATGGAATTGGGTGGAAGGGAATCTAACCATGATAGGGCTTTATCTCTGAGGGAAAAAGGAAATAATCTTAAACGTATTGCCTCAGGAGAAGCTCCATTGGTTTTAAAAGTGTCTGCTAATTGAAGAAATATTTTTAAATGTTGGTTAGGGTTCTCGGTAGCGAGACTCGCGAATTGTCTCTGTTGCACTAGTTGTAACAGAGATGGTTTAAGTTCAAAATTATTAGCCGGGATGGTTGGGTTTACTATACTAGAATTAGGTTCTTCATTAGATGGTTGAGCGAAGTCCTTAGGAGGTCTTTGGTTTTGATCTTCGGCCATAGCTCTCTTAATTCTATGAAAGAATAAACGTGTGCGAGCGTAACGTTCAGGTTCTGCCAGAGGGTATACTAAACTTAAACTTCCGGTGCTGCGAGTTCTTCGCATCGACCGGCGGGAAATAACCTAAGTCTAAACGATATAACAACAGGAAAATGAAATTTGACGAAAATGGTCCCCGGCAACGGCGCCAAAAACTTGATGCGTGCTTTTCGCAAGTATACGAACGCGTCAGAGTAATATAAAAGATTATCGAATCCACAGAGACCAAGTGTCAAGCTATCGTTATCCGTTGTTATGGTGTTTATCAAAGGCAGACAAAATAGGTGTTTTTTTTGTAGTGTGCAATGAAAAGTAAAGTATTTAAATAGATTTAATTAATAAAGACAGGGTCGAATGTAATTCACGTAACCAATTAATAATCCAAGTACTTGCTAATAGAACTACTTATGGGCAATGTTTCCTACTTTGAAAAGAACTAATTTAACGGGAACTGTCGCTTTCGCGTATTCATAACCGAGTTGTACTCCCTAATCAAACCCTCTTATTGTCAGTTATAAAAAGGCGCGCATTGCGTTAGAGTAGTAAACCTATTTTTAAGAAATATAGTATCTTGACTAAGTTGAAAAGTATTATAACCTGGATTTCTTAACCAAAAGAGGTTCTTACGAACCAGACTCTAAACTCATAAACGCGTCCGAAAATAGTTTTAAAATCTCTTTTCTTCTTAATGTTAAAAACTCCTAATGAACTAGACAAAGCGCTTTCGCTGTTTTTGAAATAGTTAAAAACAATTAAGTTTAAATAGACGTTGGACGGCTTTCGATCTTACCCAACGGAATTGAAGTGGGAAAACTTAAGTTGAAAGTTAAAATAGCCCTTAAGTGTTTCTACGAACAATTGTACGGATTATCGGTTTCATTACGATCCTTACATTCTAACCTTATAAATTTAGTTAGACATGGTAAATTAAAAGTGAATTAAAGTAAATAAAAGTAGTGCGAGTGCGGAAAGTAAATAAAAGTAGTGCGAATGCGGAAAGTAAATAATTTAAAGCGAGTGCGAGGAAATAAATAAAAGTAAAGCGAGTGCGAGGAAATAAATAAAGTAAAGTGAGTGCGAGGAAATAAATAATTTAAAGCGAGTGCGAGGAAATAAATAATTTAAAGCGAGTGCGAGGAAATAAATAATTTAAAGCGAGTGCGGGAAATAAATAAAGTAAAGGCGAGTAATAAAAACCTGCTCCAATCGGAGGGCTGAGTAAATTGCAATGCGGAAATGAAAATGGCGGCAGGATTAACTTCCTTCCGAAGTGCTCCAAACTCGATTACAGACTCTATCACAGACTTGATTACACGATTGTGGTAACACTCCATTGCGAAGCGATTACCACTATAAAATACTGAATATATGCCTAAGTGAAACAAAGTTGCTTCTGAGTTTGTGTCTGCTCTAAGTTTGGATGATTGTAAAAGTGAATTCGCGTTTCTATTTATAAGCAAGTAAAAAGATGGAAATGACTTGGATGCCCTTCAACTTGAAAATAGGAGGGAACCGTTTTTCCTCTTGTGGCGCCCGCCACAAGACCATGGCGCCCGCCACAAGCACAATATGGGGCGCCTTAGTGGAAGTAGTGGGGAAACGTGGGAGTTGAAGGAAGTTGAGTTTGACACGTCATGGCTTGGTATGTGGCGCCCGCCATTGGGTAGGCCATAAGCACAAAATGCTGAATTTTAGGGTTTTTAGCCCTTTTTCGCTCCTTTTCTCGACCGGGGCTCCGATTAAAGTAAAAACCTAAAAATAAAGGAAAACACAGTAATAACACAACAAAATGACAATAAAACTACTAGAATGCATGTGAAATCGGAGTCGAAAATACGTAAATTTCAGTGTTATCAAACTCTCCCACACTTAAACCTTTGCTTGTCCTCAAGCAAAACATTATAAAGCTCATAAAAGAAAAACTGGTGTAAGCGAGTGCTTCAGGTAAAAATTCTAAGTTCAAGTTGGGATGCATTGATAGGTACTAACTGAGTGAACTAAGGGTATCATGATGACACTAATCTTTTTGTGTCCTTTTCATTCAGGCGCAATCACATTAAGCCCGTTATCCGTACATGCTTCATAGTAGAGTGGCCTGTTAGTGATTATGATCAGAGCTTGGGGTTTCTGGAACATAAACATGTGTAAACCCTTTTATTGGACCCAACTGGAGTTGTGGGGGATCGGATCGTAATCCGCCCTACCGAGTTCAGTGCCAGACACCTCTGAACCAACTAACAGCGGGTGAGTTTCTTTCTTTTTCTTTTTCTTTTTCTTTTTCCAGCAATTTTTACAATCCTTTGGTTTAAATGACTTTGTGAGGGTCACCTATACCGGAGTTGCCTTTTTGCTTTATTTTATTTTTTGTTTTTCTGGATCATTCACTTATTTGCATCGGTCCCCTACGTAGAGGATGCGTAGGCCGGAGCTGACTGCTGAGATAAACTACTAAGGACTTATACGGAAATGATGATTAAGGCCATGGTATATGGGGTTTCGGGAATGATTCCTATATTTACGAAGTCTATGGTGCTAAAATAATACTGATGTTTCGCAAAGTTCTCCCAAGTCACCGCATCCTTACTCAAAACATATCTTTAAAAGCTGAAAACTTTCGGAATAACACTGTTTTCTTTTGCAAAAAAATTTGGTGGGGCTAAAGGTATGGGGAGATTAGATTATACTAAAGATCTACTATATTCGGTGACTCGTCAAACTCTTGCATTATACTAAAAAAGCAAAATAAACAACTAAAAGGAAATAAACTATCTAAAAACAGTAAAGAAAAAGCGATAAAGGAAAACGAGAAAAGACAATAAAGAAAAGACGATAGAGTCTCCTCCCACACTTAAATCGAACATTGTCCCCAATGTTTCGAAATAAGATAAGGGAAGAGTTACCTGGTAACCTACTGCTGGCCACTAGTGCCCTCGCCATCCTGAGGTGGACGACGGGATCGGGTACGACGACGATCTCTCTGATCCATCCTCGCCTGCAGGGCATCCTGAGTGGTCCTCACATCTCGAAGGTGACCTAAAATGGAACCTTGAGTGGCTTCAATTAGTGCCATGTGTCTCTGAATGTAGTGTTGTTGACGGGCTTGTGTATCAGTGATCACTTGCAGGGACTGTAGAACAGTATCGTAGGACCTGTCTGTCCTCCGCTGCGACTCTTACATGAAGCGCATGTTATCCGTCATTTGTTGCTGGATGGTAGAGAGTAGGCCATCCTGCTGGACTGTAGAATAACAGATGGGATGGCTACACCATGAATCATAAGTGTATAACCTCCTTCTCTCCTTGAACGACACAATTTCATGTCTCTCAGAAATTTTAGGTTAATTGTGCGAGGAGGTAAGGAGTCTAGGGTAGCCATCTCATTATTCAGGTTTAGTGCCCGAGCAATAGACGTAATCAATCCACCAAAAGAAATCGGTCCCGCCTTATTCAGAGTTAAAATCATATGGGCGAGAATGAACGGAACCGAATTAATTCTCCTATTTGTGAGGCTTCCTTGAAAATATAGAAGCTCTCTAGCGTTAACCTTATTTGGATTCTCTCAGCCAAAAATAGTGCATGCCAACAGATATCTAAAAACTCTGATGGCCGGGTTATGGATAGTTGAGGCAAGAACTCCTTCAAAAGAGTTTATGGAAGTGTTTGATAAACGCTCCCAGAAGGAAAATACCTCAACAGACCATTCGGAATCTAAAGGGGCCTCACAAATAGCACCTTCCCCATGAGGGATCCCTAACAGGCTGGCTAGTTCATCGGTACTGAATTGGTATTCAACAACGAACATTCTAAATTTGACAGTACCGACTGTGCTAGCAGTGTTAGGGTTGACAATATAAATTAAGGAACTTAAAAATTCATTTGTCAACCGCTCATAGATGGGTTCTTTGTTGATAAAGAAATTATGCAAACCTAAGTTGTCTAATAAATGGAAAATGCTATGGTAGATACCTAAAGTGTAGAGACAGTTTTCGTCAACATACCTTGTCGGGAGGATTTCCCGATTTTGCAACCATTCAATGATTTTTCTTTGTCTCTCCCCCGGTTTCCCTCCTCGAAGAATGAATCCGTTGAACTCCATTTGAATGCTCTTGAAAAGTGGATGAAGAAGATGAAGTGGTTGGTGAAAAGGTTGGATTTTTACAAAATCCGACGGATGAAATTGAAAATGGAAAGTGGAATAATGATTTGTGTGGTATGGTGGTTAGGAAAGTATGAGCTTTTTGTGGGTTCAAGGATGTTTTTCCAAGGTGAAAAAATGGGTTTGGGAGGTTGTAAGTTGAAAAAATGGTGAAGAAAAGGGGTCTGCCCCAACCATTTACAGACGCTGTGGCGGGCGCCACAGGTCCTATGGCGGGCGCCACAAGGCAAAATCTGGCTGGGCCAGATTTTGGTCCTTTGGTTTGGGCTTCTCTTGTCTTTTGGCTTTGAGGGGTCTGGATAGCATTTGTCTTGTGATTCTCCTAGTTTCTTTGACTTGCATAATTTTATAAAAGTAAAAACGAAAATAAAAAAGTGAAACTGAAACAAAAACAAAAACAGAAATTAAATATAAATAAATAAATAACTGAAAAATTAAAAATGCAAATAAAATAAATATAAAACATATATAGATAAAAATAGAAACAATAATGTGTAGTAGAAGTTTATATAATATTCCAAATGCGATAAAAATGAGTAATGCAAATACGAGAAATATATAAAAGAGAAATAAAATGAAATGAAATGGTGAGATCAGGTATTAGGGGTGTCGTTTGCCTGAGTGGATCCACGGAGCACGGCTATCTCCTGCCTGAGCTCTCCGATCTCCTGATATAGACAATCGGCTTCAGTAGCATGGGTGAGATCAGACACTCCCATCTGTAAAGTTAGGTCCGCCACTTCCTGTCTAAGCTCTGCAATCTCTCTACGGCACTCAACAATCTAGGTGCGTATGTCGGGTGTCTGCAATGAATGATTATTAGAGAAAACAGTGATTCTAGGAGATGGTGGTGTAGGCGTGTATTCAGCAGCGGGTGGTGATCTCGGTGCCTCGACGGTCTCTCCCTGGCCCTCTAGAGCATAACTCCAATTCGCTGGATCATACACACTGGTCATCATAGGGTCTGGCAGCGTGAAATAATGGATAGCCTCACTGTCGACTAGCAATCGGAACTGACATGGGTGGAAAGAAACTCTCCTCATCAATCCTCTGGTTAAACAGAAATCGATGTCCATGGTAGTGTATCCACAGTAGATTCGAAGATGTGACACCTTGCGAGAAAGACCTAAAGCGACAGCAATCTGTGTGATGATTCCACCAACATGGATGACTCCTTCGGTGGATCTAGAGATACCGCTGAGATTATTCAATAAAAATTTCCCACATGCTACTGGGCGAGACTGGGATGCGCAAAATAATAGGAAGACCTCCTCTTCACTCAGTAGTGTCTTTGCATCCGGTCTTCCCAGGAAGGAATATGCTAATATCATCTGAAAATATCTGAAGGTTGGGTTATGTATGACATAAGATAACTGCGTAGATGGATCCTGGCTTCCGCCACCTGATATATCACTCCAAAACTTCTCCACTTCCTTACCCAGGAAATATCACATAGGTATCTCCGGGATAGCATCAGGAGTGGTCTGGAAGCCCAATAAGTCGCCGAACTCTTTCTGGCTGAAGGAGTACTCAACTCCAAAAAGCCTGAAAGCAGCATACCCATCTGGTCCAAAATATGGGTCATAGTCAAATGAACTCAGGAACTCCAAAGTCAGGTTCCTATATGTGTTGCTCAAGTCATCATCAAATTCATCCCAGTGAAGCTGGTGGCTAAGGAATCGGATACTCGGCTCGATACCCAGTGCCTCCATACAGTGCTGATCAGGGTAACGTGTGGGTGCCATAGGGCGCCGATACAAAGCAATGTAGCGCTCCCTCTGAGCATTGTCTCTATAGGTAACATGCATGTCATTAAAACCCTGCATCTTGTAAAAGTTAGGAAAGTGATCCTGAAAATGCAAACCATTCAAATCTTAGTCTCAATGCAAAATAAGATAAAATAAAATAAAATAAAAATAAAAATAAATGTAAATAAATGCGAAAAAAGTAAAATGAAAAGAAAAACCATGGGTTTCCTCCCACGCAACGCTTGTTTAACGTCATTAGCTTGACGATCAGAATTTATACACCTGTAGTAGTAGGAATCGGTGGATCAATCAGGGTATGGCTTGAGTAGTATGCTGGAATGTCTCCTCCTTCGTAGAGCTTCAGTCTTTGTCCATTTACAATGAATGGAATACAGGTTTGGTTCTTGATTTCTACGGCTCCTGATCTCAGCATCTTGAATACTTTGAAAGGACTAGTCCATCTTGAACGTAGCTTTCCAGGGAAGAGTCGTAACCTAGTGTTGAAAAGGAGAACAAAATCGCCTATATTGAAGTTTTTCTTTACTATTCTTTTGTCGTGATAGGCTTTTGTCCTCTCTTTATATATTTTTGCATTCTCGTAGGCAGATTGCCTAAGTTCTTCTAATTTATGAATGTCTAGGGTACGCTTTTCTCCAGCGGCTAGGTAGTCTAAATTCAAAGTTTTAATGGCCCAATAGGCTTTATGCTCTAACTCGAATGGTAAGTGACAAGATTTTCCATAGACTAGTTGATAAGGAGTAGTTTCTATAGGGGTTTTGAAAGCGGTTCTATAGGCCCATAATGCTTCTTGAAGCTTCTTAGACCAGTCTCTCCTAGAAATAGAAACAGTTTTCTCTAGGATTTGTTTTATCTCCCTATTAGATACTTCTACTTGGCCACTAGTTTGTGGGTGGTACGGTGTTGCTACTCTATGCCTAACTCCATATTTTCTTAAAAGTTTGTCAAATATTCTCGATATAAAGTGTGATCCTCCATTGCTTATGACTAAACGTGGTGTTCCAAATCTAGGGAATATATAGTTTTTAAATAGTTTGATTACTACCCTAGTGTCGTTTGTGGGTGCAGCTATAGCTTCAATCCACTTAGACACATAGTCTACAGCTACTAAGATATACCTGTTTCCTAAGGATGGTAGAAAGGGTCCCATGAAATCTATACCCCATACGTCGAAGAGTTCTACTTCCTGAATGTTTCTTAAGGGCATTTCATCACGTCTTGAAATGTTTCTAGTGCGTTGGCATATATCACATTTGACAATGCAAGCATAGACATCATGCCACATGGTAGGCCAGAATAGGCCAGGTTGAAGAATCTTGGCGTATGTCTTAGAGGTGCTCGCATGTCCACCATAAGGTGCAGAATGACAATGCTTGATAATACTATTTACCTCTTCTTCCGGAACGCAACGGCGAAAGATGCCATCTTTACCCCTTTTGAAAAGGAGCGGTTCGTCCCAATAGAAGTTTCTCAAATCATGGAAGAATTTCTTCTTGCGGTGGTAGTCAAGATCAGGGGGTACTATATCAGCAGCTAGGTAATTAACGAAATCTGCATACCAGGGTACGTTATTTATTGCTAAGGAATTTTGGGGGTGCTCATAAGGATCTAGGTTATTATCTTCAATGGTTTCTACTTTAGCTATCAGTCTATCATAGGCGAAATCATCATTTATGGGTACTAGTTCTGGTTTTAGATGTTCTAGCCTAGAAAGGTGATCGGCTACTACATTTTCAGTGCCTTTTTTATCTCTTATATCTAAATCAAACTCTTGTAGTAATAGAATCCACCGGAGTAACCTGGGATTGGCATCTTTTTTACTTAATAGGTAACAAATGGCAGCATGATCGGTGTAAACAATAACTTTTGCTCCTACTAGATAAGATCTAAATTTGTCTATAGCGAAAACTACAGCGAGTACTTCTTTTTCAGTTGTTGCGTAGTTAAGCTGGGCAGCATCTAGGGTTCTACTGGCATAATAAATGGCATGTAATTTTTTATCTTTCCTTTGTCCTAGAACGGCTCCAACTGCATAATCACTAGCATCGCACATTATCTCAAACGGTTCCGACCAATCGGCCGGTTTCATAATGGGTGCTGAGATTAGTGCTTCCTTTAAAAGATTAAATGCGTCATTACATTTTTCATCAAAAATGAATTCAGCATCTTTCATTAAAAGTCCGGTTAACGGTTTAGTTATTTTTGAGAAGTCCTTAATAAAACGCCGGTAGAATCCAGCGTGTCCAATAAAGCTTCGGATTTCTCTGATTGTTTTTGGTGGTTTTAGGTTTTCTATAACTTATATTTTGGCTTTATCTACCTCTATACCTTTTTCGGAAACTATATGTCCTAAAACTATTCCTTCGGTCACCATGAAATGACATTTTTCCCAATTTAGCACGAGGTTCACCTCCACGCATCTCTCCAGGATTTTCTCAAGGTTAGCAAGACAATTGTGGAAATCAAAACCGCAAACCGAGAAATCGTCCATAAACACTTCCATGATACCATCTAGGTAATCTGCAAAGATTGACATCATACAGCGTTGGAAAGTAGTTGGGGCGTTACAGAGGCCGAACGACATTCGTCTGTAGGCAAAAGTTCCATAAGGGCATGTAAAGTTAGTTTTTTCTTGATCTTCGGGGTGAATAGGTATTTGGAAGAATCCAGAGTATCCATCTAGATAGCAGAAGTAAGAGTGTCTGGATAGACACTCCAACATTTGGTCTATAAATGGTAAAGGGAAATCATCCTTTCTAGTTGCTTTATTTAATTTTCTATAATCTATACACATCCGCCATCCTCCTTCTAAATGTTTTGCTACATGTTCGCCTTTATCGTTTTGCACGACTGTGATGCCTCCCTTTTTAGGTACTACATGCACAAGGCTCACCCACTTACTATCCGAGATCTGGTAGATGATACCTGCCTCAAGTAACTTAAGAACTTCCTTCTTAACAACATCACTCATTATAGGGTTTATTCTTCTCTGATGCTCCCTTGAGGGTTTTGAATCTTCTTTGAGCGAAATCCGATGCATGCATACGGATGGGCTTATACCTTTCAGGTCATAGATATTATATCCTAAGGCTGAGGGATATCTTCGTAAAACGTCTAAAAGTTGGTTCGTTTCCTCTTGGCTCAAGGTAGCACTAACTATAACTGGACGGTTCATCTTTTCATCTAGGAACTCATATCTCAGGTTCTTAGGTAGTTCCTTAAGTTCTAAGGTCGGTTTCTTAGGGCATGGCATAGGATTTGGGGTAAGGGATAAACATTCGTAAAGGTTATCATCGATGTAAGGTTCTTTAAAGTCATCATCTTCCTTTATGGGGGTTGATGGTAACTTAATAATTTCTTTTTGTTCTAATTCTCTAACACATTCATCAATGATATCTAAGGCATAACACGAGTCTCCCATCACAGGTGCCATAAGAAATTTCGAAAGTATAAATTCTATTTTCTCGTCGCCTACCTCAAATGTCAACTTTCCTTTCTTGACATCTATTATGGCTCCTGCAGTCGATAAGAATGGTCTACCTAGAAGAATTGGTATCTCATTGTCCTCTTTGATGTCCATGACAACAAAATCAGTAGGGATAAATAGTTGACCTATCCTAACAGGAACATCTTCTAAAATGCCTATCGAATATTTGACAGATCTATCGGCTAACTGAAGTGACATCTTAGTGGGTTGTAATTCTCCTAAGTTTAATCTCTCACAAACTGATAGAGGCATTAAGCTCACACTAGCTCCTAAGTCTAGAAAAGCTTTTTCGATGACATGATTACCCAAATAGCAAGGAATGGAGAAATTTCCAGGATCTTTATCTTTCTTTGCTAATTTGTCCTCAGAAATAGCATTACATTCCAAAGGCTTCGGATCGTCAAGTCTACGTTTGTTGGTAAGGATGTCTTTAAGAAACTTTGCATAAGAAGGTATTTGGGTGATGGCTTATGTGAAAGGGATTTCTACATGAAGTTTTTCTATAACTTTAATAAATTTTTGATATTGTTTATTGATCTGGGTTTGTTTGAGTCTTTGCGGATATGGTATAGGTGGTTTATATGGCGGGGGCGGTACATATATTTTATCTTTAGGTTCTTCTCCTTTCTCTCGACCATCCTGGTTTTCAGATTCCTCTGGTTCCTTTACTTCGTTCGGGGTTTTGGTACATTCCTTAGAAGTTTCGGGTTCACTCAATCTTGGGTTTGGTGGCTCATCATAAGCGTTCCCACTTCGTAGGGTAATGGCATTGGCTTGTCCTCTCGGATTTTGTTGAGGTTGTCCAGGGAATTGTCCTCCAGGTGTAGTCTGAGGGGTGTGGTTTAAAGCTACCTGAGAGATCTGGGTTTCAAGCATCTTGGTATGAGTAACTATTTGGTCAACCTTGGTTCCTAACTGAGTAATCAATTTGTTAACATGAATGTTTTGGTTCATGAACTCCTTGTTTTGTTGGGTTTGAGCGGTGATAAAATTTTCCATAATTTTCTCAAGACTCGGCTTTGGTGGTACAGGTTGCATAGGTTGATTTGATCTAGGGGCTTGATAACTAGGTCTCGGAGGTGCATTATTTTGAATAGGGTTATTGTTTTTATAGGAGAAGTTCGGGTGATTCCTCCATCCAGGGTTATAGGTATTCGAATATGGGTTCCCTTGGGTGTAGTTCACTTGCTCAGAGTGGGTTTCGTTTAATAGACTGCATTCTGCAGATTGGTGTCCTTTGGTTCCATATATCTCACAATCCGACGAAACTGCGGCTATAGTATTCGGGTTCGTGTACATATGCTCGACTTTGAGGGCTCATGCGTCCATTTTAGCTTGCATCATGTCTATAGAGCTTAGTTCATGCACTCCTCCTTGGGCTTCCTTCTTCTCCACTGTCGCTCGTTCGACTCCCCATGATTGGTGGTTTTGAGTCATATCTTCGATGAGGGCACTAGCTTCAGGGTAAGGTTTATTCATCAGAGCATCGCCTGCGGCAGCGTCTATGGTCATCTTTGTGTTATAATGAAGTCCATTATAGAAGGTTTGAATGATTAACCAATTTTCTAAGCCATGATGTGGGCATGCTCGTAACAACTCTTTATATCTCTCCCAAGCTTCGAACAGCGATTCTCCTTGGTTTTGGGTAAATCTAGTTATATGGTTTCGAAGAACGGCGGTCTTACTCGGGGGAAAATATCTAGCAAGAAAAACTCTTCTAAGGTTATCCCAAGTCGTAATGGAATTGGGTGGAAGGGAATCTAACCATGATAGGGCTTTATCTCTGAGGGAAAAAGGAAATAATCTTAAACGTATTGCCTCAGGAGAAGCTCCATTGGTTTTAAAAGTGTCTGCTAATTGAAGAAATATTTTTAAATGTTGGTTAGGGTTCTCGGTAGCGAGACTCGCGAATTGTCTCTGTTGCACTAGTTGTAACAGAGATGGTTTAAGTTCAAAATTATTAGCCGGGATGGTTGGGTTTACTATACTAGAACTAGGTTCTTCATTAGATGGTTGAGCGAAGTCCTTAAGAGGTCTTTGGTTTTGATCTTCGGCCATAGCTCTCTTAATTCTATAAAAGAATAAACGTGCGCGAGGGTAACGTTCAGGTTCCGCCAGAGGGTATACTAAACTTAAACTTCCGGTGCTGCGAGTTCATCGCATCGACCAGTGGGAAATAACCTAAGTCTAAACGATATAACAATAGGAAAATGAAATTTGACGAAATTGGTCCCCGGCAAGTGCGCCAAAACTTGATGCGTGCTTTTCGCAAGTATACGAACGCGTCAGAGTAATATAAAAGATTATCGAATCCACAAAGACCAAGTGTCAAGCTATCGTTATCTGTTGTTATGGTGTTTATCAAAGACAGTCAAAATAGGTGTTTTTTTGTAGTGTGCAATGAAAAGTAAAGTATTTAAATAGATTTAATTAATAAAGACAGGGTCGAATGTAATTCACGTAACCAACTAATAATCCAAGTACTTGCTAATAGAACTACTTATGAGCAATGTTTCCTACTTTGAAAAGAACTAATTTAACGGGAACTGTCGCTTTCGCGTATTCATAACCGAGTTGTACTCCATAATCAAACCCTCTTATTGTCACTTATAAAAAGGCGCGCATTGTGTTAGAGTAGTAAACCTATTTTTAAGAAATATAGTATCTTGACTAAGTTGAAAAGTATTATAACCTGGATTTCTTAACCAAAAGAGGTTCTTACGAACCAAACTCTAAACTCATAAACGCGTTCGAAAATAGTTTTAAAATCTCTTTTCTTCTTAATGTTAAAAACTCCTAATGAACTAGACAAAGCGCTTTCGCTGTTTTTGAAATAGTTAAAAACAATTAAGTTTAAATAGACGTTGGACGGCTTTCGATCTTACCCAACGGAATTGAAGTGGGAAAACTTAAGTTGAAAGTTAAAATAGCCCTTAAGTGTTTCTACGAACAATTGTACGGATTATCGGTTTCATTACGATCCTTACATTCTAACCTTATAAATTTAGTTAGACATGGTAAATTAAAAGTGAATTAAAGTAAATAAAAGTAGTGCGAGTGCGGAAAGTAAATAAAAGTAGTGCGAATGCGGAAAGTAAATAATTTAAAGCGAGTGCGAGGAAATCAATAAAAGTAAAGCGAGTGCGAGGAAATAAATAAAGTAAAGCGAGTGCGAGGAAATAAATAATTTAAAGCGAGTGCGAGGAAATAAATAATTTAAAGCGAGTGCGAGGAAATAAATAATTAAAAGCGAGTGCGGGAAATAAATAAAGTAAAGGCGAGTAATAAAAATCTGCTCCAATCGGAGGGCTGAGTAAATTGCAATGCGGAAATGAAAATGGCGGCTGGATTAACTTCCTTCCAAAGTGCTCCAAACTCGATTACAGACTCTATCACAGACTTGATTACACGATTGTGGTAACACTCCAATGCGAAGCGATTACCACTATAAAATACTGAATATATGCCTAAGTGAAACAAAGTTGCTTCTGAGTTTGCCTCTGCTCTAAGTTTGGATGATTGTAAAAGTGAATTCGCGTTTCTATTTATAAGCAAGTAAAAAGATGGAAATGACTTGGATGCCCTTCAACTTGAAAATAGGATGGAACCGTTTTTCCTCTTGTGGCGCCCGCCACAAGGCCATGGCGCCCGCCACAAGCATAATATGGGGTGCCTTAGTGGAAGTAGTGGGGAAACATGGGAGTTGAGGGAAGTTGAGTTTGACACGTCATGGCTTGGTATGTGGCGCCCGCCATTGGGTAGGCCATAAGCACAAAATGCTGAATTTTAGGGTTTTTAGCCCTTTTTCGCTCCTTTTCTCGATCAGGGCTCCGATTAAAGTAAAAACCTAAAAACAAAGGAAAACACAGTAATAACACAACAAAATGACAATAAAACAACTAGAATGCATGTGAAATCGGAGTCGAAAATACGTAAATTTCAGTGTTATCACGACAAAGGTCAAAGCTCTGCTGGATAGGGTTCATTTTCACGCCTTGAATCCAGATCTACCCCATGTGCTTATGAGTGAACCTGCTGTCAGCCCAGAACTCTTGCATGTGCTTGCCCAACTCAAGGAGCTTCACCTTTCTGAGTATGCTAAATGTGCAATGGCCACCTTTAAAAAAAAATTTGTTCCCATGCTGCTTCATCTCGACAACGTTAGGGAAAATGAACACCAGATTGTAATTACATAGGCCTTTGTGAAGGAGAAATGGGAGCTGGTGATGAAAGTCGACGAAGAGGTCACCAAAATGCTGGGAATGATTGAGGAGAAGAAGAAGGAATTGGCCTCCAAACAAACAAGAGCTGCTGAGATACGCCTCCAAATTGATAACCTTCAGCGTCAAATTGCTGCTCTAGACAATGAATTGGGGTCAATTACTGAGGAGGAATCCCGCATTGTCGACAAGGTTGTGAAGTCGTCCCAAGATACTGTCGAGCAAGCCACCACAGATGCCTTGGATGTAGCTGAAGAACTCTCCAACGTTAAAAAGAAACTTGAACAGCTTAAGGTCTAGGCCGACAGTTTTGAACCTAAGTCTTTGCACTACAATCTTGAGCTTCAATCAATTCAGTCTAGATTAGGCCAATTTTAGCCGTTTTTATTTTGATGTAATATTTGAACAATGTCTTTTGCGAACTTTTATGTTATTACTTTATTTTCCAGCACCGTGTATGTTTAATTTTCTATGCTTTTACAACTGGTTTCAAACATAGTTTTCTCCAACCTAATTTATTCGACAGCCATTCAGCTTGTCGAAATCTTGACCTCTTGAAGGATAGGCCTATACTTCTTTAAGTATTTTCCATTTACCCTCAAGATTCGCCTATCTGGTGCCAACTCTTCGACCTTGTAGGCATTATTAGAGAAAACCTGCAAAACCCTAAACGGTCCTTCCCAATTTGGGGACCATTTGCCCAAGACTCTATCATTTTTATCCATAGGCAAGATCACTCTCAAAACTAAATCGTCGACAACAAACGTTTTGCCCTTCACCTTCTTATTGTAGGCTCTGGCAACTTTTTCTTTTTGCCTTTGTAATGAATCCAAGGCTAACATTCTTTCCTCATCTAACTCAACCAGTTCGTCTGCCATCATGCTCCAATAATCTTCAGAAGGTATTTCATGTTGCCTCTGGATTCTGACTATACGAACATGAATCTCTATTGGTAACACTGCATCGTGCCCATATACCAGTCGAAATGGAGTTGTTCCGGTTGCTTCTTTTGGCGACGTTCAACATGCCCACAAAGCTTGACCTAACGTCTTATGCCAATTTCTTGGCTTCTTGCCTACATGTTTCTTTATTAGGCTAATGATCACTTTATTGGCCGCTTCGACTTGGCCATTTGCATGTGCGTAATATGGGGTAGACGTTAATAATTCGATTCCAATCTCTTTTGTAAAATATTGCATCTTTCGACCAATAAAAACTAACCCTTGGTCGGTTGTAATTGTTTCTGGGATACCAAACATGCATATGATATGACTTTGGGCAAACTCTATCACAGCCTCTTGATCCACATTTGTTAATGCTACGACTTCGACCCATTTTGTGAAATAGTCGATACCGACCAAAACATACCTTTGTTGTTTCGAAAAAGCTGGTTTTATTTCTCCAATCACATCTAATGCCCATCCTCGAAAAGGCCAGAGCTTCACAATTGTATGCAACTCGCTTGCAGGCATATGTTGTATGCCCCCGTGCAATTGGCATTCCTGACAAATTTTAGCAAATTCAATGCAATCTTTCAACATTGAAGGCCAATACACTCCTGAACGCATCAAAAGCCATTTCATCTTCAGTCCCGCTTGATGCGCCCCACACGCTCCACTATGTACACTAGACACATCCATATATGCCTCACTTTCTCCCAGGCACTTTAGCAAAACTCCTTCAGCTGTCTTCTTGAACAATTCATCATTCACCAGGACATAGCTGAGGGGCCTATATTTTACCTTTCGATCTATCGACCCTATAGGATTGCATAAATAATCGACTAACGGTTTGCGCCGATCATTTTCTCCCTCGTCGTCGACGGTCAGAATTTCAAAATGATATCTATCTACAGCTCCTAACTTTATAATCGACAAATCTGATGGTGATAACAATGTTGCTCTTACCTTCTCTCTTACAGGAGGGGCCAGTACTGTAATATATTGTTTTAGTTTCATACAAGAAAATTACAGGCATAGACATAGTTTCTCTATATCACTATACCTAGTTTCAGGATCACTAAGCATTCGACTAAGGTAATACACAGGTCTTTCGACACATTTTTCATCCTCTTGGACTAACATACTTCCTATAGTCGATTCTGAAGCTGCAATATACAACCTCATTGGCCTATTCCTAACAGGAGGGGCCAGTACTGAAGGCTTAGTCAAATACTCCTTAATTTTGTCAAAAGCCTCTTGGTGCTCTTCTTGCCACTTAAAATCCTCATTCTTCAGTCGCAGGAGTGGTGAAAAAGCTTTAGTTTTACCACTTAAATTGGATATAAATCTTCTAAGAAAATTTATCTTGCCCAATAAAGATTGCAGTTCCTTTTTGGTCGTCAGAGGCTTGACGTCCATAATGGCTTTTGTTTTGCTTTGGTTTACTTCAATACCTTTTTTATGCACCACAAATCCAAGGAAATCACCCGCCTGCATACAAAAAGCACATTTTAATGGATTCATTTTCAATCCATATTTTCTAATTCTTAAAAAGGCCTTTCGGAGATGTTCGACATGAGTAAGTCGACCATTTGATTTTATCACAATATCATCAATGTATACTTGCATGAAATCTTCAATAAAATCATGGAACACTGAGTTCATTACCCTCTGATATGTCGCTCCGGCATTTTTCAGGCCGAATGGCATGATAACCCACTCATATGTACCTAAGGCTCCTGGGCATCGAAATGTCGTCTTCGGCACATCTTCCTCTTGTAGTCTGTATAAACTTGCTTTTGAGGAGCCTTTCTATCTCTGCTTTTATTTTTACCATGATATATGATGCGAAACGCCTAGGCGTCTGCTTTACTGGCTTTCTTCCAGCTTTTATTGGCAGTTTTAGCTCTACCAAATCCCTACTTAAACCAGGCATTTCGTTATAATCCCAAGCAAAACAATCTTTAAATTCTTTAAGTAAAGATATTACCTCAGATTTTAACTCTTTGTCGATGTTAGCGCTGATATATGTTGGCCTTTTGTCGCCATTTTCGCCAAGGTCGACTTCTTCTAAGGGGTCTTGTGGTCGCATTTTTTCTGGCGCCTTTGGATCTTTTTCAAACCTTAAAGGTTCATCGTCATAAATGCAGTCCAAACGTTGCATGTTGACGTTTCCTTTAGCCACAGTTGACTTATCTAGAAGCTATGGCTCAATAGCCAAGATATCTTCTTTCTTTAAAACATAGGCTTTGACAGCCATGTTTTCTCCAACCTCTAGGGCCGATTTTATTTTGTTCTCGGGAACGTATGCCGAAATCCTTTTTAGAGCTTCTAGCTCAGACATCATCAGTGACATCCCCCCAGCCTGTCGGTCGGATATCTACATAGGATGGTTCCTCTAAACGTTCCACATCCCAAAGGAAGCCATGAGTTTCATGCAAAGTTATAGAAACAAAAGCTTCACTCAGATTAGCATGCACATCCTCAGCTGGTAAACAAGGAGAAATGTTAGCCAACTTTCTCTCGAATTCCTTTTTGCCGACATTGTTCACGTCAGCCATGAAGTAGCCTTGATCAGCCTCAATGTTTTTGACCACTCCATCTTCTCTCCAAATTACCAATCTCTGATGTGCTGAAGATTGTACCGCTCCGACACCATGGAGCCATTCTCTGCCGACTAGCAAATTGTAACTTGGCTTGACATCTATTACCATGAATAATGTTGGCCTAGTGATTGAGCCGACAGTAACGTTCACCATGATCACACCCATGGTGCTTTTTGTTTTGCCCCCGTAGTCAGATAAGACTACGTTGTTAGATCTAACATCAGTATCATACTTGCCAATTTTCTTCAAAATATGGTGTGGCATGATGTAAACAGTAGCGCCACAATCTACCAACACTTTGTTGATAGTCACACCTTCCACTTTAGCCCTGATCAACAGAGGTTTCAGGTGACTCTTCATAGTCATTGTGGGTCTCCTAAAAATTGCTTCTTGGCTCTCAACAGAACCATCATTCAGCACAAAGTAACATCTTGGCTTATGTAACGCCATTTCTTCAGCGTCGACATCGTCTACCGAATCCTTCACCTCAGTAACACAATTGTATTCTTCAGGTAGAATTGACACCATGTTGACTAAGATATCCAAATTTGCTTCTGATTCTGAAATGGAGTCATCAGCAACCTCATCAGAACACTTTTCACTTGGTCGACGGACATACTCCCTGATCCGTTCTTTAGCTGCAGTGTCGACCCTCACAACAACTTTCTTTCAAGAATTAGCCCCATTAGCCATGCCTTTTCCATCCATTTCCCTAGCAGCCTCTCTTTCAGCCTACTTGTGACGTTGAAAACATCTCCATTGAGTTCTGGACATGGGGTTCTTCCCCAAATAATTTTCAGAAACATGAGTCCTTTTCTCAGACTTGAACTCACGCCTGTAGTTGATTGCTAAACCTCCGATGGTAGCAGCAACACCTTGTGGGGTTTCTTGTTTTCCTTGAGGCTTGATCCAGGTGCCTCTAGGAGCACTTGCCAATGGTACAAAGCTTCTAGGCCTTGCTTGAGGATTTTCCACAGCTTTCCTTGGGATCCTTTCATTCTGGCGTACTCTGTTCAGCCCACTTCCTTTGCCTTTTCCCAATTGTAGTTTTTGGAAATTTTCAGCAGCAACTTTGTCGGTGACAATGCCACATCTAGGGCATAAGCAGACTTGTGAACCCTTATTCTTGCAGCGATACATGAAATCTACCAAATCTTCATCAACCCTTGGATAGGCTTCAGCTATATCGACATCTGGGCTTTCACCAGTTTCCTCTAGCATGTCGGTCTTATCATATTTAGTGATCTCGACCATGTTGATCTCGATTAGCTCAACGAATAGAGCTTCCTCCTAGTGGAGAGGGTCAGCGTCGATCTTCATTTTGCGGCCAGCAAATTTCAGCCTGCCTTCTTGAATTACTTTCTAAACCAGATCCCTGAAAGGATAACAATTAGAGGTATTATGACCAAGATAATTATGATACTTACAAAATCCTCTTTTCTGTCTTTGTTATGATGGTGGTATTTTAGTACCAGGTGCCACTACCATTTGACCATCTTTAACTAACAAATCAAAAATTTCCTCACACTTTGTCACATCAAATGTATAAGTTTTTTAAGGGAATTTTGGATTGTTTTCAACAGGATTTTTCCCTTGTGCGGGAAGTAATAACCGACACTCGTAAGCAGATCCTGGCTTTAACTCAGGCACGTCAATTTCTAATTCAGTCGATGAGGCATGATTGGCCTCATAGATTGGATCTGTCGCATCATAATCGATGAATGCTATTTTTTCCTTCTTAGCCTTACTGTGTCTAACCTTTTCTAACCTCAGCCGTTCGAGATGCCGAACTCTATCAGCCAATTGTGACATACTCTTTACAAAGGTTGGGTCTATTTTCTTCCTAATGGAATAATCTAACCCCTCAGCAGCCATTTGAACAAGTTCATGTTCCGGTACTTGCGTAAAGCACCTGGCCTTTAATGATCTAAATCTATTCAGATAATCGTCAATACTCTCAGCAAACCTTCTCTTAATGCTAGACAATTCTGCCAAACTGATTTTGGAGTGTCCTTCGTTAAATTGTTCATGGAACCTCTTTTCTAACTTGGCCCACGAATCAATCGAACTTGGGGCCAAAGAAGTGAACCATGTGAAGGCAGCCTTAGTTAAAGAGGAAGGAAAGCTTTTTACTCTCAAACACTCATTATGAGCCAAATCTCCTGACTTTGTTAAATATCTGGCAACATTTTCTATTGTCGACTCACCAGATTCTCCCCCAAACTTTGTGTATTTAGGCACCTTCATTCCTTTAGGTGCCTCGGTTTGGAGAATAAATTCAGCCAATGGGGAAGCATATAGTGGCCTTTGCAATGTGGCACTCATACCATTCCTAGCCATAATCCTTTCGACAATAGTTATCAAATTATTTTCTACTGCTAAGTCTTCTTGCCGATGTTGATCGATAATTTGATCAGCATCCTGATGTCGGTTAACTAACACCATCTGGTTACGTCCTGCTACTCCTGACTCAACGCCTTGATTTTGTCGGGGTCTAAGGATTTGTCCCTCATGGACTGTCTCAACTTCTGCTACCCCTATCTCTACTTGAACAGGCATGGTTTACCTAACCACTTGTGACATCTGTCGAGCCGGTGCCCCCATGAAGTTACACAAGCGTGTCAATTGATTAGCCACCTGCCTATTTGTTTCAGCAGATTCCTGTATCACAGGATTAAAAACTGTACCCATTTGATTAGTTAACATATTAACCAACTCATGATTACTATCATCCATTTTTTGCCTCAACGCCGCTATTGAAGTATTCGACAGCGGCATGGTTCTATCCTGAGTATTATTCCTATTCTGAGCATTGCCCCCTTGCGCTAATCCTTGTAAGGAGGGACTCGTATTTTGAGCGTGGTCTGAAAACAATGATGCACTTGATGTTGACTGATATCCTGGCATTAAGGAATACAGCATTCCATAAAGAGGATCTGTGGTTCCAAAGCGAGGCACATAAGGTCTGAACATTGTTATCTTTGATCCTGAACCTCCTGGTGGAGGTAAAGGAATTGATGCTCCAAACGCACCCGTAGTCGACATCGTTGAGGCTGCACTTGTCATCGGAGGCAAAGTTGCAACCTGTGAAATTACTGTTTCTGTAGTGGATAAAGTCCCTTGTGGCACTTCATCCGTATTGGAGTTTGACATTTTCACAGTTTCTTGTGGCCTACTATATAGTTTGCCACTTCTAAGTTTCATGCAATTGCGTAACTACACTAGCACCGGTCCCACTGGGCGTGCCATTTTGTTTACTGTGGAAATTGGTAAATAACCGCTGGTCCTCCCTAAGCCTTAAAACTAAGGGTTACTTGCAGGATCGACTAGTTGATCCTAAGACATGTGCTAATGTAACAGGGTGACTCGTTCAATTCGACGGAATATTAACTTTGTGAGAAACGGCTTCTGACAAAGTATTGAACAAGCAAAGGTTTTTCCACATGAAATGATGATGTTATAGACTATGGGTGACTCGTGACCGACAACACTATAACATTCAAAAGACATACACAACGAACACGCTTTTGGTAAATTCTATTATCGTAATAGAATTAGTGTCGACAGCATAGACGACAACGTAAAATGATAATTCAAACGTATATGAAATTAAAATAAAGTGTTCAACGGGAACAATTGAAAAATAAGGAAGTTGCGTTGAAGTAAATGCGGTGATTCACGTACATAATGAACTAAAGAAACTGTCTACAAGCAAAACTACTCAAAAAATAACTGTCTGTAGATAGACGTCATGCCACACGATCTAAAAACTGCTCCATATTTTGGCGCTTGTTCTCCTTGTAACTGCTAGTTATTTTGAATTTCAAACTTATCTCACTCAGGTATTTATGTCTGTGACGGTGTATTCGTCGCTATATGATCTATCGATTAAATCATAAGCTAAGAGATACGTTGAAAATTTCGAGTCGCCACCGCACTTTTATTTATCCAAAGGATTGGCTAAAAAGCGAACAAAAGCCTAAGAAGTTTTACACGTAGAAAACTAATAAAAAGATCAGAGAGTCTGGGTAAGGGGTAAATTACGCAATGGGAAGGTGTTAGGCACCCACTACGTCCTAGGTACTCCTAGGGAGCCCTTTTCACACTTGTTGTAAAAGATTATTATTTGTTATGACATAAAGGTTGTGCAAACATGATTAGGATGATGAGAAAGAATATACAATTTTATTATTTTTGTGTTATTGGGTTTGAACGGATGAACCCGCTGCCTACGTACCTTCCATCAAAGGTAAGGATCAAAACGCCGTAGTTCGGCTAAAAGATTTCCAAAAGTTGGTGGATTCAGTTTTAAACACAAGCACTGAGGCTTTTCATTATCAATGGGAGAACACTCGACCAAAAACAACATCCACCATGCGAGGATAGCTTCGACGTACTAGAGGGGTTAGCCCTGTTTTCAGTACGGAAGTCTTACTGTCGACTCACTAAGGATAGGCAAGATTTACATCAACCACAATGATAATTGAAACCTATGGCTAATGTGAAAAGATTAACAATGGACAGAGCCAAAACAAGTGAATGAGTGAAGTTAATTGATTGTGATTATGAAAATGAAGTCAAAGTATGATTAAGATTGATTCAAGGAAGTATTATGAAATGAAGTTTGAAAAAAGTCAAGGACTTGGGTCCAGGTTTTTAGTCAGAAAACATGAAGAAGTTTGCACAACATTTATGTCAAGTTTGAAAAGTAGAGTGTGAAAAGGTTTAGGACATAATGAATGATGAATGGATGAAGATGGATTATAACTTCTTAGAAGGTTCACTTCTTGAAATCATATGGGAGATGATTCAAGTGTGTCCTTTGGAATAGCAATTAATAATAACAAACAAACAAAGCAAGCAAAAGCGGATATCGGATGCCAATCACTGGTCTTATACCAATCTCCTAAAACAGAATGGGATGTCAGATGCCACTCAATGGTCTTACACTAATCTCCACAGGCAAAGAAATAAAAGCGGATACCGGATACCAATAGATGGATTTACACCAGTCTCCTAAAACAGAATAGGATATCAGAAGCCACTCAATGGTCTTATACTAATCTCCACAGAAGAAAACAAAAATGAAACATGGAAATCAACTGCCAATCTATCTGGACTTAGGTTAACTCCACAGTATGGTCCTAGGAAATCCAATGCCACATCACTGGGACTTACAATGGATCCTCACATACACGAACAAAAGCAACAATATGATCACAGGAATGCAAATGCCAACTTACAGGGACTTATAATTGCAACCTCTCATACAAACAGATAAAACAAACTATGATCACAGGAAAGCAGATGCCAACTTACAGGGGCTTATAACTGCAACCTCACATACAAATCAAACGAATCAAATTATGATCACAGGACAGCAGATGCCAACTTACAGGGACTTATAACTGTATCCTCACATACAAACAGATAAACAGAAGATATGAGTGACCAATGAGGTCTTACACTCTATCCTTCCATATCATAGGAGCAAATGCCAAAGCAATGGACTTACAATTGTCCTCAATGGGCAAACAACAATAACAAAAGTCACACAGACAAATGGTATGATCATGCACTAATGGCAATTGATGATGATGATAAATGCATAACATACAAGCAAACAGGTGCATATGAAGCAATCAATCAATCAATGAATATCAAACAGCACACTCTATAGCCAAAACAGGGGGGCTCACACAAGAGGGTTTGACTTTGAAAGTCCACTGTAATAGGTAAAGTCGCTCTTAACCTTGCCATTGAGGGGCTAAGGTGAAGCAGATGAATAGGAGATGAGGGGTGTGCCTCATTGCTTCTATCTCAGATCAGAGAGAGCATCAAATAATAGAAAGTGGGGGAGTTCAGAAAGATGGAACTCTTTCCCCATTATTGACTCGATTAGATCTTGGGTTTTTATCTCAATGCTTCAACCATGTAATGGGAGCAAAGAGATGACACACTGAATAGTGGGGGATAGATTGCTTATCCCTACCTTCCACCAATTGCCTTACTTGAAGGACTTTTCCTGCTTGGGACAAATATAATTAAACAAAGGCATTGCCTCTTAAGGAGGACTTCAGACAGTTTGCTCGGTCAAATAACAGACCGGGTCTCCAGACTACATGAAGAAGAAGTATTTATACCTCAAACCAAATGCTTAAAAAGCAAAGCAAGCAAGTTCAGAGAACTTGAGCAACTAAAGTACCTGCAAAAGTCAAACCAATTAGTAAACAGCTCAACAGTCAAAATCAAAAGGAAATAACCCAATAGTCAACCACAGAGGGACCAATTGTGCAAGGCACAAAGACTCAAGTTACATGAGTCAACCTACAAAACAAGTGTTAGCACATGAAACAATCAAACTAAAACACATTTGAGTGATCCTCAAGGCATTGGTGCTTAACCTGAAACAGATGAACTCAACATGAGCTTAGAAGACCACTAGGACTAGCCTAGGGTCAAAGATGAAAGAAAAAGTCAAGGCAGCAAGGAAAAGTCAACCCAAACCAAGTCTAAACATTCAAGAAGCATTCTCAATTGGATTCATAATAAAATCATGCATCAAGGTCATTTTGTAAACCAAAGAAGTCAAAACATGGCAAGAGGAAGCACAAATAGGTCAACAGCAAGACTTCATCCAAAAGTCAACTCAAACAATCTCAAAAATCATGAAATAAATCACACTCAATCCTAACATCTAGCATGGTAGACATGTCAAATTTCATGGCATTTGGATGAGAGGAAGGCAGTCAAGTAAAATCATGAAGTCAAACCAAATTCAAGTAAGCATGGTGAAAGTCAACAAGCATGGGTCAACTTCAAAAAATCATATCAATTTGAAAACAGAAGAGAAATGAATGAGATTAACACCAATGCAAAGCTTGAGATGTCTAGTTATCACATATGAAATTTCATGGTCATACAATAAGATTTGAGAATTTCACAAAAGATTTGGCAACATGTAGCACAAAAAGTCAACAAATGACTAAGCATGGAAGAGAATTCACAATCAAATGGAAAACAGCATGATTAATTCCAAGAAAATTCATACACAAACTAGACATGTGATAGATGATTCATGCAAAATTTGGGATCATTTGGAGGCCAGGAAGCATGTGAACAAAAATTGGGAAAATGCATATAATTCATGTAGCATCAAATGTAACACATGACTTCAAAAAATCATAACTCTCAATCCACAAATGATAAATGCACAAACTTTATATGGAAATGAAGGTCAATGTGTCTAGTTTCACCACAAAAAATTTCAGGCTCATTGGATGCATCATGACAATTTCACAAAAGGAATGGCTCAATGTATCATTTATGCATACATGTTGAGAAAACAATTATCATTAAAAATCCAGCCAATGGAAAATTAATTAAAATTCACAATAAAATACTAGACATCTTTGTGATCATCATGCAAAAAATTTCAAGATTTTTGGAGTTGAAATGGATGAGAAATTAATTGTTGAAGATGAGGAAATAATTGGATGCAATATGAACAAATGGCATGGCAAAGTGGTCAACATGGGGTCAACGGATGGCATACTGGTAATTTTGCGCCTCACTAATTGAAACGACGTCGTTTCAGGGCGCCCCAGGAAATGTTCTCATTGGCTGTTGCCAATGGAACAGTAAACATGGCCAATGGTTGTTCATGGTTCTGGGTTTCTAAAACCCTAGGGTTTTACAGCATTCATGGCATATGGTGTAGTAACCTTCATGCAACCTCATGCACCAAATCAACACGGCTCATGCAAGTTTGGACAAACCTAGGGTTTCTAGCTACAGGGTTCAGCAATAGCAGCATGCATTCATCATCATTTATCAACCATGAACAAAATAAACATACCAGCATCAATGTTCATGCAATAACTAATATCATATAACATCAACCAACAACAAAGCAAATATTAATCATGGAAAAAAAAAAAAAAAAAAAATATCTGGACAGGGCAGGTTTAACAGCAGCATATCATCATCTCCAACATTCATCAGTCAATCATCAACATGAACAACAACATTTAACACATGATCGTGGCCATGAAACCTCATCAACTAACAGCAAAACCAACATAACCAAGGGAATTTTTCTGGACAGAGTTAGGGTTCAATACAACAGTGCATTCATCATTCAATGTTCATCATCAACAACAGCAAGCAAATAGCATAGCAGTAACAAATGATCATGCAGATACCAATAACAACAGCGGGGCATTAATGTTCATACAACAAAACAATATCAAACAAGAACATTCATGCGAATTTCTGGAAACATTGCTAGGGTTCTAACAGCATCATGAACATCAACCAACAACACAACACACTTAATCATGGGAAAAATCTGGGCAGGGTGTCGGGTTTCAAACAGCAGCAACATAAAAACTCAACATCATCATGAACTCAAAAAAATCGAAATGTCCAGAAATCTAAATCATGCATACCAATAGCATCAACATACTTCAAGCATCACAAATATATCATCACTTTTCATTAAATCATTGTAGACAAGCCAAATCGAAGGAAAACACATTTGGTCATGAAAATGAAAGTTCATACTTCTCCATCATGAGAGCACCATTTTAAATGAAACAAAGTGCATTGAAACCAGCATATAAGGACCTTTCATAAACACATTATGGCATGGTAAAAGGAGGAGGTCGATTATCTTACCTGTTTTGAGGAAATTCGTGATGCAGTACTGTTTTGGTAGTATAAGCCTGAAACAGATGAAGATGATGGTCCCAAATGATTGATGCTTGAAGTTCTTTAGCTCACTGATGCTTGGAAACCCTCAACACTCGATTTGTCATGTTTGTATATTTGGAAAAACAGAACTCAAGATGATTTTCAGCTGGTAAATGTTGCTGCAGCAGGGTTCTAGATGGTGACTAGGTCATGGGATAGACAAAGGCTGCTCGAGTTTTTGGAGGGTTTGGCCAAAAGAAGTCAGTCGAGCCAGAATGGGAAATGAGAGAATGTGTATATTTCTGTGATGGTTGCTGTGTCTAGGGTTTCCAAATGTCAGAAAAATGCACTTTATATTGTCTGTTTTAAATTGGTTTAAGAAATGGTAAGTTGGTTTAGCTCTAATGGAATCATTTGCATTTTTGCTAATTGGCATAAAAGTGAGTATGGGAGGGTGCAAGCTGGTCGAATGGGCTGGGTACAGGCTGCCAAAGGCCATTCCAAATGCTGTTTGTGGTCTGCTTGTGAAATGCTGTACTTGATTTGCTCTTTTCACACCATTTGCAAAAAATAACAACTTGTGCAACTTTGGTCAAAATGAGGTGGAATGGTGGTATGAACATGGTTTAGGAATTGGAACAAGTCACAAATATGATTTAAAACATTTCCCAATTGGCCAAATCAAGAAAAAGTCAAAGAATCAAAAAGTCAAAGTTTGGTCAAACTTGGTTTTTTAATGAAATAGGTCCAAAAATGCCATTTTGAATGGTAGGGTTTTGATGAATGAAATTTATATTTTGGAAAGAGGATGAAAAATGTGGTTTGTAGGAAAAAACCCCACCAAATTTGGCCTTATGGTTTGAAAGATATGGCTTGTTGAAGTTCAAAAATTGGTGAAAATGATTTGATCATATCTTGACAACCACACATGGGATTTGGGTGTTCTTGGACTTTTTGAAAATGGGAGAACAAGATCTTCAACTTTCATGTTGGGCAAAAATTCATTTGAAGCTTGTATCATGATGTAAGTTTAAGATCAAGAAGTTTCCATTTTTGGCAGTTGAAATTACAGGTCCACTTTCTATTTCTGGAAAATTTCTGATTTGACTTGATTTTCTTCCATGATGAAGTTTGACATGATAGATGAGGCTTGTACAAGCATGAATGAACTCCTTCAGATCAAATCTATCCATCAAATCTTTGATTAAATCCACAGTTGACCAAGTTTGACTTTTCTAGGGTTTTGCACTGACTGAACCTCTTCTGATGAATTCCAAACCCTAATTCCTTGAGGACTTGACTTCAAATGATGTCCCAAGTTATGAACCTTTGATTATTGATCATGGTGCCCAAATTCTGCAAGAATGGCCACCATCCACTGCTTTGACTGACTGTTGACTGTCTTTGACCTAATTGCTTCATCTGCAATCAACAAGGTTAGAATGACAATATTTTTGTACTTTTTGGTTAGTAAACATATGAAAAGCAAGAATAAACAAATGCAAAGTATGCTTGGTGATCAAGAAATAACCCACAAGGCAACCTACCCACTAGGAGGGGACAAAGGCATGCAATGATCCTTGAGGCCATGATATGATATGTTATGGGCCATGAGGGATCTTAGGGCCAAAATTGGGGTCCTACAGATGCCCCTATTTAAGGTCATTCTAGCCGGAGAAGTGAAGTTTAGAAATCTTCATCTCGACGCGGTAGAATGGGCTTAAATAACAGTAATGAGACAAATTTTGGTCCCTAAGAGACCTCATGATGCAAATGTATGCATGCAAAAGACACAAACTCTGTGGGGAATATGATTCACACAGAAGAAAAGACGATCCATCGGAGTAGTACACTCACCAGGAACAGAGACTCTATCAAGACTCTATGGGGATAATAAAAGAAAAAGAAATGTGTGAACAATACACGACTCCAAACTGGGGAAGATAAAACTGACACAACGTGAACAAGACACGACTCTGATTAGAAAAAAAACAGAAAACAGACTGGAGAACTCACTGGGGAGTGAAGGACTCACACTGGGAAGAGAATTCCAAATGGAAAATAAATCCATTGGAAAGACACAAGCTGACTCCTGAGGAGAAGCAAAAGAAAACTCCACTGGGGAAGTAACAAAGCAAATGAGATGTTACCAGGCATACGGGTAACAAACTCAGGAAAATCTGACTCCACAGGGGGACCGAGGTCATAATAGGGAGCAGAAAGGAGGGAACACCAAGGATACCGGTTACTGGGTATATAATAGGTGACCGACCAAAGCGTGAATTGGATTTCACTTCCAAAACACTCATCATCCTGAAGAGAGCTAGAAAAGCAGACTTGTTTATAGGATGGACATTCAATTCCATAAGGAAAATGAATCTTACTCTGAGGGGAAAACAATCAAAAGATTGACTCGAGAGTGAACGAGATATAATATCCATTACCGTCAGAACGTGGATAGAATACTCAGATGAGACATATTATTCATTACCGGCAGACCGTGAATAATATACTCGAAAGGGAAAATTATCCTGAACCGGTTACTGGGTTGTTTATAGGATAAAATCCGAAGACGTGAATTGGTTTTCACTTCCAAAACACTCATCATCCTGAAGAAAGCTAGAAAAGCAGACTTGTTTAAAGGATGGGCAAAAAAGCGTGAATTGGTGTGTGTTCCAAGACACTCATCATCCGAAAGAAAGCTAGAACAGCAGACTTGTTTAAAGGATGGACATTCGATTCTACAAAGAATGCGAATCTTGCTCAGCTGGGGAAAATCAACAAAGGATTCCAACTAAAGAGCGCATGAGATATATTATTCATTACCGGCAGACCGTGAATAATATACTCGCATGGAAGATTATCCTGAACCGGTTACTGGGTTGTTTAAGGATAAAAATCCGAAAAGAAAGGCATCAGGATACCAGAATAGGTATATAATGATGACCAATCAAAAGGAGCAACAGACATTACCAACAAAAGGGTAAATGAAAGGCGATCTGCTGAGGATAAATTGCAAGCACCCGGCAATTATCGACAGGGACTAGCTGGGGATGCATTGATGAACAATCAATGATCCGGGGAACAAATCACGAGCATACGGTGAAAAGACCCACTGGGGATAAAATTGCTAGCATACGGCAATTATCCACAAAAGACTTGCTAGGGATATAAGTGCTGATCTGAGCAACTTATACAAGCAAAGGAAAATCATCATCAAATACTGAATGAAGATAACCACAAAAATCAGGGTTTACATCTACCGAATACGGGGTAGAAGACCAAAAACTCCGCGTGGGGATAGAACAAACCACAAATCCGCACCGGAAATCAGGATAGGGTTTATAACAAACCACAAACTGCTGAAGAGCAGGGAAAAAGGATTTTACAACTACCGGGTAGTAGGTAGAAAACCAAAAACTCTGGCTGGAGAATAAAAGGTGTATAACCACAAATTCTGTCAAGAAAGCCAGGAAAAGTAGGACTTACAACTGCTGGTTTGTAGGCAGAGGCCCAAAAACATTCCGCTGGGGAACAACCCACTGGGAAGCACAAGATATCTGACAAATAGCCAATTCGGGAATGATCCGAAAAGACAGACTGAATAAAGACACGTCCTAATGAGGATGTAACTCAAATAGGAAAATCCATCCCAATACATGTGTTGGGAGGAAACGGAAGAAACCGTCATCCACGAGGATATATCTCAGTGGGGAACTGCAGAAGGAAAGACAACATTTTCTGCTTATGGGGTTGACTCTATATGGAGAGATTTTGACACCCGACATCTGCTTAGGGAGATCTGTAAAGAGATCTATATCACCATAGCAGGAGACACGACAAACAAAAGATATATGGCGAGAAATGCAACATGAATATCTGAATGTTTATGAATATGCATGAATATGCGTGATTTATGTTTGATGAATGCTGACAAAACAGACAATTCTAACACAAACAGGTTCAAGAACCAAACGTCCGGTATTATACTTCCAGGGGGAAAAAACCAGCTGGAGAGCCAATCTGCGGCGATCTACATGCTGTAAAGCAAAGATCTGCAGGTACTGCTGAAGAAGCAGAGAATCAAAGATATCAGGAAACAACCCAATCAGGGTACAGAAAGTCACAACGGGCATAACAGCCACCAAGACAAATCTGTAGGGGAACAAGAGAAGTCCCAAAGTATCTGCAGGGGATCCCAGTGTCAACTGAGAAACAAAAAGGTGCACTAGCACGAACTGCTGTAGAAGCAAATCCACACAACTCCGCTGGGGGAGAATCCACTGAGGGAGAATGATATCATCCAAATAGAATCTAACTGCATAAGCAACTCTATTGGGGAAAACTGTCAGCTACTCTCTTGGGAACAAACCACTGAGGGAGGACAGATCAAACAAGTATATTCTGCGACGAACCGCTCCACTTGGGGAGAATATACAGCAAACTGATCACGACAAGTAGATTCTGCAATATAAGCCACTCTACTGAGGATCACAAACAGTCAGGAAATCAATCCGTTCACTGGAGGCCAAAGCCATCATCCGACCATATTGGGGATTGAAAGAGTATTCAACAGGCGAAACTGCCACAACAAACACTCTGCAGACTAAGCTGAGGAAAAGATGATTGAAATACTGGGATACCAACCCAATCAACCACGGAGTAGGAAAATAAATCCTGCTCTGCTGGAGAGAATAACTCTGATGGAGAGATAGCAAAACTTCCGCAGACGACTTCGCCGGGGAAAAGGTAAAGTACCGTGTATCAAACCACTGACCTACCAAGTCTTCAAAAAGAAAACAAACGTGCTGAGGAAACAGACAAATCCTGCTGGCACACTGCATGGGGAAAAGCGGTAACAACTCCACTTGCAACTCTGGTGGGGATGTTAATAACAGCTCTACTCGCGACTCCGAGGGGAGTATCAATCAACAGCTATACTCATGACTATGCTGAGGAGACAAATGAAGTCTGGGGCATACGACCCACTGGAGAAAGTGACGGGGCACCAGGATGACAAACCATCAACCACCGAAACTTCTATAAGGAAACACCCATGCTAGGGGAAAACTGCTGCTGGAGAGTACGAAGTCTTCAACAACACATCACTTGCGACTGTACTGGGGAACAACCCCAACAACAACTTTGTTTGAGGAACAACCTCAACAAAGATCTGAAGAAAGAAGATACCACCAAACCAGGAATATGAACACATGTCTTACCTGTTGGGAATCATGCCACCCTCGGGAGAGCACTGAGATATTCTTGAGTATCCTTTCAATCTTGTGAATGTTCACTTTGTTTAAAACAAAAAATTTTGAAAAATTTGATTTGTTTAAAACAATGACATTTTATCAATTTAAAACATGCAAAACATTTGTTGAATTGAAACAAATAAGAGTGCAAATAATTGGATAAAAAGCTCAAATTGATTTGATGGAATGGTAGTCTGCAAATGGCAAGACTCCATAGATCTATACAAATTTGAAATCAGTGATGTATATTGGAAGAGGGCTACATTGAACATAATGATCCTTTCTCTACCAATTTGAATCTCGATGTATCCGAAGCTTCGGTTGACGACGAGTCGAGAATCTTCTGACGAAATGACGACTGATGAACCAGAAAGTCTTGTCAGGATGCAGTTACTTGCCAAATCCCTTATTTTTGCCTAGATTGCCCCAGGGTGAGGTACTCAATCTAGCGGGATGCAAATATATTCTTTTTTTTCAAGTCTCTAATTTTTGCCTGGATTACCCTTGCGGGTTCTCCACCGAGACGCTCATTTTTGCCTAAGCCGCCCTTTCGGGTTTTCAACTTAGCGAGCAATTCTGTTTTTCATTCTTTTTTCATTTGCATATACTTTTTTCAGGCAAAGTATCTTTTGACTGCATCTGAATTCACAGGACGAGTGAAATCCTCCCCATCCATTGTTGTAAGCATCAAAGCACCGCCTGAAAAGGCTCTCTTAACAACATATGGACCCTCGTAGTTTGGAGTCCACTTGCCCCTGGAATCGGGAGCGAAAGACAAAACTTTCTTGAGCACAAGGTCACCTTCTCGGAACACGCGAGGCTTGACCTTCTTGTCGAATGCTTTCTTCATTCTCTGCTGATACAACTGACCATGGCACATGGCAGTTAAACGCTTCTCTTCGATCAAATTCAGTTGGTCATAACGACTCTGAATCCATTCAGCATCAGTCAACTAGGGACTTGAGGGTATACTTTTTCTTTTTTTCCTTCGGAAAATTTTTTTTTGAAAAAATTTTTTTCCTGGTTTTTTGATTTTTTTTTTTCTTTTCACCCTCTTTTTTTTTTTTTTTTTTTATTGATTTTTTTGTTTTTTTTTTTTTTTAATCCCCAGTTTGACTGTTTTGCTGATTCTCATGATACAGCTGAATGAGCTTCTTTTGTGCTCAAGAAGGCGGGTAATCTCGTCAGGAATCCCCTTCAACATCATCTTCCTCTGCCTCAGATACAAGGACTTCAAGATTGGGAGATGGCGTTGGATCATTATGTTCAATGGGTTTAGAAATCCCTGCATAATGATTCTGGATAATGAAAAGCTTTTGAATTTTTAAACAAGCAAATCATTTATGCAGATGAAAAAGCTGTTTTCTTGTTTTTCAGGGTTTTTTGTGATCACTGATTTCATGTAGAAAAGCAAAAAGTGAAAACAAATGGAAAAACAAATGTTTGACAATGCATTAATTGAATGAAAACATCATTGTATTAAATGCTGCCAACAATGTCATCACTTCTCCTTTTGGCATGGGAGAAGGGTTTTAAACAAGGTGAACAAATCACGCTGACTTATGAATGACCGTAGGAACATCCACAGCGACCCAATTGTGGCAGACACCACCAGGAATGACAAAATTGTTCTCATCTTCTGCATCTTCTTCCAAGATAGCAGCAGCCTCTTCTTCAGGTTGATCGGCATGGATGAAACCTCCACTCTTGAACGAACCTTGCTCATTAAGTGCCCCAGAACAGTAGCCAATGCCAGCCCGGGATTGGTTAACTAGGAATAAATCCATCAACAGGAATAAATCCATTAAAAGCACTAAGGCTGGCAAAATCCTCTCTGAAGTTCACAATCCTCTTGCTCAGGACGATCCATCAATCTGGCAGAGTTGGCTATGGTATAATACCGGCGAAGCGCGTCTTCAAAATAAATGAAGATCGCAGGGTCAGACCACAGGACGGGAGACCGGAACAAAACACCTGCTTATGCAAATGATGCGTGAAGTGTTTATGCATATGCTTGTTTTTTATATCAAAAGAACCCGAGGGTTTTATTTGCAAACTTTGAAATATTCAAGCATTTTGATCATACATGAGAAGATCTCATCAGATATATCAGGTGAAAATATTTTCCCGGTTTTTTCATGTTTTGAAAATTTTTGCAAATAAACTCCTTTGAGTTCCTTGAAAATTTTCTTTTTTCTGATGACATGAATGCGGATGAATGTATGAATGCATGAATGCAACAATCACACTCAAGGATCAAGCAAGGCACGCCAAACAAAGGTCGTGGGAAAGCTCTATGTATCCCTAATATCAATCATCCATTTTGGTGGATTTAGGTTTTCACCTTATCGACACCCAAGTTCCATTGATATTAACGGTACATGAACCGGTTCAGACATTCTTAATATCAACCAGCCGCTTTGGTGGATTTTAGGTTTTTCACCTGATCCGGGATCCATTGATATTAACAATGTTTGAACGACTCAACCACGAATCACGGGTTTGTTGAGAGTCACGAGCATGGAGTCTCGGTTAAGAACCACCCAAAGGGAGTGTACTAGGGTTTAAACCTGCCAGACATGTTCTATCAGAGGTTCCCATAATCATCGTTCCATCTTTCGAATATTATCGGAGGAACGAATACTCGTATTCCAAGAATATTCTCAAGAGAAACTCTTATGAGTGTAGTATCGCGTAACAATCGTATCAGAACTGACATCTGAACGACCTCCGCACTACGGTCCTAAAAATAGGGCCAAGATGGGTTTGGTAAACTAAGGTCCTTGGCTTCTGCGGAACATGATTGAAAGAATAATGCCTAACCACAAATAACTTGTGTGACATTATTAGTTCAACATGACCTCCACCAAGTGAATGGGCTCGCAAGTCAACTGGCTAAGGACTACTCCACACCAGTCGACAAGACTATGCCATTCTCCTATCCTAGAGTGCACTCGAGTTCGGGTATAGAACTCATCTCACAGATCACCAAAGCAAACAGCAAATGTATATCAAGCAATTCACACATTACAATCAATACAGTGATCCCAAATTGTACAAAAATATGTCAAATAATAGATAACAATATAGCACAACAAGGGTGAAAAGTAGGCAATACCACCAAGGATTCTGGTGAGATCTCCCCAGCAGAGTCGCCACTTTTCTGTGACATCTCCCCAGCAGAGTCGCCACTTTTCTGTGACGGTGTATTCGTCGCTATATGATCTATCGATTAAATCATAAGCTAAGAGATACGTTGAAAATTTCGAGTCGCCACCGCACTTTTATTTATCCAAAGGATTGGCTAAAAAGCGAACAAAAGCCTAAGAAGTTTTACACGTAGAAAACTAATAAAAAGATCAGAGAGTCTGGGTAAGGGGTAAATTACGCAATGGGAAGGTGTTAGGCACCCACTACGTCCTAGGTACTCCTAGGGAGCCCTTTTCACACTTGTTGTAAAAGATTATTATTTGTTATGACATAAAGGTTGTGCAAACATGATTAGGATGATGAGAAAAGAATATACAATTTTATTATTTTTGTGTTATTGGGTTTGAACGGATGAACCCGCTGCCTACGTACCTTCCATCAAAGGTAAGGATCAAAACGCCGTAGTTCGGCTAAAAGATTTCCAAAAGTTGGTGGATTCAGTTTTAAACACAAGCACTGAGGCTTTTCATTATCAATGGGAGAACACTCGACCAAAAACAACATCCACCATGCGAGGATAGCTTCGACGTACTAGAGGGGTTAGCCCTGTTTTCAGTACGGAAGTCTTACTGTCGACTCACTAAGGATAGGCAAGATTTACATCAACCACAATGATAATTGAAACCTATGGCTAATGTGAAAAGATTAACAATGGACAGAGCCAAAACAAGTGAATGAGTGAAGTTAATTGATTGTGATTATGAAAATGAAGTCAAAGTATGATTAAGATTGATTCAAGGAAGTATTATGAAATGAAGTTTGAAAAAAGTCAAGGACTTGGGTCCAGGTTTTTAGTCAGAAAACATGAAGAAGTTTGCACAACATTTATGTCAAGTTTGAAAAGTAGAGTGTGAAAAGGTTTAGGACATAATGAATGATGAATGGATGAAGATGGATTATAACTTCTTAGAAGGTTCACTTCTTGAAATCATATGGGAGATGATTCAAGTGTGTCCTTTGGAATAGCAATTAATAATAACAAACAAACAAAGCAAGCAAAAGCGGATATCGGATGCCAATCACTGGTCTTATACCAATCTCCTAAAACAGAATGGGATGTCAGATGCCACTCAATGGTCTTACACTAATCTCCACAGGCAAAGAAATAAAAGCGGATACCGGATACCAATAGATGGATTTACACCAGTCTCCTAAAACAGAATAGGATATCAGAAGCCACTCAATGGTCTTATACTAATCTCCACAGAAGAAAACAAAAATGAAACATGGAAATCAACTGCCAATCTATCTGGACTTAGGTTAACTCCACAGTATGGTCCTAGGAAATCCAATGCCACATCACTGGGACTTACAATGGATCCTCACATACACGAACAAAAGCAACAATATGATCACAGGAATGCAAATGCCAACTTACAGGGACTTATAATTGCAACCTCTCATACAAACAGATAAAACAAACTATGATCACAGGAAAGCAGATGCCAACTTACAGGGGCTTATAACTGCAACCTCACATACAAATCAAACGAATCAAATTATGATCACAGGACAGCAGATGCCAACTTACAGGGACTTATAACTGTATCCTCACATACAAACAGATAAACAGAAGATATGAGTGACCAATGAGGTCTTACACTCTATCCTTCCATATCATAGGAGCAAATGCCAAAGCAATGGACTTACAATTGTCCTCAATGGGCAAATAACAATAACAAAAGTCACACAGACAAATGGTATGATCATGCACTAATGGCAATTGATGATGATGATAAATGCATAACATACAAGCAAACAGGTGCATATGAAGCAATCAATCAATCAATGAATATCAAACAGCACACTCTATAGCCAAAACAGGGGGGCTCACACAAGAGGGTTTGACTTTGAAAGTCCACTGTAATAGGTAAAGTCGCTCTTAACCTTGCCATTGAGGGGCTAAGGTGAAGCAGATGAATAGGAGATGAGGGGTGTGCCTCATTGCTTCTATCTCAGATCAGAGAGAGCATCAAATAATAGAAAGTGGGGGAGTTCAGAAAGATGGAACTCTTTCCCCATTATTGACTCGATTAGATCTTGGGTTTTTATCTCAATGCTTCAACCATGTAATGGGAGCAAAGAGATGACACACTGAATAGTGGGGGATAGATTGCTTATCCCTACCTTCCACCAATTGCCTTACTTGAAGGACTTTTCCTGCTTGGGACAAATATAAACAAACACAGGCATTGCCTCTTAAGGAGGACTTCAGACAGTTTGCCCGGTCAAATAACAGACCGGGTCTCCAGACTACATGAAGAAGAAGTATTTATACCTCAAACCAAATGCTTAAAAAGCAAAGCAAGCAAGTTCAGAGAACTTGAGCAACTAAAGTACCTGCAAAAGTCAAACCAATTAGTAAACAGCTCAACAGTCAAAATCAAAAGGAAATAACCCAATAGTCAACCACAGAGGGACCAATTGTGCAAGGCACAAAGACTCAAGTTACATGAGTCAACCTACAAAACAAGTGTTAGCACATGAAACAATCAAACTAAAACACATTTGAGTGATCCTCAAGGCATTGGTGCTTAACCTGAAACAGATGAACTCAACATGAGCTTAGAAGACCACTAGGACTAGCCTAGGGTCAAAGATGAAAGAAAAAGTCAAGGCAGCAAGGAAAAGTCAACCCAAACCAAGTCTAAACATTCAAGAAGCATTCTCAATTGGATTCATAATAAAATCATGCATCAAGGTCATTTTGTAAACCAAAGAAGTCAAAACATGGCAAGAGGAAGCACAAATAGGTCAACAGCAAGACTTCATCCAAAAGTCAACTCAAACAATCTCAAAAATCATGAAATAAATCACACTCAATCCTAACATCTAGCATGGTAGACATGTCAAATTTCATGGCATTTGGATGAGAGGAAGGCAGTCAAGTAAAATCATGAAGTCAAACCAAATTCAAGTAAGCATGGTGAAAGTCAACAAGCATGGGTCAACTTCAAAAAATCATATCAATTTGAAAACAGAAGAGAAATGAATGAGATTAACACCAATGCAAAGCTTGAGATGTCTAGTTATCACATATGAAATTTCATGGTCATACAATAAGATTTGAGAATTTCACAAAAGATTTGGCAACATGTAGCACAAAAAGTCAACAAATGACTAAGCACGGAAGAGAATTCACAATCAAATGGAAAACAGCATGATTAATTCCAAGAAAATTCATACACAAACTAGACATGTGATAGATGATTCATGCAAAATTTGGGATCATTTGGAGGCCAGGAAGCATGTGAACAAAAATTGGGAAAATGCATATAATTCATGTAGCATCAAATGTAACACATGACTTCAAAAAATCATAACTCTCAATCCACAAATGATAAATGCACAAACTTTATATGGAAATGAAGGTCAATGTGTCTAGTTTCACCACAAAAAATTTCAGGCTCATTGGATGCATCATGACAATTTCACAAAAGGAATGGCTCAATGTATCATTTATGCATACATGTTGAGAAAACAATTATCATTAAAAATCCAGCCAATGGAAAATTAATTAAAATTCACAATAAAATACTAGACATCTTTGTGATCATCATGCAAAAAATTTCAAGATTTTTGGAGTTGAAATGGATGAGAAATTAATTGTTGAAGATGAGGAAATAATTGGATGCAATATGAACAAATGGCATGGCAAAGTGGTCAACATGGGGTCAACGGATGGCATACTGGTAATTTTGCGCCTCACTAATTGAAACGACGTCGTTTCAGGGCGCCCCAGGAAATGTTCTCATTGGCTGTTGCCAATGGAACAGTAAACATGGCCAATGGTTGTTCATGGTTCTGGGTTTCTAAAACCCTAGGGTTTTACAGCATTCATGGCATATGGTGTAGTAACCTTCATGCAACCTCATGCACCAAATCAACACGGCTCATGCAAGTTTGGACAAACCTAGGGTTTCTAGCTACAGGGTTCAGCAATAGCAGCATGCATTCATCATCATTTATCAACCATGAACAAAATAAACATACCAGCATCAATGTTCATGCAATAACTAATATCATATAACATCAACCAACAACAAAGCAAATATTAATCATGGAAAAAAAAAAAAAAAAAAAAATCTGGACAGGGCAGGTTTAACAGCAGCATATCATCATCTCCAACATTCATCAGTCAATCATCAACATGAACAACAACATTTAACACATGATCGTGGCCATGAAACCTCATCAACTAACAGCAAAACCAACATAACCAAGGGAATTTTTCTGGACAGAGTTAGGGTTCAATACAACAGTGCATTCATCATTCAATGTTCATCATCAACAACAGCAAGCAAATAGCATAGCAGTAACAAATGATCATGCAGATACCAATAACAACAGCGGGGCATTAATGTTCATACAACAAAACAATATCAAACAAGAACATTCATGCGAATTTCTGGAAACATTGCTAGGGTTCTAACAGCATCATGAACATCAACCAACAACACAACACACTTAATCATGGGAAAAATCTGGGCAGGGTGTCGGGTTTCAAACAGCAGCAACATAAAAACTCAACATCATCATGAACTCAAAAAAATCGAAATGTCCAGAAATCTAAATCATGCATACCAATAGCATCAACATACTTCAAGCATCACAAATATATCATCACTTTTCATTAAATCATTGTAGACAAGCCAAATCGAAGGAAAACACATTTGGTCATGAAAATGAAAGTTCATACTTCTCCATCATGAGAGCACCATTTTAAATGAAACAAAGTGCATTGAAACCAGCATATAAGGACCTTTCATAAACACATTATGGCATGGTAAAAGGAGGAGGTCGATTATCTTACCTGTTTTGAGGAAATTCGTGATGCAGTACTGTTTTGGTAGTATAAGCCTGAAACAGATGAAGATGATGGTCCCAAATGATTGATGCTTGAAGTTCTTTAGCTCACTGATGCTTGGAAACCCTCAACACTCGATTTGTCATGTTTGTATATTTGGAAAAAACAGAACTCAAGATGATTTTCAGCTGGTAAATGTTGCTGCAGCAGGGTTCTAGATGGTGACTAGGTCATGGGATAGACAAAGGCTGCTCGAGTTTTTGGAGGGTTTGGCCAAAAGAAGTCAGTCGAGCCAGAATGGGAAATGAGAGAATGTGTATATTTCTGTGATGGCTGCTGTGTCTAGGGTTTCCAAATGTCAGAAAAATGCACTTTATATTGTCTGTTTTAAATTGGTTTAAGAAATGGTAAGTTGGTTTAGCTCTAATGGAATCATTTGCATTTTTGCTAATTGGCATAAAAGTGAGTATGGGAGGGTGCAAGCTGGTCGAATGGGCTGGGTACAGGCTGCCAAAGGCCATTCCAAATGCTGTTTGTGGTCTGCTTGTGAAATGTTGTACTTGATTTGCTCTTTTCACACCATTTGCAAAAAATAACAACTTGTGCAACTTTGGTCAAAATGAGGTGGAATGGTGGTATGAACATGGTTTAGGAATTGGAACAAGTCACAAATATGATTTAAAACATTTCCCAATTGGCCAAATCAAGAAAAAGTCAAAGAATCAAAAAGTCAAAGTTTGGTCAAACTTGGTTTTTTAATGAAATAGGTCCAAAAATGCCATTTTGAATGGTAGGGTTTTGATGAATGAAATTTATATTTTTGGAAAGAGGATGAAAAATGTGGTTTGTAGGAAAAAACCCCACCAAATTTGGCCTTATGGTTTGAAAGATATGGCTTGTTGAAGTTCAAAAATTGGTGAAAATGATTTGATCATATCTTGACAACCACACATGGGATTTGGGTGTTCTTGGACTTTTTGAAAATGGGAGAACAAGATCTTCAACTTTCATGTTGGGCAAAAATTCATTTGAAGCTTGTATCATGATGTAAGTTTAAGATCAAGAAGTTTCCATTTTTGGCAGTTGAAATTACAGGTCCACTTTCTATTTCTGGAAAATTTCTGATTTGACTTGATTTTCTTCCATGATGAAGTTTGACATGATAGATGAGGCTTGTACAAGCATGAATGAACTCCTTCAGATCAAATCTATCCATCAAATCTTTGATTAAATCCACAGTTGACCAAGTTTGACTTTTCTAGGGTTTTGCACTGACTGAACCTCTTCTGATGAATTCCAAACCCTAATTCCTTGAGGACTTGACTTCAAATGATGTCCCAAGTTATGAACCTTTGATTATTGATCATGGTGCCCAAATTCTGCAAGAATGGCCACCATCCACTGCTTTGACTGACTGTTGACTGTCTTTGACCTAATTGCTTCATCTGCAATCAACAAGGTTAGAATGACAATATTTTTGTACTTTTTGGTTAGTAAACATATGAAAAGCAAGAATAAACAAATGCAAAGTATGCTTGGTGATCAAGAAATAACCCACAAGGCAACCTACCCACTAGGAGGGGACAAAGGCATGCAATGATCCTTGAGGCCATGATATGATATGTTATGGGCCATGAGGGATCTTAGGGCCAAAATTGGGGTCCTACAATGTCGACACCATCCCCTATGTGTTTGATACAATCAAGAATTTCTTAAGTCCCAATCTCCGGTTCAGTCGACAGAACGGATTTCGACCAAACATGTTTCTTCTGTCGATTTCATCTTCTGGTAACTTGTGGTTTTCCCGGCTCTTGCTTATCTTGGGCTCAACTTTCTTTCAAACCTCCCCTAGGTGGAGTATAATCCTTAAATCCATAAGGCACTTTCATTAATTACGCCTTCAACATGCCCTATCAATTTCTTGTGGTAACACTGGCATACCGCAAGGAATTCAAAACCTCAAAAACAGTTAGCGTATCGCTCCGAAAACTACAAAGCGAAGAACCCTATGTCAAGGTCCTAGTGGAAGAGAGAGCAGAGGAAACGAAAGGCTGAGAGAGGGGCTCGAGAAATGGTGAAAGCAGAATCTAGTAGTAACGTACCCCTAAAACAGGATAGGAATGAAGAAAATAAGCCCGTCGAAAGAAATCTCTTTTCCTCTTAAAAGGAGAATTCTACATAGAAGTCTAACCAAGAAGCAACAGAAAACGAGATACTAACGGATGATTTTGACACAGATTCAGAGATATTCTTGGACATCACGTGTAACATGGTGTCTGTGTTGCCCAGGGAATACAATCAGGTCATAGAAGTAGAGGAACCTAAGGATGCAACGAATGTGGAAATGGACAGGCATAAGCCAGTTTTCTACTACGTGATGAATAATGGGTGCGCAGAAGAGAAAAATGCCTTTTTTGAAAGGCCCGAGGAAGGGATGAAAAACCACTTAAAACCTCTGTTTATTAGAGGCAAAATGGAAAACGTCGGAGTAAATAAAATCCTAGTGGATGGTGGAGCGGCTGTGAGTCTAATGTCGCACTACATGCTGAAAAGAATAGGGAATGATGATACTGATACTAAACCCCATAACATGGTTCTTTATAACTATGAGGGGAAGGTGGGTACAACAATGGGGGTAATTCAAGTAGACCTCACAGTCGGCACCATCACAAGGTCGACTATGTTTATAGTCATAGCATCAAAATCCAACTATAACCTGCTTCTGGGTCGAGAATGGATCCATGGTATCGGCGCAATGCCTTCTTACTACATCAACAGATTTCCATATGGTGAAATGATGGAATAATGGAGAATATAGAGGCAGACCAGAGTTACTACATGGCAGAAGTCAACCAGATGGATAACAGACACTTCGACAAACACCTGGCACACATCGCCCATTGCAATCCTGCAGGGTTCGACTTTACGCCAGCTGACAATATGTTATGTTGCTTGTGCCTACACTATACCTATGGTTTCCAATAGGATAGGGAGGTAGTATGTGAAGAAGATTTATGATTCGGAAGAACGGAAGGAATCCGACCAACTGGTTGGGGAAGCGAATTCGATGACAATGTCTGAGTCAGAGACATTGAAAAAGATTTCGACTTATATAGCCGAAAACAATTTAAAAGCGGCCTTAGAGGCTGAAGTTAAATACATGGTTTTCGAAGCCAAAAGAAACAAAGTGCACTTATAAGGTCCTAGTAAGCACTTTAAGCCATAACCACCTGATAAGGTTCAGGACGAAGTGCAGGGCCAGAGGCTCGACGCCATTTATGATGACGAGCCTTTGGGTTTCGAAAAGGATCCGTTGGCAAACGATATAAAGATGCTAGCACAAGATCCTTTAGAAGAAATTAACCTGGGAGAAGGGAGTATCAAAAGGCCAACATACATAAGTGCCAACATCAGTCCAAAACTCAAGGTCAAAGTAATCCAGATGTTGGAGGAATACAGGGACTGCTTCGTCTGGGATTATGACGAGATGCCAGGATTAAGTAGGAAACTGGTCAAACTAAGGTTGCCTATAAAGCATGGGAAGAAGGCAATCAAGCAGACTCCAAGGCGTTTTACACCTGAAGTTCTATCGAAGATCAAGGAAGAGGTCAAGAGGCTTCTCAAGTGCAATTTCATTCGTACGACCAGGTATGTCGGATTTCCAATATGGTACCAGTCATTAAGAAAAATGGAACTTTGAGGGTTTGCATTGACTTCAGAGATCTGAATGCTGCAACCCAAAAGGATGAAATCCAATGCCTGTAGCAGAACTGCTGGTTGATTCTGATGTAGGGCACGAGTATCTTAGCATGCTCGATGAATATTCTGGCTATAACCAAATTTTCATTCCTGACGAAGATGTGCCAAAAAAGGCATTTTGATGCCCTAGGCACCTATGAATGGGTGGTTATGCCTTTTGACCTAAATGCTTGGGAAACTTATCAAAGAGCAATGAACTCTATATTTCATGACTTCATTGAAACTTTGATGCAAATTTATATTGATGACGTTGTGGTGAAGTTTGTTTCAGGAAGAAGTCATATAGACCATCTTCGACAATCATTCGAAAGAATGAGGAAACATCGTGTAAATATGAATCCTCTTAAATGTGCTTTTTGCGTGCAGGCTGGAGATTTTCTAGGCTTCGTGGTCCATAATAAAGGAATCAAAATTAATCAAAACAAGACCAAGGCCATCATGGAAGCGAAAGTGCCATTAATAAAGAAGGAATTGCAATCGTTGCTAGGAAAGATCAACTTCCTAAGGAGGTTCATCTCAAACTTAAGTGGCAAGACTCAAGCCTTCTCACCACTACTTCGACTCAAGAAGGAAGGTTTTGAATGGGGGCAAGCATAACAAGCAGCTTTCGACAAGATTAAAGACTACTTTGTTCACCCTCCTGTTCTGACGCCTCCTTGCAGGAATAGAAGTATGAGATTGTACATATCTGCATCTTATATGACTTTAGGGAGCGTGTTGGCTCAAGAGGATGAAAATGGCATCGAAAGAGCCATTTACTACCTTAGTAGAGTCTTAAACGATGCAGAAACTAGATATAGTATAGTCGAAAAGTTATGTCTATGTATATATTTCTCATGTACAAAATTGAAGCATTATATAAAGCCAGTTGATGTTTAGGTTTCGTCTCATTTCAACATTATTAAATATATGTTATCAAAACCAATCTTACATATTCGAATCGGTAAATGGGCACTGGCCTTAACTGAGTATTATTTAACTTACATGCCTTTAAAGGATGTTAAGGGACAAGTGGTGGCAGAATTTATAGACGACCACTCTATAGTCGAAAACTCCCTAAACTATTTGGAGTTTGAACCCTGGAAATTATACTTTGATGGTTCTAGTCATAAAGATGGAACGGGTTTGAGGGTATTGATTATTTCTCCTAACGAAATTCCAACAAAATTCAAGTATAAGGTTGAAGGCCTTTGTTCAAACAACGAGGTTGAATATGGGGCTTTGATAGTCAGACTTGAGATCTTATTGAAATTAGGGGCAACTCGAGTCAAAATAATGGGTGACTCAAAGTTAGTCATAAAACAAATTACAAAAGAGTATAAATGTGTTAAAGAAAATCTTATAATGTACTTTGTGATAGCCAATAGACTATTACAAAGGTTTGAAATGATAAGCATTCGACACATACCTCGACTTAAGAACCAAGAGGCCAATGACTTGGCCAAATTGCTTATGGATATAAGATTTCAAAAGAAAAATTGCAAGATGCAGTCGAAGTCAGAGGAAGAGTTATGTCAACTAGATTATCCCCAACAAATTTGGAAACAATAAAGTTAGGGTATGCTGACGAAGAGAGTTTTGAAATACTAGCCATAGACAGATCGGCAGACGAAGATTGGAGAAAGTCAATTATAGAACATTTACAAAATCCAACTACATTTGCTAAACAAAAAATCATGTACCGTGCTTTAAGTTATATTCTTATGGGGAACAAACTATTTAAAAAGATCCCAAAAGGAGTCTTACTCAAATGCCGTAGAGAATTTGAGGCAGATTTGGCTCTCTATAGTGTTCATAGTGGGGAATGTGGGGAACATCAGGTAGGCCACAAGATGAAATGGTTGTTGTTTTGATAAGGGATGTATTAGCCTACCATGCTTAAGGATTGTATTGAATTCACTAAAGGGTGCCAACAGTGTCAGACACATGCATGCATACAACATGTCCCTGCAAGTGAACTACACTCTATTGTGAAACCTTGGCCTTTTAGAGGATGTGCATTGGATTTTGTTGGAGAAATTCGACCAACATCATTCAAGAGTCAAAGATACATTCTAGTGGGTATATATCATTTCACTAAGTGGATCGAGGCTATACCTTTGGTGAGTGTTGATTAAGAAGAAGTGATCGAATTCATCCAAAGGCATATCATTTATAGGTTTGGAATCCCATAAACCATTACAACTGACCAGGGATCAGTTTTCACTGGTCGAAAGGTTCAGGAGTTTGATAAAGAAATGGGGTTCAAGCTATTAACATCTTCACCTTATTATGCTCAAGAAAATGGTCAGGTTGAAGCATCTAATAAGGTAGTTATTGGATTGATTAAAAAACATGTGGGAAAGAAGCCAAAGAATTGGCATAAGACATTGGACCATATTTTATGCGCATGTCGAACCTCCCATAAAGAGGCTACAAATACTACGCCTTTTCGACTGACATATGGTCATGACACAGTGTTACCAGTCAAAATGTATCTTCAGTCAACTAGAGTCTAAAGGCAAAATGATATTCCATCTCATTCCTACTAGAACATGATGTTGGACAAGTTAGTTGATTAAGAAGAAGAAAGGTTGAGAGCCTTAGAGTTATTAAAGAGGCAGAAAAAGAGAGTGGAGAAATCTTACAATAAAAAGGTTAAACTTAAAACTTTTTCGCCTGAAGACTTAGTCTGGAAATTGATCATACCCATGGATCGAAAGGATAGAGCATTGGGTAAGTGGTCCCCTAAGTGGGAAGGCCCTTTTCAAATTATTCAAGTCTTTTCTAATGGAGCATACGAGATCCAAGAATTAAATGAAGAACGAAGAGTCCTAAGAGTAAACGGGAAATATTTGAAAAAATATAGGTTGTTGCTTTAGGAAGTAAAAATAAGGACATAATAATTCATACTCAATAATGGAAGCCAAAATGGAAAATGGAAATGAATAATTCCAAGATGGATAAATCATTATATAATTGTCACGAAGGTCTTAAAGTCATTGCATGAAAAACAAAAATGTTCCAGATTCAGACGTTCAACCATTACAATGAAACTAAAAAGGAAGATAAGCCTTCATTTTATGGTACTTCGACCTTTGAATTCTCAAGCGTCGTTCGTAAACAGATTTGTTTGAAATAAGGCTGTTAATTTCGTTTTCTAGTTTCTGGGCCCTTTCAACATGATGCATGCCAACTTGGATTTCCTTGGCCAATTTGTCTTGATCACGCTTTAGGAGTTCATCTTTGCGCTCCTTGGCCTTGGTAATTTTGGCTTGCAATTCTTTTATTTGTTTCTCTAAAGCCTCGATGTTTTTGTCACAAGCTTCGATCTCCTTTTTTTTTCTGCTCAAAGCCATTCTCCAATTCTACCACTTTTGCAGTGGATTCATTGGAGGCTTCCCACTCCGCTGATTGGGTCTCTGATTTGTTGTGAATTTTGTTCAAAGCTTCCCTTATGCAATTAGGTTCAGCAATGACTTGATCAATCAACAATCCCAAATCCATGATGACGTCTGCAACTTCTGGGGAAGCAGTCAAGACGTCGACTTTTTTTAAGAGATCTTTGATCCCAAAGCAGGCAGTGGTGTCGTTCTCAAGAAGTTGGAACAAATCAATGTCAAAGGTCTTTTCTTTAATTTTAAGGAGCAATTCGTCATCAGATTTACTGGTAGACTGGCTACCTGACACTGTTGAAGTACTAGGGCTTTTTCAGTCGAACTACCCCTTGCACTGATAATGGCTTTCAGGTATTCCACTGGTTTGCTCTTTTTCAGCGCTTCAAGTTCTTCTAAAGAGAGGGCAGGAGTATTTTCGGTCGAATTTGCTATGGATTTTGGGCAGCATCAGACATTGGTTTGGTCTTTGGCATATCTTTGTTTTTCTCATCCTCTAGTGCATTATCTTAGTCCTCGTCTTCGTCCTTAGCAGGCTCCGTGTGAAGGTTAGACATGGAATTATCCTCCTCTTCTTTTTTATCTGGACTATCAGTGCTTGGATTTCCAATTGTTGGAGACTCATCTTCGGATATATCTTCGACGACGTCACCAACATCTTACATCTCCTCATCCGCTTCCCCTTCGACATGGGCATTTTTCTCCTCTTCATCCGCATGCTCAGAATCACTAGTATGACCCTTTTGCACTTCTTAATAGGCATGTCCACTTCTGTTAATTCTTTTATCGAATCTTTGAGAGATGTCGAATGGTAAGAAGGAGTGTATGTGGTGTGATAGGAGGGAGTGCTGGTAGGATGATAAGAGGGATCACTACTGCTGATTGGGATTATTTGTTGCATGGCTGGTTGCTTTGTGCTATCTGCGACCCCCTGGAAAAGACAAACCAAACATGAATGAGTCGAAAACAAAAAGAAGCAATTAATAACTTGAGAAATTAAGGTAAAATTTTGTTTACCTTAGGACCTTCGACTTCAGGGCTGGAATTGTCCCTTTCAAGTTGTTTTGGAGTCTTTTCGATTGAGGCTCAGGATCAGCAGAAGATACCCTTAGGGTAGAAGCTTTCTTTGTTGGGACCTTGGTAGCTTTTATTTTTGAGTGAGAGAGAGAGAGAGTATTAGAGGTCTTTGTTTTCTTCTTTCTCTTTTTCATTGGTTTTGTGGTATCTGGTGAGAGATCACCATCATCTGAATCGGTTATTTGAACCTGGGGTTCCTTTTGTTTTTGCTTTTTTGGTGTTGGCGCTGGTTTTCGACTCGCCTGCTAGAAAAGATGTTTCAAAATAATAAAAAAGACAAGAAAGAAACACATAAAGAAAAATAATAACAATAGTGAAGTATACCTTTCTTGTTGTTGTTTTGTTGGTATTTCCTTCGTCTTTCTCTTCGACGACATCTTGGTTCGTGAAAGTTGCTTTCTTAGGAGTTATTTTCATGGCTGAAATAAAACCAAGACGATTATCACAAATAAGATAAAATTAAGGAATTGAGAAATGAAGTCTAAAAACCTCCCATTCCACACCTTTATATATTGGAGACTCTATGCGAACGTGTTCTATGCCAATATGAAGATGACCTTTGAAGCTGTCCAGAGTATGCTTAGCCAGAACGACCCGCTGGGCATGTTTTTGTGATTCTTGTCGAAGAATTTTTACAAAATCTCCACAGAAGAACCAGTCTAAAAACGGAGGGCTAAAAGCCACGCCGAACTCAACACTGGGAAGTCGAAGAAATTTTTAGGGATGCATGTTAAAAGCTAGTTCGTACCGGTGTTCAGGTTTAACAAACAAAGGCAATTTTAAATCCTCCATTTTCTTTGAAAATTTCTCTTTTAAGGTAACTGCTGCTTCACGGATGGTTCGACTAAGATCATTAGGTCTGTAGAAAGTTTCAGAGTACTTCTATAATGCTTGGATTTCTTTGACATGAGTTGAAATACCTTTCTTAGCTTTGTCCTACACAAAGGTGAAATATTTGGTCAGATGTTGAGTGAAAGCAGGAACATCAAAGACTTCTTTAGTATAATAATTTCTACACCAAGAATCAAACTCTTGGGTACAGAGAAAGTTTGGTTTGAATGCAACGGGAGTGAGTTGTGTTCTCCCGGAGTATCGGGTTATTAATTTGTCACTTTCGGCTTCTATGTGTATCATATTATAAAGGATGAGAGAGTTATTTCTGGCGAAGAGTGGTTTTGGCATGATTTGAATAAGCCCAAACTATCGAGAGACAAGATTAGGCTGGTAGCTCACTAGGGTAAACTGATTATTTGATTGCCTAAGCCTAGTTAGCAGTAGCCTGAGGGTGAGAAATACCTCCCATATGGCAAGGGATTCTGCTTCTTGATCTTTCGACGGAGCAGGGAATTTTCATGTGAACCACTTAGGGCCATGCATCCTATGGGCAAAGGGAGCCATGGATGGAGTGAAGTTATAAGGTTTGGAGAACATCATCACATAGCCAGTGAAGGTTTATTGTAGGTTCGTTCCTTCATCAATAGGAGTCAGCAGAGCGAGGCGTGTCCCTTTCATCCTCCTATTTTTTATCTCTTCAGCCTCTCCATCTATGGGATTTCGAATTGGCAGAGATGCTTTGAAGGTAGCATTCAACCATAGTTGCAGCAACCAGAAAGGACCAGAGAGTAGCATGTTTCCTTTGGGTTAAATATTTTTAAGAGTTGTGACGCCTTCCCCTAGGAAATCATAAAGGCTAGCCAAGATCATTTTGCTGAGACAAAGGTTATGTCTAACATGAAGTTGGTTCGCCATAGTCAGGAATTTCTTCGCTACTTGTAGGGATTTTGAATAGAAGACGCAGCGAGATAACCAAAGAGCAAGGAAATCAATATGTTCCTGATCAGAAACTTTGACAGAAATCTTGTCATGATAATACGCCATATAGATGGTAAAGGCAGCTTTAGTGGTGTCAAAAAAGACGGTGTCCTCATCCATAACGCTTGGGTCGTAAGTTTCCCCAGTCGGTTTGAGCCCCGTAATGGCAGTAATGTCGAACAATGTGGGTGTCATCATGCCACATGGAAAATGAAAAGTATTGTGGGTGCTATCCCAAAAATACAGAAAAGAAACCAACATCGACTGACAATATCCTGGTCCAACCTTCGACAATTGAATCATATCGAAGATACCCACGTTTTTCCAAACTTGGGATTTTTGGTTTTCTATCTTTTTTAACTAGCCTAGATAATCAGAGGGATCCTTGAATAAAGGACACGGTCGAAATACCCTAAAACCATCATTCATATAATCTAAGTCATTGGGTTTATCTATTGAGGGTATGCTTTGGTTATCAGGGTGGGGGTTTTCAGCAGTTTCATTGCTAGCCCTAGGTTTCTTCCCATTAGTTATGGGTTTGTAGCGATGGTAGGTGGGGAAAAAATTCCTAAAATCTATCAGGATTAACTGTTGCGTCTGGTAAGGGTCCTAACATAGCGTGTGTTTTTCTAGAAACAGAAATGGGAATTAATACCTGTGATTAGTAGATTCTTCTTTTTTCCTCAGCCAGTGGAGGCTTAGGTACGTACTGTTGGTTACCCATAATAGTTGGACCTAATACCTTGTGGACTAGAGTGAGACCAGACGATTTTCTGGATTCTTTGGTAGCCTTTGATGAATCTTTAGTAGTTTTAGTAGAGAACGCCATTGATGCAGTAGGATTGAAGAAGAAGAAACTGTTTTTTTTTGTGAAAGATGAAAAGTTTTAGGAAGAACTTTTGGGTATGAAAAGTTTTCAGGATAGATAAAAGTGAAGAAAGATAATTTTCGTTGCTTATAAATAAGTGAAGAGGAAAGGGTTCATTTCAAGCATTAATGGTTGAATCGATGGTGGGACACGTGTCAATCGGAGAACAAGTGATTGGACGGTGGCAGTTAAAGCTAGCCCACGATTTCTTAGGTGCTAGAAACATGATGATTGAAAAAGATTTGTGCATGCTTTTGAGGAGACATTTAAAAAAAGTTGTCATGATGGTTCTGACGTCATAGCAGATGGAGAGTCTATAACGTCGAAAGATACTTTCAAAAAATTCCCTTATCTCCTTTTGATCGAAAATGACATTTTGGGGGACAATCTGTTAGTTGATATTTTCGATGCCAATGTTGGATTAAATATTGTAGGCAAAAGGAGTGTTGTTTGTTTCATCTTCGATAATAATAAGAAGTTGTCGTAGAAGAAAGAGATCTTGTCGAACAGGTTTTTGATGTACGAGAAATGTTGGTTTTAAGACTTAGAAGTATTTCTGAGTTTAGACCACAATTTCGACAAAAGCAATGCTAACGTTGCTTTCGGTGAAAGATTTTGAATTTTGAATAAGGATTATAATCATATTTTTTGTCCTTATCCATTTATCTGAGAAGGACACGTGTACAAGTTACGACGAAGCAAAGACATGCAAATAAAACGGGTCGTTTTCTGGAGGAAAGACCATTGATATCGGTTATCTTCGACTTAGTATAAATAAAGGTCTTAGTGTATAGGATTTCCGCGTGTTCAAACATTGTACAATCACTCATAAATTCCTCCAAGTATCTAAGTATAGTTGAGAAACAAGATTATTGAGAATGTACGTGTGAATCACCATCTTTGCATTTTAATTGAAATTGTTCGCGATTTATCCATTATTTCTACTTACCCCAATTTACTTTAGAACTTTTTTATTGCAATTCTTTTACACTTTCTGCATTCTACTTTTTAAACTTTAAAACAACAATCTCAAATTATGAACATTGTTGAAGTGTTCGTGAACTTTCAAAAGAAATATTTAACAAAAACACATGTCCTAAGATTCACTTGTCGATCCTATCCAGTAAACCATTTTTTGGAGACCAGAGATTGTTTATCGATTTTTCACGGTAAACACTCTGCCCTTATTTTTAAGCAAAAGTCTTCTAATTTTTTGATCTTAAATATAAGCAAATGTCAATAAATATAGATATATTTAATGTCTTTATTCCAAAAATATCCCCGTATTAATTATTTAATATTATTATTGGAAAACAATTTAATTAAGAATATATTAGTAATTGTGTTATCTTTTTCAATGAAATCAAAATAATTGAATATATTTAACTAAATTTTTTAATAAATGTAAAATTTATCTTTTTTACTTATAAATCAAATTGAGATGACATATTTTTAATTAAAAAAATTCAAATAATTATATATCAAAAAAATTTAACTTCTAACAACATTCACATTCACATTCACATTCACATTCACATTCACATTCACATTCACATGGAGTATTTAGGCGGCACATTCACATGGAGTATTTAGGTTTTTACTTAAATGAATTGCGTACCACCTCCAATCCAAAACTGGTCCTACATTGTTCCAGTAATTGATTTGAGGCGTTGAATTAAATGTGGATGTCCCTACACCAACCCGGCACAGCGGTGCCTCTTTGGACGCTGGAATTTAATCTTTGTTGTCTTCATGTATGCGTCTCATTAATGCCCACCATCGACCTGTACTTTCAAATCTCGATGCTTTTTCTAGATCAAGGCCTAAATGCTACCAATTAGTATGTCATTGAAATCATAAATGTGACACATAGAAACATAAATGTGTCCAACCAATTCACTTGATCATATCACACCTTCTCAAAGAAAGTCCACTTGAAAGTTTTCTTTTTTTCGACAAATTTTTAGAGAAAGTAAAGAATCATCATTATTAGTACTACCATACTTCAAATTATTCTTAACCGACAATATATTTGAAAATAGCAGGCGAAGAGAGATATTTTCATAGGATAAAAATTATTCCAAACAACTTTGGTAGGTATTCTTGATATTTTTCTTCTTTTTGACAAATTTCTAAAGAAAGTAAAAAATCGCGATTATTCTACTTACTTTAAATAATTCTTAATCAACGATATATTTTATAAGAGCAGAAGAGAAACATTTTTATTGGGATATAATTGCTTCAAACAATTTTGATAAGTATTTTGTACCAAAATAGATAATCCTTGATATTTTTCTTCTTTTCGACAAATTTTTAAACAAAGTAAAAAATTATCATTATCAATACTACGATACTTCAAATAATTCTTAATTGACGATATATTTCAAAAGAGTAGGTGAAGAGAGACACTTTCATTAGGACAAAATTGCTTCAAACAATTTGGGTAGGTATTTTGTACCATAATAGATAGTTCTTGATATCTTGATAGCGACCATTGAAAAGGTGCTTATAGTGTTGGTGGTGACAATTTTGAAAGTGAGAAAAATACCTGGGAGGGGGGGGGGGTGAATTGTGTATGCTCAAAAATCGTTTCACTTATGAATCAGCAAGTTCAGATTCTAAACAAGGATCAGAGTCTGATATCGCAAATAAATAGAGCAGCGAAAATAAATTGTTTAGAATTAAATACTAGCAACACACAAAGATTATTATGGCTCCTCTCTTCAACTGAGAGTAGTCAAGTCCCCTTATCTCAACAAGAGTTTTTCACTATAACCAAACGAGTTACAAATTGCTCAAACACACTTGCAAGAGAATTCAATGCTCAAGCAACCTTGTAAGAGACTTCTGCTCAAGCAACCTAAAAAGAGACTTCTGCTCAATCAACCTAGAAAGAGACTTCCTTGCTCAAACATGCAGGTAAGAGACTTCCTCTACTTTAAACAAATAATTTAGTAGAAATGGTAACTACTATACTTAAGAGGGTTGGGGGAGGGGGTGAATTGTGTCCGTTTCACTTATGAATCAGCAAGTTCAGATTCTGAACAAGGACCGGAGTTTGATATCGCAAATAAATAGAGCAGTGGAAATAAATTATTCAGAAGTAAATACTAGCATCACACAAAGATTATCCTGGTTCCTCTCCTCAACTGAGAGTAGTCCAGTTCCCTTATCTTAACAAGAGTTTCTCACTATAACCAAACGAGTTACAAATTGCTCAAGCACACTTGCAAGAGAATTTAATGCTCAAGCAACCTTGTAAGAGACTTCTGCTCAAGCAACCTAAAAAGAGACTTCTGCTCAATCAACCTTGAAAGAGACTTCCTTGCTCAAGCATGCAGGTAAGAGACTTCCTCTACTTTAAACAAATAATTTAGTAGAAATGGTAACTACTATACTTAGATACACAATCAGAAGTATAACAGTTGTGCAACAATCATAAAGGTTTTACAACCTCTTAAGATTTCTAAGATAAACAAATATAAGAAATCTTAAGATCTTAGGCAATAACAGTTACAAGAAATAACATCTCAGAGTTATGCACAAGATCTTTCAATCCGTTGTGATGTTCTAATCTTCCTTTAAATCTCCATCTTCCCTTTATAGAGGTAGAGAAAGAGTCGTTGGAGGGTTTGAACATAACGAGCAAACTTAGTGAAGAAGCATGCTAAGAGAGACGCTGGATAATACCTCTAGTTTGAAGTGTTTTCCACTGAATAATGGCATTATTCATAATACCTTTCGAAGAACTAGGTATCTACCAAAAGGTAGAACAAACTGAAGATATCACATAACCATTCCTTGAGCATTGCAAAACGAAACCCTAGTTGACTCTGTCCAGAAATATGAGGCTTTGATAAGACAAGTCTGCTTTGGTACAGTGTATGAATCAGATGCTCTCCAAGCCTTTAGAGTCTGAGTTGTCATCATAAGTCGGGTCATGAGACCAGAGTCTGAACCTTTAGAGTCTGATACCTTCAGAGGCTGATGAACCAGTTAGGATTTTAATCAATCAGAATCAGACTAATATTGCTTCTCCATATATGCTTTCAATCAGGATCAATTATTATGCTTATGATCCTACACACTTAAACATATATTAGCATACCCATTTATTCTTTAAATCCTTTATTATCATCAAAATCTAAGAGATATGAACAATCTTGTTCCAACAATCTCCCCCTTTTGATGATGCCAAACAAATGTATTTAAGAACAATGGTTGATCATTTTTAACTAACTTGGCAACATCATATTCTAAAGTTTGTAAGCTTCCCCTGAGTCTAATCATCCATAGGTTGAGTGTTTTAAGCTTCCCCTAAGTTCTATCCAAGTTAATTTAAACTTATTTTAATATAAAAATGTTCAGATGAAAGTAATATCAAAATAATTGAATATTTAGGGTCCAGGATTAATTAAAAGCATTAAAAAAATATCTTTTAACCTTCTTAAATATTTCCATAATTTTGTCCCTCTTTTGTCATCAACAAAAAGATAATAAATACAGATACTGATGACTGATAAGCATATGAATCACAGTTTTTAAGATGGTCAAAGGTAAACTGTGACAACATGGTTTCCAAGAAACAGTAAGTTAAGATGCACAAGACTTAAAGACACAGTATTCAAGATAAAGGAGGTTTTAACCAAACCCCTATAAAAACAGATGCATAACCAACACCAAATCACACGACTCTAGAGAATCACAAGAATGGGTAAGAAGAAGACATTCAAGGCAGATAAGCAAGATTTTGAAAAATAAATTCGCAATGTGATGAGAAAGGATGCAAGAGAAGAGAAAAATAAGAAGAAGGTTGAGGAATTAGCAAGAGCTCAAAGAACCACACCAGCAAATGAAGATAGCATATCTGATGGAGTTACTAAAAAGAGTAAGATTCCAGCAACAGATGAGGAGTGGGATAAAGACTATAAGACTTTTCTGGAGACTTACAAAGGAAGAGAAGACCAAGAAGATAATGTTTAGGAATTGATCTTGTAATGTCTTATGAATAAAGTTTCCATTTCTATTTCAATAGTCACAAACTGCCTTTGATGTCTTCAGGATATGATTATGCTTATAAGTCAGTAAGAAAGATTAAATGAAGAAATCAAATAAGGAATACTTTTATAAAGAAATAAAAGCAACAAAGATAAAATACATAGAAAAAACAACAACTAAGTAGAAGAAGATTGATCGGTCACCATTTCCATTGAATTCCCACCGTTAATCCGACATATTTTCATCACTTTGGTAAGATTTGTGTTTGTTTATAGTTATTTCATAGTCATTTATCATGTTTTGTTAGTTTGTTATCGCATTTCATTTTATTACATGTTTATGTCAAAAAGGTCTCTTTTATGCTTCGATTTGGTAGTGTTATTGTTACAGGTCGTTGCACAGGTTTAAAAGAACTAATAGTGGAGTTGTGGATGCGCAGAAAGGCAAAAATATGAAGATACAGCAGGTCAACACGGGCACCCGTGTGCAACAACACGACCCGTGTTGTTTGTCAGGCAAAGAAAGCTTGGAGAGGAAAAACAGAGAGTTAACACGGGCACCCGTGTGTAAGAACACGGCCCGTGTTGATGCCTCTATAGCTTGATCTGAAAATACTCATGTTGGAGAGCAACACGGGCACCCGTGTGAATCCACACGGCCCGTGTGAATCAACACGGGCACCCGTGTGTATACACACTTCCCGTGTTGATGGGCGCGACTGAGAAATTTTACTTTTTGTTGTGTGGATCTGCCCTGTTCATTAAGGGTATAGAGAAGACACTTTTTGACGTACGAAAGAAAATATTGCACTGGAGAAGATAGCTATTACGGAGGATTTGAAGACGGCGAGATTCAAGGGCATCAACCATTGAAGATCAAAATCTCCTAATTCTTTGTAATGTTTAATTTCCATATTATGATTTCTTTGAATACTATGAGAGGCTAAACCCCCCAATGCTAGGGGGTGGTCCTGATTTGATCGGATGTTATGAATTCTAACTATGGATTTCCTTATTACTATGTTACGAATTTCAATTCAATTGTGTGATATGCTTATGCTTTTGTATCGGACAAATACATTTAGATCTATGACTATCAATAACATGATTGTGATTGTTAGGGTTTTCACACAATTGGGTTTACAATTGCTTCACCTAGGACTAGGAACTTTTGTAAATCACCATAAACCTTGATATTGTTTATGATTACAACCAATGATTAATTGAATGGACATTTGAATAAGAATTGGTAGTTTAATAGTTTCTTCCTTAAGGACTTAAGGAAGAACATTATGAGGTTAGGTGATTGAATGTTTCAGGTGTATTAAGGAAATCTTGACTGAATTCATAACGAGTTAAATCGACCACTCACCCTAGCATGTTTCATCTTAATCAATTATTTTTACTGTCTTTTTGAGTTTATTGTTATAAATTCCCAAAACCAACCAAACCATTATCTTTTTGTTCAAATAGAATCAGAAGTGAGATAAGTATTTCCTACGCAATCCCTGAGATCGATACTTGGAAATAAAACTCCTTATTACTACATCGGTAAAAATAGTACACTTGCTATTTTTCCGATCAAGTTTTTGGCGCCGTTTCCGGGGATTGCCAAAATACCTATTTTAATTTTTGTTCTATTGAAATTTTGTTGCTCGTCAACCAAAATTTTATCTGTGACAATCTTGTTATTCAATTCTAATAGTTGTCTAACTTGTTTATGCGAGGTAAGGCCTCAGCGGATTTTTCTTTTGACGCAGATCCAGAATGAACTCTTTGCGCTAGACTGAGACAAGCTAAGCGAGAAAAACTGGAATTAGCAGAGAAAGCAGAGGAGGAAGTTATTTCAGTGCACTCAGAGAATTCAGATTCAGAAGCAGAAACAACTCCCAAGGTCATGGCTGCAGAACCACCACCACCAGAGAGACTTCTCGGTGACTATAGTGGAAACAACACTCCGGGTGGTCGTATGACAATTGTCAACCAACCGGTTAATGTAGAACAATTTCAGCTGCATCCCAGCATAATTAATCAACTCGAAAGGCGGTCCTTTTCTGGAAGAGTGAATGAAGATGCCAACAAGCATCTCCAAAGGTTTTTAACTATGAGCACAATGCTGAAAATGCCTGGACATAACGAGGAAGCAATAAGGCTTCGTATGTTCCCATTCACTTTAGCAGATGAAGCCGAAGAGTGGTTCTATTCCTTACCTGCTGGCAGTATCACTACATGGGAGCAGATGGAAACAGCATTCTTGCAGGAATATTTTCCCGCATCTGTGTCACTGAGAAAAAGATACGAGATCCTAAACTTCAAGCAGAAGGAGGGTGAGTCACTAGGAGATGCCTATAAAAGATTCAAGAGAATCCTAGTGGCTTGTCCTACTCACAACATGGATGAAACTGAGCAGATGCAAATGTTTGTTAATGGTCTTCGAATTCAAACGAGACAAATCCTTGATTCAGCAGCTGGTGGCTCAGCTAACTTTGCAACAACCACCGGTATGAAGAACATAATTGAAGCAATTGCCTCGAATGAGCATTTGGAGTTATATGATAGGTTGTCAAGCAAATCTGCAGTTATTGACTTGAAGCTTGAAACAAACAAACAGGTGAAAATTGAAGAAGCAGTTGCTGCAGAGGTAGAGAAAAGGTTGAAGGCACTAAACATAGGTACTCAGAAAGTGGCTCAAGTACAACAGGCACCAAACGATGTGTGTGGCATTTGTAATGGACCACACAATTCTGTTCATTGCTTTGCAACACCACACCAGATAGAAGATATCAAGTTTTTAAAGCAAAACAATCCCTACTCCAACACATACAATCCGGGGTGGAAGAATCATCCCAACTTTGCGTGGAAAGATCAGAAGGGGAATGTGCAACAGCAAGTACAAGGCCAATATCAAAACCAATATCAGCAACAACAACAACAAGTCCCAAAGAAGGCAGATTGGGAGATTGCAATTGAAAATATGGCAGCTCAAAATATGCAATTTGAAGAAGAGACTAGAAACAACCAGAAAAACACTACCGCCTCTGTCATACCCCAAAATTTGCCCGCTAATATTACAAGACATTTTTCAAGGCACTCCAACTTATTATTCAAGACATTGACCTTAAAGGAGCAAAGACCCGGCTCACAAATGGCCCAATCCAGAAAAAGACTCAAACTGGCATGCTCGCTAGGCGAGCAACTCCTTCGCCTAGCGAACCCTTCGCTATGCCACTCGCCTAGCGAAGCTTGCGAATACCAGAAATTTCTGGGCTTCATTCTGAGCCCATTAGGTCATAAAAAGAGCATTATAAATGAAATTCTAGTTATCAGACTTTGGATGTCACACTGGTTGTTATGACATCCAATTCTGCATAGACAGGGATTATGCAGAACTTAACAGTAAGTGCAGTAAATAACACAAGTAATTGTTCACCCAGTTCAGTCCAACATGACCTACATCTGGGGGCTACCAAGCCAGGGAGGAAATCCACTATTAGTAGTATCAATTCAAAGCTAAACTCACCCGTTTACAACTTCTCACTTAATCCCTACCCAATGCAATTTCAATCTTAACCTAAGATCAGAGTTCCTACTCACGCCCCCTCAATCACCTCAGTGATATTAAAGACACTTTGAAGTCACACTTCAAAAACAACTCTTGATTATGCTTCACAGCTTAAATCAAGATACACAGCACTCACGCTTAAAAGCTTTGAGTGACACAACACTTACAACTCAATGAACACCCTATGCCAAAGCTATCATCTACTTGATAATGGCTTGGCTTACAAGATACGTCTAATACTAGACTCACAAAATACAGCAGTGAAGTATGATGGACACACTAAATCTTCACGCCTCAAAATCCCCGAAACTGAATGAAGGAATGCCTTCCTTTTTATATTGCAGCACCTGGGCTTTTGCACCTGTATTTTCCTGAATTTTAGGTCACACAAGTTCCCTCAAATTCAACATTTAGGTTGCTAACAAATAGGCTATTTGTTAGGTTCATTGAATGTAGCTTGGTTGTTGATTTCCTGGATTTTCTCTCAGCTGTTGAATCCCTAAAGAATAGCCTGAGAAAAAGCTGAAACAGAAAACTGAACAACCTACAATTTAGCATATGCTGTCAGGAATGAATGTCACGACATTCAGCTTGACATCAAGGTCCATATGCTGAGTCTGTTTTTCCAGAAAACAAACTGTACAAATTTCCTGACCTGTACATGATCAAAATGACCATACTACAGTAACAACTTACATTAATAAATGTCAAAGTGTCCAACTTAACATTTACACAATTGGCCTTAAGTTAGTTCTGTTATTCTCTTGAAGAACAAACTAAGTAATATGCTGAAGTATAGCAGAACACCACTCTGCCTAATCTTCAGTAGCTGCTGTCAATGATGAATGTCACAACATCCAGTTTGACATTTAGTCAGTAGGCCTTATGCCAGGTCTGGTTCTTCCTTGATAACCAGACTGCAAATGAATACTAAGTTCTAACAGAACTTCTGTTCCTTAGTATCTGTTGACAGGTATGAATGTCACAGCATTCAATAATCCTGTGTTAGCTAGTCCTGCAGTAACTACAATGTAGTCACACATACATGTCATGACATCAGTCAAGACATTAGTGTTTTACCATATAATGCAGCCAATTAAACACCTACAAACTCCCCCTTTGGCAAATTTTTGGCTAAAACACTTTGATCCCCATAACAGAGTTCATAGCAGCGGAATAATACTAGCTAATACACTCAGAGTGGCAGCACACTCACACACATGGAAGTTAAGAAAGAACTTCACATAGCAGCACACACTTATGAGAAGTTGCACCTAAACTTCAACATCAGCTGCAGGGGGGAATCTTCAGATCTGTCATGAGAGTCTGTTGTAGAGACCCACTCTGTTTGTCAGGGGTATTGGTGGTTATTACTCCCCCTTTTTGTCACAAATGTTGCCAAAGCCAACAACATAGCCAGAGCACAATGACAGAGTTCCAGACTTGGTTTTACTTCACAGTTTCAACCAAGTTAACATCCACTTGATCTTGCTTCACAGCTTAGATCAAGTGATCACCCACTTTTGCTTTACAGTAGGTACCACCATATCAGATGCCATGATTTTGTTTCTGACATCCAGAACCACTCCTGCATGAACAGCATCCTTGAACTCCTGCAGGTACATTGGCCTTCTCTCTGTAGGGTGTCTCCTTACCCTCTTGTATCCACCCTTGTTGTAAGCAGCATAGCTATGATCTGTTGACCCATCATAGCCTAGTACAAATTGTTTAATAGGCAGAGATATTAAACAATTTATCCCAAACATCAGTGGTTGCTATAAGGTCTCAGAGAGACATATTCCCAGTTTGCTCCTTAAGTTTTCAAACTGAGTAGCATCCAGAGCCTTTGTAAATATGTCAGCCAGTTGAAGATCCGTGGCTACATGTTCCAAAGTGATCACCTTGTCTTCCACCAGATCTCTGATGAAGTGGTGCCTAATGTCAATATGTTTGGTCCTGCTGTGTTGGATGGGATTCTTGGAGATATTGATGGCACTGAGATTATCACAGAATAATGTCATGACATTTTGAGAGACATTGTACTCAGTGAGCATCTGTTTCATCCAGACCAGTTGGGAGCAACTGCTTCCTGCAGCTATGTATTCAGCCTCTGCAGTGGACAGAGAGACACAATTCTGCTTCTTGCTGAACCACGATATGAGGTTTTCTCCTAAGAAGAAACATCCACCTGATGTGCTTTTTCTGTCATCAGCACTTCCAGCCCAATCAGCATCACAGTACCCAGATAGGACAGGCTCAGACCCATGTGAATACAGCATCCCATAGTCACACGTCCCATTGATGTACTTGAGAATCCTTTTGACTTGATTCAAGTGGCTCACCTTGGGCTCTGCTTGGTATCTGGAACATACTCCAACTGCATAAGAAATATCAGGTCTACTTGCAGTTAGATACAGTAGACTACCTATCATGCTTCTGTACAGGCATTGATCGACACTAGGCCCTCCATCATCTTTGGTTAACTTCAGATGAGTAGGAGAAGGAGTCCTCTTGTGCCTGGCATTATCCATACCAAACTTCTTAACTATGTTCTTGGCATACTTGCTTTGGGAGAGAAACATAGAGTCCTCCATTTGGTTTACTTGCATTCCAAGAAAATAGGTCAGTTCTCCCACTAGACTCATTTCAAACTCAGACTGCATCTGGTGAACAAATTGTTTAACCATTTGTTCTGACATTCCACCAAAGACTATATCATCAACATAGATTTGGGCTATCATGATTTTGCCTTCTTCATCCTTTACAAACAAGGTTTTATCAATGCCACCCTTTCTGTATCCATTTGAGGTCAGAAATTCGGTTAACCTTTCATACCAAGCTCTGGGTGCTGGCTTCAACCCATACAAGGCTTTCTTCAACTTGTATACATGCTCAGGTTGGTTAGGATCAGAAAGCCCTTTGGGTTGTTCCATATAAACTTCTTCATTCAGGTAGCCATTCAAGAATGCACTCTTCACATCCATTTGGAATAGCTTAAACTTCAGGATGCATGCTACCCCCAACAGCAATCTGATGGACTCAAGTCTAGCCACAGGAGCAAATGTCTCATCAAAGTCTACCCCTTCTACTTGAGTGTATCCTTGAGCTACTAGTCTTGCTTTATTTCTAGTAATTACTCCTTTCTCATCAGATTTGTTTTTGTAGATCCACTTGGTACCAATGATGTTGGACCCTTCAGGTCTTGGAACTAGCTCCCATACTTCATGCCTTGTGAACTGCTCGAGTTCCTCTTGCATGGCAATGATCCAGTATTCATCAGTCAGGGCTTCTTTCACATTCTTTGGTTCAACCTTGGAAACAAAGCAGGAATTTGAGTTTATTCCTCTTGACCTGGTAGTTACACCACTGGTGGGATCCCCTATGATAAGATCCTTAGGGTGGTCTTTCTGAATCCTGATAGATGGCACTTTGGAGGGTGCCTCTACTTCACATTCAGGAGGAGGTTCCTGTACTTCTTCAGACTTGACTGGACTGTCAGTTGGACTGTCAAGGAATGTTTCAACATCCTCCATGACATCGGTTCCTTCCTCTTTATCATCCACAATGACATTTATGGATTCCATCAGGACATTGGTCCTGTAGTTGAACACTCTGTAGGCTCTGCTGTTAGTGGAGTATCCCAGAAATATGCCTTCATCACTTTTGGGATCTAGCTTCCTTCTCTGTTCACGATCTGTGAGAATGTAGCATTTACTTCCAAAAATATGAAAGTACTTCACAGTGGGTTTTCTGCCCTTCCATATTTCATACAGAGTGGAGGAGGTTCCTTTTCTCAAGGTGACTCTGTTGTGAACATAGCACGCGGTATTCATTGCTTCAGCCCAAAAGTGCATAGGGAGCTTCTTTGCATGAATCATTGCTCTGGCAGATTCTTGGATAGTTCTATTTTTTCTTTCAACTATTCCATTCTGCTGAGGAGTTATAGGAGAGGAGAACTCATGGCTTATTCCTTCAGACGAGCAAAACTCATCAAACTTGGAATTCTTGAATTCAGTACCATGATCACTTCTAATCCGGACCACACAACTGTCCTTTTCCCTTTGAAGTCTTATGCACAGATCTTTGAAGACATCAAATGTATCTGACTTCTCTCTGATGAAGCTTATCCACGTGTATCTGGAATGGTCATCAACCACCACGTAAGCATACTTCTTCCCACCAAGACTTTCAACCTGCATAGGTCCCATTAGGTCCATGTGCAACAGTTCAAGAACTCTGGAGGTTGTGGAATGTCCCAGCTTCGGGTGTGACATCTTGGTTTGCTTGCCCACCTGGCATTCTCCACAGACTCTTCCTTCATCAATCAGAAGCTTTGGAATTCCTCTGACTGCTTCCTTGGATATGATCTTCTTCATTCCCCATAAGTGGAGATGTCCAAGTCTTCTATGCCACAGCTTCACCTCCTGTTCTTCCTTGGCTGAGGAGCATGTTGTGGAGAAGTTAGAGAGTTCAGGTTCCCACAGGTAGCAGTTGTCTTTGGACCTGGTTCCTCTCATAACTTCCTGATTGTCACCATTTGTCACAATGCACAGCTCCTTAGTAAACTGAACATGAAAACCTTGATCACACAGCTGACTTATGCTGATGAGGTTTGCAGTTAGTCCTCTTACTAACAGCACATTGTTCAGTTTTGGCACTCCAGAACAATCCAGTTTGCCCACACCTCTTATTTTTCCTTTGGCACCATCACCAAAAGTCACATAGCTGGTAGTGTGAGGTTGAATATCTACCAGTAGATTTTCCATACCAGTCATATGTCTTGAGCATCCACTGTCAAAGTACCAGTCTTCTCTGGAAGAAGCCCTTAGGGCAGTGTGTGCTATCCTAGCATACCATTGTTGCTTCTTAATGGGAACACATCGCTTACGTGTTTTATGCTTAGGTCTGACATGTGAGGCTATGTTAGGGAAACCATGAATCCAGTAGCAGAAGGCTTTTATATGTCCAAGCCTACCACAGTGATGACACCTCCAATCCTGGTATTTCCTCTTCTGATGATCATTCATCCTAATTCCTCGATGTTGAGACATTGGCTTTGACATCCGCTTGAACTTCTGAACTCTAGCCTTTGGGCGTTTGTGTTCAGCTCTTTTTCCAAATCCTAGCCCAGATTTGGTTCCAGACTGCTGTCCTGTCTTCAGGATTTCTTCCAAGGTGTCAGATCCATTATTCAACATTTTGATGGATTTGGTCATTTGGTCTAGCTTAGAGATCAGCAACGAAATCTCCCCCTTCAGACCCTCTATGACTTTCAGCTGCTCGAGTTTCTCAGCTTCTAGTTCTTTGATGAGTTTCTTATGCTTTTCTCCTTGGATGCAAACTTCTGCACTTTTAACACATAATTCTTTATATGAGACAGCAAGCTCATCCAAGGTGAGTTCATCTCCACTTGAGTTATCCTCTGAGGCACAAACACTGGTTAGAGCAGTGACTTGTTTGACCGATTCTCCTTCAGATTCACCCTCAGTGTCTTCTTCTGACCAGGTGACAGATAGCCCTTTCCTTTGCCTCATGAGAAGGGTAGGGCAGTCAGCCTTTCTATGACCATATCCTTCACATCCATGGCACTGGATTCCCTTGCCTTGGTTGGCCTTTTCTTCATGAGTTGATTTTTTCTTTATGTCAGACGGGACGTTCTTGACATTAGATCTACCCTGTTGATCAAATTTCTTTATGAGCTTGTTGAACTGTCTCCCAAGCATGGCTAAGGCTTCTGATATACTTTCATCACCTCCAGTATATCCTTCTTCTGACTCCTCTTCAGCATTAGATATAAAGTCTATGCTTTTCTTCTTCTCAGCATACTCACCTAAGCCCATTTCAAAGGTTTGGAGAGAACCAATGAGCTCATCTACCTTCATATTGCTGATGTCCTGAGCCTCCTCTATGGCTGTGACCTTCATAGCAAACCTCTTAGGCAAGGACCTGAGAATCTTTCTTACAAGTTTCTCTTCAGTCATTTTCTCACCTAGTCCACCAGAGGTGTTTGCAATTTCAAGAATATTCATGTGAAAGTCATGAATAGTCTCATCCTCTTTCATCCTCAGATTTTCAAACTTGGTTGTCAACATCTGAAGTTTGGACATCTTCACCTTGGAAGTACCTTCATGAGTTACCTTGAGGGTATCCCAAACTTCCTTAGCTAGTTCACAATGGTGCACCAGCCTGAAGATGTTCTTAGTGATTCCATTGAACAGTGCATTCAAGGCTTTGGAATTTCCAAGAGCTAATGCCTCTTGTTCCTTGTCCCAATCTTCTTCAGGAATCTGTACACTGACTCCATCTTCATCTGTCCTCATTGGATGTTCCCATCCCTTGTTGACAGCTCTCCAGACTTTGCTGTCTAGAGACTTTAAGAAGGCTATCATACGAGGCTTCCAGTCATCATAATTAGATCCATCCAACATGGGTGGTCTGTTTGAGTGTCCTAAATCCTTGTCCATGGTACTAGAAAGTAACTTCCCTAGATCTCACCCAGAACTTCACAGGCAGGGTGCCTGCTCTGATGCCAATTGAAATTCTAGTTATCAGACTTTGGATGTCACACTGGTTGTTATGACATCCAATTCTGCACAGACAGGGATTATGCAGAACTTAACAGTAAGTGCAGTAAATAACACAAGTAATTGTTCACCCAGTTTAGTCCAACATGACCTACATCTGGGGGCTACCAAGCCAGGGAGGAAATCCACTATTAGTAGTATCAATTCAAAGCTAAACTCACCCGTTTACAACTTCTCACTTAATCCCTACCCAATGCAATTTCAATCTTAACCTAAGATCAGAGTTCCTACTCACTCCCCCTCAATCACCTCAGTGATATTAAAGACACTTTGAAGTCACACTTCAAAAACAACTCTTGATTATGCTTCACAGCTTAAATCAAGATACACAGCACTCACGCTTAAAAGCTTTGAGTGACACAACACTTACAACTCAATGAACACCCTATGCCAAAGCTATCATCTACTTGATAATGGCTTGGCTTACAAGATACGTCTAATACTAGACTCACAAAATACAGCAGTGAAGTATGATGGACACACTAAATCTTCACGCCTCAAAATCCCCGAAACTGAATGAAGGAATGCCTTCCTTTTTATATTGCAGCACCTGGGCTTTTGCACCTGTATTTTCCTGAATTTTAGGTCACACAAGTTCCCTCAAATTCAACATTTAGGTTGCTAACAAATAGGCTATTTGTTAGGTTCATTGAATGTAGCTTGGTTGTTGATTTCCTGGATTTTCTCTCAGCTGTTGAATCCCTAAAGAATAGCCTGAGAAAAAGCTGAAACAGAAAACTGAACAACCTACAATTTAGCATATGCTGTCAGGAATGAATGTCACGACATTCAGCTTGACATCAAGGTCCATATGCTGAGTCTGTTTTTCCAGAAAACAGACTGTACAAATTTGCTGACCTGTACATGATCAAAATGACCATACTACAGTAACAGCTTACATTAATAAATGTCAAAGTGTCCAACTTAACATTTACACAATTGGCCTTAAGTTAGTTCTGTTATTCTCTTGAAGAACAAACTAAGTAATATGCTGAAGTATAGCAGAACACCACTCTGCCTAATCTTCAGTAGCTGCTGTCAATGATGAATGTCACAACATCCAGTTTGACATTCAGTCAGTAGGCCTTATGCCAGGTCTGGTTCTTCCTTGATAACCAGACTGCAAATGAATACTAAGTTCTAACAGAACTTCTGTTCCTTAGTATCTATTGACAGGTATGAATGTCACAACATTCAATAATCCTGTGTTAGCTAGTCCTGCAGTAACTACAATGTAGTCACACATACATGTCATGACATCAGTCAAGACATTAGTGTTTTACCATATAATGCAGCCAATTAAACACCTACAATAAATACCACAACTTCAGTCAGGAAAAGGAGAGAACGAAAACGGAAGGAAAACGGGACAGAGGGAGATGAACCGGAACCCTAGCAATCAAACCTTGGAGGCTAACCGAGAGAATTCAGAGCAACCCTAAAAGAAACCCTGAAGGCAACTCATCTGCACAAAGGTTACCTCCGCCCAACTCAATCCGATACCAAAGGTGATCTGCCAATTCAACGTTGCAATTCAATCGCGAACAGGTTTGCGCATCACTACTGTTTTATGCCTCCAATCTGTAATCTCTAAATACATAATGCATCATGATTGAATTTCTGGATAGGTAATTAGAGTTTACATGTGAGTTTAAATATGCCTGAATATCCTGAATGTTTGACCATGTTATTTCTGTAATTGAATGCCATAGGGCGTGCAGCATGTTGAGATCGTACTGTTCTGAAATTCAAAACCCGCAGTCGCTCGCTAGCACATCGCTAAGCGAGCATGTAGCGAGTATTCGCTAAGCCTTCGCTAGGCGAGGCAGAGGCGAACGTGACAGTCGCTAATATTTTGGTTGTTCTGTTCTATGCTTATCTGATCTGTTCTATTTTAATCATGCGTTATTTTGCCTGGCATTCCTACTGCTGTGTTTCTTTTGCGGTGTAATCCTCGATTGCACCCCCATTTGGTATTCTGACCTGTTTGCTGAATATTGTAAGGACTCACATACTCCCGAAGAGGGTAGCTTGCTAGGTATCCCACTTTATTTGTGGGATACCCTTGTGGAGATTCATCCTAATTACTTAATTGATTTTAATGTAATTATTTAATTGATTTTAATGTGGAGATTCATCCTAATTACTTAATTAATATGGACCTAACTACCTAATTACAACTACCTAATTGATTGTAAAATATTGCCTTTGAATATGTGATCTTGGACCTCTCTTTGTTGCCCTACGGTATTACGGTATTATGGTCATGTCCCGCGAGTGTGGGGATACCCTTAGTAAAGACCCTTCGATTAAATCATCATGTCCCTATAAAATAAATCATAGTCCCTCGGATGTTGCCTTCGAATATATGATTTTTGTCCCTCGATGACCCTTCATTGTAGCCTACGGTTAAATGATGATTGTCCCTTCGAATGCTAAGGTATCCTTACAAATGTTGCCTTCAATGACCAAACGATGACCCTACGATGTCCCTTTACATCCAAAGGATAAAACTACTTATATCTCAATAGTAAGGACAGTTTTACCCTCATAAGGATAGGAAATGTCCATAAAGACCTTGGGTGGGTATAACTCTTAATTGCTGGCTCACAACCTAAAACATTTTTCATACCTCACACTTTGCAAATACTAGAAAATCACCACTTGGTATACATTCGTACTAGAATCATTGCCAAGTTATATTTTTCTAAACCTCTTTCAAAATTAAACGAGATAAATACTTTGTATACATTCGTACAAGAATCATTACAAAGTTAAACTCTCTTTTCAAAACATTTTTTAAGCAATTCACAAACACTTTTTTCAGACAAACATAAGTGATCAAGCAATTAAGAGCCCATAGATAACCATGGATACAAAGGGTGCTAACACCTTCCCTTTCTATAATGTACCTCCCGAACCCAAAATCTAATTAAGGTCTTTCCTGTTCTTTTCCACCTTTCCTTATGGGATAAAAGAAAAGTCGGTGGCGACTCTTGCTATCCGCGACATTTGCTTTCCAAAGCAAAAACACACAAAGTCAGTTCACCGTATGACAGAACTGGCGACTCTGCTGGGGACCACAAAGAGAGGTCACCTTAAAAAAAAAATCATTTATGTTGTCAAATTGTTCCTTCTTTTAAGGGTATTTTCGAGCGAAAGATCCTACACCCGGATCTAGTGTACCTTAGGTAAGTAGCAATAGATCATCGCGACTATCCGGCGTATACTGGAATGGTTAAAATGATGGCTACGGTTAACGTGACACTTTGGATGTCCTGATGTTCCTCATGTTTACTTGAGGAAAAATTTGGCGTCCGCGTGGTGTCATCAAAGCGTTAACCAGACCTTTAGAACCCTAATTGACTCATCCTAGCCATTAGAAAGTGGTGAGATAACTGGCTTCGGTTCCGACTGAGGTTGGTTGAGACTCGATACTACACTCTTTGAGATTGGACTTTAAGGAAATTTTGGTCAACCACTTGGTGTTGCACTGAAGTGGACTTAAGGAAAGGTCGATGATTTGAGATCCTTCTAGAAACCGGTTACTATTCTAGGACAGGTTGAACCAACCAAACTTCAGTGGAGAGGGTACTTACCTATGGAACTCATGCAAGCCTTAAAACCTAAGAATGATTGTTGTGTGACTTGTTTGTGCTTGTTACTTGTTTACCATCATAACATCATAACATCATAACATCATGGCATTGTGCTAACCGTTTCAAGGACTTAGGGATTTAACTTTGCTCTGTTTCGTAAGGCTATGGCTCCCAGGAAGACTATCTGGATCAATCTTGTAGCGATCTCTCCTCAACTCAAGGATTTAGTGTCAGAACTTCCCGATCATGCTCAGTTCATCAAGAAACATGGTTCTCTCCTCAATTTGGTTACCACCGGTTTCAAAGAAGACATGATGAGAGTTCTATTCCAATTCTTCGATCCTAAACACCATTGTTTCACCTTCCCAGATTATCAATTGGTACCCACATTAGAAGAATTTTCCAGGCTGCTTGAGATACCTATCCTTGATCAAATACCTTTCAGTGGTTTAGAAAGGATTCCGAAGTCCGAAGAAGTTGCCGCAGCTTTACACATGACAAAGTCTGACATTGAAACTAATTGGGTAACAAGAAGTGGAGTTAAGGGTTTACTTGCCAAAGTTCTGATAAATAAGGCCCGAGAATTCTTAAAAGTTATGGATGTCCATGCTTTCGAAGATGTCCTAGCGTTACTAATCTATGGTTTGGTGTTATTCCCTAATCCAGACCAATTCATAGACATGAATGCTATTAAGATATTTCTCACTCATAACCCTGTACCTACCTTGCTTGGAGATATTTTGCATTCCCTTCACACTCGTACTATGAAGAGGCAAGGGACTCTCATGTGCTGCATACCTTTATTGTCTAGGTGGTTTATTTCGCACCTTCCTCAATCAGTCTTGAAGAATGAGCAAAATCTAAAATGGTCTCAAAGGATAATGTCGCTCTCCCATTCAGACATTCGTTGGTGTCCTCATCTCAAAGAAAATGTTATCATCATTGACCGTTGTGGAGAATTCTCTAACGTACCACTCCTGGGGATAAGAGGAGGTATTACTTATAATCCTGCTTTAGCCCTACGTCAGTTTGGTTATGCTCGAAGAGATGGTCCACATGAAGTAATCCTTCAAGGCACTGTGTTTGACTATGACAACGACTCTCAAGGTCTCCGTCAAAGGTTTGTACGAGCTTGGGGCATGGTGAAAAGAAGCACTTTAGGACAGAAAAATTCTATTCCTATGGAACCTTATCTCAGATGGGTACGTGCAAGAGCTCGTGAACTTGTCAGGCCATATCTGGCAGTCGGACCGCTGATTGTTGAACCAGGAGTTGAAGGAGGTATTCCTCAGATCATTCCTTATCCAGATATGCCTACCGATGTTGAAGAATTAAAGAGATCCTGGATCCAGTTGAGAGAGGAAAGGGATACTTTTGAGACTCAGTTCGTTGCAGAAAGGAAGAAAGTATTAGAGCTCACCAGCCAACTTAATGAGGAACGAAGACTCAATACATATCTTCGCCCAAAAAGAAGCCGTCCCTGGGAGATTTGAGCTTTCATTGTATTTTTATTATTTCCTTTTGTAATGAACATTGATTAAAGAAATTATTAATAAAAGTTTCCCTCTTTTTGGTGGTTTACGCAAAGTTAAATTCCAGGAGTCCTTGAAAACATTTCATACATTGCATAGCATAACATAACATTGCATAACAAGTATCCTAAAAGATCAATATTCTCACGGTCTTCCTTCCGAACAGAAAAATGGCTCTCGAACAAACTGTCAAAGATCTCCAGGCTCAGAATGCTCAATTCCAGGAGATGATGCTGAGCTTATCCAAGGGGCAGGAGGAACTGAAGGCTCTCTTGCTCGAGAAGAAGAAAGACCAGAAACCTGTGAGTTACATTAACCCGGGAAGAAGGCGTAAAGGACAGGTTGCAGGAGTCAAGATTAGACTTCCGAAGGATCAAGAAGAGGAGACAGAAAATGATTTAGGAGAGGAGGATGTGGATCTCTTCAACTCTGAGGACGACGATGAAGATTATGAGAATGAACAGTACTCTCCAAGAGATGGCAAGTACAAGTTGCTGGAAGAACGTATGCTAGCTATGGAGGGTCAGAAGGCGCCCGGTCTGGATTTCGAAAGCTTGGGACTGGTCTCTGATGTGGTCATTCCTCGCAAATTCAAAATCCCCACTTTCACTAAGTACGATGGCGCGTCTTGTCCTCAGATGCATCTGAGAGCTTATGTGAGAAAGATTCAACCGTATACCACTGATAAGAAGCTATGGATCCATTTCTTCCAAGAGAGTCTATCTGGCACACAGTTGGAATGGTATTATCAGCTCGAAAGCTCTAACATCCGCACCTGGACCGATTTAGCGACAGCTTTCTATAAACACTACCAGTATAATTCTGAATTGGCGCCTACTCGGCTACAGTTGCAGAATATGACTATGTGATCTAAAGAAAGCTTCAAAGAGTATGCTCAAAAATGGAGAGATTTGGCTGGCAGAGTCAAACCCCCTATGACTGATCGAGAATTAGTGGACATGTTCATGAGTACATTGACTGGCCCGTTCTACAGCCATCTACTGGGAAGTTCTTCATCGGGTTTCACTGAACTTATATTGACAGGTGAACGTGTTGAAAGCGGCATTCGAAGTGGAAAGATACAGGCGACTACCTCTGCAAGCACCAAAAGGTCCTACCAGGGGAGGAACGAATCAAATGCTGTGTACGGTCAAAGGGGTCGTAACAAGAAAAATCATGACCATACCATTGGAGCAGTTACGATTGCAGCACCGCCATCTCAAAACTTCCAGCACAGACAAGACAGGCCAAGAAGGCAGTTTACCAAGATCAATATGACTTTAGCACAAGCACTGCAGGGTATGCTAAAAGCAAATTTGATTACCCTCAGAGATCCTCCTACGAATCCCAACACTACTTTTTCTCGTTATAATCCCAATGCCAGGTGTGCATATCACTCCGATAGCCCCGGGCATGATACGAACGATTGTTGGTCGTTGAAGAATAAGATTCAGGATATGATCGACGCTGGTGAAATTGAATTTGATCCTCCAGGGACTCCTAATGTCATCACTGCGCCTATGCCTAACCATGACAAGACTGTTAATGCTGTGGATGACAATTCTCACATTTATAATGTAGCTGATTTAACATCTCCTCTCCTGATCATCAAGAAGAATTTATTGCAAGCTGGTTTATTTCCAAGTTGTGCTGAAAATTGTGATCTTTGTGTACTCCGACCCAATGGTTGCCTGAAATTGAGGAATGGTATTCAACGGCTGATGGACGATCGTACAATTCTATTTGAAAAGATTCCTAAGGTAGGAAACCCTATTGAAGAAATATCCGTGATTGCTAGGTCCAAAGTCCCAGTGAAGATTACCGCTACTAGAGTGCCTGTGAAGATTACTGCTGAGCCCAAGGTGTTGGAGAATAGCCATCCATGGCGCAGCGGAATTTAAAAATTTCCCCATTTAGTGATCCTTACGAATGGGCATGATCAGTGATAGAATCGTTACCTCTTGTGGCGATTCAAACCTTTGGTGCAGATCTCTGATAATGATCAAAACCTTTGATACAAATCCACGGGGCGATCACGAACGTTGAACGATGACAACGTCTCTACTCAGTCCACACGAACGGATTCCTTCAATCGCAGTGCTAGCTGTTTGTGAATGAAGGCTTTGAGTGAGAGAAAGAGAGATACGAAATTCCAACTCTTCAGTTGTGTTGTATTCCCATACAAAGCTTCTGCGCAAGAGCTCTATTTATAGAACCACTTATGTGGGCTTCAAGCCAAAAAGCCCACTTAAGTGCATTTTGGCCTATATCTCATAATATGCCAAAATCACTTAAGTACTTGGTACCTTACCATATTTCGTATTCTACTTAAGTACACCGTACCTTACGATGTTCCTTAATTATTCTATCTCTCATCAATCCGTCCTTTGTGTGTGACCCTATAGGTTTTCGCGGCGTTGGCAATTATATTAAATCACGCATTTAACATAATAAATAGTGAGCGGTATCTAGCAACACATCACTGCTACCCAAGTCACGAAAATGTCATGTGATCTGACAAAACCTCCTGTGATAATAATTATGTGTATAATTACCCCTTTTCCCTTATGTCTATATTGAACACAAGGTATAGACCGTGTCACCCTTGTCCAGTTCAATATTGGGCCCATAGACATTTATCCTGTTACGCAGGATTGACAAATTCCATCTAGGACACTCATGTCCCTCAGCATGCTTCGTGGAGTACCCATTAACTGTCTATATGGTTATCCAGTTATGGACAACGTTGGATCAGCAATAAAGCACTCGACTCTACATCTAGGATCCATAGTGGTTTCAGGTCGAAGAGTGGTATACACTATTATCACCATGAGAATAACTTATGACACTTTGCATAACTTTCTATATAGTATTCTCATAGCGGGTCAATCCGGTATAAATATTACTCCTAATATTCATACCTATGTTTAAGACTTGATAACTCTTTATCCATGATCCATGAGATGTGATCATCAGTCTACAAACATAATAGTCTTAATGCTTTAATGTTATCCCACTTCACATTAAAGCTCGACTACGGATACTTTAAGAACAATGCCCTTATGCTTAATGTGTTCTCATGATTAAGTCACACTTAATACATTAAACGAACTATCTATTCTAGGGACTTTATTAATCAACCATAATAAAGAAAATGCCTTTTATTATTAATAAATAATTCGATACAAGTACCAAAAGTATTGGCCTCTAGAGCTTACACCAACAATCTCCCACTAGCACTAGAGCCAATCAGACATACCCCGTATGCCCATTGATCTAGTATGGCCATCATGCTTCTGCTGCGCAAGAGGCTTTGTCAGTGGGTTACCAACATTGTCAAGTGTAGGTACTTTACATATTTTCGCACAACGCCTAAGTATGTGTTTGGATCGTTGGTGAGATCTAGGCTCCTTAGCTTGTGCGATAACACCATTGTTATCATAATAGAGACCAATGGGATCCACAATGCTATGGACTATGCCAAGTTTATTGATCCAAACAGCTTCCTTTGCTGCACTTAAGGCAACAATATACTTGGCCTCAGTTGTAGAATCAGCAACTGCATCTTACGTTGAACTTTTCAAGCTCACAGTGCCACCATTTACGCAAAAGACATAACCAGATTGGAATCATTCATATTAAAGTGTCTCAGCACTTTGTCTATGTACTCTGACTTAGGCCAAGCATTTCATGATCTATCTCTATAGATTCTGATAGGCTGCTTCACCCAGATCCTTCATAGAAAAGCATTTCCCCAACCAAGACTTTACTTGTTGCAGGGTAGGGATATCGATTCCAATGAGTAATATGTCATCTATATATAATATCAGGAATACGATCATGCTCCCACTAACCTTCTTGTAGACACAAGTCTCATCTTCGTTCTTGATGAATCCATACAGTTTTACTGTTTCATCAAAACGAAGATTCCATGGGTAGGTGACAGGCTCATCTTGATCCATGAGTAATACATCACCTTGATCAGATATCCATATATCTCAGGTAGGTGACGTATCTTGCCTGACTTATGCTGGTCTTGTTCTACTTGAGCAAGTTGCTTTTACACAACTACTTGTGTTTCCTGCTCTAATTCCTCCATAGGTGTATCGATGCTTTGTGATTCTTGAATTTCTTCAAGCTCTACTTTCCTCCCACTGGTTCCTTTGGAATTAAAATCCTTTTCTAGGAAAACTCCAGTTCGAGCGACAAACACTTTGCCCTCCGACGGATTGTAGAAGTAATATCCTCTTGTTTCTTTAGGATACCCCACAAATAAGCATTGGTCAGATTTGGGCTCAAGCTTAGTTGAAATTTGTCGTTTCACATAAACTTCGCAACCCCAAACCTTCATGTAAGACATATGTGGTCTCTTACCACTCCATATCTCATATGGTGTCTTTTCAACCTTTTGGATGGAACACGGTTAAGTGTGTAAGCTGATGTTAATGGTGTATGTCCTCAAAAGGAGTTTGGAAGATTGGTGTGACTCATCATGGATTGGACCATGTCCAACAGGGTTCGATTTCTTCTCTCAGATACACCCTTCCATTGGGATGTTCCAGGAGGAGTAAGTTGGGATAGGATCCCACACTCTTTCAGATGGTCATCAAACTCTAGGATTAAATACTCATCATTTCGATCTGATCGAAGAGTTTTAATATTCTTACCTAGTTGGTTTTAACTCGTTAGGTTTCACCCTTTTGTATTAATGTTATTAATAGGCATTTCAAGATCAAGGACATATAGTCCATTGTTCATTTGTGTAGTAGCATAGAATATATCATTCAAATAAATTGAGCAACAATTGTTCTTTATTATAAATGAAAAACCAAACTTGTCCAAACAAGAAATGGAAATAATATTCCTGCTAATTGCAGGTACATAATAACAGTTCTCTAACTGAATTATTAAACCACTAGGTAAAGTCAATACAAAAGTTCCTACGGCTAAAGCAGCAACCTTTGCTCCATAGCCAACTCGTAGGTCGACTTCACCTTTTGCCAAATCTCTACTCCTTTTTAGTTCCTGCACATTTGTACAAATGTGAGAACCGCATCCAATATCTAATACTCATGATGTAGAAGTAGATAAATTAATAACAAAAATACCTGAAGTTGAAGTCTCTACTCCATTCTTCTTATCTTCCAGGTACTTTGGGCAGTTCCTCTTCCAGTGTCCGGTCTTACCGCAATGGAAGCAGGTGCCTTCTTTTGCTATGCCTCCACTAGGCTTCAAAGCAGCAGTGGGTCTGGGATTGGCAACTTCCTTGCCCTTCCCCTTATCACTATGCTTAGTGGGCCTTTTGTTCTGTCTCTTTCCATTTCCGATCATCAGAATGGACTTCCCTTTTGACTTCAGATTCTGCTCGGCAGTTCTTAACATGGCGAGCAGTTCAGGAAGAGATTTGTCCATATCAATCATATTGAAATTTAGGACAAATTGACTGAAACTATCTGGCAACGATTGCAAGATCAAATCAGTTGCAAGTTCCTTTTCGAGGGGAAAACCCAATCTCTCAAGGTTTTCCACATACCCAATCATCTTGAGTACATGGGGACCTACAGGGGCTCCCTCAGCTAACTTGCTTTGAAAAAGGGCTTTTGAAACTTCAAACCTCTCATGCCTTGCTTGCTCTTGATAGAGCAACTTCAGGTGTTCGATCATATCGAACGCTGACATGTTCTCATGTTGCTTTTGCAATTCTGAGTTCATGGTAGCTAGCATGAGACAAGCAGTTTCATTGACATCATCGACATGCTTCTTATAAGCATCTCTTTCTGCCTTAGGTGCAGAACTAGGAGGTTCCTCTTCAGGAACAGGTGTCTCCAAGACATACAGCTTTTTATCATGTTTGAGGACAATCCTCAGGTTTCGGTGCCAATCCAGAAAATTTGTCCCAGACAATTTTTCCTTATCAAGGATTGATCGCAGGATGTTGTTAGAGGTGTTTGCTGTCATGGTAATCTACATAAGGATTAATGAAAATATAAGTATCATTGACATATTCAATTAGGCCTTTAATTAAATATGCTCCCACTATTTTACTCAAAACAAATGACCCTCATCATCTGATTCGGAAAATCCCGTTGGAAGATTTTCTAGTGGGTCGAGATCCATATTTCACTTCGTTCTAAGTCCGCGTAGGCGGATTACACAAAACTAGGTTATTTAGGTAGGAACTCCTTCCAATTGTATCTCATACAACTCTCGAAAATTTCAGTTGGGTGAATAACTCCTTATTCCAATGCATCATATGGATTATTCCCAACTCTTGCTTCTAAACATATATAATAAAATTATAATTAAGTTTGAACCATTGTCTTAGCAGTTGGATATTACATTTATCCCATCGCACCCTACTAATATAGAACATGCACCTCGCGTAGGCGAAACCTACATATCCTATACCAATCTTGATGAGTGCTAAAACTTGGAAAGCAAACACATATAATATTATTATAATTTGTTTAGTTAAGTTTGACCCATTGTTTTAACAGTTGGATATTACAATTATCCCATCGCACCTTACTAATATATAGATCATGCACCTCGCGTAGGCGAAACCTACATTATCCATTACTAGTCTTGATGAGTGTTAAAACTTGGAAAGCATAAACTTAATATTTAATTTGAGGGAATTGCAATTTATCTGATCTCACCGGCTTGTTTATCATATAAACCGTCTCTCAAATGCATCAACATACATTCACATGCATCAACATACACACAAACAAAATGAAACAATTATGGCCTCTAGCGCAATTGTTCTCCCAAGCCAATGAGAGAACCTAAGCTAACCTACAACGATCTAAGCTTCTCCAAGCAAGATCTTCAAGGTTGTCCTCCTTTGGCATTGACTTCTTTTCTTTCTTCATATCATTACATTACATGAAAGAAACTCGTTTTACATATGAGGGAGTGAGATGAGAAAAGAAGTTACATTTGGGAGATTAAAAGAGAGGCACGACACGCAGGTCATATTTTAAAAACCCAAAACAAAACAAAGGAAAACTAAGGCCATAACCGATCACCACAAGACAATAATAAACACTTTATTATTATTATAATTAATTCCTTTAATTAATTAAAATCAAATTAAATTTCGACGACCGATCATCACATTTTAATGAACAATTCATTTAAAATCGATGTCGCTTTTCGTATCAACACTTGACACTTTTAAAGCACTGAGTTAGCCGAATGGGCGAAAATTTCCTTGCGTTAACCGGTTAACCATATGCGTTAACCGGTTAACACTGTTTTGAAATCTGAAAAAATTGTTTTCTGCCTTGCGTTAACCGGTTAACCAAATGCGTTAACCGGTTAACACTGTTTGAAAATGTCTTGGAAAACTGTTTTCCGTCTTGCGTTAACCGGTTAACCAAATGCGTTAACCGGTTAACACTGTTTGAAAATCTCAAAAAATTTATTTCGCATTCCGTTAACCGGTTAACCATACGCGTTAACCGGTTAACACTATTCCAAAAAGTGTTTAGGAAGCACAACTCTTGTGCGTTCAAACCCCAATCGCATAACTCTCTGACAACACAACCCTTGTGCCGTCACTAACCCTAATGCACCAATTTCAGACCGTCAAACACGTCTCGATTGTTAATTCATTATGATTGATCAACACGTCATTGCTTCACCATACTAATGTCGGATCAAGAAGCAAACGACCATTGATCGCTCAAAGGAAAACAATCATCGAGGTTTTTGAATGAACGAAACAAGAACATTATATCATATATAATGTATTTTGCATCAGGGTTACATATATCACATATATGTAACTTGATCGATCTCAATTTAACCTATGATTCATTCTGTTTTAATCATATTATTACATAACAAAACCAGATATCAGATTCATGGTTTCGTAAGTGGCTCTGATACCACTGTTGGAGAATAGCCATCCATGGCGCAGCGGAATTTAAAAATTTCTCCATTTAGTGATCCTTACGAATGGGCATGATCAGTGATAGAATCGTTACCTCTTGTGGCGATTCAAACCTTTGGTGCAGATCTCTGATAATGATCAAAACCTTTGATACAGATCCACGGGGCGATCACGAACGTTGAACGATGACAACGTCTCTACTCAGTCCACACGAACGGATTCCTTCAATCGCAGTGCTAGCTGTTTGTGAATGAAGGTTTTGAGTGAGAGAAAGAAAGATACGAAATTCCAACTCTTCAGTTGTGTTGTATTCCCATACAAAGCTTCTGCACAAGAGCTCTATTTATAGAACCACTTATGTGGGCTTCAAGCCAAAAAGCCCACTTAAGTGCATTTTGGCCTATATCTCATAATATGCCAAAATCACTTAAGTACTTGGTACCTTACCATATTTCATATTCTACTTAAGTACACCGTACCTTACGATGTTCCTTAATTATTCTATCTCTCATCAATCCGTCCTTTGTGTGTGACCCTATAGGTTTTCGCGGCGTTGGCAATTATATTAAATCACGCATTTAACATAATAAACAGTGAGCGGTATCTAGCAACACATCACTGCTACCCAAGTCACGAAAATGTCATGTGATCTGACAAAACCTCCTATGATAATAATTATGTGTATAATTACCCCTTTGCCCTTATGTCTATATTGAACACAAGGTATAGACCGTGTCACCCTTGTCCAGTTCAATATTGGGCCCATAGACATTTATCCTGTTACGCAGGATTGGCAAATTCCATCTAGGACACTCATGTCCCTCAGCATGCTTCGTGGAGTACCCATTAACTGTCTATATGGTTATCCAGTTACGGACAACGTTGGATCAGCAATAAAGCACTCGACTCTACATCTAGGATCCATAGTGGTTTCAGGTCGAAGAGTGGTATACACTATTATCACCATGAGAATAACTTATGACACTTTGCATAACTTTCTATATAGTATTCTCATAGCGGGTCAATCCGGTATAAATATTACTCCTAATATTCATACCTATGTTTAAGACTTGATAACTCTTTATCCATGATCCATGAGATGTGATCATCAGTCTACGAACATAATAGTCTTAATGCTTTAATGTTATCCCACTTCACATTAAAGCTCGACTACGGATACTTTAAGAACAGTGCCCTTATGTTTAATGTGTTCTCATGATTAAGTCACACTTAATACATTAAACGGACTATCTATTCTAGGGACTTTATTAATCAACCATAATAAAGAAAATGCCTTTTATTATTAATAAATAATTCGATACAAGTACCAAAAGTATTGGCCTCTAGGGCTTACACCAACACAAGGTAGCTCCCCTAATCATTACTGCACCTGGCCCAGTACCGTATTCCTCAAACAAAGCCATTCCGTGGAATTATAGAGGTGATGTTTACATCCATGGCATAAAGCAAGTTGATAATTCTGCTAATCCTAATGACATTGTTGGGACTAGTAAAATTACTCGAAGTGGAAGGATCTTTTCTCCAGAAATCTCACCTCCCGCCCCTGAAACTCGAGGAAAGGAACCAGTGATCAACCCTTCTCCGTCGAAGACACCGGTCGAAGTTACTACTGAAGATGTTGCCAAGCAGGAAGTGGAGGAAATGCTGAAAATCATCCGCAAGAGTGATTTTGATGTGGTAGAACAGCTGGGGCATACTCCGTCTAAGATCTCGATGTTATCCTTGTTATTATCTTCTGAATCTCATGCCAAAGCATTGATAAAATTCTTGAAGACTGCTCATGTACCTCAGGAGACATCTGTCGATCAGTTCGAAAACTATGTGGCCAATTTGACTGTTGACAATGGCCTAGGCTTTTCCGATGCTGACCTGACACCAGCAGGAAAGAATCACAATAGAGCTCTGCATATCTCCATTGAGTGTGAGGGGATCACCTTATCTCACGTATTGATCGACAACGGCTCTTCTTTGAATGTGCTGCCGAAAGTTGTGCTCGATAAACTTGACCGTAAAGGCATTGAATTGAAACCTAGTGACATTGTGGTGCGTGCTTATGATGGTGCGAAGAGTGTTGTCCATGGTGAAGTGGTGCTCCCTATCAAGATAGGACCTCAAGTCTTCAACACTATCTTTCACGTAATGAACATTCGTCCTGCCTATTCCTGCTTGCTGGGACGCCCTTGGATTCATGGGGCAAGTGTTGTAGCTTCGTCTCTCCATCAAAAGTTGAGGTACTCAATAGAGGGTAAGATCGTCACTGTGTGTGGGGAAGAAGAGTATATCGTCAGTAGTGTGTATACCTTCAGATACGTCGAGATGGATGGTGAATTCTTCGAGACTCCTTCTCAGTCATTTGAAGTGGTTCCTCCGCCCAGTCCCGTCCTTAAGCCAACTCCCCTTGTGCCCAAGGTTATTCGTGCTCCTCCTGCCATGATTTCTCTGAAAGATGCTCAAGCCGTGGTTGAAAATGGTGGTCGTACTGGTTGGGGTCAACTGATCAACGTACCATACAAGTCTGACAAGTCTGGTCTGGGATTTAACTCTGAAAAGATGGTCAAAGATCAAATTAATGTTGTAGTAGATGCTGATAGCGATTGCGACCTGGATAGCTGGATTTTCCCAACAATTGGTGACGGACTCAATAATTGGAAGGATGAAGACACTATCCCGATTTCCTTTAGTCAGGAGTAATTGTTATTGTCTGTTTTAGCGTTGCAATTTTTTAATTTTTACAATTGAACTTCTTAAAGCATTGTGTCTATGCCCGGGGCACAATAGCTAATTTGTTAAGGGTTTTGTCATTTTCATAAGCATATTCACATTCAATAAATCGATGGACTTTTTGCATTCAAATATTGTGCTCTTTATCTTTCCTGTCATCTTTTAAACAAGCTATGTATTCTCACACACACTCACGTAACAAATTGCAGATCCATACCCACTCTGGATCCTGTTGATAATAGTTCTACTACTGTTCATTATGACTTTGAAAATCCGATCTACCAAGCCGAGGATGGAAGTGAGGAAGATTGTGAAGTCCCTGGCAAACTTGCCAGACTGTTACTGCAAGAAGAAAAGACCATACGGCCGCATGAAGAGTCAATCGAAATTGTAAACCTGGGTACTGAAGTGGACAAGAAAGAAGTCAAAATAGGAGCAGGCTTGGAAAACAGTGTCAAAGGAAGATTGATTCAGATGTTACACGACTATATGGAGATTTTTGCTTGGTCTTATGAAGACATGCCAGGACTGGATACTGATATAGTAGTGCATCGTTTGCCAATGAAGGAAGATTGTCATCCTGTTAAGCAAAAGGTTCGTCGCATGCGTCCTGAAATGTCCGAGAAAATCAAAGCCGAAGTTATGAAACAATTTAATGCCGGTTTTCTAGCCGTTACTTCTTATCCTCAATGGGTTGCTAATGTGGTACCGGTACCGAAGAAGGATGGTAAGGTGCGAATGTGCGTCGATTACAGAGATCTGAATAAAGCGAGTCCCAAAGATGACTTTCCACTCCCGCACATCGATGTTCTGGTAGATAACACCGCTCAACACAAAGTATTCTCCTTTATGGATGGATTCTCGGGTTATAACCAGATTATGATGGCACCTGAAGACATGGAGAAAACTACATTCGTGACGCAATGGGGCACTTTCTGTTACAAAGTAATGCCATTCGGTTTAAAGAATGCAGGGGCAACATACCAGCGTGCTATGGTAGTGTTGTTCCATGACATGATCCATCACGAAATAGAGGTATATGTGGATGACATGATAGCCAGATCTCATACTGAAGAAGAACATCTCGATCATTTATACAAACTGTTTGAGAGGTTGAAGAAATGCAAGTTGAGATTGAACCCGAACAAATGCACCTTTGGAGTAAGATCCGGTAAACTTTTGGGATTTATTGTCATTGGTAAAGGAATTGAGGTTGACCCGGCTAAGGTGAGAGCTATTCAAGAAATGCCAGTTCCCCGTACAGATAAAGAAGTCAGAGGTTTCTTGGGACGTTTGAATTACATTGCCCGATTTATCTCCCATTTGACTGCTACCTGCAAACCCATCTTCAAACTACTGAGGAAAAATCAAGAGATGATATGGAATGATGAATGTCAAGAAGCTTTTGACAAAATCAAGAAGTACCTCCAAGAACCTCCAATTCTGATGCCACCAGTTGAAGGAAGACCTCTAATCATGTATTTGACCGTGTTAGAAAATTCGACGGGGTGTGTGTTGGGGCAACATGACGAGTCTGGTCGAAAAGAGCATGCCATATACTACCTTAGCAAAAAGTTTACCGACTGTGAAACAAGATACTCACTACTCGAGAGAACTTGCTGTGCTTTGGCCTGGGCTGCTCGCCGACTAAGACAGTATATGTTGAATCACACCACTTTATTGATTTCTAAGATGGATCCTATCAAATATATATTTGAGAAACCTGCCCTTTCCGAAAGAATAGCAAGATGGCAGATGATTTTAACAGAGTATGATATCCAGTATACTACCCAGAAAGCCATCAAAGGAAGCGTGCTAGCTGATCATTTGGCTCATCAAGCAGTAGATGATTACCAATCTATGAATTTTGAGTTCCTAGATGAGGATGTCATGCTTGTTACTGATTATGAAGAACCTGAACCAGATGTAGGGCCCGAACTGGGATCCCGATGGACTATGGTTTTCGATGGATCTTCTAATGCGTTGGGCAATGGTGTTGGTGTTGTAATTATTTCTCCCAAGGGTTGCCATACGCCTTTCACTGCTAGACTATGTTTCGATTGTACCAACAATATGGCCGAGTATGAAGCATGTATTTTGGGACTCAGAGCTGCTATAGACCCGAGAATCAAGTTTTTGAGTGTGTACGGAGACTCAGCATTAGTAATCAGTCAGATCAAAGGAGAATGGGACACTAAACATCCTAATCTCATCCCTTATCGAGAGCGGGTGTTGACATTAATCCCATACTTTGAAAAGATTACATTCGAACATATTCCACGAGAAGAGAATCAGTTGGCAGACGCATTGGCTACCATGTCATCTATGTTCAGAGTCAGATGGGACAATGAAGCTCCCACGATCACTATTGAACGATTAGATGAACCAGCATACTGTTATGAACTTAACGCTGATGAAGTAGAAGAGAAACCTTGGTTCCACGAAGTAAGAAGATATTTAGAAGCTCAGGAATACCCTGAAGGGGCATCCATCAATGACAGAAAATTCCTGAGGAAGTTCTCCGCTAAATTCTTTCTGAGTAATGGAGTATTATACAAACGTAATCATGATTCGACTCTGCTTCGTTGTGTGGATAAAAAGGAAGCAGAAAAGATTATGGAAGACACGCATGACGGCATTTTTGGGACTCATTCTAGTGGACATACAATGGCCAAGAAGATTCTGAGATCAGGGTATTATTGGTCTACCATGGAAGCTGATTGCCACCATCACTCCAGAACCTGTCACAAATGCCAGATCTATGCGGATAGAGTACATGTGCCTCCTGCTCCATTGAATGTGTTGACAACACCTTGGCCCTTTGCAATGTGGGGCATTGATATGATTGGAGAGATTAAACCTACTGCTTCTAACGGACATCGTTTCATTCTCGTTGCTATTGATTATTTTACAAAGTGGGTAGAGGCGGCCTCATTTGCTTCTGTCACCAAGAATGTGGTGGCACGGTTCATCAAGAATAATCTCATTTGTCGGTATGGCATCCCTGAAAGGATTATCACTGATAATGGCACCAATTTGAACAACAAAATGATTACTGAACTCTGCGCGCAGTTCAAAATAAAACACCATAACTCCTCTCCATACAGGCCAAAGATGAACGGCGCCGTGGAGGCTGCTAATAAGAATATCAAGAAGATCATACAAAAGATGACAGTAACATACAAAGACTGGCATGAGATGTTACCGTTTGCTCTCCATGGTTATCGTACTTCGGTGCGCACTTCGACAGGGGCAACTCTGTTCTCTTTAGTCTACGGAATGGAAGCCGTTTTACCAGTGGAAATTCAGATTCCCTCTCTAAGAATCATGAAAGAGGCGGGCTTAGATGAAGATGAATGGATTCAGACTCGACTAGATCAAATAAATTTGATTGATGAGAAGAGACTTGCGGCTGTTTGTCATGGGCAGATATATCAGAAGCGCATGACCCAGGCATTTAACAAAAGGGTCAAGAGACAGGTGTATCGAATTGGTGACTTGGTGATCAAGCGTATCATTCTACCACAAGGTGATTCCAGAGGCAAATGGACTCCCACATACGAAGGACCATTTGTAGTTAAGAAGGTATTCTCTGGTGGAGCCATGATGCTTGCTACAATGGATGGCGAAGATTTCCCGCATCCTGTGAACGCGGACATAGTTAAAAAATACTACGCATAAAAGAGACCCACTAGGTCGGCGTATCTAGGCAAAAGTAAGGGCATCCCGGCGAACCAAAAGGGTTCGGGCAAAAATTAGGGATAAACATATAAAAATGTACACCCGGCAAGTCGAAAACCTGAAAAGGCGGCTTGGGAAAAAAAGGGTATCCTGGTGGACTGAAAACCTGAAAAGGCGGTCCAGGCAAAAATTAGGGATTAAAAGCGTATGACTATGTCCCATTCTCAGTCAGCTTCACCCAAGCCAAAGGGACTGAACAAGCCAATCACTTCTATCCGACAGCAGGAGATGAGATGCTTGAAGACATAATGATAGTAGCAGAATTAAAATCAATAGGACTTTTTTTTCTCATAGCTTTTTCTTTGTTTTCTCGACAATTTCCTCTTACTAGGATTCCTGTCTCTTTGTACTCAAATTGCCTGTTTATAGACCCTCTTTCAAAATCAATACAATTTTGTTTCCAAAAAAAATGTTTTTGTTTTACTTTCTCTGTTTTGTTTGCGTAAACGTCCATTGATTTAGATTGAATTGGTATATGCATTTGAATATGATCGATGTTTATCAAAAATACATGCATAAAACGGAAAAAGCAATTACGAAAGACTTCAGGATCGAGGAGAAGGTCTAACCATGCGTTCCAATGAATCCGGTTGCTAATTCCATTCCCCAACAAAAGCAGCTATTTCCCAGAAGAGGTTGGCATCACCAGACAGACTGGTCATCTCTTCCATCCCCAGCCAGGCTCTGTTGAGTGTTTCCACCATCAGAAAGAAATCAAGTGTCCCCCAGCTAAGAAAGGGTCATCAATACAAGCATCTCCAACCAGAAGATGGGGATTTATTTTCCCCAGGGAGTCGCCAGGAAAAACTTTTCAGACGCATAATTCATTCATTACATCATTTCACAACATACGCATGCATATATTGTTCGCATTTATTTTCATAAGCATAAAACATCTCATGCATCATGACATGGCATGGAGCTAACTTTATTTTTTAGTTAAGTATCCTCCTGATACAGTCAAAACAGAGGTCTATCCAGACGGACATCTTTATCAATTACATTCAAGATTCAACTACATCTCTCAGATACAATCCATATGAGCATTCACTCTGGCAAGCACTCTGATATCCGCCCAATGGTGGCATCTTTAAGCCCACCCCAGATATTCATTGCACATACAACATATACAAATACTATCAGATATAGCCTAGTGTACGGTTCATTCTGATTCAGCTCAACATACGACTCTTTCAACTCAGATACGATCTAACATATAACCCATTCTGACCTTCAACTACTCCAATACGGTCTAATGTACGACCCAGTCGGACCTTCAAATCCTCAGATGCTGCCCAGCGTACGGTGCATTCCGGGGTGTAGTCTAGCGTACGATTACTTTCTTCGTCAGATACAGCCTAATGAACGGCTCATCCTGCAACTCAGATACTACCTGGCGTACGGTACATTCTGGAACGTGGTCTAGCGTACGACTATCCTTTCATCCCCAGATCAGCCTGATGAACAACTCACTCTGCAATTCCAATACGGTCTAACGTACGACCCATTTGGATCTTCAACTCAGATACGATCTAGCGTACGATCCATTCTGATTCTACCTTCGTCAGATATAGCCTAACAAACGGTTCGTTCCGCAACTTAGATACGATCTAGCGTACGATCCATTCTGATCCCTTATCCCCAGCAGCGTATAACACACTCTGACTCCCCAGCGAAGTCGACAGCATAATGGAGGACTCACGATACGGTCTAGCGAATGACCCGGTATGACACCCATGTCTTCAGATATCGTCTAATGTACGACGCACTCCGAAGCTCTCATCATCAAACTTCCTGGATGGCATCTTTAAGCCCATCTCCATCAAGACTAACTTTTAATTAACAAGTGCAAATTTTTGGGGCATTCTAAGTGTTCAATAATCTTCCACCTCCAGACCACGAATGGCATACATACCATTCTAACTCTCTCGGTTTAAGAATATTGAATAGGGGCAGCTGTCATACCCCAAAATTTGCCCGCTAATATTACAAGACATTTTTCAAGGCACTCCAAATTATTGTTCAAGACATTGACCTTAAAGGAGCAAAGACCCGGCTCACAAATGGCCCAATCCAGAAAAAGACTCAAACTGGCATGCTCGCTAGGCGAGCAACTCCTTCGCCTAGCGAACCCTTCGCTATGCCACTCGCCTAGCAAAGCTTGCGAATACCAGAAAATTCTGGGCTTCATTCTGAGCCCATTAGGTCATAAAAAGAGCATTATAAATACCACAACTTCAGTCAGGAAAAGGAGAGAACGAAAAACGGAAGGAAAACGGGACAGAGGGAGACGAATCGGAACCCTACCAATCAAACCTTGGAGGCTAACCGAGAGAATTCAGAGCAACCCTAAAAGAAACCCTGAAGGCAACTCATCTGCACAAAGGTTACCTCCGCCCAACTCAATCCGATACCAAAGGTGATCTTCCAATTCAACGTTGCAATTCAATCGCGAACAGGTTTGCGCATCACTACTGTTTTATGCCTCCAATCTGTAATCTCTAAATACATAATGCATCATGATTGAATTTCTGGATAGGTAATTAGAGTTTGCATGTGAGTTTAAATATGCCTGAATATCCTGAATGTTTGACCATGTTATTTCTGTAATTGAATGCCATAGGGCGTGCAGCATGCTGAGATCGTACTGTTCTGAAATTCAAAACCCGCAGCCGCTCGCTAGCACATCGCTAAGCGAGCATGTAGCGAGTATTCGCTAAGCCTTCGCTAGGCGAGGCAGAGGCGAACGTGACAGTCACTAATATTTTGGTTGTTCTGTTCTATGCTTATCTGATCTGTTCTATTTTAATCATGCGTTATTTTTCCTGGCATTCCTACTGCTGTGTTTCTTTTGCGGTGTAATCCTCGATTGCACCCCCATTTGGTATTCTGACCTGTTTGCTGAATATTGTAAGGACTCACATACTCCCGAAGAGGGTAGCTTGCTAGGAATCCCACTTTATTTGTGGGATACCCTTGTGGAGATTCATCCTAATTACTTAATTGATTTTAATGTAATTATTTAATTGATTTTAATGTGGAGATTCATCCTAATTACTTAATTAATATGGACCTAACTACCTAATTACAACTACCTAATTGATTGTAAAATATTGCCTTTGAATATGTGATCTTGGACCTCTCTTTGTTGCCCTACGGTATTACGGTATTATGGTCATGTCCCGCGAGTGTGGGGATACCCTTAGTAAAGACCCTTCGATTAAATCATCATGTCCCTATAAAATAAATCATAGTCCCTCGGATGTTGCCTTCGAATATATGATTTTTGTCCCTCGATGACCCTTCATTGTAGCCTACGTTTAAATGATGATTGTCCCTTCGAATGCTAAGGTATCCTTACAAATGTTGCCTTCAATGACCAAACGATGACCCTACGATGTCCCTTTACATCCAAAGGATAAAACTACTTATTTCTCAATAGTAAGGACAGTTTTACCCTCATAAGGATAGGAAATGCCCATAAAGACCTGGGGTGGGTATAACTCTTAATTGCTGGCTCACAATCTAAAACATTTTTCATACCTCACACTTTGCAAATACTAGAAAATCACCACTTGGTATACATTCGTACTAGAATCATTGCCAAGTTATATTTTTCTAAACCTCTTTCAAAATTAAACGAGATAAATACTTTGTATACATTCGTACAAGAATCATTACAAAGTTAAACTCTCTTTTCAAAACATTTTTTAAGCAATTCACAAACACTTTTTTCAGACAAACATAAGTGATCAAGCAATTAAGAGCCCATGGATAACCATGGATACAAAGGGTGCTAACACCTTCCCTTTGTATAATGTACCTCCCGAACCCAAAATCTAATTAAGGTCTTTCCTGTTCTTTTCCACCTTTCCTTATGGGATAAAAGAAAAGTCGGTGGCGACTCTTGCTATCCGCGACATTTGCTTTCCAAAGCAAAAACACACAAAGTCAGTTCACCATATGACAACCTCCCTAAAGAATCTCGAAGTTCAGCTGGGGCAGATAGCACAACAACTGGCAAGTTCTCGAACACCAGGTTCCCTACCAAGTGAAACAGTTCAAAATCCGAGAGGGCAGGAGAATGTTAATACTGTCACGACGACAGAGAAAAAGGCTGCTAAAAAGAAAAAAATTATATCACCAAGCGAGCCGACTAAAGAAGAAACTACAAAAGGAACTAAACCGGTGATTAAGTTACCCTACCCTCAGAGAATGACAAAGAAGGAACCTAGTGAGTCAGACTTGGAGAAATTCATGGCAAGACGTTTGAGATCAGTAGGTGATACCAGACTAATGCCTTGGAATTGAGACTAGAAACTTTTGATAGGTCGGAGATATCATCAAAGATCAGTTGAGGAGACAAATAAGATTCCCAAAAGAGCATATCCAAAACCACTCATTCATCCTCACAGTTTCTTGCATTAGCAATAGATGTATGGATGATGGTGATAGGAACACCAGATACAACAGAAAGAATAACAGATTCTAGATTTAGATCCTGGATGGGAGCATTTACCCAAAAATCCTTGATCAGGTTAGGGTAAGTAGGACCATAAAGCATATAAAAGAAATTATCCCCACCATTTTGGAAGACAGTTCTTTTAAGACCAAAGCCAAGAGCCATCATTTCTTCAAAATTAACTAGTCTTTCAATGATTACAATCAACTGGTTTTCCATACCAGGGTTACATCTATAAGACATCTTAGATAAGGAAAGATATAAGAAATAAGGATGCAGATAAACATAAATAAGTTTCTAAAGATATAGAGAATGATTTCAAAAAGATTCAAGACAATTATCTTTGCTTTAAGACCACTCAAGGAATATTTTTTAGAAAGCAAAACAATAAGCCCTTTCTCGGCGAATATGAAAGAAAGGCTCAGTAGCTAGCGGCTTTGTGAAAAAGTCCGCTAGTTGATTTTTAGTATTAACATGTTCAAATACAACATCACCTTTCTCTACATGATCCCGAAGAAAGTGGTGTCGAATTTCAATATGTTTGGTGCGAGAATGCAACACAGGATTTTTGGTAAGATTAATGACACTTGTATTGTCACATAAAATGGGAATACGTTCGAGTTTGAGATTAAAATCCAATAATTGTTGCTTAACCCATAGGATTTGAGCACAACAACTACCGGCGGCAACGTATTCCGCTTCGGCGGTTGACAAAGCAACTGAAACTTGTTTCTTGATATGCCAACTGACCAAGGAATTTGAAAATAGATGACAAGTACCACTAGTGCTTTTCCTATCCGATTTGCAACCGGCAAAATCGGAATCGGAGAAACCTACCAATGAGCAATCATTACCTTTGGAATACCATAGTCCATACTTCGGAGTACCGGATAGGTATCGAAGTATTCGTTTGACAGCTTTTAGATGGGATTCCTTGGGACATGATTGATATCTTGCGCACATACACACGCTAAACATAATGTCGGGATGAGAAGCAGTAAGATAGATAAGTGATCTAATCATACCTCTATACCTTTTTACCTCTACGTCCTTACCGTTTTCATCTTTATTCAAGTTTGTACATGTTGGCATGGGGGTGTCAATGGCCTTGGCTTTTGCCATGTCAAATCTCTTGATAAGGTCCAAACAATACTTTGTTTGACTCACGAATGTTCCTTCTTTGAGTTGTTTAATTTGCAAACCGAGAAAGTATGTGAGCTCCCCCATCATACTCATCTCGAATTCACCCTGCATAAGATCCGAAAACTCTCTCACGAGATTCATGTTAGTAGACCCAAATATAATATCGTCAATATAAATTTGTACTAATATCAAGTGCTTTTCTTGACGTTTAATAAAGAGAGTTGTGTCAACCTTTCCTCTTGAGTAACCTTGATCAAGTAAAAATTTACTTAGTCGCTCATACCAAGCTCTAGGAGCTTGTTTGAGACCATATAAAGCCCTTTTTAGTTTGTAAACATGATCGGGATACTCATGAGATTCAAAACCCGGAGGTTGTGCGACGTAGACCTCTTCATTTATGTAACCGTTAAGGAACACACTCTTAACATCCATTTGGAATAGTTTAAAGTCTTTCGCACAAGCGAAGGCAAGGAGAAGGCGTATAGCCTCAAGTCGGGCAACCGGCGCATAAGTTTCCTCATAGTCGATGCCTTCCTCTTGGTTATACCCTTGCGCGACTAAACGCGCCTTGTTACGGGTTATTACCCCGTTTTCATCCAACTTGTTCCTAAATACCCATCGGGTGCCGATTACTCGATGACCTCACGGAGGAGGGACAAGGTCCCAAACCTCATTTCTAGTGAACTGATTTAGTTCCTCATGCATTGATAAAAACCAGTGTTCATCGAGTAGGGCTTCTTTAGGGTTTTTAGGTTCCATTTGTGAAACGAAAGCGAAGTGATAACAGAAATTACTTAGCTTCGATCGAGTTGTAACACCCTTTGAGATATCTCCGAGAATGTTGTCAATTGGATGGTCTTTGGGAGACCTCCAAGATTGAGGGAGATCATCGTTTGAAGGCGGATGAGCTACCTCGGTTTCCTCATGGTGTACATCTTTATCCTCCTCAACTTTGACTTTGTCGGGTTGATCAATCCCCGGCTCGTCACCCTTGAGTATGTCTTCCGTAGATGTACCTGCACCATGAACAACACTACCCTTTCCGACGTTTCTCGGATAGGATTCGTCAAAAGTGACATGTACAGACTCTTCCACAGCAAGTAATCGTTTATTATATATTCTATATGCTTTACTCGATTGAGAGTATCCGATTAAGACCTTCGACAAGCAATACATCAGAAATAGTAGTGGAAGAAGGATTACCTACACTACCTTTACCTAGTATTACTCCACGGTTGTTGTCACCATAGGTTACATATCCTTTCTTCTTAGCCACGAAGTCAATGAAGAGTGATATGTCTCCTGACATGTGCCTTGAGCATCCACTGTCGAGAACCCATCTTCTCTCGGTGGTCTCGAGGCATTGTACCTATGGAAATGCAATTAACACGAGAAGATACCCAATGGCTTATTGGGTCCTGAATGGTGAGTAACGAAATGGTTGCATTTGGGCAGCCATTGATAAATGCCTTTAGGAACTAAGAATCTCCTAAACTTGCATTTAGCAATGGAGTGGCCTTTCTTGCAACAATAAAGACAAGAGAAATTTACATTTTGATTGCCTTTGCTATCTTCATCCTTTATAACATATTTATATTTTTGATATGGATTAACCATACTTTTTCGAAAGTTTGATTTATCAATTGCAAAGGTAATCTTGGGCTCAAGAGCCTTGTCAAGTTTGGCCTTTAGGTTTCTTACTTAACCTTGCCAAATATAACAAGTATCACACCCATAGTTAATTATTGTATTTCTAAGGTCCTCACAACCTGCTTTTGTGCTTTCTACCATAGAAGCTTTGAGTGCCTCAAGTTTCCTTTCAGATTCTCGAATTTTTTGTTCTAAATGGATAAAAATTTGGTTATTTGAGGCAAGCCTTTTAAAGGCCTCTTTAGCTTCACAATGTAAAGTATCAAATGCAGCTTGTAATTCATGATGAGACATACCAGAGGATTTTTCATATTTAGCATGTCGTACCTGTTTCTTTTTAATCTTTTGATAAGCAGAAAGGCATAGGTTTGCAGCTTCATCTTCATCACTAGAACTTTCATCATCGGAGGAGTCGTTATCGCTTTCCCAAGCTATGTATGCTCTCCTTGGCTTTGATGATTTCTTGTGTGATTTGTATGATTCCTTTTCCTTTGTCTTCTTGTTCATCGGACAGTCCGGTTTGTAATGATCGGGCTTCCCACAAGTGTAGCACGACCCTCTAGTCTTTTTTCCTTTTGAGTCATCATCTTTAGAGTACCTCGATTGTTTCCGGAAGTTTACCAAGTTCTTCTCGGAATGTTGGATGCCGTTCTTTCTCACGTAACGATTGTAACGTTTAACGAACAATCCCATATCTTCGCTCTTGTCCTCTTCTTCTTCGTCGCTCGAGGAATAATCACTTTGCTCTTTTGCTTGAGACTTCGAGGAGGAAGTCTTAAGAGCTATAGATTTCTTTTCACTCACCTTTGTTTTGTCCTTCTTTTCTTTCTTTTCGTGTTGTTCTAGGCTCAAGAGTACTTGTTCGTGCTCTTGTAGTTTGCCAAATAATGTTGTCAAGTCTAATACGGTAAGATCATTTGCTTCTTTGATGGCGGTCACTTTCGGCTGCCATTCCCTGTTAAGACATCTCAAGATCTTATTAGTAGCAACATCATTGGAAACCGACCTACCTAATGAATGTAATCGATTGATGAGATGAGTAAATCTCTTTTGCATGTTAGCAATGGTTTCCCCTTGCTCCATGAAAAAGAGATCAAACTCTTGTGTTAGTGTGTTGATTCTTGCCAACTTAACATCGTTCGTCCCCTCATGGGCGATTTGTAGTGAATCCCACATGGCCTTAGCAGTAGGACAATGGGATACACGATAGTATTCATCTACAACTAATGAGGAGATTAGGATATTTTTGGCTTTCCAATCATAATTGTATTTTCTTTCATCATCATCGGTCCATTGTGCTTCGGGCTTTGGCACTAATTCATCATTCTCATTGGTCATGGTTATTTCAATTGGACCATTGAGAGTAACGTTCCATATTCTTCTATCTATGGAATTTATGTGCACCCGCATACAGTCTTTCCAATAACTATAATTTTCACCATTGAAAATGGGAGCTCTATTATAAGCCCTTTTAGGTTCGTTAGCCATTTTCTATCAAAGTTATATTTTGAAGCACGGAGTGAACCGGTGCTCCTGATACCACTTGTTAGACTATGGTACGGATCTAGAAGGGGGGGGGGGGGGGGGGGGGGTTGAATATATCCCAATTAAAAATTGAGTCGGCGCTACCAATTAAAAATTGGTTTTGAATTTTTTTTTTCAGTGTAGAAGCGGCCGAGGAAAATATAGTCTAAAACGAACTGTTATTGGAAAACCGGATATGCGTTTAGCCTATGGATTAGTGATAATGTAGAAAAAGAATCACTACACTAGTCACACTATCAATGATTTATTTCACTTGCTAGGATTCCTAGTTCCAATGATTCAAAGAGCAAACCAAACTAGATATACAACTAAGATAATTTTGGTTTAGGAAAATCATCAAACACTTGGTGTGCAAAAACACTCCAAGTGATATTTATGTTGGGTAAGTGATTCCAATTAGTCTAGTACAATATTTTATTGTACTTTGGATTCAAAAATAGAGTTTTAACTTCTTACTCAATTAATATCAAGGTTTGATAAAAGTGTAGATACAAAAATCACTTATTTTTAAGCCAAAAAACAAATATGCTGAAAAATAGAGAAGACAAAGATTTGATGAGGCAGTTCCCCCGTCGTCCTCGCTTCGGGGTACGTCTGCCCTCAATTCTAAAACTAGAATTGAGATTGCTTTAATAGATATCACCTGTTGAGTATAACCGTTTATACAAGGATTGAAAAGCAAATATACAACAGAATTCTCAAGACGTTGAATGTTGCTTCCACTCCTTGTTCCTTGATTCAAGGTGAATCAAGTCCTTCGATTGTTGTTGATAGACCTCCGATTCCATCCCCTTTGTTGAATAACCCTCAGTTCTTCAAACCCTCGGCCCGACTGATCTCAACTACAACAAATGGAACCCGAAATCTTCCCTTCAATATCACTGAATCCGCTACTAGATTGATGAAGACTTCCTCTTCTCAATCACCTTCGCTCAGCTGAAAATTGATGAAGAATTCGTCCTAAAAACCCCCAAAATCAAACCAGTCTTGGAGGACAAAACCCTAAAGGTTTTATTCAAGAAAAAACCTGTCGCAAGCTTCAACCCGAACCGGATTACCCAATCTCGGCTTCGAACGTTATCACCTTTAACCAATCACAAAGCACTTCAAAAATGGTTGTGTGTAATTGATGTGTTGTGAGATGTTGAAGATGAAGATGAAGAATCTTGGACACCTATTTCACTTTTTCTTGTTCTTTGTACACTTGAATCAATTTTTGTCAAATGTTAGTTGATACAAGTAACTAAGCTTCTATTTATAGTAACAAACCAACCAACCCACTTAACAGCTTTTCAAACAGAGTGGGAAATACTTAAAAACTGAATTTGCGCAAGAACGGTCGACCATAGCAGGTCTATGCGTTGACGCATAGCCTGCAGTTGTGGACAGTCTGACAAACACATCAGTATGCGTCGACCATAGGTCGGCGTGCACTGACCCGTGGTTCATGCGCTGACCCCTGCGGTCGACTCAAGCCTTCGTGCGCTGACCCGTGAGGAAATGCACTATGTTGTGCGCCGACCCTGCGGTCGACTCAAACCCTGCAAACCTGCAAAAATTCATATTTTTGTGGTTTTCATGCATTTTGTCATGACCATATTTTATCCACATATGTTGTATGAAATATAACAGTTTAGATGAGCATAGAAAAGGATATGATAGGTGATATGTTGCATTTGTTTTGTAGAGGTGAAATCGACAATGCCGATTCATCCATGGTGGTCATTTGTCATCATCGAAACCTATGATCGTATGTTGTATGACAGTTTGCCCTTACAAAGCTAAGTTTGGGGTGGTAATCTTGAAAGATAGGGAAAGTGCATAATAAGAGATCATACAAAAAGAAGAGATTTGTGTATGTCCAAAAAGAAAAGAAAAAAAAGAGAAAAATGCACTTGCCGAGACGTAAGACTCTAACACCTATAAAATGCGCACAAAGAATTGAGTGGAAAAGAGTCGAAAAGTGAATTTAACCCCCAGAGTATAAGTGATGCACGAAAAAAAAAAGAAAAATCACACAACATGAATGCCGAGATGAAAACCATTTGTTATCCATTTCTGTGTTTATCTCACCATACCCAAACCCCGTTACAACCTAAAAGACCTCGTAAAGTGTGTGGAATCTGCTGTTGTCGTGAAAATTAGAATGTATTCAAATTTAAGAGTTTGGTATTGCATACTGTGCTGTGAGTGTAAACACCTAACCATGAGATATGTTGTGACTGTGTGAAGAAGCTTGTAGGTAACGAGGCTTTTGATGTGGAAATGTGGCGAACTGTCTGAGTCGGGAAAACCGGAAACTTGATTGGAAAGGAAGAACACAAATTGTGAAGGACAAGGTTGCATTATGGAAAATGAGTTCGTGGGTGACCTTTGTTGGACTCAATACAACACTTGAGGACAAGCAATGAGACAAGTTAGGGGTTGTGATCAGTCACCATTTCAATTGAATTCCCATCGTTAATCCGACATATTTTCATCACTTTAGTAAGATTTGTGTTTGTTTATAGTTGTTTCATAGTCATTTATCATGTTTTTTTAGTTTGTTATCGCATTTCATTTTATTACATGTTTATGTCAAAAAGGTCTCTTTTATGCTTCGATTTGGTAGTGTTATTGTTACAGGTCGTTGCACAGGTTTAAAAGAACTAATAGTGGAGTTGTGGATGCGTAGAAAGGAAAAAATATGAAGATACAGCAGGTCAACACGGGCACCCGTGTGCAACAACACGGCCTGTGTTGTTTGTCAGGCAAAGAAAGCTTGGAGAGGAAAAACAGAGAGTTAACACGGGCACCCGTGTGTAGGAACACGGCCCGTGTTGATGCCTCTGTAGCTTGATCTAAAAATACTCATGTTGGAGAGCAACACGGGAACCCGTATGATTCCACACGGCTCGTGTGAATCAACACGGGCACACGTGTGTATACACACTGCCCGTGTTGATGGACGCGGCTGAGAAATTTTACTTTTTGTTGTGTGGATCTGCCCTGTTCATTAAGAGTATTTTGGACTTCTTGCTGGGAAAAATCCATCTGAGGCTATTAGAAGACTTTATAGAGATAGAGAAGACACTTTTTGACGTACGAAAGAAAACATTGCACTGGAGAAGATAGCTACTGCGGAGGATTTGAAGACGGCGAGATTCAAGGGCATCAACCATTGAAGGTCAAAATCTCCTAATTCTTTGTAATGTTTAATTTCCATATTATGATTTCTTTGAATACTATGAGAGGCTAAACCCCTCAATGCTAGGGGGGTGGTCCTGATTTAATCGGATTTTATGAATTCTAACTATGGATTTCCTTATTACTATGTTACGAATTTCAATTCAATTGTGTGATGTGCTTATGCTTTTGTATCAGACAAATACATTTAGATCTATGACTATCAATAACAGGATTGTGATTGTTAGGGTTTTCACACAATTGGGTTTACAATTGCTTCACCTAGGACTAGGAACTTTTGTAAATCACCATAAACCTTGATATTGTTTATGATTAAAACCAATGATTAATTGAATGGACATTTGAATAAGAATTGGTAGTTTAATAGTTTCTTCCTTAAGGACTTAAGGAAGAACATTCTGAGGTTAAGTGATTGAATGTTTAAGGTGTATTAAGGAAATCTTGACTGAATTCATAACGAGTTAAATCGACCACTCACCCTAGCATGTTTCATCTTAATCAATTATTTTTACTGTCTTTTTGAGTTTATTGTTATAAATTCCCAAAACCAACCAAACCATTATCTTTTTGTTCAAATAGAATTAGAAGTGAGATAAGTATTTCCTACGCAATCCCTGAGATCGATACATGTAAATAAAACTCCTTATTACTACATCGGTAAAAATAGTACACTTGCTATTTTTCCGATAAAGTTTTTGGCGCCATTGCCGGGGATTGCCAAAATACCTATTTTAATTTTTATTCTATTGAAATTTTGTTGCTCGTCAACCAAAATTTTATCTGTGACAATCTTGTTATTCAATTCTAATAGTTTTCTAACTTGTTTATGCGAGGTAAGGCCTCAGCGGATTTTTCATTTGACGCAGATCCAGAAAGAACTCTTCGCGCTAGACTGAGACAAGCTGAGCGAGAAATACTGGAATTAGCAGAGAAAGCAGAGGAGGAAGTTATTTCAGTGCACTCAGAGAATTCAGATTCAGAAGCAGAAACAACTCCCAAGGTCATGGCTGCAGAACCACCACCACCAGAGAGACTTCTCGGTGACTATGGTGGAAACAACACTCCGGGTGGTCGTATGACAATTGTCAACCAACCGGTTAATGTAGAATAATTTCAGCTGCATCCCAACATAATTAATCAACTCGAAAGGCGGTCCTTTTCTGGAAGAGTGAATGAAGATGCCAACAAGCATCTCCAAAGGTTTTTAACTATGAGCACAACGCTGAAAATGCCTGGACATAACGAAGAAGCAATAAGGCTTCGTATGTTCCCATTCACTTTAGCAGATGAAGCCGAAGAGTGGTTCTATTCCTTACCTGCTGGCAGTATCACTACATGGGAGCAGATGGAAACAACATTCTTGCAGGAATATTTTCCCGCATCTGTGTCACTGAGAAAAAGATACGAGATCCTAAACTTCAAGCAGAAGGAGGGTGAGTCACTAGGAGATGCCTATAAAAGATTCAAGAGAATCCTAGTGGCTTGTCCTACTCACAACATGGATGAAACTGAGCAGATGCAAATGTTTGTTAATGGTCTTCGAATTCAAACGAGACAAATCCTTGATTCAGCAGCTGGTGGCTCAGCCAACTTTGCAACAACCACCGGTATGAAGAAGATAATTGAAGCAATTGCCTCGAATGAGCATTTGGAGTTATATGATAGGTTGTCAAGCAAATCTGCAGTTATTGACTTGAAGCTTGAAACAAACAAACAGGTGAAAATTGAAGAAGCAGTTGCTGCGGAGGTAGAGAAAAGGTTGAAGGCACTAAACATAGGTGCTCAGAAAGTGGCTCAAGTACAACAGGCACCAAACGATGTGTATGGCATTTGTAATGGACCACACAATTCTGTTCATTGCTTTGCAACACCACAACAGATAGAAGATATCAAGTTTTTAAAGCAAAACAATACCTACTCCAACACATACAATCCGGGGTGGAAGAATCATCCCAACTTTGCGTGGAAACATCAGAAGGGGAATGTGCAACAGCAAGTACAAGGCCAATATCAAAACCAATATCAGCAACAACAACAACAAGTCCCAAAGAAGGCAGATTGGGAGATTGCAATTGAAAAGATGGCAACTCAAAATATGCAATTTGAAGAAGAGACTAGAAACAATCAGAAAAACACTACCGCCTCCCTAAAGAATCTTGAAGTTCAGCTGGGGCAGATAGCACAACAACTGGCAAGTTCTCGAACACCAGGTTCCCTACCAAGTGAAACAGTTCAAAATTCGAGAGGGCAGGAGAGTGTTAATATTGTCATGACGACAGAGAAAAAGGCTGCTAAAAAGAAAAAAATTATATCACCAAGCGATCCGACTAAAGAAGAAACTACAAAAGGAACTAAACGGGTGATTAAGTTGCCATACCCTCAGAGAATGACAAAGAAGGAACATAGTGAGTCAGACTTGGAGAAATTCATGACAATGTTTAAAAGGATTGAGGGTCATATGGCCTTGTTTGAAGCACTTGAAAGGATGCCCGTGTACAAGAAATTTGTGTAAGAGGTAATGGCTGAAAAGAAACCAACCACTGAAGAACAGGTATCCGGTAAGGAATAATATAATGCAAACTCCCTGGAGCAGAACATTCCTAACAAACAAAAGGATCCAGGAACCATCACTGTACCATGCACAATCAAATAAAGAACCTTCAAAAAGGTACTAATAGATTCTGGAACTAGTGTAAATCTGATGCCATTATCGATCTATCATAGGCTGGGTATTAAAAATGTCAGTGATATAAAGACCAATCTGAAGTTTGCGGATCACTCAAGAAAAGATGCATATGGTATAGCTGAAGATGTGCTGGTAACAATAGCGAACTTGACTTTTCCAGTCGATTTTGTAATCCTAGACATACCTGAAGACAATGAGGCACCCATCATTCTGGGTGGACCTTTCATGAAGACGAGTCGATGCAAGCTCGACATTGATGAGTGCACGTTAACCTTGAAAGTTCACAACAAGGAAATAACATTGAATGCTATTGAAGACCAGGAGATGGAGGAAGATATAGAATCTCAGTATCAAGTAAGCTTAATCAGGACATTGAATACTATCAAAGTCTCACCACTGCCAGTAGCCACCCTAAACGGGAAGATTCCTAACATCGAAAGGAAGGTCAAAAAGGAATCGTGGCACAAAGGAGTCCACACTGATAAAAGAGACAACGTCCGAGTTATAGACAAGAGGTGCAACAAGGTTTTGAACCTGAAATACCCCCCATGATAAGGGAAATGAACCGTCGAGCCATGCGACGTTAAACGAAGCGCTTCGTGGGAGGCAACCCACGATTTTGATTTCTAATTTATTTCGTTTTTCTTTTTCTTTGTGTGTGCTAAAATTTTATTGTAGGGGAGGAGGAGAATTAGAAGGGAAAAGTCACAAACACCTCAAAAATGGAAGGAAACCACAGTAATCGCTGTGAGTCCCCTTTGTATCTGGATTTAAACATTGAGGTCAATGTTTAGTTCAGGTGTGGGGGGGGGGGGGGGTTTCCCTTTCATGTTTTATTTCGCTTTCATTTTGTTCATGTTTTCCTTCATCGTTTTTGCTTCTGTTGTCGTAGTATTTTATTTTTGTTGTTTACTTGTGTGTACAGAGTGATGAGAAATTGTTGGACGAATCCGGGATCAATGGTAGTGGATGAAAGACACTCCTCATACTTAGTCTAATAAGGCGCCCCAGAAGTTGATGCAACCATGAGAAAGTAAAGTCGGACATAATTTGGTGACACTGGACCAAGAGAGCGGTATGGTAGAACCGAATCAGAAAAGAAACCACATGACACTAGGAGGCTTCAAAGCTTGCAAGGCTAACCAACATGGTGAGAATACAAAGCCAAACACTAGACATCGACATGAGAGTTCAGCCAGGTATGACTCTACCACTCTGATTTTGCGTATGTTCTTGTGACACTTCACAGCATGACAACACACACTGAGGCAAGTTGTTTGTTTAGCCCTGAGTCTTTCTTGCCATCCCTATTTGTATGTTTTCCCTTCGTGAACCCCGTTGAGCCTTAGCCATTTTATTCATTATAAACCCCATGTTAACCACTAATCATTCATTTTTTCCATCACTCGGCATGATTGTTGTGAGTTACAAGATGTGCATAAAGCTTGTTAGACTATGGCACGGATCTAGAAGGGGGGGGGGTTGAATAGATCCCAATTAAAAATTAAGTCGGCGCTACCAATTAAAAATTGGTTTTGAAAATTTGTTTTAGGTGCGGAAGCGGCCGAGGAAAATATAGTCTAAAACAAACTGTTATTGGAAAACCGGATATGCGTTTAGCCTATGGATTAGTGATAATGTAGAAAAAGAATCACTACACTAGTCACACTATCAATGATTTATTTCACTTGCTAGGATTCCTAGTTCCAATGATTCAAAGAGCAAACCAAACTAGATATACAACTAAGATAATTTTGGATTAGGCAAATTATCAAACACTTGGTGTGCAAAAACACTCCAAGTGATATTTATGTTGAGTAAGTGATTCCAATTAGTCTAGTACAATATTTTATTGTACTTTGGATTCAGAAACAGAGTTTTAACTTCTTACTCAATTAATATCAAGGTTTGATAAAAGTGCTTATACAAAAATCACTTATTTTTAAGCCAAAAAACAAATATGCTGAAAAATAGAGAAGACAAAGATTTGATGAGGCAGTTCCCCCGTCGTCCTCGCTTCAGGGTACGTCTGCCCTAAGTTCTAAAACTAGAATTGAGATTGCTTTAATAGATATCACCTGTTGAGTATAACCGTTTATACAAGGATTGAAAAGCAAATATACAACAGAATTCTCAAGACGTTGAATGTTGCTTCCACTCCTTGTTCCTTGATTCATAGTGAATCAAGTCCTTCGATTGTTGTTGATAGACCTCCGATTCCAGCCCCTTTGTTGAATAACCCTCAGTTCTTCAAACCCTCGGCCCGACTGATCTCAACTACAACAAATCGAACCCAAAATCTTCCCTTCAATATCACCGAATCCGCTACTAGATTGATGAAGGCTTCCTCTTCTCAATCACCTTCGCTCAGCTGAAAATTGATGAGGAATTCGTCCAAAAAACCCCCAAAATCAAACCAGTCTTGGAGGACAAAACCCTAAAGGTTTTATTCAAGAAAAAACCTGTCGCAAGCTTCAACCCGAACCGGATTACCCAATCTCGGCTTCGAACGTTATCACCTTTAACCAATCACAAAGCACTTCAAAAATGGTTGTGTGTAATTGATGTGTTGTGAGATGTTGAAGATGAAGATGAAGAATCTTGGACACCTATTTCACTTTTTCTTGTTCTTTGTACACTTGAATCAATTTTTGTCAAATGTTAGTTGATACAAGTAACTAAGCTTCTATTTATAGTAACAAACCAACCAACCCACTTAACAGCTTTTCAAACAGAGTGGGAAATACTTAAAAACTAAATTTACGCACGAACGGTCGACCATAGCAGGTCTATGCGTCGACGCATAGCCTGCAGTTGTGGACAGTCTGACAAACACATCAGTATGCGTCGACCATAGGTCGGCGTGCGCTGACCCGTGGTTCATGCGCTGACCCCTGCGATCGACTCAAGCCTTTTCGTGCGCTGACCCGTGAGGAAATGCACTATGTTGTGCGCCGACCCTGCGGTCGACTCAAACCCTGCAAATCTGCAAAAATTCATATTTTTGTGGTTTTCATGCATTTTGTCATGACCACATTTTATCCACATATGTTGTATGAAATATAACAGTTTAGATGAGTATAGAAAAGGATATGATAGGTGATATGTTGCATTTGTTTTATAGAGGTGAAATTGACAATGCCGATTCATCCATGGTGGTCATTTGTCATCATCGAAACCTATGATCGTATGTTGTATGACAATTTTCCCTTACATACTCCCCCTTTTTGATGATGACAACCTGTGTGACACCAAAGAGAAACAACATGCAATATTTACACCACTCCTCCTTTCTTTTGTAATCTAAGGCTGACTGCAAAACAAACTGTTAATTGTTGTAAATATATTGGCTTGGCTTTGGTACATGCTCTTCTCCCCCTTTGACAACATCAAAAAGAGAAAGAGAACTATTATTCAACATAACATGATATTCAACAGGACATAGCGAATCATATAACAATACCACACCAAATATTATTACTGAACAAATTTAAAAGGAGATAACATTAAACTAGATTAACAAACAAGCATAACAGATAATAAGTTCAGTCAAATAACAAAAGTACAGATGCATATGCAGTGTTATGCCCTAATGGCCTCTTCCTCGACCGAAACAAACATCCGTTATTTGGTCAATAACACTACTTAGATACTTGAGGCCCACATCGACGGACTGCTCCTGTCGTTCAAATGTTTCGGTGAATGCTGCATACCGTTCATTCATGTTGGTTGAGAGACTATTAAGCCTCTCATTTTATGCTTGATGTTGGCTGCTTATATGAGCATAGCGCTCATCCTGAGCTTGTATGAATGATTGTTGAGCCAGCTGCATATCTCGCATAATTGCTAAAAGTTCAGAAGAGTTTTCTTGCTGCGGAGGAGACGGTGGAGATTCTTCAGCATCATATTGATATGGCTGATAGAATTGGCATTGTGTTGACCAACCCATATGTTGCCATTCACCCCAGCCACCACGATTGGGGGCACCTTCTTCAGTCGAATAGGTATTCTGAACCCAAGCGGTGTTTGTGTAGTCGTGTGTGTCTGCTTGTGGAGGACTATCATGCTGCTCTGCTCCTTCTTCTTCGTTTTCCTCTTGGTCTTCTTCTTCACTTTCATCACTTTCATCATTTTCTTCAACACTCGTAGGAACATACCCTCTTCGAACATATTTGTATGTTCTCCACTCATCACACCAAAAGTATCCCATGATAGACAAAGTTTTTGGGCTGAATTCTTTATCTGAGGAAATAGAGGTATACGGAAAGGACGGATAATCAACGTCGGCTGCAGTAAGAACCTCTTGAATAAAAGATCCATAGGCAAGAGCCGTTCCTCGTCCGGAGTCTCGTAAACTGAACATCCTACTAGCAATGTAGTAGGGCCAGTTTATTTTGCGCTGATTTTTCAGGATATATATGAGATGAACCTTAGCCTGTTCAACTCGGGAAAGGCCACCCTTCTTAGGCCGCAGGATGCATGACACAATCCACTGGAGAATGCGCTCACCTGTTTTCAGCTTACCGGCAATGACAGTTCGTGGGAACGCATCACTGTTCACAATGTGGTCTGGGTAGGGTCGTTTCAGCATAGCGTTCAAAGTGCTCTTAAACTCATATCCTTCTATTGTGTGAGAATCAGTTACCTCAGTAAGAGGATTTTCATCAACAGCTAATGCCAGATCAAAATATTTATTCCAAACAACAGACTTAAAAGATACCTTTCTTGTGCCGATCCTGGAGTGAAACTTTTGACCACGAAATTTGTCATGAAGACATGTGTAGAACACACGGACCAGGTCTTCGCTATATTTGGCATTGCATTCCAGGAATTTAACAATACCGTGATACGGTAGCAGATTCAGGATTTCTCTGAGATGCATGCGTTCTGCTGTGAGTTTGTAGAAGGCATGTTGCCTCACAACTCCTCTTTTACCAATGTCTTTGTTGAAGGTGTCGACAAGAGCCGGTGGAACTAATGATACAGCGATAATGGGTAAGGAGGCAGAGGATGATTCCCTTGATCTCTTATCGGTAGGTCTGCGGGATGAGGAAGCATGGGGTAATGATTCTGAAGCTTTTTGTAGAAGTAGAGAGTGAAGGTTGGTGTAAGATTTTGAGAGTGATTTGCAATAAGGAGGTTTGCCCCTTTTTAAAGAAGAAGATTTAGGGTTTTGGGAAGAGGAGAGGCCAAGAGACAATAGGCACTAGGTAGATGCAACTCACAATGTAGTGGGTTGAATGCACACTTAATGAGAATTTGAAATGTAAATGCATGGGAAATTTTGAACGTTTTCTGCAGAGAAAAACTGATTTTTCGTGCGATGCGTCGACCATACTCTCTGCATGCGTCGACACATACTGTTTGAATTTTTTGAAAAAAGAAAATTTTTAAGGTGTGCATCGACCATTGCCCTGTTATGGTCGACTCATACAGGCAAATTTTGCAGATTTTCACTGTTATGCATATATGCTCACATGTTTGATGCATAAATAGAATGCCACACAACAATAAACATCCAAACATATATGGTATAAGAAACAAGTCATATATATATACAATATTATCATGTAATACAACTATTTAACCATGAAGGTTGGGAGAGAGAGAAAGGGTAAAGGAACAATATCACCTCGATGCCGGAATAACTTGATGAACAATATACTTGTGCTTGCAACAACATTAACTTGTTAGAAGTACAAGATTATAGTTTTAAATGAAATAAGATAAAGCAAGCAATTTATAACGCCCGTTCCGAAATGTCGAGAATACCAAGTTCTCGGCGAATATGAAAGAAAGGCTCAGTAGCTAGCGGCTTTGTGGAAATGTCCGCTAGTTGATATTTAGTATTAACATGTTCAAATACAACATCACCTTTCTCTACATGATCCCGAAGAAAGTGGTGTCGAATTTCAATATGTTTGGTGCGAGAATGCAACACAGGATTTTTGGTAAGATTAATGACACTTGTATTGTCACAGAAAATGGGAATACGTTCGAGTTTGAGATTAAAATCCAATAATTGTTGCTTAACCCATAGGATTTTAGCACAACAACTACCGGCGGCAACGTATTCCGCTTCGGCGGTTGACAAAGCAACTGAAACTTGTTTCTTGCTATGCCAACTGACCAAGGAATTTGAAAATAGATGACAAGTACCACTAGTGCTTTTCCTATCCGATTTGCAACCGGCAAAATCGGAATCGGAGAAACCTACCAATGAGCAATCATTACCTTTGGAATACCATAGTCCATACTTCGGAGTACCGGATAGGTATCGAAGTATTCGTTTGACAGCTTTTAGATGGGATTCCTTGGGACATGATTGATATCTTGCGCACATACACACGCTAAACATAATGTCGGGATGAGAAGCAGTAAGATAGAGAAGTGATCTAATCATACCTCTATACCTTTTTACCTCTACGTCCTTACCGTTTTCATCTTTATTCAAGTTTGTACATGTTGGCATGGGGGTGTCAATGGCCTTGGCTTTTGCCATGTCAAATCTCTTGATAAGGTCCAAACAATACTTTGTTTGACTCACGAATGTTCCTTCTTTGAGTTGTTTAATTTGCAAATCGAGAAAGTATGTGAGCTCCCCCATCATACTCATCTCTAATTCACCCTGCATAAGATCCGAAAACTCTCTCATGAGATTCATGTTAGTAGACCCAAATATAATATCGTCAACATAAATTTGTACTAATATCAAGTGCTTTCCTTGACGTTTAATAAAGAGAGTTGTGTCAACCTTTCCTCTTGAGTAACCTTGATCAAGTAAAAATTTACTTAGTCGCTCATACCAAGCTCTAGGAGCTTGTTTGAGACCATATAAAGCCCTTTTTAGTTTGTAAACATGATCGGGATACTCATGAGATTCAAAACCCGGAGGTTGTGCAACGTAGACCTCTTCATTTATGTAACCGTTAAGGAACGCACTCTTAACATCCATTTGGAATAGTTTAAAGTCTTTCGCACAAACGAAGGCAAGGAGAAGGCGTATAGCCTCGAGTCGGGCAACCGACGCATAAGTTTCCTCATAGTCGATGCCTTCCTCTTGGTTATACCCTTGCGCGACTAAACGCGCCTTGTTACGGGTTATTACCCCGTTTTCATCCAACTTGTTCCTAAACACCCATCGGGTGCCGATTACTCGATGACCTCACGGAGGAGGGACAAGGTCCCAAACCTCATTTCTAGTGAACTGATTTAGTTCCTCATGCATTGACAAAAACCAGTGTTCATCGAGTAGGGCTTCTTTAGGGTTTTTAGGTTCCATTTGTGAAACGAAAGCGAAGTGATAACAGAAATTACTTAGCTTCGATCGAGTTGTAACACCCTTTGAGATATCTCCGAGAATGTTGTCAATTGGATGGTCTTTGGGAGACTTCCAAGCTTGAGGGAGATCATCGTTTGAAGGCGGATGAGCTACCTCGGTTTCCTCATGGTGTACATCTTTATCCTCCTCAACTTTGACTTTGTCGGGTTGATCAATCCCCGGCTCGCCACCCTTGAGTATGTCTTCCGTAGATGTACCTGCACCATGAACAACACTACCCTTTCCGACATTTCTCGGATAGGATTCGTCAAAAGTGACATGTACAGACTCTTCCACAGTAAGTAATCGTTTATTATATATTCTATATGCTTTACTCGATTGACAGTATCCGATTAAGACCTTCGACAAGCAATACATCAGAAATAGTAGTGGAAGAAGGGCTACCTACACTACCTTTACCTAGTATTACTCCACGGTTGTTGTCACCATAGGTTACATATCCTTTCTTCTTATCCACGAAGTCAATGAAGAGTGATATGTCTCCTGACATGTCCCTTGAGCATCCACTGTCGAGAACCCATCTTCTCTCGGTGGTCTCGAGGCATTGTACCTATGGAAATGCAATTAACACGAGAAGGTACCCAATGGCTTATTGAGTCCTGAATGGTGAGTAACGAAATGGTTGCATTTGGGCAGCCATTGATAAATGCCTTTAGGAACTAAGAATCTCCTAAACTTGCATTTAGCAATGGAGTGGCCTTTCTTGCAACAATAAAGACAAGAGAAATTTACATTTTGATTGCCTTTGCTATCTTCATCCTTTATAACATATTTATATTTTTGATATGGATTAACCATACTTTTTCGAAAGTTTGATTTATCAATTGCAAAGGTAATCTTGGGCTCAAGAGCCTTGTCAAGTTTGGCCTTTAGGTTTCTTACTTCACCTTGCCAAATATAACAAGTATCACACCCATAGTTAATTATTGTATTTCTAAGGTCCTCACAACCTGCTTTTGTGCTTTCTACCATAGAAGCTTTGAGTGCCTCAAGTTTCCTTTCGGATTCTCGAATTTTTTGTTCCAAATGGATAAAAATTTGGTTATTTGAGGCAAGCCTTTTAAAGGCCTCTTTAGCTTCACAGTGTAAAGTATCAAATGCAGCTTGTAATTCATGATGAGACATACCAGAGGATTTTTCATATTTAGCATGTCGTACCTGTTTCTTTTTAATCTTTTGATGAGCAGAAAGGAATAGGTTTGCAGCTTCATCTTCATCACTAGAACTTTCATCATCGGAGGAGTCGCTATCGCTTTCCCAAGCTATGTATGCTCTCCTTGGCTTTGATGATTTTTGTGTGATATGTATGATTCCTTTTCCTTTGTCTTCTTGTTCATCGGATAGTCCGGTTTGTAATGACCGGGCTTCCCACAAGTGTAGCACAACCCTCTAGTCTTTTTGCCTTTTGAGTCATCATCTTTAGAGTACCTCGAATGTTTCCAGAAGTTTACCAAGTTCTTCTCGGAATGTTGGATGCCGTTCTTTCTCACGTAACGATTGTAACGTTTAACGAACAATCCCATATCTTCGCTCTTGTCCTCTTCTTCTTCGTCGCTCGAGGAATAATCACTTTGCTCTTTTGCTTGAGACTTTGAGGAGGAAGTCTTAAGAGCTATAGATTTCTTTTCACTCACTTTTGTTTTGTCCTTCTTTTCTTTCTTTTCGTGTTGTTCTAGGCTCAAGAGTACTTGTTCGTGCTCTTGTAGTTTGCCAAATAATGTTGTCAAGTCTAATACGGTAAGATCATTTGCTTCTTTGATGGCGGTCACTTTCGGCTGCCATTCCTGTTAAGACATCTCAAGATCTTATTAGTAGCAACATCATTGGAAACCGGCCTACCTAATGAATGTAATCGATTGATGAGATGAGTAAATCTCTTTTGCATGTTAGCAATGGTTTCCCCTTGCTCCATGAAAAAGAGATCAAACTCTTGTGTTAGTGTGTTGATTCTTGCCAACTTAACATCGTTCGTCCCCTCATGGGCGATTTGTAGTGAATCCCACATGGCCTTAGCAGTAGGACAATGGGATACACGATAGTATTCATCTACAACTAATGAGGAGATTAGGATATTTTTGGCTTTCCAATCATAATTGTATTTTCTTTCATCATCATCGGTCCATTGTGCTTCGGGCTTTGGCACTAATTCATCATTCTCATTGGTCATGGTTATTTCAATTGGACCATTGAGAATAACGTTCCATATTCTTCTATCTATGGAATTTATGTGCACCCGCATACAGTCTTTCCAATAACTATAATTTTCACCATTGAAAACGGGAGCTCTATTATAAGCCCTTTTAGGTTCGTTAGCCATTTTCTAACAAAGTTATATTTTGAAGCACGGAGTGAACCGGTGCTCCTGATACCACTTGTTAGACTATGGCACGGATCTAGAAGGGGGGGGGGGGGGTTGAATATATCCCAATTAAAAATTGAGTCAGCGCTACCAATTAAAAATTGGTTTTGAATTTTTTTTTTCAGTGCAGAAGCGGCCGAGGAAAATATAGTCTAAAACGAACTGTTATTGGAAAACCGGATATGCGTCTAGCCTATGGATTAGTGATAATGTAGAAAAAGAATCACTACACTAGCCACACTATCAATGATTTATTTCACTTGCTAGGATTCCTAGTTCCAATGATTCAAAGAGCAAACCAAACTAGATATACAACTAAGATAATTTTGGTTTAGGAAAATCATCAAACACTTGGTGTGCAAAAACACTCCAAGTGATATTTATGTTGAGTAAGTGATTCCAATTAGTCTAGTACAATATTTTATTGTACTTTGGATTCAAAAACAGAGTTTTAACTTCTTACTCAATTAATATCAAGGTTTGATAAAAGTGCTTATACAAAAATCACTTATTTTTAAGCCAAAAAACAAATATGCTGAAAAATAGAGAAGACAAATATACAAGGATTGCCCTCAATTCGGGGTACGTCTGCCCTCAATTCTAAAACTAGAATTGAGATTGCTTTAATAGATATCACTTGTTGAGTATAACCGTTTATACAAGGATTGAAAAGCAAATATACAACAGAATTCTCAAGACGTTGAATGTTGCTTCCACTCCTTGTTCCTTGATTCAAGGTGAATCAAGTCCTTCGATTGTTGTTGATAGACCTCCGATTCCATCCCCTTTGTTGCATAACCCTCAGTTCTTCAAACCCTCGGCCCGACTGATCTCAACTACAACAAATTGAACCCGAAATCTTCCCTTCAATATCACTGAATCCGCTACTAGATTGATGAAGACTTCCTCTTCTCAATCACCTTCGCTCAGCTGAAAATTGATGAAGAATTCGTCCAAAAAACCCCCAAAATCAAACCAGTCTTGGAGGACAAAACCCTAAAGGTTTTATTCAAGAAAAAACCTGTCGCAAGCTTCAACCCAAACCGGATTCCCCAATCTCGGCTTCAAATGTTATCACCTTTAACCAATCACAAAGCACTTCAAAAATGGTTGTGTGTAATTGATGTGTTGTGAGATGTTGAAGATGAAGATGAAGAATCTTGGACACCTATTTCACTTTTTCTTGTTCTTTGTACACTTGAATCAATTTTTGTCAAATGTTAGTTGATACAAGTAACTAAGCTTCTATTTATAGTAACAAACCAACCAACCCACTTAACAACTTTTCAAACAGAGTGGGAAATACTTAAAAACTGAATTTGCGCAAGAACGGTCGATCATAGCAGGTCTATGCGTCGATGCATAGCCTATAGTTGTGGACAGTCTGACAAACACATCAGTCTGCATCGACCATAGGTCGGCGTGCGCTGACCCGTGGTTCATGCGCTGACACCTGCGGTCGACTCAAGCCTTCATGCGCTGACCCGTGAGGAAATGCACTATGTTGTGCGCCGACCCTGCGGTCGACTCAAACCCTGCAAACCTGCAAAAATTCATATTTTTGTGGTTTTCATGCATTTTGTCATGACCATATTTTATCCACATATGTTGTATGAAATATAACAGTTTAGATGAGCATAGAAAAGGATATGATAGGTGATATGTTGCATTTGTTTTGTAGAGGTGAAATCGACAATGCCGATTCATCCATGGTGGTCATTTGTCATCATCGAAACCTATGATCGCATGTTGTATGACAGTTTGCCCTTACAAAGCTAAATTTGGGGTGGTAATCTTGAAAGATAGGGAAAGTGAATAATAAGAGATCATACAAAAAGAAGAGATTTGTGTATGTCCAAAAAGAAAGGAAAAAAAAGAGAAAAATGCACTTGCAGAGACGTAAGACTCTAACACCTATAAAATGCGCACAAAGAATTGAGTGGAAAAGAGTCGAAAAGTGAATTTAACCCCCAGAGTATAAGTGATGCACGAAAAAAAAAGAAAAATCACACAACATGAATGCCGAGTTCAAAACCATTTGTTATCCATTTCTGTGTTCACCGTACCCAAACCCCGTTACAACCTAAAAGACCTCGTAAAGTGTGTGGAATCTGTTGTTGTCGTGAAAATTAGAATGTATTCAAATTTAAGAGTTTGGTATTGCATACTGTGCTGTGAGTGTAAACACCTAACCATGAGAGATGTTGTGAGTGTGTGAAGAAGCTTGCAGGTAACGAGGCTTCTGATGTGGAAATGTGGCGAACTGTCTGAGTCGGGAAAACCGGAAACTTGATTGGAAAGGAAGAACACAAATTGTGAAGGACAAGGTTGCATTATGGAAAATGAGTTCGTGGGTGACCTTTGTTGGACTCAATACAACACTTGAGGACAAGCAATGAGACAAGTTAGGGGTTGTGATCAATCACCATTTCAATTGAATTCCCATCGTTAATCCGACATATTTTCATCACTTTAGTAAGATTTGTGTTTGTTTATAGTTATTTCATAGTCATTTATCATGTTTTTTTAGTTTGTTATCGCATTTCATTTTATTACATGTTTATGTCAAAAAGGTCTCTTTTATGCTTCGATTTGGTAGTGTTATTGTTACAGGTCGTTGCACAGGTTTAAAAGAACTAATAGTGGAGTTGTGGATGCGTAGAAAGGCAAAAATATGAAGATACAGCAGGTCAACACGGGCACCCGTGTGCAACAACACGGCCCGTGTTGTTTGTCAGGCAAAGAAAGCTTGGAGAGGAAAAACAGAGAGTTAACACGGGCACCCGTGTGTAGGAACACGGCCCGTGTTGATGCCTCTGTAGCTTGATCTAAAAATACTCATGTTGGAGAGCAACACGGGCACCCGTATGATTCCACACGGCCCGTGTGAATTAACACGGGCCCCCGTGTGTATACACACTGCCCGTGTTGATGGGCGCGACTGAGAAATTTTACTTTTTGTTGTGTGGATCTGCCCTGTTCATTAAGAGTATTTTGGACTTCTTGCTGGGAAAAATCCATCTGAGGCTATTAGAAGACTTTATAGAGATAGAGAAGACACTTTTTGACGTACGAAAGAAAACATTGCACTGGAGAAGATAGCTACTACGGAGGATTTGAAGACGGCGAGATTCAAGGGCATCAACCATTGAAGGTCAAAATCTCCTAATTCTTTGTAATGCTTAATTTCCATATTATGATTTCTTTGAATACTATGAGAGGCTAAACCCCTCAATGCTAGGGGGGTGGTCCTGATTTGATCGGATGTTATGAATTCTAACTATGGTTTTCCTTATTACTATGTTACGAATTTCAATTCAATTGTGTGATGTGCTTATGCTTTTGTATCGGACAAATACATTTAGATCTATGACTATCAATAACAGGATTGTGATTGTTAGGGTTTTCACACAATTGGGTTTACAATTGCTTCACCTAGGACTAGGAACTTTTGTAAATCACCATAAACCTTGATATTGTTTATGATTAAAACCAATGATTAATTGAATGGACATTTGAATAAGAATTGGTAGTTTAATAGTTTCTTCCTTAAGGACTTAAGGAAGAACATTCTGAGGTTAAGTGATTGAATGTTTAACGTGTATTAAGGAAATCTTGACTGAATTCATAACGAGTTAAATCGACCACTCACCCTAGCATGTTTCATCTTAATCAATTATTTTTACTGTCTTTTTGAGTTTATTGTTATAAATTCCCAAAACCAACCAAACCATTATCTTTTTGTTCAAATAGAATTAGAAGTGAGATAAGTATTTCCTACGCAATCCCTGAGATCGATACATGGAAATAAAACTCCTTATTACTACATCGGTAAAAATAGTACACTTGCTATTTTTCCGATAAAGTTTTTGGCGCCATTGCCGGGGATTGCCAAAATACCTATTTTAATTTTTATTCTATTGAAATTTTGTTGCTCGTCAACCAAAATTTTATCTGTGACAATCTTGTTATTCAATTCTAATAGTTGTCTAACTTGTTTATGCGAGGTAAGGCCTCAGTGGATTTTTCTTTTGACGCAGATCCAGAAAGAACTCTTCGCGCTAGACTGAGACAAGCTAAGCGAGAAATACTGGAATTAGCAGAGAAAGCAGAGGAGGAAGTTATTTCAGTGCACTCAGAGAATTCAGATTCAGAAGTAGAAACAACTCCCAAGGTCATGGCTGCAGAACCACCACCACCAGAGAGACTTCTCGGTGACTATGGTGGAAACAACACTCCGGGTGGTCGTATGACAATTGTCAACCAACCGGTTAATGTAGAACAATTGCAGCTGCATCCCAGCATAATTAATCAACTCGAAAGGCGGTCCTTTTCTGGAAGAGTGAATGAAGATGCCAACAAGCATCTCCAAAGGTTTTTAACTATGAGCACAACGCTGAAAATGCCTGGACATAACGAAGAAGCAATAAGGCTTCGTATGTTCCCATTCACTTTAGCATATGAAGCCGAAGAGTGGTTCTATTCCTTACCTGCTGGCAGTATCATTACATGGGAGCAGATGGAAACATCATTCTTGCAGGAACATTTTCCCGCATCTGTGTCACTGAGAAAAAGATACGAGATCCTAAACTTCAAGCAGAAGGAGGGTGAGTCACTAGGAGATGCCTATAAAAGATTCAAGAGAATCCTAGTGGCTTGTCCTACTCACAACATGGATAAAACTGAGCAGATGCAAATGTTTGTTAATGGTCTTCGAATTCAAACGAGACAAATCCTTGATTCAGCAGCTGGTGGCTCAGCTAACTTTGCAACAACCACCGGTATGAAGAAGATAATTGAAGCAATTGCATCGAATGAGCATTTGGAGTTATATGATAGGTTGTCAAGCAAATCTGCAGTTATTGACTTGAAGCTTGAAACAAACAAACAGGTGAAAATTGAAGAAGCAGTTGTTGCGGAGGTAGAGAAAAGGTTGAAGGCACTAAACATAGGTGCTCAGAAAGTGGCTCAAGTACAACAGGCACCAAACGATGTGGGTGGCATTTGTAATGGACCACACAATTTTATTCATTGCTTTGCAACACCACACCAGATAGAAGATATCAAGTTTTTAAAGCAAAACAATCCCTACTCTAACACATACAATCCGGGGTGGAAGAATCATCCCAACTTTGCGTGGAAAGATCAGAAGGGGAATGTGCAACAGCAAGTACAAGGCCAATATCAAAACCAATATCAGCAACAGCAACAACAAGTCCCAAAGAAGGCAGATTGGGAGATTGCAATTGAAAAGATGGCAGCTCAAAATATGCAATTTGAAGAAGAGACTAGAAACAACCAGAAAAACACTACCGCCTCCCTAAAGAATCTCGAAGTTCAACTGGGGCAGATAGCACAACAACTGGCAAGTTCTCGAACACCAGGTTCCCTACCAAGTGAAACAGTTCAAAATCCGAGAGGGTAGGAGAATGTTAATACTGTCACGCCGACAGAGAAAAAGGCTGCTAAAAAGAAAAAAATTATATCACCAAGCGAGCCGACTAAAGAAGAAACTACAAAAGGAACTAAACCGGTGATTAAGTTGCCCTACCCTCAGAGAATGACAAAGAAGGAACCTAGTGAGTCAGACTTGGAGAAATTCATGGCAAGACGTTTGAGATCAGCAGGTGATACCAGACTAATGCCTTGGAATTGAGACTAGAAACTTTTGATAGGTCGGAGATATCATCAAAGATCAGTTGAGGAGACAAATAAGATTCCCAAAAGAGCATATCCAAAACCACTCATTCATCCTCACAGTTTCTTGCATTAGCAATAGATGTATGGATGATGGTGATAGGAACACCAGATACAACAGAAAGAATAACAGATTCTAGATTTAGATCCTGGATGGGAGTATTTACCCAAAAATCCTTGATCAGGTTAGGGTAAGTAGGACCATAAAGCATATAAAAGAAATTATCCCCACCATTTTGGAAGACACTTCTTTTAAGACCAAAGCCAAGAGCCATCATTTCTTCAAAATTAACTAGTCTTTCAATGATTAAAATCAACTAGTTTTCCATACCAGGGTTAGATCTATAAGACATCTTAGATAAGGAAAGATATAAGAAATAAGGATGCAGATAAACATAAATAAGTTTCCAAAGATATAGAGAATGATTTCAAAAAGATTCAAGACAATTATCTTTGCTTTAAGACCACTCAAGGAATATTTTTTAGAAAGCAAAACAATAAGCACAAATAAACAAGTAAGCAAACATGAGGTGATGACAAATGGGTAATTTCACGGGAATCAAGAAGTTGCACATCATTACCCAACAGTCATTACCCGAACAACCATTATGCACGATAATTATCAGACGTGTGAATGTAATCTGAAGTAAATAATCCATCCCCAGAGTCTCAGATTCTGATATTTTTCAAAAGACACTTTTTATTAGAAGTAGTTTCCTAGATCCCGATATAAGCTAATTCTGAGCAACATCAGACTTTGTTACTTTGATCATATTCAAGCATTATTCCTCAATATAGACCATGTTCAGATTCTTTTTGATGAAATCAAATCTTTCAATAGCTAAGGGTTTTGTAAATACGTCAGTCCATTGATGATCATTATCAATGAACTTAATATTTATAACTCCCTTCTGAACATTGTCTCTTATGAAGTGATGTTTAATCTCAATATGCTTGGTTCTAGAGTGTTGAGTTGGATTCTTTGTTAGACAGATAGCCGCAATATTATCACAGAAGATAGGGATACTGTTTTCACAAATGTAGGTGTTTAATTGGCTGCATTGTATGGTAAAACACTAGCTGGATTCTAATGTCTTGACTGATGTCATGACGTGCTGTGAAGGTGTTTGTGTGACTGCATTGTAGGTTAGAATATCTAGCTGTACTCTGATGTCTTGACTGATGTCATGACACACTTGAGTAGTTTACTGCAGGATTAGCTAATACAGGATTTATTGAATGTCAAATTGGATATGGTGACATTCATCCCTGTTAGCAGATACTGAGGAATAGAACAGTTGGTGTTCTGTTAGAACTCAGTATTTATTTTCAGTCTGGTGATCAAGGAAATACCAGATCTGGCATAAGGCCTACTATCTAAATGTCAAACTGGATGTTATGACATTCATCATTGACAACATATACTGAACAATAGACAGAGTGGTGTTCTGCTACACTTCAGTATGTTTATCAGTTTGTTCTTCAAGAGGATAACAGAACTGACTTAAGGCTAAATGTGTAAATGTCAAATTGGATGCTTTGACATTTATTAATGTAAGTTGTTACTGTAGAATGGACAGATTGGTCCTGTACAGTTCAACAAATTTGTACAGTCTGTTTTCAGGAAAAACAGACTTAGCATATGGACCTTGATGTCAAGCTGAATGTTGTGACATTCATTCCTGACAGCATATGCTAAATTGTAGGTTGTTTAGTTTTTCTGTTTCAGCTTCTTCTCAGGCTATTCTTAAGGGATTCAACAGCTGAGAGAAAATCCAGGAAATCAACAACCAAGCTACATTTAATGAACCTAACAAATAGCCTATTTGTTAGTAACCTAGATATGGAATTTAGGGGAACTCGCGTGTCCTTAAATTCAGGAGAATACAAGTACAAGGCCCAAGTACTGCAATATAAAAGGAAGTCATTCCTTCATTCAGAACTGGGGATTTTGAGGCGTGAAGATTTAGTGTGTCCATCATACTTCACTGCTGTATTTTTGTGAGTCTTGTATTAGACATATCTTGTAAGCCAAGTTATTATCACATAGATGATTGCATTGGTATAGGTTGTTCATTGAGTTGTAAGTGTTGTGTCACTCTAAGCTTTTAAGCGTGAGTGCTGTGTATCTTGATTAAAGCTGTTAAGCACAATCAAGAGTTGTTTGAAGTGTGTCTTCAAAATTGTCTTTAATATTGATTAAAGGTAGTAATCACTGAGGTGATTGAGGGGGAGTGAGTAGGAACTCTGATCTTCGTGTAAGATTGAAATTGCATTGGGTAGGTATTAAGTGATAGGGTTAAATAGTTGGTTTAAGGTCTGAATTAATACTACTAATAGTGGATTTCCTCCCTGGCTTGGTAGCCCTCAGACGTAGGTCATGTTTGACCGAACTGGGTAAACAATTACTCGTGTTATTTACTGCACTTATTGTTTTATGCATAATCCTTGTCTGCGCAGAATTGGATGTCATAACAACCCGCGTGACATCGAAAGTCTGTTAACTAGAATTTCAATTGGCATCAGAGCAGGCGCCCTGCCTGTTAAGTTCTGGGTGAGATCTAGGGAAGTTACTTTCTAGTACCATGGATAAGGATGTACGACACTCAAATAGACCACCCATGCTGGATGGTTCTAACTATGATGACTGGAAGCCTCGTATGATAGCCTTCTTAAGGTCTCTAGACAGCAAAGTTTGGAGAGCTGTCAACAAAGGATGGGAACATCCAACGAAGACAGGTGAGGATGGAGTCAGTGTGCAGATCCCTGAAGAAGAATGGGACAAGGAGCAAGAGGCATTAGCCCTTGGAAATTCTAAGGCCTTGAATGCATTATTCAATGGAATAAGTAAGAACATCTTCAGACTAGTGCACCACTGTGAGCTGGCCAAGGATGTGTGGGATACCCTTAAGGTAACTCATGAAGGCACCTCCAAAGTGAAGATGTCCAAACTTCAGATGCTGACCACCAAGTTTGAAAATCTGAGGATGAAAGAGGATGAGACTATTCATGACTTCCACATGAATATCCTTGAGATTGCAAACACCTCTGGTGGCTTGGGGGAGAAAATGGCTGAAGAGAAACTTGTAAGAAAGATTCTCAGGTCATTACCTAAGAGATTTTCCATGAAGGTCACTGCAATAGAATAGGCTCAAGATATCTGCAACATGAAGGTGGATGAGCTCATTGGTTCTCTCCAAACCTTTGAAATGGGGATGTGCGAGAATGTTGAAAAGAAGAGCAAAAGCGTAGCTTTTGTATCAAATTCTGAAGAGGAGTCAGAATCAGGATATACTGGAGGTGATGAAAGCATATCAGAAGCCATAGCCATGCTTGGGAGACAGTTCAACAAGTCCGTGAAGAAGATTGATCAAAGAGGTAGACAAAATGTCAAGAACATCCCGTCTGACATAAGAAAAAAATCAACCTCTGAAGAAAAGTTCAACCAAGGCAAGGGAATCCAGTGTCATGGATGTGAGGGCTATGGACACATTCGAGCTGAATGCCCTACCTACCTCAAGATGCAAAAGAAGGGGCTAGCTGTCACATGGTCTGAGGGAGATTCTGAGAGTGAATCTGAAGGAGAATCTGCTAAACATGTCACTGCACTAACTAGTGTTTGTGTCACTGATGATGATTCAAGTGCAGATGATCTGACCCTTGATGAACTTGCTACATCATATAAGGAGCTATGTGTCACCAGTGCAGAAGTCCGTGTACAAGGTGAAAAGTAGAAGAAGCGCATCAAGGAGCTGGAAGCTCATAATAAAAAGCAGCTGAAAGTCATAGAGGGTCTGAATGGTGAGATATCTGTGCTGACATCTAAGCTAGAGCAGATGACTAAATCCATCAGAATGTTGAATAAAGGAACTGACACCTTGGAAGAGATCCTAAAGGTGGGACATAAGTCTGGAACCATGACTGGTTTAGGCTTTGTGAAAAAATCCTCAGCTGAACTCAAACGCTCAAAGGCTAAAGTTCAGAAATTCAAGCGAAGGTCACCCCCAATGTCTCAACATCAGGGAACCAGGATGAGTAATCATCAAAAGAGGAAATTCCAGCAATGGAGATGTCACCACTGTGGTAGGCTTGGCCATATAAAAGCCTTCTACTACAGGCTTCAAGGGTACCCTAACCAAGCTCCCCATGACAGACCTAAGCATAAGACATATAGGCACAATGTCCCCACCAAGAAGCGACAATGGTATGCTAGGTTAGCTCACACAGCTCTAAGGGCTTCTACCAGAGAAGACTGGTACTTTGACAGTGGCTGCTCAAGACATATGACTGGTATGGAAAATCTATTGGTGGATATTTAACCTCACACTACCAGCTATGTGACCTTTGGTGATGGTGCTAAAGGAAAAATAAAAGGTGTGGGTAAGCTGGACTGCTCTGGAGTTCCAGAACTGAATAATGTGCTGTTAGTAAGAGGACTAACTACAAACCTCATCAGCATAAGCCAGTTGTGTGATCAAGGGTTCTATGTTCAGTTTACTAAGGAGCTATGTATTGTGACAAATGGTGACAATCAGGAAGTTATGAGAGGATCCAGATCCAAAGATAATTGTTATCTGTGGGAACCTAAAGTCTCAAACTTCTCCACAATCTGCTCCTCAGCCAAGGAAGAACAGGAGGTGAAGCTGTGGCATAGACGCCTTGGACATCTCCACCTACGGGGAATGAAGAAGATCATATCCAAGGAAGCAGTCAGAGGAATTCCAAAGCTGCTTATTGATGAAGGAAGAGTCTGTGGAGAATGCCAGGTGGGCAAGCAAACCAAGATGTCACATCCGAAGCTGGGACATCCTACAACTTCCAGAGTTCTGGAACTGTTGCACATGGACTTAATGGGACCTATGCAGGTTGAAAGTCTGGGTGGAAAGAGATATGCATACGTGGTGGTTGATGACCATTCCAGATACACGTGGATAAGCTTTATCAGAGAGAAGTTAGATACATTTGATGTCTTCAAAGACCTGTGCATCAGACTTCAAAGGGAAAAGGACAGTTGTGTTGTCCGAATTAGGAGTGATCATGGTACGGAGTTCAAAAATTCCAAGTTTAATGAGTTTTGCTCGTCTGAAGGAATAAGTCATGAGTTCTCCTCTCCTATAACTCCTCAGCAGAATGGGATAGTTGAAAGGAAAAATAGAACTATTCAAGAATCTGCCAGAGCTATGATTCATGCAAAGAAGCTCCCTATGCACTTTTGGGCTGAAGCTATGAATACCGCATGCTATGTTCACAACAGAGTCACCTTGAGAAAAGGAACCTCCTCCACTCTGTATGAAATATGGAAAGGCAGAAAACCCACGGTGAAGTACTTTCATATCTTTGGAAGTAAATGCTACATTCTCACTGATCTTGAACAGAGAAGGAAACTGGATCCCAAAAGTGATGAGGGTATATTCCTAGGATACTCAACTAACAGCAGAGCGTACAGAGTGTTCAACTACAGGACCAATGTCCTGATGGAATCCATAAATGTTATTGTGGATGATAAAGAGGAAGGAATTGATGTCATAGAGGATGTTGGAACATTCCTTGACATTTCAACAGACATTCCAGTCAAGTCTGAAGAAGTACAGGAACCTCCTCCTGAATGTGAAGTAGATGCATCCACCAAAATGCCATCTATCAGGATTCAGAAAGACCACCCTAAGGATCTTATCATAGGGGATCCCAATAGTGGTGTGACTACCAGGTCAAGGGGAATTAGCTCAAATTCCTGTTTTGTATCCAAGGTTGAACCAAAGAATGTGAAAGAAGCCCTGACTGACGAATATTGGATCAATGCCATGCAAGAGGAACTTGAGCAGTTTAAAAGGAATGAAGTATGGGAGCTAGTTCCAAGACCTGAAGGGACCAACATCATTGGTACCAAGTGGATCTACAAAAACAAGTCTGATGAGAAAGGAGTAATTACTAGGAATAAAGCTAGACTAGTAGCTCAAGGATATACTCAAGTTGAAGGGGTTGATTTTGATGAGACGTTTGCACCCGTTGCTAGGCTTGAGTCCATCAGATTGCTGTTAGGTGTAGCATGCATTCTGAAGTTTAAACTGTTCCAAATGGATGTGAAGAGTGCATTCTTGAACGGCTACTTGAATGAAGAAGTCTATGTGGAACAACCTAAAGGGTTCTGTGATCCTAACCAACCCAAGCATGTGTACAAGTTGAGGAAAGCCTTGTATGGGTTGAAGAAAGCACCTAGAGCGTGGTATGAAAGGTTGACTGAATTTCTGACCTCAAATGGATACAGAAAAGGTGGGATAGATAAAACTTTGTTTGTGAAGGATGAAGACGGCAAAATCATGATTGCTCAAATCTATGTGGATGATATAGTCTTTGGTGGAATGTCAGAGCAAATGGTAAAACATTTTCTTCACCAAATGCAATCTGAGTTTGAAATGAGTCTGGTTGGGGAACTGACTTATTTTCTTGGAATGCAAGTCAACCAAATGGAGGACTCTATGTTTCTCTCCCAAAGCAAGTATGCCAAAAACATAGTTAAGAAGTTTGGTATGGATAGTGCTAGGCACAAGAGAACTCCTTCTCCTACTCATCTAAAGTTAACCAAAGATGATGGAGGGCCTAGTGTTGATCAATGCTTGTATAGAAGCATGATAGGCAGTCTTCTATACCTAACTGCAAGTAGACCTGACATCTCCTATGCAGTTGGAGTGTGTGCTAGATACCAAGCAGAGCCCAAAGTGAGCCACTTGAATCAAGTCAAAAGGATTCTCAAGTACATCAATGGGACTTGTGACTATGGGATATTGTACTCACATGGTTCCAAGCCTGTCCTATCTGGGTACTGTGATGCTGACTGGGCTGGGAGTGCTGATGACAGAAAAAGCACATCAGGAGGATGTTTCTTCTTGGGAGACAATCTCATATCTTGGTTCAGCAAGAAGCAGAATTGTGTATCTCTGTCCACTGCAGAGGCTGAATACATAGCTGCTGGAAGCAGTTGTTCCCAACTGGTTTGGATGAAACAGATGCTCATTGAGTACAATGTCACTCAAAATGTCATGACATTGTTCTGTGATAATCTCAGTGCCATCAATATTTCCAAGAATCCCATCCAACACAGCAGGACCAAACATATTGACATTAGACATCACTTCATCAGAGATCTGGTGGAAGACAAAGTGATTACCTTGGAACATGTAGCCACTGAACTCCAACTGGCTGACATATTTACAAAGGCTCTGGATGCTACTCAGTTTGAAAACTTAAGGGGCAAACTGGGAATATGTCTCTCTGAGAACTTATAGCAACCAATGATGGTTGGGATGTATTGTTTAATATCTCTGCCTATTAAACAATTGGAACTATGCTCTGATTGGTCAACAAATCATAGCTATGCCACTTGCAACAAGTGTGGCAACAAGAGGTTAAGGAGATATCCTAACTTGAGGCGGCCTATGCACCTGCAGGAGTTCAAGGACACTGTTCATGCAGTAGTTGTTCTGGATGTCAGACACAAAGTCATGGCATCTGATATGGCGGTACCTACTGTAAAGCAAAAGGGCGTGACAACTTGATCAAAGCTGTGAAGCAAGATCAAGTGGGTGTTAACTTGGTTGAAACTGTGAAGTAAAACCAAGTATGTAATTCTGTCATTTGTGTGTAATTCTGTTTTTTTATGTGGTTCTGTAATTTAGAGTGTTGCTTTGGCAACATTTTTGACAAAAAGGGGGAGTAACAGGTGATACCCCAGGACAACAGATCAGTTTGTTAAAACAGATATTCATGACAGATTCAAGATTCCCTCCCCTACTATGCAGCTGATGTGTGAGGAAGTTTTTATTTAACTTCTATATGTGTGCTGCAACTAGAAGTTTTTATTCAACTTCTGTTTGAGTGCTGATGTGTGTGAAGTTTTTATTTAACTTCCATGTGTGTGAGTGTGCTGCCACTCTGAGTGTATTAGCTAGGTCTATTTCCTGCTAGATGTGTGATTTCCGCTGCTATGAACTCTGTTATGGGATCAAAGTGTTTTAGCCAAAAATTTGCCAAATGGGGAGTTTGTAGGTGTTTAATTGGCTGCATTGTATGGTAAAACACTAGCTGGATTCTAATGTCTTGACTGATGTCATGACAAGCTGTGAAGGTGTTTGTGTGACTGCATTGTAGGTTAGAATATCTAGCTGTACTCTGATGTCTTGACTGATGTCATGACACACTTGAGTAGTTTACTGCAGGATTAGCTAATATAGGATTTATTGAATGTCAAATTGGATGTGGTGACATTCATCCCTGTCAGCAGATACTGAGGAATAGAACAGTTGGTGTTCTGTTAGAACTCAGTATTTATTTTCAGTCTGGTGATCAAGGAAATACCAGATCTGGCATAAGGCCTACTATCTGAATGTCAAACTGGATGTTATGACATTCATCATTGACATCATATACTGAACAATAGACAGAGTGGTGTTCTGCTACACTTCAGTATGTTTATCAGTTTGTTCTTCAAGAGGATAACAGAACTGACTTAAGGCTAAATGTGTAAATGTCAAATTGGATGCTTTGACATTTATTAATGTAAGTTGTTATTGTAGAATGGACAGATTGGTCCTGTACAGTTCAGCAAATTTATACAGTCTGTTTTCAGGAAAAACAGACTTAGCATATGGACCTTGATGTCAAGCTGAATGTTGTGACATTCATTCCTGACAGCATATGCTAAATTGTAGGTTGTTTAGTTTTTCTGTTTCAGCTTTTTCTCAAGCTATTCTTAAGGGATTCAACAGCTGAGAGAAAATCCAGGAAATCAACAACCAAGCTACATTTAATGAACCTAACAAATAACCTATTTGTTAGTAACCTAGATATGAAATTTAGGGGAACTCGCGTGTCCTTAAATTCAGGAGAATACAAGTACAAGGCCCAAGTACTGCAATATAAAAGGAAGTCATTCCTTCATTCAGAACTGGGGATTTTGAGGCGTGAAGATTTAGTGTGTCCATCATACTTCACTGCTGTATTTTTGTGAGTCTTGTATTAGACATATCTTGTAAGCCAAGCTATTATCACATAGATGATTGCATTGGTATAGGTTATTCATTGAGTTGTAAGTGTTATGTCACTCTAAGCTTTTAAGCGTGAGTGCTGTGTATCTTGATTAAAGCTGTTAAGCACAATCAAGAGTTGTTTGAAGTGTGTCTTCAAAATTGTCTTTAATATTGATTTAAGGTAGTAATCACTGAGGTGATTGAGGGGGAGTGAGTAAGAACTCTGATCTTCGTGTAAGATTGAAATTGCATTGGGTAGGTATTAAGTGATAGGGTTAAACAGTTGGTTTAAGGTCTGAATTAATACTACTAATAGTGGATTTCCTCCCTGGCTTGGTAGCCCCCAGACGTAGGTCATGTTGGACCGAACTGGGTAAACAATTACTCGTGTTATTTACTGCACTTACTATTTTCTGCATAATCCTTGTCTGCACAGAATTGGATGTCATAACAACCCGCGTGACATCGAAAGTCTGTTAACTAGAATTTCAACAAATATGATAATCTTCTAACTATATTTCATCCAGAGTAGTTGTGTGCAACACTTAGCAGCAGAAATGTATTCTACTTCTGTTGTAGAGAGAGCAATATTTGCATGTCTCTTGCTAGCCCAAGATATTAGGTTTTCACCTATAAATTAACAGTTTCTACTAGTGGACTTTATTTCAATTCTATCCCCAACATAATCAGCATCACATAATCCAATCAACTTATAATCTAGATATTTCTTATAAAGAAGTCCCAGATTTATTGTTCCTTTTAGATACCTAAAGATTCTCTTAACTGTATGAGTTTCTCCAGGATTTGATTGGAATCTTGCATACAAATAGACGCTGGATAAAATATCAGGCCTAGAAGCAGTTAAGTAAAGTAAAAAACCAATTATACTTGTGGAAAGCTTTTGATCCACTTTAGTGTTATAGTCTTCCTTGTTTAGGCTACTGTTAGGATGCATAGGAGTTGCCATAATCTTGCAATCTTCAAGATTAAACTTCTTCAGAAGCTCCTTTGTATATTTTGAATGGTGAACATAAGTCTCACCCCTGCCTTGATTGATTTGGATTCCCAAGAAGAATTTCAGTTCTCCCATCATGCTCATCTCGAATTCAGCTTGCATAGCCTTAAAGAATTCTTGACACAAAGAAGCGTTCATGGAACCAAAAATTATGTCATCAACATAAATTTGTACAATTAAGATTTCCTTATTCAGAGTCTTTCTGAACAGTTTAGTGTCATCTTTCCCCTTTTCAAAACTATTTTCCAACAAGAAATTACTTAGTCTCTCATACCAAGATCTAAGAGCTTGTTTGAGTCCATAAAGTGGTTTCATTAGTTTAAACACATAATATGGGTGAACTGAATCCTCAAACCCAGGGGGTTATTTGGCATACACTTCTTTAGAAATGACTCCATTCAGAAAGGCACTCTTAACATCCATTTGATAAATAATAATATTATGATTGATAACATAATAGAGAAGAAGTTTGATTTCCTCTAACCTTGCTACAAGAGCGAAATATATACCTTCCTGCTGACTGTAGCCTTGAGCTACCAGTCGAGCCTTATTCCTTACCACTTCTCCTTGTTCATTTATCTTGTTTCTAAATACCCATCTTGTTTCAATAATGTTCTTATGATATGGTCTTCGAACCAGATCCCAAACATCATTCCTCTGGAACTGGTTCATCTCTTCTTGCATGGCCACAATCCATTCATCATATGTTAAAGCCTCATCTATAAAAGTTGACTCAATCAAGGAAAAAAACCCTAGCCTGCAGTTATTATCTCTAAAATATGATATGGTTCTCAAGGGATCATCCTTGTTTTCAATTATTAGATCTTTTGGATGAGAATCCTTATATTTGAAGGACTTCTTGGGTTGTGCAAGAATATTTGAACCATCTTGGGCTTCTTCTGAATCCTCTGCATCTGGAAGAGCTTCAGACATATAATTAGCTTCTGGTTCAACAGCTTATGAACCTATGACTTCTGAGATACTAACTTTCGAAGGTCCATCTTCTGGATGTTCTTCAGAAACCTGAAAATATATAACACCTTCAACATGCTCTGACGTATCATGGTCATGACCTTTGTCGTGAAATTTTACATGTATAGACTCTTCAACCATCTTGGTTTTAGAGTTACACACTTTGTATGCCTTAGAGCGATCAAAGTATCCTAAAAATATACCCTTTTGAACCTTAGCATCAAAATTTATTTATATAGACTTTACTGTTCAGAATGTAACATGTACATCCAAACTGATGAAAGTAAGATATGATTGGATTTCTTCCTTTGAACAAATCATATGATGGTTTGTTAAGAATTGGTTTGATATATATCATATTCTTAACATGATAAGAAGTATTGACAACTTCTTCCCACAAGTATTTTGGAAGATGACTATCATGGATTATGGTTCTAGCCATTTCTTTCTATAACTGCATTTTTCCGTGGAGTTCTAGGAGAAGAGAACTCATGGATAATTCCATGTTTATCACAAAATATCTCAAAAGCCTCATTTTCAAATTCACCACCATGATCACTTATGACTTTTAGAATTTTTGGTTCTTTTTCATATTGAACATGTGTGCAGAAGATGTTGAATACTTTATATGATTCATCTTTGGATCTGAGAAATTTAACCCAAGTCCATCTGATGTAATCATTGACAATGACCAATCTATATTTCTTTCCATTGATTGAATCAGTCATAACAGGGCCAAATAAATCAGTGTGAAATAGTTCTAAGGGTCTATACGTTGAGACAATGTTTTTAGATTTGAAAGAGGTTTTGTTAATCTTTCCTATTTTACATGCTCCACAAAGAGCATCTGAGTGATAATCAAGATCTGGAAGTCCCTTGACAAGTTTTAGCTTGCTAAGTTTGGAGATCAGCCTCCAGTTGGCATGACCTAATCTTTTGTGCCATACCCATTTTTCATCACTCACTGACATAAGGAAAACAACCTTTTGGTCAGTCAATTCAGAGAGATTAATTTTATACACATTTCCCTTCCTCTTTCCCTTTAACATAATGGATTTGTATGACTCATTGATGACAGAACAAAAGTTCTTATCAAACACAACTTTATAACCATTGTCGCAAAATTAACTTATGCTCAAAAGGTTATGTTTAAGTTCACTCACCATCCAAACATTATTTACATAGATTATAGAGTTACCAATAGTATTCGTTCCAATAATCTTCCATTTTTTCCTCCTCCAAACCTCACACTGCCTTTCTTCTTCAAAGTCATGGTTTTGAACATAAGCTTTTCTCCCGTCATATGACGTGAGCAGCAATTGTTCAGGTACCAATATTGCTGCTTCGTTTCTCCTATTAGGCATATCTGCAGAAAAAACAATTTGATATTTAAGTACCCATACTCTTATGAGTCCTTTTTTTTTTATTTCTTACAGGTCTTCTTCTATTTTGAGCCTTCTTTATGATAGGAAGGTTTATACTTATTTTAGACTTTTTGTTTATAAAAGTTTTTTCTAGAATAAGTTTTGATATCTACACTCTTTAGAACCTTAGGTCCATAGGTCTTAGATTCTACTTTCTTTAAAACCTTAGACTTGGAATTTTTAGGTTCTGGCATTTTCAGAACCTTTGATCTTTGAATATTAGGTTATGAGTTTCTCACTACCTTTGATTTTGACATCTTAGGTATTGGTTTGTTCATAACCTTTGACTCATTTATCTTGGGTTCTGTTTTGTTCAGATTTTTACCCTTGTCAGAAGCAGACACAAAATAAGTTTTTAGCCCTATTTGAGCATTGCTTGATGAATAAGCATCTGAGGTTTTTATGATTTTAGTTTTATCATTATTCTCATTATAAACCAAACCATTTCCTTTGCTCTTACTTACTCCGTATATTATGGAAGCAAGTTTGGTCCTTTCAAGACATATCATGATAAAGTCTTGAAGAGCTATCTCATGCTCATTCAAGTTTTTATCAGATAATTTATTTACTAGAGTAATGTGATCTTTCTCCAAAGTTTCAACTTTATTTTGAGAAACTTTCAGTTCTTCTTTCATAAGATCACATTCCTTTTTAAATGTTTTCATGAGTCTTTCTTTATTCTAACAACGACTCATTAGCTCTTGAATGAAAGATATTAAATCAGAACGATATATGTTAGAAAATACCTCATCTTCTTCATTTGAATCTAAATCTGAGGTTGATTCATATTCAGTATCTGAGGGTGTCATGGCCATAAGAGTCAAGTTAGTTTCTCCCTCATCTTTGTCAGATCTATACTCGTTATCAAGTTCATCCCATGTTGCCATGATACTTTTCTTGAGTTTGTTCCTGAAGAAATCCTTTTGAAAGCGTCTTTTCTTTGATCTCTCTTTCTGAAGTGACCAGGTTTCTGACAGTTGAAGCAGTTCTTTTGGTTATCAGTATTGTCTTTAGAACTAGACCCTATAAAGCCATTGCTTTTACCAGAGAATATTTTGTTCTTTCTAGACATTTTTTAAACCTTTTGATGATAAAGGCCATTTCCTATTCATCAGAGTCACCAATAGAAGCTTCTTCATCAGAAGCTTCTTCTGACTTCCAGACTTTAAAGGGTCTGACGACTTTACCACCAGATCTTCTAGCCACAAATTTCAATGTCAGTGTTTTGGATTTTTTCACTGGCTCATCTCCATTCAGTTCCATTTCATGGATCTTAAGGTTTCTTATCATGCTCTCAAGACTCATCTTATTCAGGTTTGTAGCCTCTTGAATAACTTTGACCTTAGGTATGAATTTAGCTGGAAAACTTATCAAGATTTTCTTTATACGATCAACAATAGTGTAACTTTTGCTTAGGATATGAAGGCCTAATACAAGAGTTTGAAACCTGGAAAACATGGTTTTAATGTCCTTATCACCCTTCATCCTGAACAACTCATAATGTTGAATAAGAAAATTTGCTTTGGCCTCTTTCGCTTGTTGGTTCCCTTCATAAGTGGAACACAACGATTCAAAGATAGTCTTGGCAGCAGACTTATCAATGATTTTTATGTATTCTAAGTGAGGTAGAGCCTCAATCAAAATACCTCTTCCTTTGTGATGTTTTCTATACACTTTCTTTTCTGATGGTGTAAGAGCTTTTCTATCTTTAACCATCATAACACCATTGACAACCAAGTCTATGCCATCTTTAAGTATGTACCATAACTCATCATCAAGGCCAATGATGTAAGTATACATCTTGCTCTTCCACCATTGGAATCACCATTTAATGAAGGTGAATTAGAAAAATAGTGAGTTTTCTCAAGAGTACTATAGTCATAATAAACATAAACACCTGACATGATAGAGCAAGTATATTTTTCTCAGGATCGATTACTGCACCATAATTAAGTGTAATTACAAACTATGCTCTGATGCCAATCGAAGGTGAGAAAAATACACAAGAATGGGGGGGGGGAGGTTAGTTGTGTATGATCAAAAATTGTTTCACTTCTGAACCAGCAAGTTTAGATTCTGAACAAGGATCAGAGTCTTATATCAAAAATAGATATAGTAGCGGAAATAAATTGTTCAGAAGTAAATGCTAGCAAAACACAAAGATTATCCTGCTTCCTCTCCTCAACTGAGAGTAGTCCAGTCCCCTTGCCTCAATAAGAGTTTTTCACTATAACCAAACAATTTACAAATTGCTCAAGCACACTTGCAAGAGACTTCAATTCTCAATCAACCTAGAAAGAGACTTCTGCTCAAGAAACCTTGCAAGAGACTTCTACTCAATCAACCTAGAAAGAGACTTCCTTGCTCAAGTACACAAACAAGAAACTTTCTTGCTCAAGCATGCAGGCAAGAGACTTCCTCTACTTTAAACAAATAGTTTAGTAGAAATGGTAACCACTATACTTAGATACATAATCATAAGTATAAAAGTTATGCAACAATCACAAAGGTTTTACAACCTTTTAAGATTTCTAATATAAACAAAGATAAGAAATCTTAAGATCGTGGGCAATAACAGTTACAAGAAATAACAACTCAGAGTTATGCACAAGATCTTTCAATGTGTTGTGATGTTGTAACCTTCCTTTGAATCTTCAACTTCCTTTTATAGAGGTAGAGAAAGAGTCGTTGGAGGATATAACGAGCAAACTTAGTGAATAAGTATGCCAAGAGTGACATTGGAGAATGCATCTGGTTTGAAGCTTTGTCCACTTAATAATGGCATTGTTCACATCAACTTTTGAAGAACTAAGTATCTACCAAAAGGTAGAATAGACTAAAGATGCAACATCATCATTCCTTGAGCCTTGGAAAATAAAACCCTAGATGACTATGTCTAGAAATATGGGGCTTTGATAAGACAATTCTGCTTTGGTACAATGTATGGATCAGATGCTCTCTAAGCCTTCAGAGTCTGAGATTTCATCAGAAGTTGGGTCATGAGACAAGAGTATGAACCTTCAGAGTCCGATGCCTTCAGAGGTTGATGAACAAATTCAGATTCTGCTCAATCAGAATCAGACTAATATTGCTTCTTCATATATGCTTTCAATCAAGATTAATTCTTATGCTTGTGATCCTGCACACTTAAATATATGTTAGCATACTCATTTGTTCTTTAAGAGTTTGTATGGTTAAGGGGTTTTGGAGGGGAGGGGAGAGGAGGGGAAAGAATATTTTAAATTATGTACGTTTGGTTTAATTTTTTTATAAGGGGAGGGGATTGAAGGTAATCAGAATCCCTCATGGAGCATTTTTTCATTCCCCCCAAATTAGGGGTTTTCAAAGGGGATGGGAGGGAGAGGAGTTATGACGCGCACAATGGTCCCCTTTTTTGGGATTTTTCTGACGTATCTGATTCATTATGAGCTCTTTTTAAGGGGAATTTTTGCACTTTGATAAGTGTTACGAAAATTAGAGAGTACAACACGATTTGGAGAGCATAAAAGGAAATTTTTAGGGAATTTGAAGTCATTGGAAGCCATTACTTCAAGGGAATTCACATGTTATTTTCATCTATCAATTGTAGTATTGTAGTATGAATTATGAGTAGCTAAGCTCCTCTAGGTTAGTTTGTGTTATGATGACTTATTTTAATAGTGTTGGGTAATATGTTGATTTTACTTTGTATTAACCTTTTAATCTATAATGTCGTTCAATTGCTTGTTGTTCTTAATGCTTTGTATGTGAGATACTCTTTTAAATTGATTTTGGGCATATAGGGAATACTGACCCTTAGCCTATGTGTTGGACCCAAGGAAATTGTTGTACTTACGCTGGTTGAATAGGAATAGGAGACCCCGAGTAGTGGCATATGAAGTTAATGTTATGTACATCATCTAACCCTACTTATGCTGGCAAACTAGGGATAGAAAGTTCCGAGTAGTGGTTAGTGAGTTATTTCATGAGGGGTCGGTTATAACGGCTTTGTTAATTCATTGTGGGATTATAGTTATAAGGTCATTCATACAAGGCATCAAACATTAACAATAGGGAAATAGGGTATTCTAAAACACAATATGTCCATTTTCGTAATTCTGTTTAATCTCTTATTTACTTTTTGCATTAAAACTCTAAAAAAAACCTTTTACTAGTTTTTATACATTGCACACATTTTGTCTTGTTAGAAGGCAGTCCCCGTGGATTCGATCTTTTTATTACTGCAACATTATCGATACACTTGTCGAGAAGTCATTATGTAGTCAGAAGAGTTTGTTGAGGGTCTGTCATACACACATCCCAGGAGAATCTTGAACCATGTTCTGAGATGGTTGTGCAGATTCTTGGCATTTGAGGAGTTCTTTTAATCCTGGAAAATAACTTCAACAATCTCTTCCGGCTTAGCCCTCTTAGCTGGCATATCAAAGCACATCTTCCCATAGCCATCATGGTTAAGAAGCTTTGCTATGGATTTTTCAGAAATGTTGATCTTGTGCCCTAGAACGTATGAAGTCACTTAAAGTTTTGAAGTTACAACATGAATCTAGAACTGCTTGACCAATTCAGGGTAAACTGGTCCTTTGAGGTGATTGAAAAATTCCTGCCAACCTTGAGATTTAACCCCTTCAGTAAGATCAAACCCATTTGCTTTCAAGTTATCAAAGTCCCCAGTCAATTCATAGAGGACCTCTAACTGAGTAACATGAGTAGAAAGAGTGAGTTCTTGGAGTCCTTCTTCTTGTTGATCTTGATTTTGGGTAGATTGTTGTTGTTGTTGTAAGACTTGTTGTTGAACTTGTTGTTGTTGAGAATCATCCATGGTGAGGAATTGGTGATTAGGGTTGTAGAGAAAATGAAGGTTTGAAAGAGAGAAAGTGTGGGTTTGTGAGTATTGTAAGTGTGTGAAATGTGAGTGAAGTGGGTTTTATAAAGGTTTTGCAATCATGACAAAATATTTAATAGTGCAATAAATCTAACATATGGGAAGATGTAGAGAGATTTTACTTATTACCAAGAAATCTCTTCACCCAATGTGTTACTCAGTTGTTAGAAGTGTTTCAGTTTAAAACAATTGTCTTTAATCTGATATACAAACCTAGGTTGATTGACAGCTAATTAATATAATAATTATTCAGTATTCATAAGGCATAACATTTTACAAAGAGGTTATGACTGGATACTTTTGAACCATGAAACCTTCTCACTTCAAAAGACTCACTATTCAGCATCAAAAAACTCAACGTCTCATTTAATCATTTTGAGAAATTAAACATTATGAGATATACATATTTTTAATTCTGAACATAAATCCATTTTCAAATTCTTCATACTGAAAACAAATCTATCTTCAGCAAGGGATTTTGTAAAGATATCAGCCCATTGATGGTCTGTATCAATAAATTTAAAATTTGAAATTCCCTTATGAACATAGTCACGTATAGAGTGATGTTTAATCTCAATATGTTTAGCTCTAGAATATAAAATGGGATTCTTAAATAAACAAATACCTGAGGTATTATCACAAAGAATATGAGTGTTACTCTCATATATATGAAAATCTTCTAGCTGACTTTTCATCCAGAGAAATTGAGTGTTATATCCAAATGCTGTAATATATCCAGTTTCAGCTGTTGATATAGGCATTGTTGATTTCCTCTTGTTGGACCATGAGATTAAGTTGTCTCCCAGAAACTGACAACTTCCAGAAGTTTTTTCTTTCAAGTCTATCTACAACGTAATTAGCACCACAATAACCTATTAACTTGTACTCTTTTAATTTTCTATAACATAAGCCAAGGTTAGTAGTACCTACTAGCTTGTACTATTTTAATTTTATATAACATAAGCCAAGGTTAGTAGTACCTTTCAGATACCTGAAGACCCTCTTAACAAATATTAAGTGGGATTCTCTAGGATCTGATTGGAAGTGAGCACATAAATAGGCACTAAATAAAATGGCATCCCTCTGTATACCTTTTGCACTACCTTTGTTCTTACCTCATCCTTCTCCAGAATACATGTAGGATGCATTGGAGTTTTTACTATCTTGCATTCTGACATGTCAAACTTCTTCAAAAGTTCTTTGGTATATTTTCTCTGATGGATATATGTTCCTTCTAAACTTTGATTAATCTAGATTCCCAGAAAGAACTTGAGTTCTCCCATCAGAATCATCTCAAACTCTATTTGTATTGACTTAGCAAACTCCTTGCACAAGGTAGCATTTGCAGAACCAAATACGATATCGTCCACATAAATTTGAACAACCAGAATATCATTTATGAATGTCTCACAAAAAAAAGTAGTATCAACCTTTCCTCTAGTAAAATTATTTTCTAAAAGAAAATTGCTTAGTCTTTCATACCATGCTCTAAGAGCTTGTTTCAGCCCATTCAAAGATTTATTAAGTTTGAAAAAAATCTAGATTTTTATGATTTTCAAAACTAGGAGGTTGGTGTACGTACACTTCTTCAGTTATGCAACCATTCAGAAATGCACTCTTAACATCCATTTGATACAAGATGATGTTATGATTAACAATAAAAGAAGTTAAGAGACAAATAGAATTTAACCTGGAAACTGGAGCAAAGGTCTCAGTATAGTCAATCCCCTCTTGCTGACTACATCCTTGTGCAACCAGTCTGACCTTGTTCCTTACCACTTCTCCTTTTTCATTCAGCCTGTTTCGGAAGACCCATTTTGTCCCAAAGACACGAGTTCCTTTTGGTCTAGGCACAAGAGTCCATATATCATTTCTAGAGAATTAGTTCAATTCTTCTTTCATTTCCAGAATCCACTCAGTGTCCAGAAGTGCTTCATCAACATATGTAGGTCCTTTGAGGGACACCACACCCATAAGCGTCTCTTTAGAAGGTTTTAATGAGGACCTTGTCCTGATTGGTTCAGTTTTATCTTCCAGAATCAATTCTTCAAAGTGTGAGGATCTTTGTCTGTGCTTTCTCATAGGATTCTGAACTTCAAAAGCTTTTGGTTGAACAGTTTTAGAGTCTTTTGCCTCAAGATCTTTAGCTTCTGAAGCTTTACCGTCAGAGTCTGGCTAAGTAATCTGAAATTCTAGTTATCAGACTTTAGATGTCACACGGGTTGTTATGACATCCAATTCTGCACAGACAGGAATTATGCAGAACTTAAACGTAAGTGCAGTAAATAACACAAGTAATTGTTTACCCAGTTCAGTCCAACATGACCTACATCTGGGGGCTACCAAGCCAGGGAGGAAATCCACTATTAGTAGTATCAATTCAAAGCTAAACTCACTTGTTTACAACTTATCACTTAATCCCTACCCAATGCAATTTCAATCTTACACTAAGATCACAGTTCCTACTCACTCCCCCTCAATCACCTCAGTGAATACTACCTTTAATCAATATTAAAGACAATTTGAAGTCACACTTCAAACAACTCTTGATTGTGCTTCACAACTTTAATCAAGATACACAACACTCACGCTTAAAAGCTTTGAGCGACACAACACTTACAACTCAATGAACACCCTATGCCATAGCAATCATCTACTTGATAATGGCTTGGCTTACAAGATACGTCTAATACAAGAATCACAAAAATACAGCAGTGAAGTATGATGGACACACAAAATCTTCACGCCTCAAAATCCCCGAAACTGAATGAAGGAACGCCTTCCTTTTATATTGCAGTACCTGGGCTTTTGCACCTGTATTCTCCTGAATTTAAGGTCACGCGAGTTCCCATAAATTCAACATTTAGGTTACTAACAAATAGGCTATTTGTTAGGTTCATTAAATGTAGCTTGGTTGTTGATTTCCTGGATTTTCTATCAGCTGTTGAATCCCTGAAGAATAGCCTGAGAAAAAGCTGAAACAGAAAACTGAACAACCTACAATATAGCATATGCTGTCAGGAATGAATGTCACGACATTCAGCTTGACATCAAGGTCCATATGTTGAGTCTGTTCTTCTAGAAAACAGACTGTACAATTTTGCTGACCTGTACATGATCAAAATGACCATACTACAGTAACATCTTACATTAATAAATGTTAAAGTGTCCAATTTAACATTTACACATTTGGCCTTAAGTTAGTTCTGTTATTCTCTTCAAGAACAGACTAAGTAACATGCTGAAGTATAGCAGAACACCACTCTGTCTAATGTTCAGTAGCTGCTGTCAATGATGAATGTCATAACATCCAGTTTGACATTCAGTCAGTAGGCCTTATGCCAGGTCTGGTCTTTCCTTGATAACCAGACTGGAAATAAATACTAAGTTCTAACAGAACACCAGCTGTTCTCTTCCTTAGTATCTGCTGACAGGTATGAATGTCACAGCATCCAGTTTGACATTCAATAAATCCTGTGTTAGCTAATCCTGCAGTAACTACTTAAGTGTGTCATGACTTCAGTCAAGGCATCAGAGTACAGTTAGACATTCTAACCTACAATGTAGTCACACATACATACCATGTCATGACATCAGTCAAGACATTAGTAACCAGCTAGTGTTTTACCATATAATGCAGCCAATTAAGCACCTACAAACTCCCCCTTTGGCAAATTTTTGGCTAAAACACTTTGATCCCCATAACAGAGTTCATAGTAGGGGAATCACACACCTAGCAGGAAATAAGCCTAGCTAATACACTCAGAGTGGCAGCACACTCACACACATGGAAGTTAAAGAAAAAACTTCACAAAGCAGCACACATACAGAAGTTAAAATCTAAACTTCAACACACAGAAGCTGCAGGGGAGGAAGTTAAATAAAAACTTCACACACAGCAGCATACAAACAGAAGCTAAATACACACTTCATCACACATCAGCTGCAGTAGAGGAAAACTTCAATTTGTCATGAATGAGAACCTGAGAACCTGTTTTAACAAAGTTTAACAAAGTAAACTTCTGTTGTCTTGGGGTATCAGTTATCACTCCCCCTTTTTGTCCAAAAATGTTGCCAAAGCAACACTTTAAATTACAGATCCACAAATAGTAAGTAGAATTACACAAATGACAGAAAACACACAAAGACAAGTACTTAATCCTCAGCCTCATCATCAGCCTCCTCTTCAGAGCTGGCCTCCTCCTCATCCTCAGAACTTTGCCTATCAGTTCCATCCGTGTCCTCAGCAGAAGTCTCCAATTGCAAGATGAGCTTTTCCAAAGCATGCTTTCTAGTCTCCAGCTCTTTGCAGGTCTCTCTGAGAACTGCGATAACAGCAGCTTTGTCTGGTTGGTTGCCAGCTTTGGATGTTTCTCCCGATGTCAAGACAATATCAGGGACATGCTTGGCCAGGAACAGTTTGTAGCTGAAGGCCAAAGGACTCTCTCTTCTTTTCACAAAGTCATTATCCGTCAGGATGTGTGGAAATTGATTCAGCACAATGCCACATATGAGAGATGGAAAGGCAATAGGTCCCTTCACACTAAAACTCCCAGCATGTTTCATTATCTGATCAAAGATGTACGTACCATAGTCCACCTTTGCATTGGTTCCCACTGCATAGATGAACTTTCCTAACATCACAGACACAGTTGACTTGTGATTTGTGGGTACCCAGTTGGCTGCTCTAACTTTGTGTAACATTGCATACTTTACACTTAGTTGACTGGCCACCAGCTTCCCTTTGAGAGGCCATTTCCGGACTTGCTTTGCTGTGATGACTTGACAAATTGTATTGTCAGTCACTTCAAGCTCTGGTTGCACTTCATCTGCTCTTCCCAAATACAGATTTATCACTGAGGGGGAAAAGGTCACACACTTGCCACGCACATAGACCTTTCTGAATTCTTGGATTTCTTATCAGCACACTCCTCGGATAGATTTACAATGAACTCCTTCACTAAGGTCTCATAGCATTTAGGGAGTTGAGTCACAGTTCTCATCAACCCTGCCTCTTTGATGAGATCCACAATCTCCTTGCATTCCAATGCATTCTGAGCCAGTTCTCTCTCCAAGGCCAGCCTTTTGTGGTAGACATACTTCCACCTGTTAACACTGGAGGCAAAGTGGAAGGACACATTGTCAATGGCAACTTCTGGGACACTAGCAGTCAACTTGCTAGAAGACGGCTTCTTCCTGGACATGGATGTTGTGACATCACATGGGACATCAGATTCAGACTCCACCACCACAGCCTTGGTCTTCAACTTCTTGGGCACCTCTTTGCTCCAAGATTTGGCAGGTCCATGACCTTTCCTTTTCCGTGCACTCTCTGTCCCTGTTTGCTTGTGAGGAGTTGTCTCATCAACTTCCTTGGATGGAGACCTTTGCATCACTGTCTTTTTCCCTCTCCTAGTTCTGACCCTCTTGGCTATGCTAGGGATAACCGAGGCCAACAGTTCGTTATCAGAGAACTCATCCAGGTTGACTGTGTCAGCTCTAGGGTTGGCCTCAACATCTTGAGGGACACTTACCTTCTCACCTCTCACCTTGCTTACATGTTTATCATTCTTAGGACCCTCTTCAGGTAATCCAGACACATTCTCCCTTAACACTACTGCGGTTTCACGACATGCAACATCATCGGGAACGATAGTGTTCAAGGGAACGGAAACCCCAGGAACATTCCGATCACCGGACAGAATCTTAGTGACCATAGAGGCAATGGCATTGTGCACATACCTCGATCCTTCCTTGGAAGGGTTGTCCAGAGCGATAGCTGAGGAGATTATGGAGACCGTTTCTTTTGGTCTTCTTGCATGGGGCGACGTTGCAGCGTTGACACTAACTTCCTCCCGGTTGGGGTTGCCAAACTCCGTGCTGTGAGAATCGGACACGGTAGTGAAGGGGGTGGTATCGGATTGGTGTGCCATGCTGAATATCTCAGAGGGAAGTTGAACCGTTTCTTTGGACGAGGGTTTGCATGAATGGTGTTTGAAGCGACGGAATGTGAAACGCTTTAAGAAAGAGTAAGGTCTATTAGCTTTTGACCACTCAGAGCTCACTATTTGTTGTTTAATAATTTGACTTACTAAACAGTAGCTAACTAAAATCATTAGTTGCTATAAATTTTCAGACGTACGCATTCCCTCTTTGCCCTTACTATTGTCACACTTAGCAGCGTACAATGTAATGACATTACGGGTGACATTGTACTCTGTCTGCATCAGGTTCCTCCATACTAGGGTTGACCACCTGCCACCACACGCTAGGTGTTGAGATTCTGCAGACGACAATAATACACACCTCTGTCTATCCCTTGCTGTCATATCCTTTGTATGATGACCAATAGGTGCCAATGGCTCATTACTTTCAATCAGACATTTTCCACAGTCTGTCTTTTTTATCTAAAGACAGATATGAGACTCTTCTCATAGTTCTCTTGGAACTGCTTTTATTCATTCCTTGTACCTGAAGGTGATCAAGTCTTCCAAGTCCCAGCTTCCCTTCCTGATCTCCCTTGGCTAAAGGACACTTGGGAAAGTTGAGAGAGTCTTTAGATTTCCATAGATAGCAATTATCTCTGGATCTGTCTCCTCTCATCACTTCTTGGTTGCACCCATTCAACACCACACATCCTCCCTTGGTAAATTCCACCTTGCATCCTTGGTCACATAGCTGGCTTATGCTTATGAGGTTCACAGTTAGTCCTTTTACTAACAATACACCACTCAATTTTGGAGCTTCAGGATAGTCCAGCTTACCAACACCCTTGACTTCTCTTTTAGTTCCATCACCAAATGTTACAAACTTGGTGGTAGGAGGATGTAGATTCACTATTAGGTTGCTCATCCCAGTCATATGCCTTGAGTAGCCACTATCAAGGTACCAGTCTTGTCTGATATGTGCCCTTGAAGATGTGTGAGCAAGGTTAGCAACACACTGTTGATTCTCAGGAGAGAAGCGAAGCTTAGGTGCCTGCTGCTTAGGATTGACCTGAGGTGTCTGCTTAGCCGCCCATGTTTGTTTCTTAATGGGGACATTATGCGTAGACACCTTCTTCTTAGGCCTACCTTGTGGGGTCTGGTTTGGGTAACCATGCAGCCTATAGCAGAAGGGTTTTATGTGACCGAATCTACCACAATAATGACATCTCCATCTCTTGAATTTCTTCTTCTGATGATTGCTCATTCTGGTTCCTCGATGTTGAGACATTGTATGTGACTTCCCTTTGGATTTCTGAACTTTAGCCTTTGGGCGTGTGCGTTCAGCTGATGATCTTTTCCCAAGGCCTAAACCAGAAGTGGTTCCAGACTTCTGTCCTATCTTCAGGATCTCTTCCAAGGTGTCAGATCCCTTATTCAACATTTTGATGGATTTGGTCATTTGGTCTAGCTTAGAGGTCAACAAAGAGATCTCACCCTTCAGACCCTCTATGACTTTCAGTTGCTCTAGTTTCTCAGCTTCTAGCTCTTTGATGAGTTTCTTATGCTTTTCTCCTTGGATACACACTTCTGCACTTTTAACACATAGTTCTTTATATGAGGCAGCAAGTTCATCCAAGGTGAGCTCATCTCCACTTGAGTTATCTTCTGAGGTACAGACACTGGTCAGAGCAGTGACATGTTTGGCAGATTCTCCTTCAGATTCACTCTCAGTGTCTTCTTCTGACCAGGTGACCGATAGCCCTTTCCTTTGCCTCATGAGGAAGGTAGGGCAGTCAGCCTTAATATGACCATATCCTTCACACCCATGGCACTGGATTCCCTTGCCTTGGTTGAACTTTTCTTCAGAAGTTGATCTTTTCCTTATGTCATACGGGATGTTCTTGACATTAGGTCTACCCTGTTGATCAAATTTCTTTATGAGCTTGTTGAACTGTCTCCCAAGCATGGCTAAGGCTTCTGATATACTTTCATCACCTTCAGTATATCCTGCTTCTGACTCCTCTTCAGCATTAGATACAAAAGCTACGCTTTTGTTCTTCTTTTCAGCCTTCTCACACAAGCCCATTTCAAAGGTTTGAAGAGAACCAATGAGCTCATCCACCTTCATATTGCAGATGTCCTGTGCCTCCTCTATGGCTGTGACCTTCATAGCAAATCTCTTAGGCAAGGACCTGAGAATCTTTCTTACAAGTTTCTCTTCAGCCATTTTCTCACCTAGTCCACCAGAGGTGTTTGCAATTTCAAGAATATTCATGTGAAAGTCATGAATAGTCTCATCCTCTTTCATCCTCAGATTTTCAAACTTGGTGGTCAGCATCTGAAGTTTGGACATCTTCACCTTGGAAGTACCTTCATGAGTTACCTTGAGGGTATCCCAAACTTCCTTAGCTAGTTCACAGTGGTGCACCAGCCTGAAGATGTTCTTACTGATTCCATTGAACAATGCATTCAAGGCCTTGTAATTTCCAAGAGCTAATGCCTCTTGCTCCTTGTCCCACTCTTCTTCAGGAATCTGCACACTGACTCCATCTTCACCTGTCCTCATTGGATGTTCCCATCCTTTGTTTACAACTCTCCAGACTTTGCTGTCTAGAGACCTTAAGAAGGCTATCATACGAGGCTTCCAGTCATCATAATTAGAGCCATCCAACATGGGTGGTCTATTTGAGTGTCCTATATCCTTGTCCATGGTACTAGAAAGTAACTTCCCTAGATCTCACCCAGAAATTCACAGGCAGGGTGCCTGCTCTGATGCCAATTGAAATTCTAGTTATCAGACTTTAGATGTCACACGGGTTGTTATGACATCCAATTCTGCACAGACAGGAATTATGCAGAACTTAAACGTAAGTGCAGTAAATAACACAAGTAATTGTTTACCCAGTTCAGTCCAACATGACCTACATCTAGGGGCTACAAAGCCAGGGAGGAAATCCACTATTAGTAGTATCAATTCAAAGCTAAACTCACCCGTTTACAACTTATCACTTAATCCCTACCCAATGCAATTTCAATCTTACACTAAGATCAGAGTTCCTACTCACTCCCCCTCAATCACCTCAGTGATTACTACCTTTAATCAATATTAAAGACAATTTGAAGTCACACTTCAAACAACTCTTGATTGTGCTTCACAACTTTAATCAAGATACACAACACTCACACTTAAAAGCTTTGAGCGACACAACACTTACAACTCAATGAACACCCTATGCCACAACAATCATCTACTTGATAATGGCTTGGCTTACAAGATACGTCTAATACAAGAATCACAAAAATACAGCAGTGAAGTATGATGGACACACAAAATCTTCACGCCTCAAAATCCCCGAAACTGAATGAAGGAACGCCTTCCTTTTATATTGCAGTACCTGGGCTTTTGCACCTGTATTCTCCTGAATTTAAGGTCACGCGAGTTCCCATAAATTCAACATTTAGGTTACTAACAAATAGGCTATTTGTTAGGTTCATTAAATGTAGCTTGGTTGTTGATTTCCTGGATTTTCTCTCAGCAGTTGAATCCCTGAAGAATAGCCTGAGAAAAAGCTGAAACAGAAAACTGAACAACCTACAATATAGCATATGCTGTCAGGAATGAATGTCACGACATTCAGCTTGACATCAAGGTCCATATGCTGAGTCTGTTCTTCTAGAAAACAGACTGTACAATTTTGCTGACCTGTACATGATCAAAATGACCATACTACAGTAACAGCTTACATTAATAAATGTTAAAGTGTCCAATTTAACATTTACACATTTGGCCTTAAGTTAGTTCTGTTATTCTCTTCAAGAACAGACTAAGTAACATGCTGAAGTATAGCAGAACACCACTCTGTCTAATGTTCAGTAGCTGCTGTCAATGATGAATGTCATAACATCCAGTTTGACATTCAGTCAGTAGGCCTTATGCCAGGTCTGGTCTTTCCTTGATAACCAGACTGGAAATAAATACTAAGTTCTAACAAAATACCAGCTGTTCTCTTCCTTAGTATCTGCTGACAGGTATGAATGTCACAGTATCCAGTTTGACATTCAATAAATCCTGTGTTAGCTAATCCTGCAGTAACTACTTAAGTGTGTCATGACTTCAGTCAAGACATCAAAGTACAGTTAGACATTCTAACCTTCAATGTAGTCACACATACATACCATGTCATGACATCAGTCAAGACATTAGTAACCAGCTAGTGTTTTACCATATAATGCAGCCAATTAAGCACCTACATAATCTCCAGATTAACAAATTTCTCAACTAGCTTTGACTTTTTAGGGTCAAGCTTATCATCAAATCTGACATGAATTGATTCCTCAATAATTCGTGTTTCGGAGTTATATACTTTATAGCCTTTAGAGCATTTAGAGTATCCTAACACTATACGCTTTTGTGCCTTAGAATCAAACTTGTTCAGACTATCCTTAGTGTTCAGAGTAAAACAAGTACATCCAAAAAAAGGATAGAAATATGAAATGTTGGGTTTTTTATTCTTCTATAATTCATAAGGAGTCTTACTCCGAATAGGTCTTATAGAGATCCTATTCTGAATATAGCATGTCGTGTTAATTGCCTCTGCCCAGTAGTGATTAGCCACATTAGTCTCACTGATCATGGTTCTGACCATTTCTTGCAAGGCCATATTCTTCCTCTCTACAACTCCATTTTTCATAATCAAATTCTCTTCATTCAAAGTGGAAAAATATTTCTTAGGCTTACTATGTGCTTCAGATTCATATACTTGGACTTGTTTCAGATCCTTGTATTTGTTCTTAAGCTTCTGATATTTCTCCAAATTTTCATAAAGACAAGATTCTAATTCAGAGCGAGATAAGTTAGGAAATACCTCTTCAATGCTTAGCCACATTAGTCTCACTGATCATGGTTCTGACCATTTCTTGCAAGGCCATATTCTTCCTCTCTACAACTCCATTTTCAGAATAAAATTCTCTTCATTCAAAGTGGAAAAATATTTCTTAGGCTTACTATGTGCTTCAGATTCAGATACTTGGACTTGTTTCAGATCCTTGTAGATAACGTCTTTGCCAGCACCTGATGTCTTCAATCCAGAACTAGACTCAAAGTGACCATTTGTCCTTCCAAAGCCTCTGAACTTGCTCTGTCTTTTCTTCCAGAGTTGGTTAACTCTTTTGGAAAGAAGAGACAATTCATCTTCTTCTTCTTATTCAGAATCCTCTTCTTCATAATCCTCTTCTTCTTCTTCAGCTTGAAAGGCTTTAGTCTTTTCAGACTTTCCCATGGACTTCAAAGCCACATATTTAACTTTTCTTTGAGGTTCATCCTCTTCAATCTCTATCTCATTACTTCTCAAAGAACTCACAAGTTCTTCAAGAGTTATATTGTTCAGATCCTTAGATAATTTCAACACGGTTACCATAGGCCTCCATCTCTTGGGTAAGCTTTTGATAATTTTCTTAACATGATTTGCAATAGAGTAATCTTTGTTCAAAACCTCCAGTCCTGCAACAAGAGTCTGAAACCTTGAGAACGTGTTCTCAACAGTTTCATTATCCTCCATATTTAAGGCTTAATACTTTTGTATCAAGGCAAGTGGATTGGTTTTTTTCACTTGAGCTTTTCCTTAATGAGTCATCCATAAAGAATCAAGTATATACTTAGTTTTGTCTCTATTTGTGATCTTCTCATACTCAGAGTATGATATAGCGTTCAATAGGATGGTTCTTGATTTATGATGATTATTGTAATATTTATTTTGTAGATCAATCATCATTCTTCTTTCAACCTTGTTACCACTGAATGCAGTCATCAACTACCATATCCCATAAATCCACATCATGACCAAGAAAAAAACTTTATATTTTATCTTTCCAATAGTCAAAATTTTCTCCATCCAAAACTGGGGGTTTGGAACTATAATGGTCTCTTTCGTTGTTACCAATGGATGCAGCTGGTGGAGGGATTCCTGCCATAGTGTTTCATAAATCTAGATATTTATTTGACACAGTGAAGTGTTTGATACATAATCAATACAAGAACCTGAGCTCTGATTCCAATTGAAAGTAATGGAAACACAAGAAATGGGGTTTGAATTGGGTTTCAAAAAACAAAAACGTTTGCAACCCAAAGAGACAAACAAAAAATCAAGAACAAATATAATGAACACAATTACTTTTATCCTGGTTCTTTGTTAATAAAGCTACCTCCAGTCCACCCGCCAAGGGTGATTTCGCCTTATCACAAGGACTTAATCCACTATAACTAAACTTGATTACAACACAAAGACTAGTTGTCAATGTCTTCTTAAGTAATTATGACTAAACCCTAGTCACTCAAGGAAATTAAATCACAAAGATTGCAATGCAAAATGTGTTTACAATATGCTTCTAAGAAATCAAAATACACAAATTAGTTACAAAGTATTTCACATAAAATATATTCTATGAAGAGTATGAACAAACGTTCCTTGTTTGTATGTTTCTTTTCTCTCAAAAATATTCACAGTATGCAATATTCATGTAATGATATGCTTAGCATTTCGTTATTGTTCCATTCTTCCAACACTCCTTTATTCAGGCAATGAAGTGATCTGTTAGAGGGTAGAAGTAGAATATATAAATGTAGTTGTATCCTTGCATAACGGTCTGTGAAAATGGGAGACACAATGGTACAATAGTGCAATCATTAGCCCACAAAATCAGTATAGTGGAAGGAATATTTGATCTTATATTGTGTACTATTTTATCACATAAAACCATTTTGATCTTATCTTCAATATTCAGAGGCTTATGATGAATAGGTGATGAAGCATGCATAGAAATGAGAATAAGAGTATGGTTGAGAGAATCTTCAGAAACTTGGTCTTTAGAGTCTTGATCCATTTCATAAGAACTTGGTCTTCAGAATCTGGTTACACAGTTCATTAGAGTTGTTTGAGCGCAAGACTTCAGAGCTTGACAATGTCAGAAACTTCAGAGTCATAAAGCTTTAGATAGACAATGTCCATAAGCATTGAGTTGAGTAGTCTAGAGCTTCATTATCTTGTAGAACACATATTTCAGAGTTAGAGTGCACTAGGTTCAGAATCTGATGACGTCATACGCCACTTCTTCAGAGTCAGAACTTGTATCTAGTATTTGCACACTATGCAAAACCATTAGGCTACATAATTGTTCTCTAAGAGTCTATGTATTTTTATACCAGAAGCATAGTCAAATTTTAGTACTGCATTTTCCATCTTATTTCATGCATAACTAGAGTTTCGTAACTCCGATTAAGATGCAATTAATTGAGTCTAGAAGAGGATTTAAATAAACTTTAGACTGGAGAATTTAAATTTTTTATCATAAGTCTATAATATTTGGTGTTATTGTGAAGTTAGACATTCTGTTTTAGAGTTTATGCAGAAAATATTGTGATATGGTTGAAATGAAACGAATAGAACTAGAGTTAGAATACTGTGATCGAGATGTACTCAATCGTGTTTGAAAGAGGGTTAAAGAAACTTTAAACTAGAGAATTTCATAATTTTATCATAATTCTATAATATTTGGCGCTATTGTGAAGTTAAACATTCTGTTTTAGAGTTAAATCAAGGATTTTTAGGGACCCTAAGGGTAAACTTAGAATGGCAAGGGTTTTGTGAAACCCTTGGAGAGATTTAAGGAATTTGAATACATTTATAAATAACTTGGATTTGAGTTATTGATATGTTTAGAGTCGAGCTGGTAAGTAATTCAGTTAATTTAGGATTGTTTTAAAGTCTTAAAGGATATGTATGTATCCCTTAAACCTATGAATAACAAGTTATTAGTATGAGTTTTGTTTTTGTTGGGTGTTGTTGAATTGTTGAATGGCTCTTGAATATGTATTGTTGAATATTGAGGATTTTGTTTGAGACGAACCAATATTTATGTTAACTATAATTGTTAGAGTTATGTGTTGTATGTTTAGGTTTGAAAGAACCAATATTGAGATGTTTAGGCTCATGATAACTAGTGACGTAGCCTTACATCGACAATAATTGATGATGATGTGTTTAGGTTTGAAGGAACCAGTAATGTGTAGTAATTATGTCCATCGATGAAGATTGGAGTTGGAGGATTATGTATGATGATTTGTATCGTTTGTTGCATTCATGTATCCTGTACATCAGAGATAGGTAGGAGTTCAGTCCAGTGACGAGTAGGACTTCAGTCCAGTGACGAGCAGGACTTAGGTCCAAGTGACGAGTTGGATGCTTTAGTAACATACATCTGAATATCTGAAATATTGGTACCACATGTATGAAAGTAGATGAGATGAATACATTGCATACATAATTGCATTTATTGATTAATTATTTTGTTGTTAGATTTGTGTGATTTATTTAACTCTGATAATATACTATCCTTGTTGTTTATACGCCTCTAACATATGAAATGTATTTTTCACCCCTTTTCTGTTTATTTCTATGTTGTTCTTTACGCATTTGGTGCAGATACTTGGGAGGATGACAATTGACCTTCTTTGTTGTTTATCTTTTCCCATTGTTTAGTTTTTCGCGTGCCGCTCTAATAAGCGTACATGCATCAATGCGCCACCCTTCAATGCTTCAATACACTTCTCTTGAGTTAAGATTGCTTGCATATTCACTTTCCAAACCTAAAATAATTGTCTCCAAAAAACATATTGATCTGTCATTTAGAATCCATGGTGCTCAATTGTAAAAAAAACACTTTTCTCCACGGTGGGCGCCATTTATTATGAAAAATCTAACAAATCTTGTGAAATTGTTGATAACTTCAAACACACCAAAAAATTTGATGTGTGTAACAATAAACAAGGACAACCAAAATAAATGGCTACATGTAACACAATAACATGGTAACTTGTCAAGAATGAAGGCAAATCCACAACAAGCAAGAAGAAGTTAAAAGACAAGAACGCAAAGAAACTTATTTACTCAATTTAATCAAACTAATCTGCTCTAGAAGAAAGAAAAACTTTTTGATTCACTATACTTCTTAAAGCTGTTATAGGAGATTACAAAAGAGTTAAAAAAAATAGTCACCCAAGTTTCTAAGAACAATTTTTCCCCCCAAATCTCTCTCTCTCTCTCTCTCTCCCTCTCCCTCTCCCTCTCCCTCCCCTCCCTCCTCTCTCTCTCTCTCTCTCTCTCTCTCTCTCTCTCTCTCTCTCTCTCTCTCTCTCTCTCTCTCTCTCTCTCACACACACACACACACACACACACACACACACACACGCACGCACAACCATTTGCAAGGCATGGGGATGTTTTTTCCAAACCTAAATGGTTGTGTACGTAGTGCATAATATGGATAGTAATTATGCTCCATATCTTGATTGTTATGGGGATGTTTTTTCCAAACCTATTGGAATATAGCAGGGACTGATGTGATCAATTCAATGAATCAATTCTTTGAACAAGGTTGGATCCTTCCTGTCATACCCTAATTTTCCCCCTAGATTAATAAATTGATCCTTTCACAAGACATTTGCATCATCTGCATATCATGACATGCATTTCTTTCAGCATAATACCTAAGAAGTCAACCAAGAAAAAAAATTGGTGTTACAGACAGATCAATTGAACCGATTTTCAATTGCGGGTAAAATTAGCCGGCGGAAAATTTTGAGATTGGGCTTGCAACTCTCTGATTTATTGATCTATGATTCGCATAGTTTAACCCGACATACTCGTTTGATTTTTTCGACTCCATTTGCGATCACATTTTGATCAGTCTGAGCCTTTTCATCCAGCATTTTTACTACAAATTTTGATCCGCGTATGTCTGTTTTACTGAATTTTATTTCGCGTAGATTATTTTAATGCGTTCATTTTATTTTTTCCGCGTATTTTTGCGCCCAATTTTTATTCATTTTAATTCCTTTTATTTTTGTTTTTTTAATCAAAATGTCAAGAAAAAGAAATAGATTTAGTAAAATATACAGTTTGATTTTATTTGTCTTTATTAAAATTTTGATGTTTTTTTATTCCATTCATTTTAAACTCATTTTAATCACAAAAATATCCAAGGACAATTTTAGTATTATTTTAAATAGAAAGCTCATGGCCAATTGAAAGAAGAAAAACAGATCAACTAACACAGTCAGCGGCGCACTCCCATTGTCCATCCCTCTCTCAAGTTTTGAAAAGGAAAAATAGAGAAAAAATGGAAAGAAAAAACAAACGCGGTGGGTTTTTCCTTCTTTTTCAATCTGTCACCCTCTTTTCAACAAACACTTCTCACCACCAAACTGGCCCTATCATCCATTCTATTTTCTCTCCCTTGTCTTCTTCTTGATGCCACTGTACGTAAACCCTTCAACCTTATAAACCATTCTATTTCCTTTACTTCCACACCATACTGCAAGAATATAACTTACAATCTTTCCACCTACATCAAGCAACAAACTAACACCCTCATACCACCAATCCATCATCTCCCTACAACTTCATAAAACAAAATACACAACCATAAATATTTCCAAGCAACACCATGCAACACTGTTCACATCAATAAAACTACTTTTTCCTTTCATTCATATCACTTCTTCTCTCATAGAGTAAACACACACCAATGTCTGCATACTCTCTCCACATACAACATACACGCATCACCTTCATGAGCCTCACAGATCCCACTTGCAGCACCTACCACCATTATCATTCACCCTCCCTTCCACAGTAAAACCACTTTGCAACCCTCCATGTCAACCGTCGACAATCCACATTTTCTGTCCATACACAAACTTCAACCCTTCAACACTTCATCAACCTACAACATATTATTCATGAAAGCTTCCACATCCAAATCCTATTCCTTCACAATCATGTAAAGCATCTTCCTCTCTTCACTCAAAACAAAACCATACAACTCATCCTCTTTCAACTCACGAACAACTGAGCTCTGATCACTGCATATCACTCGCCTCAACCGCTTTCTATCGACTACAACCTCATAGCAACAATGTTAAACGATAACGTGAAAAAGAGCGGTTCAACAAGGTTCAATATTTGACTCATTCGATATCCATTTGAATTTATTTTTCTTTTGTGTTGTGATATATGTTGTTTTAAATGTGTGGTTAATTTTCAATTTATCAATTGCATTTGTTTTCGCTATGATGTTGCTGTATTTTTATTTTCAATGATGTAAATAAACTTGTAACGGTTTAAATATTTGTGTGTATGGTGTTGTTTTTATTTTGTCGCGTTTAAATCGGATTGAATCTGGATATTCGGCATTATTTGCATGTCGTTATTCTGTCAAATTTTCATTTGTCATGATGATGTAATATGTGATGTGTATGCGTTGTTGTTTGTTGTTTATCATCGCATTGAAATCATATCCAAACACGTTGCGTATACTTAGCTTGATTTATTTGTCCATATCACTTTACTTTAATTTTTTTCCGATTACGATGTGTGCATTTGTGTGTTTTCAAGTTGCTGGCTGTTTTTCTCTTATTTATGTACAACATTTTCAATTCGGTTGTCGTCACGTTTTAATACGAATTCATATGCGCTTTTGATTGTTTGGCATAACAACAATTTGCATTTGCTTTTCTCAACTTTGCACTTCGACATTTAACTTTTGCTTTTGCGATGTTATATTTTGTTGCATTTGATTCATTTGCGATGACCTTGCTTCACGTTAGCAACTTGTAGTTCGATTTGTATTGACATACAATGATTAAATTATTGCTACATTTAAATTCCGCGTTAGTAGATTTTCATCACATGATCTCGCGCTACGTGAAATTTAATTTGTATCATCGCGTTAGGATAATTTGATACATGCACTTCGTGTTTGTTTATCTTTTGATTCGATTGTGGTGAATGCGTGATGTAATTATTTTGTATGCGCTTATATCCTCTTATTATTTGGTTGCATGTTTATGTGCGACATTGTATTTCGTATGACTTGCGGCGTTACGTTATACCATCTGTTAGCTCAAAATTTCGATGCCCATTAAAGAATTATCAAAAAGGAAATCCTATGTAGAGATGTTTTCGGCCAAGTAGAGGTGTTTTCGACTGGATAAGGGTAATAAGAGTTAGCATGCAGTTGAGACTTCAGAAATATTTCTTAAAATGGTTGAAGACGGTTTTTGATTGGAGATTCAAAATTCAAATAAAGGAGGGAAATTTGCTCTTGTATGAAACTGTTAAAAGTACACGTAGAGCATAACGGATAGTTACGTCCATGCAAGGTGCCATGTGTCTCGACGTGATTGAAGTACACGTAGAGCATAACGGATAGTTACTTCTTTATGCCAAACACTCTCCTTTTTACTTCGTTATTTCGCAGTCTCAAGATTTCTTTGCTTTAAACACTTACTTTTTCCATTTGGTTATCATAGTCTTTTACAATTTCTCCCTTTAGTTTATATTAGCCTTTTATTGTAAAAAATGTAATCGCTAGTCCCACGAATACTGTCGAAGTGTTCACAATTACTAAAACCCATTTTAAAAACGATTAGCACATGTCCTGGGATCAATCTGATTGATCCTGTGAGTAACCAAATTTAGAAATTTGGAAGATCAGCGGTTGTTTACCAATTTTCAAGTTAAAAAAATTGGCACACCTGGTGGGACCGTGCTAGCGTTTTGAATTGTTTTTAGTTCTGGTTGTTAAGCCACTTTTTTCTTTTTGGGAAAGGATTCGTTGTATGTTATTAAGGAATGGTAAAGTAGCCATAAACAACGAACAACGACCAAGGAGAGAATCCCAGACGAGGATGGCGAATGTAAATGCGCCAGATAACAAAAACTCTCAAAATCCATCAACCAGGAACATAACGCCCCATTCTTCTTTGATAGGGGCGAACACGACCACAATGCACGGGTCTGAAATAGTTTCGTCTATGGTGAGTTCGATGCCTATGCATTCGATCTCCCATACTGAACCAATTTTAACCTGCATTGGGCCTAGGGGACCTCCTCATACCCACCACCAATAAGAGATATTCCAAACATGCCTTTGGTACCCCCTGGTTTCTCAATACCATTTGGTGGTCGAGAACAACCATATGGAATGTCGGCTTCAGTGATGGCCAGTTTAGACAACGTTGGTTCAACTTTCTCATAACTAGTGGTTAACATAAACTCTCTAGTACACGGATTTGGGGTTAACATGGGTCGAACTAACCAATCTTCAGGTTTGAGGCACCCGACACAACTACCTAGTCTTACCAATAACTCTGCAGCAACGTGGAGGCAACAGATGGACAAAAGTAACCATGACATGGTTCAAATGTTAACCCAAACCTTGACCATATTATTAAATCCTCTCATTCATAATACGGCTCAGTCGAATCAACAGATGACAACGCAAGTGGCATGAATGTATGAATTCCTAGGTGTACCACAACACCAGTGACACCCTCTTAGGGATTGGCTAAGAGAAAATCCGGAGGCCACCTTTGAAGAAGACCTTATTATCAACCAGATCCCACAAAACCAGGGGGAGCAGTACCCCCTAGGATCGAACCACAAATACCCAGGGAACCAAGGGTAGTAATGGTGAATAGAAACCAAAATGTCGATGATATCATACGACAAGTTCGACACGATGATTTGGCAGCAGATAATAATCTAACAGCCATGGTCGAGAGGGTTATGGTTCAAAATGGGGTAAATTTCGGCCTTAGAAGGCCAAATTATACATCACCTCTATCACAGTATATCTTACCGACAGAAGCACCCCCTAGAACCAAAATCCCCAAATTCACTAAGTTTTTTGGGGATACTACTGAATCCACTGTCGAGCACGTGGCTAGATATTTAATTGAGGCATGAGATATTTCAAACAATGAGAGCCTTAGGATAAAGTTTTTTCCAAGTTCGATCACAAAGAATGCATTTACATGGTTCACCACCTTGCCCCAAAGTTCGATCCACACTTGGAGCCAACTGGAGAGAATGTTCCATGAGCAGTTTTACATGGGACAAACGAAGATAAGTCTGAACAAATTGGCTAGTATCAAATGAAAGTTTACTGAGCCAATTAATGACTAACTGAATAGGTTTTGATTTCTCAAAGCTAGGTGTTTTACACAAATACCAGAACATGAACTGGTTGAAATGGTCGCTAGGGGCCTTGACTATTCGATCAAGAAAAATTAGATACCCAATATCTAAGAAATATGGCCCAACTGGGTGATAGGGTTCGACAGTTAGAACGTTTGAAGGAAGAAAAGGCCAGGGCGAATAAAGGTAAAAGGGTAGCTTATGTCGATTTCATAAATGATGATGAAGGTTCCTGTCATGGACTTTCAGACTTTGATGATAACGAGATTGACCTTGCTGAATTGACACAAGGGCCACCTTATGCGTGTAAAGTTTTAGCGCCTTCGAATGGAAAAAACCCTGTCGAACCAGAAAAGAGTGACAAATTTCCCAAGAAAACTTATACTTTCGACGTTACAAAATGTGAAAATTTTTTCGACTTGTTAGTTAAGGATGGTCAAATGATAGTACCTCTGGGTGATAAAGTACTTCCTTTAGAACAAAGAAAGAAAAGAGGGTTTTGCAAATACCATGGTTTTTTGGGTCATAAAACGTCTCAATGTTTTCTTTTCAGGGATCTTGAGTAAAATGCCATCCAGGAAGGGAGACTCAAATTCAGAGACAAAACATGGAGCCAGGTGAAGATCGACTCCGATCCTCTGTAAGTAGTTGAGGCCCATTACATGGAGCCAGAAGAAGTGAACCTTGTTGAAGTCACTAAGGATTTCGACATGACTGAAGTCACTGAGGACTTTGTCAATGAACCTGTTATGGCAAAGGTTTTTGAATACTTCGAGCAGGAATCTCTTAATGATTTCATTCAAAAATCCGTAGGAGATATCACCAACAAAAATGTTGATGTCTCTGACACTGAGGACGCTGAAGGTTCCAGGCTGATGATGATCACCAAGGAAACCGCTGATGGTTTCGTACAGATGGACAAGGCCACTGAGGGCCTTCAATTATAATTCTAAAATTTGGACATCACTGAAGATGTCAACATGGAGGTCAATATGGTCGTAATATCCCATGACACCTCCATGGAAGTTGATGATGAATGTTGACAGGAAGAATATAACAAAATCGCCTTCTCTAAAGAGGACGAAATGTTGTCTGACTTTCTTCGAAGGTGTCAGAAGAAGAAATCAGAAGTCATGGTGTGCCCTCGGTGCAGCACGGTGTTCGATAAGAAGGCAACTCAAAATATAGAAGGGGTAAAGAGAGTGAATCACCAAGACGGTCACAAGGCTATTCAAAATCATCAGGTTGTTCAACCTATAAGGGCTTTCGACCCCAAGAGGTATCATGATCCAAGGCGGCCAATGGTGAAACTTGGTGAAGCTAAGCGAATAGGGTCGGCCACTAAACCCATTTCCTTCAAACCTAGTGTCGAAGGGTCGAATGGAAAGTGGGTCAAGCCAAATGATGGCAGGAAACACTTCCAAGGGAAATGGCAGAGATTCGAAGTCGAAAGGGGTTCGTCATTAGCTTACCGTAAGGAATTTCGGGCTTCCAAAAGAACCTTCCATGTATCTGAGAACTATAAGGGGAAAACCCCTATGACAAGGTCTCAATGGATGAGGGAGCAAAGGAGAAGGAAATCCCAGAGAGAGGCTGGTGAGAAAGACAAAGTTGAGTCAAGCACCAACGTGCTTGCGAAGCAAAGGGAAGACTCAAGCTTCATCAAAAGAAAGTTCAATGATCCAGCAGAAGCGACTAGAGAGAGACAGAATCAAGTGGCTGTTGAAGATGAAATGTTGGTTGATAACTTCGACTTAGGGTCGGAAGCTTCGCTAGATATTCTAGTCGGGGTGGTGTCTGTGATTCCTAGGGAATTCGATCGATTTACTGAAGTCGAAGACACCGACAACATCACGGAAAGAGAAATGGTTGCTCATAAGCCAGTATGTTACTACGTGATGAATAGTGGCTGCGTTGAAGAGCAAAATACCTTCTTCGAGAGACCCAATGAGGCCATGAGGAGCCATCTCAAACCCTTCTTCATCACTGGAAAAGTCGAAGACGTCCCCATTAATAATATGTTGGTGGACTGTGGAGAGACTGTGAATTTAATTCCTCATCACATGCTGAGGAAAATTGGCAAGTATGATACTGATGCCAAACCTCATAATATGGTGCTTACCAACTATGAAGGTAAAGTGGGTTCCACTCTTGGAGTCATCCAAGTCGAGTTAACAGTAGGGATGGTCATAAGATCCATAATATTTATGATTGTGGAAACGAAGGCTAACTACAATCTGTTGCTTGGAAGAGAGTGGATACATGGGGTCGGAGTTATCCTGTCCTCAATGCACCAGAGGATAATAATTTGGTGTCCAGATGGTATCATGGAAAACATAGAGGCGGATTAGGGGTACTTTAAAACCCCTATCAACCATACTGACGGACGCCAATTCGACAAGCATTTGGCCAACATAGCTCCCTATGATTCGGCCAGTTTTGCATTCACCCATGATGACAACGCTTATTTTTCCCTGTCACTGCACCTTTATGATGGTTTTCGCTAGGACAGAGAAGTAGTAGGCGAAGACGACTTTGTATATTTAGGATCGTCTGGAATTGAACCCACAGGTTAGGGAAGTGAATTCAGTGATGATGACTGAGTTTGCGGCGCTAAGAAGGTTTTCGGCTTACATAGCCGAAAACAAGCAACAATTGGCCTTAGAGGCCGAAGTAAAAAACATGGTTGTCGAAGCTAGTGAAGTTTCTCATCCAACAGGTCCTGGGAAGGACTTTGACCCAATGCCACATGACATGTGTCAGAATGAAGAGCAAGACCGGAATCTCGATGCTATCTACGACGATGAGCTTTTGGGTTTCGAGAAGGATCTGCTAGCAACAAACATTAAAATGTTGTCTCAGGATCCACTTGAAGAAGTAGACTTGGGAGAGGGATTGATAAAAAAGGCCAACTTACATTAGTGCCAATATCCACCCTCAACTAAAGGTCGAAGTAGTCCAATTGTTGAGAGAGTTCAAGGACTATTTCGCATGGGACTATGATGAAATGTCTGGTTTGAGCAAAGAGCTGGTCGAATTGAAGTTGCCAATCAAGCCTGGAAAAAAGCCTGTGAAGCAGAACCCAAGGTGATTTACACCAACAATACTTTCAAAGATTAAAGGAGAAGTCGAACAGCTCCTTCACTAGAATTTCATTCACATAACCAGGTATGTCGAATGGCTAGCTAATATTGTGCCTGTTGTAAAAAAGAATGGTACTTTGAGGGTTTGCATAGATTTTAGATACCTAAATACTGCAACCCCAAAAATGATGAATATTCAATGCCAGTGGCAGAAATGCTAGTCGATTCCACTGCAGGCTATGAATATTTAAGCATGCTCGACGAATATTCTGGGTATAATCAAATATTTATTGCAGAAGAGGATGTCCCAAAAACAACATTTTGATGCCCTGGAGCCTTAGGCACCTATGAATGGGTGGTGATGCCTTTTGGTTTGAAAAATGATGGGGCAACCTACGAAAGAGCAAATATATATAGATGATATTGTCATTAAGTCTGTTTCAGGGAAGAGTCACATTGACCATCTTCGAATATCCTTTGAAAGGATGAAAAAGCATGGTCTAAAAATGAATCCTCTAAAATGTGCTTTTTGTGTGCATGTTGGGGATTTCTTAGGCTTTGTGGTACACAAGAAGGGGATTGAAATAAACCAGAATAAGACCAAGGCCATAATGGAAGCGAAAGTGCCATCAAGAAAGAAAGGATTGCAATCACTACTAGGCAAGATCAATTTTCTGAGGAGATTCATCTCAAACCTTAGTGGGAAGACGCAAGCTTTTTCACCCTTGCTTCGACTCAACAAGGAAGGGTTCGAATGGGGGCGGGCTCAACAATAAGCGTTTGATAAGATTAAAGCGTACTTGAGTCATCCACCAATCCTGATGCTTCCTTGTAGAAATAAAAGTATGAGATTGTATATATCTGCATCTGACAAGACTTTAGGGAGCATGTTGGCTCAAGAGGACGATAATGGCGTCGAAAGAGCCATCTATTTCCTCAGTAGGGTCTTAAATGATGCAGAAACTAGGTATAGCATAGTTGAAAAATTGTGTTTATGCTTGTATTTCTCCTGTACAAAGTTGAAGCATTATATAAAACTTGTTGATGTGTATGTTTCATCTCATTTTGACGTTATTAAACATATGTTATCAAAACCGATTTTGCACAGTCGAATTGGGAAATGGGCATTAGCATTAACCGAGTTTTCTTTAACGTACATGCCATTAAGGGTTGTTAAAGGATAAGTGGTAGCAGATTTTATAGTCGACCACTCCATAGATGCGAATGCACTGGACTATCTCGAAATAGAACCTTGGAAGTTGTACTTCGATGGGTCTAGTCACAAGGATGGGACATGCATAGGAGTTCTAATTATTTCTCCTAATAAAATTCCAACAAGATTCAAGTATAAAGTGGAGGGTCTCTGCTCAAACAATGAGGCTGAATATGAAGTCCTCATAGCCGGACTTGAAATATTATTGGAATTAGGGGCAACTCGAGTCGAAATAATGGGTGACTCAGAGTTAGCCATAAACTAGATCACAAAGGAATACATATGTATTAAGGAGAATCTAATTATGTACTTCATAATAGCCAGTCGATTGCTAAAAAGATTTGAAATGGCTACTATTCGACACATACCTCGACTAGAAAATCAAGTGGCTAATGATGTGGCTCAGATTGCATCTGGGTATAAAATTTCAAAACAAAAATTGCAACAAGTCATCAAAGTCAGAGGAGAGGTTGTGGCAACTAGATTAACTCCTTCAGAATTAGAAAGGACGAAGTTGGGATACGTTGATGAGGGGAACTTCGAAATATTGGCAGTAGACAATTTGACAAATGAAGATTGGAGGAAACCAATAGTGGTATATCTACAGAATCCAACAGCGCCTGCTGATCGAAAAACAAGGTATTGAGCATTAAGTTATGTTCTTTTGGGTATAGAGTTGTTTAAAAAGTCTCCTGAGGGAGTTTTTCTTAAGTGTCTCAGTGAGTTAGAGGCATATTTAGCCCTTTCGACTGTCCACAGTGGGCATGTGGGGCACACCAAGTTGGTCATAAGATGAAATGGCTTTTATTTCGCCAAGGGATGTATTGGCCTACTATGTTGAAAGATTGCATTGAATTTGCAAAGGGGTGTCAAGAATGTCAGATACATGCAGACATACAACATGTTCCTGCAAGCGAATTTCACTCTATCATCAAGCCTTGGCCATTCAGAGGTTGGGCTTTAGATTTAATTGGGGAAATTCGACCACCGTCATCTAAAAGTCAAAGATATATATTGGTGGGCGTTGATTATTTTACGAAATGGTTCGAAGCTATACCCTTACCAAACATGAATCAAAAGGATGTGGTCGAGTTTATCCAAAAGCATATTATTTATAGATTTGGAATCCCAGAGACTTCCACAATAGATCAAGGGTCAGTATTCACTGGTCGAAAATGCAAGAATTCGCTAAAGAAATGGGTTTCAAACTATTAACTTCGACGCCTTATTATGCTCAGGCTAATGGATAATTCGAAGCTGCTAATAAAGTGATCATTGGTTTGACTAAAAAGCATGTGGGGAAGAAGCCTATAAATTGGAACAAACCTCTAGATCATATTTTGTGGGCATGTCATACCTCTCCCAAAGAAGCCACTAAGTCGACCCCTTTTCGGATAACTTTTGGCCACGATGTTGTTCTACCAGTGGAGATTCACCTACAATCTATAAGGGTTCAAATGCACCATGAAATTCTAACAGAGTCATGTTGGAGCATGATGCTGGATGAATTGGTTGACTTAGATGAAAAAAGGTTAAATGCCTTGGAGTTATTAAAACGGCAGAAGAAGAGAATAGAAATCTCTTATAACAAGAGGGTGAAAGTCAAAAGTTTTTTTCCTGAAGACTTGGTCTAGAAAGTGATCCTTCCAATGGATCGAAAGGATAGAGCCTTAGGAAAATGGTCCCCTAAATGGGAAGGCCCTTTTGAGATTTTGCAGGTGTTTTCTAATGGTGCCTATGAAATTGAAGAGCTTAATGAAGACAGGAGGATTCTAAGAGTAAATGGGAAATATTTTAAAAAAAATATACCATTACTCCAAGAGATAAAAATAAGAGACAAATAGTTATATATAAGTGAATCAAACCCAATATGGTAAAAATGCCAAAATGGTTATATTAGATTTGAATGCCCAAAGGGCCAATATTCATTACAATTAAAATTTCTCATTACATTAAAAATAGACAAAATGGAAAGGAGAAAAAACTAGAAAGGAAGGTTGGCCTTGATCTGAAGGTACTTGGCTTTGAGAAGCTCCAAACGTTTCTCATATAAAGATGTATTCGATCGGAGGAGTTTGAGGTTAGACTCAAGTTGTCGAGCCTTTTCGACGAACTCCATGTCATATTCTAGCTCTTTAGCCATTAAGGCATCATCAAACTCTAAGAGTTGACTTTTGCTTCTTTCTGCATCAGAAATCTTCGCCTAAAGTTCTTCTATTTGCTTCCTCCAAGAAGCAATGTCGCGATCATGGCCTTCGATATTTTCTTTGCTCTTTTGTTTAGTCTGCTCCAATTCCATCGCCTTGTTGGTAGACTCGGTGGCAGCATCCCAGGCAGCAGCCTCAGAAACAGACTTCTTCTTAATTTCTCCCATAAGTTGGGGTAACAACTTATGATCTGCGCCAACTTGGTCGATCATAGTACTTATCTCCAAGATAACATTAGCAACTTCAGGAGAAGTTTCCAGCAGGTCGACTTGGTTCAGAAGAGCCTTTAGGGTCAAAGGGGAAGAAGGATCAGCCAACAGCAGCAGGAACAAGTCGCCTTTGAAGACTTTGTCTTTAATCTAGGAAAGTACTTCATCTGCAGGAGTGCTCGAAGGTTGATCTTCAGACACCGAAGCAGTTCTAAGGCTTTTTTCAGAGGAACTTTCCCTACAACTTAACATAGACTTCAAATACTCAAGGGGTTGGCTTCGTTTCAGAATAGCCAGTCTTTCTGTAGAAAGGCCCCCCAGTACTACTTGTCGAAACTCCGCCCCTTGGAACAACTACAATAGTTGGAGTGACAAGAGTTTGAGTTTGAGCCTATTCTTCTCCTCTATCATCCTTCCTCCCTTTAAAGCCTTTGTCAGCACCAGGGACTGGGATTTGGTTGCCTTTGTTCTCCTCCTCCATAACCGTATCCTCGACTTTGCCACCTTCCCCCTGGGGATTGATTGTTCCTTAGACGTTGTATAAATCGTCTTTAGGAGTATCTCCATATTCAACCATTTCATCCACAACCATGGGTTCTGGGTTCCCTCCAGCCTCACCTTCTTTGATCGAAGCAGTTTTATGATCAGAGTCGCTAGTGTGAGAATGTTGAGTAGCAGTCTTCGGTGGTGAAGCATCAAGACCACGAATGGATGGGGAGGATTTCACTCGTCCTGTGAATTCAGATGCAGTCAAGAAATACTTTGCCTAAAAAAAAGTATGCAAAATAAAAACAGAATAGCTCGCTAAGTTGAAAACCCGAAAGGGGGGCTTAGGCAAAAATGAGCGTCTCGGTGGAGAACCCGAAAGGGCGATCCAGGCAAAAGTTAGAGACATGAAAAAAATAATATTTGCATCCCGCTAGATTGAGTACCTCAACCTGGGGCAATCTAGGCAAAAATTAGGGATATGGCAAGTAACTGCATCCTGATAAGACTTTCTGTTCCACATATGTCATTTCGTCAGAGATTCTTGATTCGTCGTCAACTGAAGCTTCGAATACATCGAGATTCAAATTGGTAGAGAAAGGATCATTATGTTCAATGTAGCCCTCTTCCAATATATATCACTGATTTCAAATTTGTACAGATCTATGGAGTCTTGCCATTTGCAGTCTACCATTCCATCAAATCAATTTGAGCTTTTATCCAATTATTTGCACTCTTATTTGTTTCAATTCAACAAATGTTTTGCATGTTTTAATTAATAAAATGTCATTGTTTTAAACAAATAAATTTTTTCAAAATTTGTTGTTTTAAACAAAGTGAACATTCACAATGGTGAAAGGATACTTAAGAATCTCTCAGTGCTCTCCCAAGGGTGGCATGATTTCCAACAGGTAAGACATTTGTTCATATTCCTGGCATGGTTGTATCCTCTTTATCCTGATTTGTTGTTGGGGTTGTTCCCCAAGCAGAGCTTTTGTTAGGGTTGTTCCCCAAGTAGAATGTTTGTTAGGACTTCACAGTCCTCTCCAACAGTATTCTCTCTTCAGCATGGATGTTTTCCTTCTTGGAAGATTCGGCAGTCAGTGGATTGACATCCCGGTATTTTACCACTTTCCTCAACACAGTTGCTAGCAGAGTTGTTGATATAATATACTGCACTTATGCTTTTTCTCCCCATCAGAGCGCTTGTTGAGGTTTTCACCTCTTATCTCCTTCAGCAGAGCAATGTTTATTTTCCTCCTGCAGTTGTTGGTTTTCTATCGAGAAGTTCGGCATTTGGTGATTGATCCCCAGTCTCCTCCCTCTCCCCAGTGGAGCCACCAGTAGATTTGTGGTATAGTGGATGGTAGCTATGATTTCCCCAGAGTCCCCGCCAGTAGATTTGTGGTATGGTGGATTGTATCTGTGTGATCCCTCAATAGAGTTGGTATCCCCAACAGAGTCAGGATCCCCGACAGAGTTGGTATTCTCAACAGAGTTGCTTTTGTGGCATTTCCTGCCTGTTGAAATCTCTGTTTTCCCTAGTAGGGTCGGTTGGTGATCTATCATCCAGAGATTTGGTTGATTCCCTGACGCTTTTGATCCCTAGTAGAGTGGCTTATTGCAGAATCTACTTTTATGTGATCTATTTTCCATCCGTGGGTGTGTTCCCCAATGGAGTGACTGACAGTATGCCCAGTAGAGTTGCTTGTGCAGTTAGATTCTACATGGATGATCTGTTCTCCCTTTGTGGGTTGTTCCCCAGTGGAGTTATTTGGAGTTGCTTTCGTGGCAGTTCTTGCGTGTGCAGTGAACTCTTATTTCCCAGATTGATACTGAGGATTCCCTGCAGGACTCTCAGGATTTCTCCATTCCCCAACAGATTTGCTTTTGTGGCAGTTGTTGCCTGTTGTAAGCTTCTGTACCCTAGTTGGGTTGATTGTTGATCCATCATTCAGAGAGTTGTGATTTCCTTGATATCTCTGATCTTTTGCCTCCCCGCAGATCTTTGCTTTTCAGCATATAGATCTTCAGCAGATTGGTTTTCTTGGATTTTTCTCTGGAAGTGTAGTACCGGGCGTTTGATTCCTGGACCCTGTTTGTGTTAGATATGTCTGTTTTGTCAGCATTCATCAAACATAAATCACGCATATTCATGTATACTTTCAACATTCAGATATTCATGTTGCATTTTTGCCATATATCTTTTGTTTGTTGTTCCCTGCTAATGGTAATGTAGATCTCTTTATAGATCTCCCCAAGCAGATGTCGGGTGTTTAAATCTCTCGATTTAGAGTCAGCCCCATAAGCAGAAAGTGTTTGTCTTTCCTTCTGCAGTTCCCCACTGAGATATATCCTCGTGGATGACGGTTTCTTCCGTTTCCTCCCAACACATATATTGGGATGGATCTTCCTATTGAGTTATATCCTCAAAGGACGAGTTTTGATTCAGTTTGCCTTTTTGGTTTGATCCTGAATTGGCATTTTTCAACTGTTTCTTGTGCTTCCCTGTGGAATAAATGAATGAATTGGCATTTTTCAACCGATGATGGTTACTCTTTGTGGTTATCTTCATTCAATATTCGATGTTGATATTCCCTCCTTGCTTCTGGGTAATTGTCGTTTGCTAGCAATTTTATTCCCAGCAAGTCCTTGCGGATAGTTGCTATTTATGCAATTCATCCCCAGCGGGTCATCTTTCACTTACCCTTTTGCTTGGTAATGATTGTTGCTCCCTTTGATCGGTCATCTTTATATACCTAGTTTGGTATCCCGATGCCCTTCTTTTCGGTCGATTTATCCTTCATTAACCCAGTAATCGGTTGTGGGTAATCTTCCATGCGAGTATACTATCCACGTTCTGACGGTAATGGATAATATGTCTCATGCACTCTTCAGTCGAAGCCTGTTGTGTTTCCCCAGTCGAGTAAGATTCGTTTTTCCTTTTGTGGAATCGAATATTTGATATGTCTCTTGGATAATTGTCGGATGCTTGCAATTTATCCCCTGTGAGTTATCTTTCGTATACCCTGTTGTTGTTGGTAACGATTGTCTCTCTTTTTGGTTGGTCACCTATTATATACCCAGTAACCGGTATCTCTGGTGTCTCTTCCTTTCGAGTATATTATTCACGTTCTGACGGTAATGAATAATATATCTCATTCGCTCTTTCGTTGGAATCCTTTGTTGATTTTCCCCAGCGGAGTAAGATTCGTATTCTTTGTAGAATCGAATATCCATCCTTTCGGATGATGAGTGTTTTGGCATATATACCAATTCACGATTTCGGTAGGTCACCTATTATATACCCGGTAACCGGTATCCCTGGTGTTTCCTTCCATGCGAGTATATTGTCTACGTTCTGACGGTAATAGATAATATATCTCATGCGAGAATACTATCCACGTTCTGACGGTAATGGATATTATATCTCATGCGCTCCTTGGGTTTGTGTCCCCAGCTGAGTAAGATTCGTTTTCCCGTTGTGGATTCGAATGTCCATCCTGTAAGTCGATTTGCTTTTTCAAGCCCTCCTTTCGAATGATGAGTGTTTTGGCATATATACCAATTCACGCTTTGGTCGGTCACCTATTATATACCCAGTAACTGGTACCCCTGGTGTTCCTTCCTTTCTGCTCCCAATTATGACCTTGGTCCCCTGTGGAGTCAGATTTTCCTGAGTTGATGTACCTTTTTCAGGTCTTTCTCAGATGTTTGGTTGATTGATATCTCTCACCCTTATACCGGTCTTAGATATTCATTCTTCCTGAGCTTGTTACCCTTATACCGGTAACACCTCATTCTTTGTTGCTTCCCCAGGAGAGTCTCTTTGTTAGACTTTCTCCAGTGGGGTTTCCTGTTGTGATTTTACCCTTTTGTTGTATTGGCGTTTTCCCCAATATATGCAGTTTTCCCCGGCAGTGAGGTTCTGTGTGAATCTTTTTCCCTAGTCCGAGTCCGGATTTTCATCCGAGGTATCCTTCGTGGATAGTTTGAGTCAGCTTGAGTCTTTCCAATGGATGTGTCTTCCTTTGGAATTCCTTTTTCCAGTTTGAGTCCTTCACGCCCCAGTGAGGTCTTTAGTCCAGTCGTGTCTTGTTCACACCGTGTCAGTTTTACCCTAATTCAAAGTCGTGTCCTGCTCACGCATTCTTCGTCGTTTTATTCTTATCCCCATGAGAGTCTTGTTAGAGTCTTTGTTCCTGGTGAGTATATTACTCCGATGGATCGTCTTTTCTTCTTTGTGGACCCATATTCCCCACAAAGATGATTTGTCTTTTGCATGCATACATCTGCATCATGAGGTCTCTTAGGGACCAAAATTTGTCTAATTACTGTTATTTAAGCCCATTCTACCGCGTCGAGATGAAGATTTCTAAACTTCATTTCTCCGGCTAGAATGACCTTAAATAGGGGCATCTGTAAGACCCCAATTTTGTCCCCAAGATCCCTCATGGCATCATATCATATCATATCATTGCCTCAAGGATCATTGTGCACCTTGCTTCCTTCCCTGTGGGTTGGTTATCTTTTTGAGAGTGGTTCTTGATCACCAAGCATGTTTTGCATTTGTATATCATTGCTTTTCCTTTTATCACTAACCAAAAGTACAAAATATGTCATCTAACCTTTGTCTTGCAGATGAAGCAATCAATAGTCAAAGTAGTCAAAGGCATTCATTGAGCAATAGATGGTGGCCATTCTTGAGAATTTGGACCCCATAATCATTATCAAGAGTTCATATGAGCCATGATATCATTTTGAATCAAAATCCCAAGTGGTAGAGGCTTGAATCTCATCAGAACAATTCCCAGTCAACTGAAGGCCTAGAAAGTCAACAGCCAAGTCAACTATTGGATTTGGAGGTGGGAAGTGATTAGAAATACTTCATTCATGTTCAAACAAGTCTCATTTGACATTTCAAACATCAACATTGAAGAAAATAAAGTCAGGTCAAAACTTTCCAAAAATAGAAAGTGACCTATAATTCAAATTTGCCAAAAATGGAAAGGTTTTAACCTACCTTCAACTTCAAATTACATCATCAAGAAAGCTTCAAATGAAATTTTGTTGAACATGAAAGTTGTAGATCTTTCTCTCCCATTTCCAAAAAGTCCAAGATCATCAATTTCTCATGTGTGGTTAAGGAGATATGATCAAAACATGGCAAAGTGTGTATGAAGATTCAAATGGGCATAACTTCTCAACCAAAACTCGAAATTGGATGGTTCTTCTAAATTCCAAATCTTGCATTACATGACATGAATTATCATCATATGAACATTTGCCATTTCACTTGATTTTTGGAGGGAAAATGTGAAGTTTAAAATTGGTGCATTATTTGAGCATTCTACCACTACCATTAGCTCCAAAACAAATTTTTAAGTGAAATTGAATCAAAACCCGTGCACTGTTCACCATGCATTCCCATGCATAAGGGTGAAAAGCCAAATTGCACAAACACCTCATTTTGCTAATTCCACTTAACCAATAGCTTAAACATGATTAGAAGGGTGATTAGCAGAGCATATATAAATAAAACCCTAATTGTTTTCAGCATAACAACAATCACAATTTCAGATCTAGATCTAGAACTCTCAAATTTTTCTTGCATTTTCTTCACATTGAATCCATTTCTATTGCTTGATCCTTGTTTATGAAGTGTTCCTGAGTAGTTTTGCACGTGGAAGCAAGAGGATTGGTGTTGTATGGAAGCATGCTCGAAGCTTTGAATGTCAATGGTGATTTCAGATTTTGGTGAATGCAAACACAATTGAGCTTCAATCTTCCTTCCAATCACCCCCATAATCATTGTAGAGGAACTGTAAAGCATTGCCAAGGCCTGTAGCACGCGAAATCCAGTTCTGCACTTCAAGAGGTCACAATTCGATTCTCTTATTTTTGAAATTCATTATGATATTGTTGAAGATCTTTGCATGCTGATGAATTTGAGCTTTGAATCATGAAAATCCATGCTGTTTTGAGTGAGATACGATAGATTGAAGTCTTGATGATGAACTTTTGATTTCTTTGATCCATGCGTGTTTTGATGTCTTTTACATGAAATAATTATGGATCCTTGATGTATATGACATGCTGATTCGAATGCTATGCTCATTTTTAATTTCTGGACACTTTGAGATTTTCTAGAAAAATTTGGATGAAGATCTTCATGATCTTCATCGTGTTCTTCATGTGTTCTTCATATTTCCAGATTACCTGCGAATTTTGTTGTGAAACGCATACGTCTTCCTGCGGATTTTGCCACGAGTTCGTCATGATTACATGCAGATTATTTGAAATGCCATGCATGCGCGCGCTAGGGCTTGAGTATGAAACACTGTCGTTTTAAGCTAGCGCGCATTTTCAAATTTGGCTGTGGTTCGATTCCTGGCAGATGTGTTATTTCAAATTGCCTTGTGTTTTCTCTTTTCCCTCCATGATTTCATACCATGCTTCACATCATTTTTTTTAATTTTTCATCATCTTTCAAAATTCATATATAATTGAAAAATCATCCAAAAATTATGAGGTTTTTTGCATTTCATTCCTTATTTTGTCTATTATTTTTTGATCATATTTCCATAAATTGTGCTTGGCTGGATTTCATTTTGTGCTAGGGAATGTGAACATGTATCCATTTTGTACCTTGCCTGGCTATATCATTTGTGAAATGCTGTGTTGTTAATCCAATGAACCTGAAAATTTGCATGATGAAACTAGACACATTGCCTGACATTTTGGTGTTGATTTGGTATTTTTACCATTTATCATTTCTGTTTTATGATCATGTTAATTTGGTGTGACAATGTGTGTCACACCTTTGCTTGTCCAACTTATGTGATGTGTTTTCCTTGCCAAATGAATTCCAATTGTCCTGATTTTTTATGTGATGCTTGATATGGATGCTGTGAATGAGCATGAATTTTCTTGGAATAATTTGAATCATTTCTGATTTAATTGAGATTTTTCATTCTGGTTGATCACATTTGAGCTTTAAATTTTCCTTGAACTTCAATTGATCATGAAATGCTTTTGATATATGATATTGATGTGAGACCTTTTGGATTGTTTTAAGATGTGTTTGAAGTTGATTCATGTTAATTTTCAGCTTCTGTTTTGAATTTTTTAATCCATTTTTGACCCTAGGCTTTGACCTAGTGGTTTGCCTCTCACATTTGAGCTTTGATTTCAGGTTGAACATCCAAGTTCCATAGTTGTTGATGCTCCATCATTTGAGCATTGATGTTTGCCTTTGATTACTAATCTTTGTGTGTTTTGTAGGTTGATGTTGACTCATTTGAGTTTGACCTTTGGCTTGCACATTGTGAACCTTGTCTGTTTGTCTGATATTAACTGTTGGTTATTTGTCTGTATAGTTGTACTGATTTGTTTGATGTTTCCACAGGTACATAAGTTGCTTTAAGTTCATTTTGAACTTGCTTTTGCTTGGTTGCTTAACCACTTAGGTATAACCTCTCTTCTTCATGTAGTCTGGAAGACCTGTCCTGTTATGTGGGCAGGCACCTGTCTGAAGTCCTCCTTAAGAGGCAATGCTTGTGATTGTTTATCTTTTGTGCCAAGCAGGAAAAGTCCTCTCATGAGGCAATTGGTAGATAAAAGAGATGTGTGATCCATCTCCTACTATTCAGTGTGTCATCCACTTTGCTCACACAATGTGTTGATGCATTGTGGATATTAACCCAAGATCTTATAGAGTCTACTTGTGGAGAAGAGTTCCCACTTTCTGAACTCCCACACCTTCTATTATTTAAAGCTCTCCTTGACCAAGGATAAGAGCTATGAGGCACACCCCTCATCTCCATTTCATCTGCTTCACCCTAACTCTCAATGTTAGGGTTAAGAGCTCATATTACCCTATTCCAGTTGACTATAAAGTCTAACCTTGTTTGAGCCTTATTGCTTGTATATAGTGTGTGCTAACTGACTTGATTGTCTGCTTACTTGATTCATCTGTGCATATTTGCTTGAGTGTGCCTTTGTGTATTTATCATCATCATTTGTATATCATTTCATAAACTTTGCTTTATAGCATTTTGCTTTGACCATGGAGGAGACAAGCATAAGTCCATTACTTGGCAGTTGTTCCTATGATATGGTAGGAGACTATTATAAGTCCATTATTTGGCATCTGGTATCATTGTTTCTTTGTTTTAGGAGATTGGTATAAGTCCATTTATTGGCATCTGATATCCATATTTGTTTTAGGAGATTGGTGTAAATCCATTGATTGGTATCCGGTATCCACCTTTGTTTGAGAGATTGGAATAAGTCCATTGATTGGCATCCGGTATCCATTTGCTTTGTTTATTTGCTTATTGCTTGTTGCCTATTCCAAAGGAATCACTTGGATCATCTACATATGATTTCAAGAGGTGAACATCTAAGAAGTTTTACTTCCTCACCCTCCCACCTTTTGTTTCTTTAAACCTACATTTGCATGTTAATCCAAACTTGAAAACTATTGTGCAAACATTTTGACATGATTTCAAATTAGAAACCTAGGCTTTAGGCCTTTGATATTTCAAACTCCATTTCATAATACTTCTTTTGAATTGAATTCTAATCATACTTTGACCATCTTTTGTGAATAAATCCTAATTGGTTAATTTCACTCATTCAAATTGTTTTTGTGGCTTTGTCCATTCTTGATAAGTTTTCATACATTAGCCATAGGTTTGATTTATCCTAGTTGGTTGATGTTAATCTCACCTTTTGTCCTTAGTGATTGAATTGTAAGACTTCCTCGCTTATTATAGGGTTAACCCCTCACTAGCAAGTTGAAGTTTTTCTCACATGGTGGACTTGTTGTTTGTATAAGGTTGAGTCTTCTCCCGTGGATAACGAAAGACCTTAGGGCTTTTGTTTTAAAATGAATCCACTCATATTTTGGAAATCTTTTAGCCGAACTACGGTGTTTTGATCCTTACCTTCCATGGAAAGGTACGTAGGCAACGGGTTCATCCGTTCAAACACAAAAATAATAACTTGTATATTCTTTTCTCATCCCTTCAATCCATGTTTGCACAATAAATATTTCATAAACAAATAACATTTCGTACAACAAGTGTGAAAAGGGCTCCCTAGGAGTACCTAGGACGTTTTGGGTGCCTAACACCTTCCCATTGCGTAATTAACCCCTTACCCAGATCTCTGATCTTTTCATTGGTTTTCTATGTGTAAAACTTCTTAGGCTTTTGTTCGCTTTTTAGCCATTCCTTTGGATAAATAAAAGTGCGGTGGCGACTCGATTCTTTGTATGCTTTGCTTTTGATTTAATCAATAAATCATAGAGTGACGAATACACCGCTACAGAAAAGTGGCGACTCTGCTGGGGACGAATCCTTGGTGGTTTTGCCTACTTTTCACCCTTGTTGTATGATTGTAATGATTGAATTGCTTGATTGAATTTGGGATGACTGTATTGATTGTAATGATTGAATTGCTTGATATACAATTGTTGTTTGCTTTGTGATCTCTGTGAGATGAGTTCTATACCCGAACTCGAGTGCACCTTAGGATAGAAGAATGGCGTAGTCTTGTCGACTGGTGTGGAGTATTCCTTAGCCAGTTGACTTGCGAGTTCATTCACTTGGTGGAGGTCATGTTGGATTAATAATGTCACACAAGTTATTTGTGGTTAGGCATTATTCTTTCAATCATGTGCCTTAGAAGCCAAGGACCTTAGTTTACCAAGCCCATCTTGGCCTATTTTAGGACGTAGTGCGGAGGTCGTTCAGATGTAAGATCTGATGCGATTGTTACGCGATACTACACTCATAAGAGTCTCTCTTGAGAATATTTTTGGAATACGAGTATTCGTTCCTCCGATAATATTCGAAAGATGGGATGATGACTATGGGAACCTCTTGTAGAACATGTTCGGCAGGTTTAAACCCTAGTTCACTCCCTTTGGGTGGTTCTTAACCGAGACTCCATGCTCGTGACGCTCAATAAACCCGTGATTCATGGTTGAGTCGTTCAGACATCCTTAATATCAATGGAACTTGGGTGTCGATAAGGTGTAAACCATAATCCACCAAAATGGATGATTGATATTAAGGATGATTGAGCCGGTTCATGTATTGTTAATATCAATGGAACTTGGGTGTTGATAAGGTGAAAACCGTAATCCACCAAAATGGATGATTGATATTAAGGATACTATGAGCTTTCCCATGACCTTTGTCTGGTGTGATTTACTTGATCCTTGAGTGTGATTGCTGCATTCATGCATTCATCTGCATTCATGTCATCAAAAAAATCAGAAAATTTTCAAGGAACTTAAAGAGTTTATTTGCAAAATTTTCAGACATGGAAAGACCAAAAAGGCATACAAAGAAGTACAGCTTTAGACAGCCCGATGTGAAAGAGTTAAGGAATCTGACATCCTATGTATTAGATCCCTTGGGTTTCAAAGCTCGGTATGGGAAGCTTCTGCCTCTGTTGACTGCTCAGGTTGACGAAGGGTTGATGAGTACTTTGGCGCAGTTCTATGATCCTCTGTATCACTGCTTCTCCTTTCCGGATTTTCAGCTGTTGCCTACGCTTGAGGAGTATGCTCATCTTGTGGGTATTCCTATTCTGGATCAGGTGTCGTTCAGTGGCTTAGAGAGTATTCCGACTTCTCGAGAGATCGCAAACTTGTTGCACATAGATGAATCCCTTATTGAAGCGCATATGACCACCAAAGGTCGACATCAGGGTCTTCCTTCCGAGTTCCTCATCGCTCAAGCTACTGTTTATGGGAAGGCCATGAGTGAGGATGCCTTTGAGGCTTTATTTGTGCTGCTCATCTATGGATTGGTATTGTTCCCCAACATCGACAAATTTGTGGATGTGAACGCCATTAGGATCTTTTCTGTTCTTAATCCCGTTCCTACTCTGTTGGGTGATGCCTATTTCTCTTTGCATCTGAGGAATGCAAAGGGTGGAGGAGCTATTGTGTGCTGTTTGCCTCTGTTGTATAAGTGGTTTATTTCTCACTTACCGCAGACGGTTGCTTTCAAGGAGAACAAGGGATGTCTACGGTGGTCTACGAGACTTATGTCTCTCACTAATGATGATATCTCTTGGTATGATCGCGTGTATGATACTGTTCAGATCATTGATTATTGTGGTGAATTCCCTAATGTGCCTCTTCTTGGTACATGTGGTGGGATCAGCTACAATCCTATCTTAGCACGTCGTCAGCTTGGGTTCCCCCTAAAGGATAAACCTCATAACATTCTGTTAGAAGGTGTGTTCTTTCAGGAGGGTAAAGATCCCCAAGGCCTGAAAGCCAGGATGGTCCGCGCTTGGCGCAAGATTCACAAGAAGGGTAGAAATGAATTGGGTCCGAAGAACTGCATTGCTTTGGAGCCTTATACTTCTTGGGTCAGACAGAGAGCTTCTGAGTATCTTATTCCATATGATTATCCGAGACCTACACCGTTGGTTGTGGCTGGGCCTTCAACCCACCCTAACCAAGGCGTAGAGGAGTTGAGAGAAGAAGACCTTTCACGTGCTTGGATCCGTGAAAGGGAAGAGTTGCTTCAACAGCTTAAGGAGAAGGACTCTTTGATCGAATTTCTCGAGCATCAGGTGATAGATGATCCGAATGATACCTGGACTTCTCTGCTTCCTCAGTCTTCCAAATTCTGGAAGAGGAAGTACGATCGACTTGCTAAGGAGAAAGCGGATATGGAGGCAGCATATGAGAGAGAGATCAAGAAGCTTTGTATTTCTCGTCTTCCAGCATCTCGAGCTTCTAGGGATCCATAGGATGTTTATTTTCCTTTTCCCTTGTAATGATCAAAAATGTTGTACTTCTTTGTTTCGAATATATTTGATGAGATATTTTTCCATATGCTATTAAATGTTTAAATTTCAAAAAACTTACAAATAGAACCCTAAAGGTTCCTTGAAATAAAAAACAAAGCATATGCACGAGCATTGCATGCATCATCTCGCATAAGCAGGTGTTGTTCTGGTCTTCTTGTCTGTGGCCTAACTCTGTGCTCTTCATTTATTTTGAAGACAAGCTGACTCACCGGTACTATACCAGAGCCAATTCTGCAAGAGTGATGGATCAGTTGGAACAAGAGAACAGAGAGCTGAAGGATGAAGTCGCCAGGCTCACTGCTTTGATGGAGCAATTTCTAGCTGCTCAGAATCAACCTTCTCCACCTCCTGCAACTCCTCCCCAGAGGACTGTTATATTTGAAGTGGTTGCTCCGACTGTGCCAGCTGCTAGTGCTCATTTCGTGCCAGCCATGCCAGCCGGGTTTCCGTGGGGTATGCCTCCTGGTTTCATGCCAGATATTCCAGCTCCAACTTTTGCTTCTATGCCGGCATCTAGCCCGGTCCTTGCTATGCCTCCTCCTGTCGTGCATACCACTCCCAAGGTAGACGACACCATTTATCATTCTGAGCCGTCTGAGGGCCCAGATGTTAATGAGAAGATGGAGGGGATGAATGATCAATTCCTTGAGCTCCGAAAGGAATTGAAGACCCTCCGAGGGAAAGGTCTATTCGACAAGTCTGCTGCCGAGTTATACCTGGTTCCCGGTGTGAAGATTTTGGTCAAGTTCAAAGTTCCTGACTTTGAAAAATATAAAGGGAACACCTGCCCTCTCGCTCACCTGGTCATGTATGCCAGGAAAATGTCTACTCAGACTGATAATGATCAACTGCTGATTCATTATTTTCAGGATAGTTTGTCTGGTGCAGCTCTTCGTTGGTATATGAGCCTTGATAGTGCAAACATCCGATCCTTCAACGATCTTGGCGAAGCCTTCGTCAAGCAGTACAAATACAATGTTGATATGGCGCCTGACCGTGATCAACTCAGAGCCATGTCTCAGAAAGATAAAGAGGCATTCAAGGAGTACGCCCAGAGGTGGTGAGAGTTAGCAGCTCAGATTACTCCTCCGCTAGAAGAGAAGGGGATGACTAAGATCTTTCTGAAGACTCTTAGTTCAGTTTATTATGAGCGGATGGTCGCGAGTGCTCCCTCTGATTTCACCGAGATGGTGAACATGGGGATGCGTCTGGAGGAAGGTGTCCGAGAAGGACGGTTGTCTAAAGATGAGAGCTCTTCTAAACGATATGGGGCGTTTAAGAAGAAAGATGGGGAGGCACATGCTGTGCAATCCCATGCTAAACCAAGAAGACCCTCTGCCAAGAGGAAGCCAGTGCGTCATCAGCACCAGGTGGCTCATATAGCACCTGTCTTCAGAGACAACAACCAACATCAGCAACAATCTTAGTATCCACAGCAACATCGTCCACAGCAACAGGCTTACCAGCCTCGTGGCAGCACCAGTAATCAGGTCAACTTGAATTATGATAGGAAAAAGATCAGTTTCGATCCCACTCCTATGTCATATGTTGAATTATATCCTTCCTTATTGGAGCGGAAACTGGTTACACCCAGAGAGCCTCCGGTTGTGCCTGCTAACCTGCAGTGGTGGTACAAGCCAGATCAACACTGTGTTTATCATTCCGGTGCTCCGGGTCACAATATTGAAAACTGCTATCCATTGAAGACTAAGGTTCAAGACCTTATGTGATGCGGCATTCTGAGCTTTGAGGACTCAGGCCCCAATGTTACGAAGAACCCATTTCCCGAGCATGGGAAGTCGGTTAACATGGTCCAGGGTTGCCCTGGCAAATATAAAGTCAAATATGTGAGCCATATTCGACAGTCATTGGTCGAGTTGCATCGTCTGCTGTGTCAGTACAGTCATATGGAGCACGACCATGACAGATGCCACATCTGTTCTGTTAATAGATTGGGTTGTCGCCAAGTGCGAAGAGAGCTTCAAGAGCTGTTGGATGAGGGTACCATTGAGATTCTTCAGAATCGGAATGTTGATGAAGACGAACCAGAGGTGAATGTGATTTCTCCTGTGTTCAAATTGCCCGAGCCTGTTGTCATCCGTTACGATGGTAGCAAGCCGAAGGTCTCTCCTTCATTGGTCATCAAACCTGCAGGCCCTGTGCCTTATTCTTCGGATAAAGCTATTCCCTTCCGATATAATCCCGTTGCTGTGGAAGATGGGAAAGAAGTGTCGTTGCCTTCAACTTCTGTCGTTAATATTGCTGATGTCAGTGGGTTGACCCGTAGCGGTCGTGTGTTTTCAGCATCCAAGCCTCAGGCTAGGGCTGTTGCTTCTGATTCTGCTGAGCGTCTGGTTGGGACTGCAGTGAATGTTCCGAACCCGGCACTTGCTGTTGCCAAACCCTCCTCTGTACAAAAGACTCCTGCTTCTTCTGTTGGCCCAAGTGGCATTGTGAATGAAGAATGTGATGAGATGCTGAGGCTCATCAAGAAGAGTGAGTACAACGTTGTAGACCAGCTTCTACAAACGCCGTCCAAGATTTCCGTACTATCTTTGCTTCTGAATTCAGAACCCCATAGGGAAGCTCTGCAGAAAGTTTTGGATCTGGCTTATGTCGATCACGACGTCACTATAGAACAGTTTGACAGTATAGTTGCAAACATTACTGCTTGCAACACTTTGAGTTTTTGTGACGTTGATCTCCCTGAGGAGGGAAGAGACCACAACATGGCTTTACATATTTCTATGAATTGCAAGACTGATGCCATGTCCAACGTGCTGGTGGACACTGGGTCATCTTTGAATGTATTGTCGAAGACCACTCTTTCGAGATTGTCATATCAGGGGCCTCCCATGAGGCAGAGTGGTGTTGTTATGAAAGCTTTTGATGGGTCTCGTAAGACCGTGATTGGAGAAGTTGATCTCCCGATCAAGATTGGACCAAGCGATTTCCAAGTTACCTTTCAGGTTATGGATATCCACCCATCTTATAGCTGTCTCCTTGGTAGACCATGGATTCACGAGGCTGGCGCCGTGACATCCACCCTACACCAGAAGCTGAAATTCGTTAAGAATAAGAAACTGGTTGTGGTAGGGGGAGAAAAGGCTCTCCTGGTTAGCCACCTGTCTTCTTTCTCATATATTGATGCTGAGGATGAAGTTGGAACGCCTTTCCAAGCTTTATCTATTGCTGAGCCGATTGAGAGGAAGTCTCTTTCATTTGCTTCCTACCGTGATGCGAAACTGGCCATTGAATGTGGTGCAGTTGCTGGTTTGGGGAAGATGATTGAGCTTGAAGACAATAAATCCTGGGCTGGCATTGGCTATTCTTCTGGGGCATTCAACGAGAAAGGGCTGTTCAAGAGTGGAGGTTTCATCCATGCTGATCAAGCTGAAGAAGCTGCTGCTATCTTGGAAGAGGATGCAGAGGATTTGAGCAACTTCATCATACCTGGTGGTGTCTGCCACAATTGGGTCGCTGTGGATATTCCTACGGTCATTCATAAGTCAGTGTAATTTGTTCACTTTGTTCAAAACCCTTCTCCCATGCCAAAAGGAGAAGTGATGACATTGTTGGCAGCATTTATACAATGATATTTTCATTCAATTATTGCATTGTTAAACATTTGTTTTTCCATTTGTTTTCACTTTTTGCTTTTGCATGAAATCAGTGATCACAAAAAACCCTAAAAACAAGAATAAAAGCAATCTTTTCATCTGCATAATGGTTTGCTTGTTTAAATTCTAAAGTTTTTATTAACTGAAATCATTATGCAGGTTGATTCTAAAACCCATTGAACAGATATTGTGCAACATTTCTTGCCTTTGAAGCCTGAGTGCGTGCCTGTGAAGCAGAAGCTCAGAAGAACTCATCCAGATATGGCAGTGAAGATCAAAGAGGAAGTTCAGAAGCAAATTGATGCGAGGTTTCTGGTGACTTCTACATATCCTCAATGGGTGGCCAATATTGTGCCTGTGCCTAAGAAGGACGGAAAAGTCCGTATGTGTGTTGATTACAGAGATTTGAATAAAGCTAGTCCGAAAGATGATTTTCCTCTACCACACATTGATATGTTGGTAGACAATACAGCTAAATTCAAAGTCTTTTCCTTTATGGACGGATTTTCCGATTATAATCAAATCAAGATGGCACCCGAAGATATGGAGAAGACAACATTCATCACACCTTGGGGAACATTCTGTTATCGAGTGATGCCCTTCGGTCTGAAGAACGTCGGAGCCACGTATCAACGTGCTATGACTACCTTGTTTCATGATATGATGCACAAGGAAATAGAGGTCTATGTTGATGATATGATTTCTAAGTCCCGAACGGAAGTTGAACATGTTGAGCATTTGTTGAAGCTGTTTCAGCGTTTGAGGAAGTTCAGACTTCGTCTGAATCCGAACAAATGTACATTTGGAGTCCGTTCCGGCAAGTTGTTGGGTTTTGTTGTCAGCGAGAGAGGTATTGAGGTTGATCCTGCAAAGGTCAAAGCAATACAAGAGATGCCTGCACCCAAAACTGAGAAGCAAGTCCGAGGTTTTCTTGGCCGTTTGAACTATATTTCCAGATTTATATCCCACATGACTGCCACATGTGCACCAATATTCAAGCTCCTCCGGAAAGATCAATCTCATGATTGGACTGAGGATTGCCAGAAAGCTTTCGACAGTATCAAAGAATATCTGTCTGAACCTCCGATCTTGTCTCCGCCTATAGAAGGAAGACCTCTGATCATGTATTTGACTGTTCTTGAAGACTCGATGGGTTGTGTACTCGGTCAGCAAGATGAATCAGGGAAGAAAGAATCTGCTATCTACTACCTCAGTAAGAAGTTTACTGATTGTGAGTCTCGATACTCTATGCTTGAGAAGACGTGTTGTGCTTTGGCTTAGGCTGCTAAGCGTTTGCGCCAATACATGATAAATCATACAACTTGGTTGATATCCAGAATGGATCCAATTAAGTATATTTTCGAGAAGCCTGCTTTAACTGGGAGGATTGCCCGTTGGCAGATGTTGTTATCTGAGCATGATATCGAGTATCGAGCTCAGAAAGCTATCAAAGGTAGTATCTTGGCTGACCATTTAGCGCACCAGCCGATTGAAGATCATCAGTCTGTTCAGTACGACTTCCCAGATGAGGAGATTCTATATTTGAAAATGAAAGATTGTGATGAGCCTACACTTGATGAAGGGCCAGAACCTGGTTCCAGATGGACGATGGTGTTTGATGGCGCTGTGAATCAGTATGGAAATGGAATTGGGGCAGTAATCATTACTCCTCATGGCACACATATTCCGTTTATAGCAAGGCTAACTTTCAAATGCACGAATAATATGGCTGAGTATGAGGCCTGTATTATGGGATTAGAAGAGTGCATTGATCTGAGGATCAAGCATCTCGATGTGTATGGTGATTCGGCCCTGGTTGTCAATCAGATCAAGGGTGAGTGGGAGACGAATCAACCTGGGCTCATTCCGTACAGAGATTATGCGAGGAGGATTTCAACGTTCTTTACAGAAGTTGACTTTCATCATATTCCTCGAGAGGATAATCGGATGGCAGATGCGCTTGCTACGCTTGCTTCCATGATTGTGGTCAAATATTGGAATCAAGTTCCCAACATTACCGTGATGCGCTTGGATAGACCAGCTCACGTGTTTGCAGTTGAAGAAGTGAATGATGACAAGCCTTGGTATTTTGATATCAAGAATTTCCTCCAGAACCAGGTCTACCCGCCTGGGGCATCTGTGAAAGATAGGAAGACCTTGAGAAGGTTGTCAGGCAGTTTCTACCTCAGTGGTGAAGTGCTATATAAGAGAAATTTTGACATGGTTTTGCTCAGATGCGTGGATAGACACGAAGCAAACCTGTTGATGACTGAGGTCCATGAGGGTTCATTTGGTATTCATTCCAATGGACATGCCATGGCGAGAAAGATGTTGAGAGCAGGCTACTATTGGCTGACAATGGAGTCTGACTGCTGCAAATATGTGAAGAAATGCCACAAGTGTCAGATTTATGCGGATAAGATTCACATTCCTCCGACACTTCTGAATGTGATTTCATCACCATGGCCTTTCTCTATGTGGGGGATTGACATGATCGGCATGATTGAACCGAAAGCGTCCAATGGGCACAGGTTTATTCTCGTAGCAATTGATTACTTCACCAAATGGGTTGAAGCCGCTTCATATGCGAATGTGACCAGGCAGGTGGTTGTGAAGTTTATCAAAAATCAGCTGATTTACCGTTATGGTGTGCCAGATAAGATCATTACTGATAATGGATCTAATCTGAATAATAAGATGATGGAAGAGTTGTGCGCTGAGTTCAAGATTGCACACCATAATTCCTCTCCTTACAGACCTAAGATGAATGGGGCTGTTGAAGCTGCAAATAAGAATATCAAGAAGATTATCCAGAAGATGACAGTTACGTACAAAGATTGGCATGAGATGCTGCCATTTGCTTTGCATGGTTATCGTACATCTGTCCGCACTTCAACAGGGGCAACCCCTTTCTCTCTTGTTTACGGCATGGAGGTTGTTCTCCCAGTAGAGGTGGAGATCCCATCAATGAGAATCTTGATGGAAGCCAAGTTGACTGATGCTGAATGGATTCAGAGTCGTTACGACCAACTGAATTTGATTGAAGAGAAGTGATTGACTGCCATGTGCCATGGTCAGTTATATCAGCAGAGAATGAAGAAAGCATTCGATAAGAAGGTCAAGCCTCGTGTGTTCCGAGAAGGTGACCTCGTGCTCAAGAAAGTCTTGTCTTTCGCGCCCGATTCCAGGGGCAAGTGGACTCCAAACTATGAAGGTCCATATGTTGTTAAGAGAGCCTTTTCAGGCGGAGCTTTGATGCTTACAACAATGGATGGGGAGGATTTCACTCGTCCTGTGAATTCAGATGCAGTCAAGAAATACTTTGCCTAAAAAAAAGTATGCAAAATAAAAACAGAATAGCTCGCTAAGTTGAAAACCCGAAAGGGCGGCTTAGGCAAAAATGAGCGTCTCGGTGGAGAACCCGAAAGGGCGATCCAGGCAAAAGTTAGAGACATGAAACAAATAATATTTGCATCCCGCTAGATTGAGTACCTCACCCTGGGGCAATCTAGGCAAAAATTAGGGATATGGCAAGTAACTGCATCCTGATAAGACTTTCTGTTCCACAGATGTCATTTCGTCAGAGATTCTCGATTCGTCGTCAACTGAAGCTTCGAATACATCGAGATTCAAATTGGTAGAGAAAGGATCATTATGTTCAATGTAGCCCTCTTCCAATATATATCACTGATTTCAAATTTGTACAGATCTATGGAGTCTTGCCATTTGCAGGCTACCATTCCATCAAATCAATTTGAGCTTTTATCCAATTATTTGCACTCTTATTTGTTTCAATTCAACAAATGTTTTGCATGTTTTAATTAATAAAATGTCATTGTTTTAAACAAATAAATTTTTTCAAAATTTGTTGTTTTAAACAAAGTGAACATTCACAATGATGAAAGGATACTTAAGAATCTCTCAGTGCTCTCCCAAGGGTGGCATGATTTCCAACAGGTAAGACATTTGTTCATATTCCTGGCATGGTTGTATCCTCTTTATCCTGATTTGTTGTCGGGGTTGTTCCCCAAGCAGAGCTTTTGTTAGGGTTGTTCCCCAAGTAGAATGTTTGTTAGGACTTCACAGTCCTCTCCAACAGTATTCTCTCTTCAGCATGGATGTTTTCCTTCTTGGAAGATTCGGCAGTCAGTGGATTGACATCCCGGTATTTTACCACTTTCCTCAACACAGTTGCTAGCAGAGTTGTTGATATAATATACTGCACTTATGCTTTTTCTCCCCATCAGAGCGCTTGTTGAGGTTTTCACCTCTTATCTCCTTCAGCAGAGCAGTGTTTATTTTCCTCCTGCAGTTGTTGGTTTTCTATCGAGAAGTTCGGCATTTGGTGATTGATCCCCAGTCTCCTCCCTCTCCCCAGTGGAGCCACCGGTAGATTTGTGGTATAGTGGATGGTAGCTATGATTTCCCCAGAGTCTCCGCCAGTAGATTTGTGGTATGGTGGATTGTATCTGTGTGATCCCTCAATAGAGTTGGTATCCCCAACAGAGTCAGGATCCCCGACAGAGTTGGTATTCTCAACAGAGTTGCTTTTGTGGCATTTCCTGCCTGTTGAAATCTCTGTTTTCCCTAGTAGGGTCGGTTGGTGATCTATCATCCAGAGATTTGGTTGATTCCCTGACGCTTTTGATCCCTAGTAGAGTGGCTTATTGCAGAATCTACTTTTATGTGATCTATTTTCCATCCGTGGGTGTGTTCCCCAATGGAGTGACTGACAGTATGCCCAGTAGAGTTGCTTGTGCAGTTAGATTCTACATGGATGATCTGTTCTCCCTTTGTGGGTTGTTCCCCAGTGGAGTTATTTGGAGTTGCTTTCGTGGCAGTTCTTGCGTGTGCAGTGAACTCTTATTTCCCAGATTGATACTGAGGATTCCCTGCAGGACTCTCAGGATTTCTCCATTCCCCAACAGATTTGCTTTTGTGGCAGTTGTTGCCTGTTGTAAGCTTCTGTACCCTAGTTGGGTTGATTGTTGATCCATCATTCAGAGAGTTGTGATTTCCTTGATATCTATGATCTTTTGCCTCCCCGCAGATCTTTGCTTTTCAGCATATAGATCTTCAGCAAATTGGTTTTCTTGGATTTTTCTCTGGAAGTGTAGTACCGGGCGTTTGATTCCTGGACCCTGTTTGTGTTAGATATGTCTGTTTTTTCAGCATTCATCAAACATAAATCACGCATATTCATGTATACTTTCAACATTCAGATATTCATGTTGCATTTTTGCCATATATCTTTTGTTTGTTGTTCCCTGCTAATGGTAATGTAGATCTCTTTATAGATCTCCCCAAGCAGATGTCGGGTGTTTAAATCTCTCGATTTAGAGTCAGCCCCATAAGCAGAAAGTGTTTGTCTTTCCTTCTGCAGTTCCCCACTGAGATATATCCTCGTGGATGACGGTTTCTTCCGTTTCCTCCCAACACATATATTGGGATGGATCTTCCTATTGAGTTATATCCTCAAAGGACGAGTTTTGATTCAGTTTGCCTTTTTGGTTTGATCCTGAATTGGCATTTTTCAACTGTTTCTTGTGCTTCCCTGTGGAATAAATGAATGAATTGCCCAGTAACTGGCAATAATTCTTTTTATCCCCAGCGGAATCTTTTGGGCCTCTACCCTTATACCGGTAGTTATAAGTCCTTTGTTCCCTCTTCTTGGCGGAATTTGTGGTTATATACCTTTTATTCCTCAGCAAGAGTCGTTGGTTTTCTACCCAGTAGTCGGTAGTCGTAAATCCTAGTTTTTCTGCTCCTCAGCAGTTTGTGGTTTGCTATAAACCCTATTTTTGTTTCCCGTGCGGATTTGTGATTCTTTCCTTCCCCACGTAGAGAATTGTTGGTTTTCTACCCTGTATTCGGTAGATGTAAACCCTATCTTTTTATCCTCATCAGAGTTGTTGGCCACTACCCAGTATTCGATAGTCGTAAGTCCTATCTCTTTTCCCCTAGCAGAGGTAACCTTTGTGGTTCATTCTGGTTGATGGTGGATTTTGTGGTTTTCTACCCCGTATTCGGTAGTTGTAAATCCTATGTTGTTGCGGTTTTATCCCCGATGGAGTATGCGCCTCTTTGTGGAATAAGTTGAATAATTGCTCAGTATTCGGCAATCGTTCACCCTATTCCCAGCTGAGTCTTTGGTTTTTTACCCAGTAGTCGGTAGTGGTAAAACTCTCGTTTCCTCAGCCAGAGTGTTGGTATTCTACCCTGTATTCGGTAGTTGTAAACCCTAATTTCTCTCCTTTGCAGAGTTAACCTTGTTGTCCATCCTAACCGATGATGGTTACTCTTTGTGGTTATCTTCATTCAATATTCGATGTTGATATTCCCTCCTTGCTTCTGGGTAATTGTCGTTTGCTAGCAATTTTATTCCTGATCGCTCGACTGTGTGAGTCGAGAATGGGATACAAACTGCAAGTGCACAGTTCTATCGCGTAGTTTTAAAAGATATCGATCCCACAGGGACTTATGAATCGATATACCGTTATCTAAGGTTACTACGTAAATCTAAGGTGAAAATGTTTGATTTTTTGGGGAAAAACTAAGAGCTAAACTAAGATCTAGATTAAATATTAATAAAACGGATATCGGTATGTAGTTCGTCAGAACTAGGGAATCAAGTCTTTGTCGGTTTCTTGGTTTTAAAATAAATCGTTTCGGTTAACTTTATTGGTTAAAGGTTTTATCTCAAACTCTCGCTCTGTTGAATAAACCATGATTTTATATTAATGTAGCTGTCACTTATAATTAAGTCAAAAATCATATTTTGAAAACAATAAAGTTGCAGAAACTCTTTTTAAGAAAATACTGACCGTTTTAAACACCCTTATCTCAAACTCTCGCTCTGTTGACTTAGGTTATATAATCAAATCCAAATGCTTAACTCTCGTCCTCACATTCAATCTTTAAAAATACTTTTTGGAAAAGGTCAGAATTTAATTAACTCTAAAACTTGCTCTCGCCCTGATCTAGAATTAATGCCTAACTTACACTGTCCAGTTAAAACCTCAAACTCTCGCTCTATTGATTTTAACTTCTTTATGTCCTTTACTTTTGTAAAAAATCTTGTTATTAAACCTGTAAGTTGAGACCGTAAAAAGATTGATTTCAATTTTAAGTTTAGATAGACCGACTCAGTCTTGATCCCTTATTCTGCTTACTTTACATACCGATACCTAGGCGAATTAGCCAGACATGCTAAATAAACAAGAATATATATCATGCATAAACAGACTCATTCCAGGCATATAATATAGATAAATAATAAAACAAAATATTAAATAATGATTAAAGAACCTGGTTGCGTAATACAATAGTCTTGAACACTCCACCACAAGCCGGTAGGATTTGTTCTTCGATTCTTCAATTAAACAATAAATTAAACCAAGGAAATAAAACTAGAATCTAACGTAAGGTTAGATCCGATAAAGAGTTGCACAATAGTTTCCGGTGTAGAAGCTATTATGCGAAAAATATCTAAATGCCAAAAAGGGAAAGGTAAATTGCAAGGGAAAAAGAATGTAGAACTTGCAGAAGAAATAAATAAAATAAACAATGTTAAGTGCTGGAAAAGAAAAATAAGCAAAAGCGTGAAAAGAAAAATGGGCAGAGCTTCGGCAATCTGAGCGTGAAAAAACCGGAGGTGGAACTTCCCAATTAGCTGCTATTTATACAGCTGCTGGTGTAACTGCTTTCCAAGGGTTTCCGTATGCGCGGTCTTTTCGTTCCGAGGGTTAAGCGTGCGTGGAAATAGCTTTCAACGTGGTCAGTTGAGTTCCTAGTGCCAAAAATAGGGGAATGGTGTGACGTCCGTCACACCATGTGTGACGCTCGTCACAAGAGTGTGCTTAGTGTGACGCTCATCACAACCTTTGTGACGCCCGTCACAGGCATAACGTGCGCTTTCTTTGGGCTGGGCTTTGTCTTTGTTATTTGTTTCCTTTTTATTCCTTTTTACACCTCCTTTTCTTCCTTTTTCACTTTTGCTTCAAAATGGATGCCTGACATAAATAGAAAGGAAAATACCGCATAATATCTGATAAAATGAGATAAATTAAAGTAAATGATAATATAATCTAATTGAATTAAGTCCTAAAATGTGATATAATTTCAAGTTATCAAACTCCCCCATACTTAGATCTTTGCTTGTCCTCAAGCAAAATACAGTATAGAAATCGTTTTAAAATTTTAGCCAGATGAAATTTCAAACACACATCAATTCGTAATAGGTTGCAAGTGGATTTTGTTTAGAAGCAACTTGAGTTAAATCTTGATATCAACAACTACCGTCACAACCTGCCTTGTGCAAATCAGTTCAAGTACCCTATTATAGCTATCCTAGTTCCTTTACTCTTATTTCACCCGTTTTCATTCTAGCGAAATCACATTAAGCCCTTTATCTTTTCGCGCACATAGTGGAGTAACCGGTTAGTGATTATGATCCGCTTTTAGCTAGAAGTTCTGGTACATAAGTCGGATAACTTCGTTATTCAGTCCATTGCAAATTGTGGGGGATCGAACCGTAGTCCGCCCTACCGAGTTCAGTACCAGATACCTACTGAACCAACTCATAATGGATTTTTCATATTGTGTTTTTGCATGATCTGCAACCTTTAGATTAAATGATCTGGTAAGGATAACCTAATTTAATCAGTGCATTTCCTGATATATTCATATATTTTATGTTACTTTGGGGATCATTCACTTATATTCATCGGCTCTCCACGTAGTTTGCTATTAAGATGGTGCTGACTTCTCGTATAAACTACTCGGGGTTACTATAAAACTAAAAGTTCAAGGGATTGGTATAATAGGTACTTATCCCGATCTAACATGTTGAGGTTCTCAGAGCGTTGTTATGGTAATGATTTTTTGTCTTGATTTCACTCAAGTTTTATGAGGTAAGCAACCTTTATACTTATTGGGTGTGTTAAAATTTTTTTTTTTTTTTTTTTTTTTTGTTATGGCTCAAGAAAATTGAGGGAATAGATAATATAAATTTTCACACTCTTAACTTAAAATTATAATATTTTTTTTTTTTTTTTTTTTTTTTTTTATAAATAATAATTAAAGGGAAATAACAATGAAAGGGAAAATAACATACTTGAAAAATGGAAATAGGAAGAACAAGTTTTCCCCCCCATACTTAAATTAAACATTGTCCCCAATGTTTTAAGGAAATGAAATACAATATGGAAAGGAAAAAGAAACTACAACTAAGGTTGTCTTCCGCCTCTGGTTCTTGGACCTGGTGATCTCTGACGTAAGTCTAAGTTGTCGAACCTGCTGAACAACTCAGTAAACCGCTGGTCGGTTATGGCATTCCTAGCATCCTGTTGCTGTTGCATTTGATGCATCATCTGCAGCATTTCGACATTCTGTGCCTGCATGCCATCGATAGCATCCATAATGTCGTTGTTGGTTGCAGGCCTTCTTCGTCGACGACGTTGGGAGGATGGGCCAGTTGTATTGCCGGAAGGGTTGAGCGGGACTGACTGTTGTGTAGGCGGATGATCACCTTGTTCCATTTCTTCAAACTCATCTGTTTGCGGGTTTGTTTGTGAAGGCTCGGTGGTTTCAGGAGCGTTTAGATCATAGAGGTGGCGGTCGGGGTTTGTGACATCAGTGAGGGCAGTATTTGGTAGAACAACGCTTGGGACTGCCTGGTTGTTCACCATAAGATAATATCCTCCGTCTACTCTGTTCTTAATCAAGCGGCTAGATCGACAGTAGCTGATATCCATAGATAGGGGAGGTAGGGATTCTAAAGTTTGGAGTTTATCCCCTAGGTTTAGGCCAAGTGCGATGGTGGTTATTAATCCACCAATTATAAAAGGTTGCCGGCCTCTAGCACATAAGGTGCGGATGTGATGAAATAGAAAGGAGGCGGCGTTTACCTGAGTATCTGGTTCGAAGACGCACTGGAGGAAAAATAGTTCCTTTGAGTTGACCTTGCTGTTGTTTGGCCTTCCAAAAATTGTGTTTTGCAAGATGCGGATAAAGTACCGGATAGTGGGGTTATGTATATGGGAGAGAAGGAGCTCTTCCCAGTTGTAGGTATCTATACCGGAAATTTTCTTAAAAAGGCCGAAAACACCAACTGTGTTCCAGTTTGAGGTTGGAGGGATTCTGGCATGCAGCAGACTTTCTGTGGGAAATTGTAGCATGGTACTCAATTGGTTTTGGGTTAGAGAGTACTCGGTGTTAAACATACGGAAGGTTGCCGTACCGGTTAGAAATTCGTCTTCACCGGCGGGGGTGGTGTAGTCGTAGGAACTTAAGAATTCTAAGGTTAGGGATGGGTAGGTGGGTTGATTATGGGTGCAAAGGAAGGTTAGGTTGGCTTGACGGAGCATCCATTCGATACCTTGGAGTAAGCCTAATTGTTGTAAACAAGGTAAATCGGGGTACCTGGTGGAAACGACGCCTCGCTGTTGGAAACGCTCGAATTGCTCCCTCTGATAATTGTCATCTACGGATCGGAAGATGATATTTCCGAAATTTTGATTTCCCGCCATTGTGATGAATTTTGAAGGGGTGATTTGGAAAGAAAAAGAAATGTATTTGATAGGAGAGAATTGTTTTGTGGTGAATGAAGGAAGGTTTGGTGGGTATTTATAGGAGAAGAATTTGGAAGGTGAAAAGAAAAAGTGGTTGGAAAGTTATTAAGTGTGGTTAAATGAAAATGAATGGGGAAGGTAAAAAGTTAAAGGTGTAACGTTCGTCTCCAACGGCTCCTTAACGTTCACTAGTCTCAGGAGTGTTACGCTCGTCACAGGGGTGTGACGCTCGTAACAGGCACTAAGCGTGCCGTCCGTTATGGATAGTGTGACGCTCGTCACACATTCCTTTTTGGAAAGGCTTAGTGGCGCTTCACAGAATTACTTGTAGCGTATTTTAATGTTTTGTTTTGCTTATGATCAGTTTAGTATGCAGTTTAATTTATTGTGCACGCTTAATCTGCTTGTATAGTAATAATTCATAGGAAGCAACAGTAGAGCATAATAGCTTTTGCATAATAAAATTAAATAAACAACTTCGATAAAAATTGATCATAATGTAATACAGGAAAGGAAAACAATGAAATGAAATAGAAATAAACATGAATTCAAATAACATTAATGAAAAATCTAATTTAAAACTAAATAACTTAGGAAAGTAACTAAACTCTATCCCTCTGTACGATCTCTGGCCGGTGGAGCAAAAGAGTTAACATGATGTAGCAACTCGTGAAACTGATTCGTCATACTGCTCATGTATCCTAGAACTTCGTCTCTCATGTTAGTAAATTCTCCTCTGAGGGCGTCTTGTTCTGACATCAAAGCTTCAATGGCGGTGTTATAATCAGTTCCGGGCATATGATGTCGGAGGTCAGGTATGGCTGATTCTTCGGTCGGAACAGGCTGAGGAGGAGGGTCAATATCATGATAGCCGGATGGTGTCTGAGGGTCAGATTCAGCATGAGAGATCTGGTCAACATAATTCTCATAGTCATCACAAATCTCATAATCCTGGATGGATTCAGTGGATCCAGCAGGAGTTGGGGTTTCATTCAGGTTATAGAGCCAGTTCCTTTGGTTATGAACACTAGTCCTAGGATCGGGCATGGTGAATAGGCAGAGAACCTGGTTATCAATAATAAGCTCAAACTCATCAGACCCTATGTTTGCTATAAACATAGTGTTGAAGAGGAAAGGTATACTCATAGTAGTAATGCCACAAAAAGGGCTAAGGTCAAGCATAGGCTGACGTAATCCAATAGCATTACCTATCATAGTTATCAAACCGCCTATTCTAATGGGTGCTCGCTCATCCTGGATAAGGTGGTCCAAATTAGCTAACATAAAAGTAGCACCGTTTACTGGACGGTTCTGGGAAGCACAGAATATGATGAAGAGTTCATCACGTGAAACTGAAGTACTATTTGGCTTCTTCCCAAATAAAGTGTGGGTTAGGATCTTATGGAAATAGCGAAAAGCCGGGTTATGTATGTTTCCAGAGAGAAACTCATGTTCTTCGGGCTCATCATTTCCAGTCAGCTTACCCCAAAAGTGTTCAAGCTCTCTATATTCAAAAAGTTCTTCCTGGCTTACAGTGAATGTATCAAAGGAGGTAGGAAAACCCAAAAGGTTGGTAAAGTCTCTAATATTAAATTGGTACTCCATATTGAACATTCTGAACTGGATAAAACCTCTGCTAATTCCTTTTCCATGGTTGGGTAGATAGATTAGTGAGCTAAGGAATTCTAGTGTGAGTCTCCGGTAGGTGGTGAAATGTCTCAGAATAGGGGATGTCTCCCATCCTATCTGATTCAGCAAATACAGGACACTCTGTCTCAGTCCAAGGGCAGTCATAGCCCAATCATCAGCATATAAACTAGGTAGCATCTCTCTAGCGGCTAGTTCTTCAAACTTTTGTTTCTGAGCCATTCCTCTGAACTTGATACCCATACGATCAAAATGTCCCATCTGGTTAGTGTTAGCTAGAGAAAAGAAAACATGAGTTTAAGTCAGGATTTGGCCAAATGCCGAAAGAAGAAAAGATTATTATTATTATTTATTTATTTTTATTTATTTTTTTTTTGAATAAATCAAGAATGAATACTAAACAGAAATTAAAAGAATAATTAAGAAAGAAATAGGGGAATGATAATAATAGAATAATAAAATAACAAATTAGTTTGTGGGTTGTCTCCCACTAAGCGCTTTGTTTAAATGTCGCAAGCTCGACAAAGAAACTGTTAAATATAATCTATAGATCCTGGGGGCGTTTCGTCTAAGTGTAGGATTTGCGAATCCTCGTTGGTTTCCGCATAGTGATAGTGTTTCAGACGTTGCCCGTTTACGGTGAACGGTTCTGTAGATTGTCCTTTTATTTCTACCGCTCCACTGGGAAAGATTTTAGTGATATGAAAAGGCCCTGACCATCTGGATCGTAGTTTTCCCGGAAATAACTTTAGTCTAGAGTTAAATAAAAGTACTGCGTCGCCTTGCTTGAAGATTTTCCTTGATATACGCTTGTCATGCCATTGTTTTGTTCTTTCTTTATAGATTCTGGCATTTTCATAGGCGTCTCTTCTGAGTTCCTCTAATTCGTTTATGTCAAGGATTCTCTTTTCACCGGCGGCTTTATAATTCAAATTTAGGTTTCTAATAGCCCAATAGGCTTTATGTTCTAATTCTACCGGGAGGTGACAGGATTTTCCATAAATGAGCTTAAATGGGGTCGTCCTAATGGGGGTTTTATAAGCAGTTCGGTAAGCCCACAAAGCTTCTGGTAATTTCAATGACCAATCTTTCCTTGAAGTGGCTACCGTTTTTTCTAGTATTTGCTTGATTTCTCTGTTAGATACTTCCACTTGTCCACTGGTTTGAGGGTGGTAAGGTGTTGCTATCCTATGTCTCACTCCGTATTTAAATAGTAGTTTTTCGAGTACCTTGGATATAAAGTGTGATCCACCATCACTGACTACTATTCTTGGGATGCCAAATCTCGGAAATATTATATTTTTAAAGAGTCTAGTTACTACTCGGGTGTCATTTGTTGGAGAAGCTACAGCTTCGATCCATTTTGATACGTAGTCAACTGCCACGAGTATGTATTTGTTACCGAAAGAGGATGGGAAAGGTCCCATGAAGTCTATCCCCCACACGTCAAAAATCTCTACTTCCAAAATACCTTTTTGTGGCATCTCGTCACGTCTAGATATGTTTCCCGTGCGTTGACATCTGTCACACTCCTTAATAGCCGCATGTACGTCCTTCCATATAGTTGGCCAATAAAAGCCAGCTTGTAGGATTTTAGAGCAGGTCTTGGATGTACTTGTGTGTCCACCATAAGGAGCGGAGTGACAGTGTTGGATTATATTTTCTACCTCTTCTTCGGGTATACATCGACGGAAAATACCATCGGGGCCTCTTTTGAAAAGTAAGGGATCATCCCAGTAATAGTGTTTTATGTCGTGGAAGAATCGTTTCTTCTGCTGGTAAGATAAAGTAGGTGGAACTATTCCGGCAGCTAAATAATTGACTAGATCAGCGTACCATGGTGTGACAGATATAGCTAAGGTGGTTTCTACTTGCATGTCGGAGTTGTTCTCTTCCAAAGTAGCTATAAGTTTATCATACGAGAAATCATCATTAATTGATGTTCTTTCCGGTTCAAGGTTCTCAAGTCTAGAGAGGTGGTCTGCTACTACGTTTTCAGTTCCTTTCTTGTCCTTGATTTCTAAGTCGAATTCTTGTAGTAACAAGATCCATCTTAGGAGTCTAGGTTTAGCATCCTTTTTTGTTAAAAGGTACCTGATAGCAGCGTGATCGGTGTAGACTATTATTTTGGCTCCTACCAAGTAAGAACGAAATTTATATCCAGTGCGAATACCACTGCTAGGAGTTCTTTCTCGGTAGTGGCGTAATTCATTTGCGCTTCATCCAGGGTTCTGCTTGCGTAATATATAACGTGAAGCTTTTTATCCTTCCTTTGTCCTAAAACAGCTCCTACAGCATAATCACTGGCATCGCACATTATTTCGAATGGTTCATTCCAGTCTGGTGTCTGCATAATGGGTGCTGAGATCAATGCTTGTTTAAGAGTTTGAAATGCTTTTAAACAGTTATCGTCGAATATGAATTCAGCATCTTTCATCAATAGTCCGGTTAGAGGTTTAGTTATCTTAGAGAAGTCTTTGATGAATCGTCGGTAAAAACCGGTGTGTCCTAAAAAGCTTCGTACTTCTCTCACGGTCCTTGGGGGTTGAAGATTTTCGATTACCTCTATTTTGGCTTTGTCTACTTCAATTCCTCTGTTCGAGATGATGTGTCCTAAAACAATTCCTTCTTGTACCATAAAGTGGCACTTTTCCCAATTAAGTACTAAGTTTACTTTTACACATCGCTCAAGAACTCTTTCCAGGTTTTCAAGGCATTCTTCGAAACTTTGTCCGTATACAGAAAAGTCATCCATAAATACTTCCATGATGTTTTCGAGAAAGTCGGCGAATATTGCCATCATGCATCTTTGAAAAGTTGCAGGGGCATTACACAGACCAAACGGCATTCGTCTATAAGCGAAGGTACCAAAAGGGCATGTGAACGTTGTCTTTTCTTGGTCATCAGGGTGAATTGGTATTTGAAAGAAGCCTGAATAACCGTCTAGATAACAGAAATGTGAATGTTTTGCTAATCGTTCTAACATTTGGTCAATGAATGGTAAAGGAAAATGATCTTTTCGGGTTGCTTTGTTTAGTTTCCTATAATCAATGCACATTCTCCATCCCGATTCGATTCGTTTAGTTATAGTTTCCCGTTTTTCGTTTTCAATAACGGTTATGCCTCCTTTCTTTGGTACAACGTGTACAGGACTAACCCATTTGCTATCAGATATAGGATATATAATACCTGCTTCCAATAACTTGGTTATTTCTTTCTTTACTACCTCACTCAGGATCGGGTTTAGTCTTCTCTGGTGTTCCCTAGAGGTTTTACAGTCTTCTTCTAACATGATGCGGTGCATACAAATAGAAGGGCTTATTCCTTTAAGATCGGTGATGTGGTATCCTAGTGCGGTTGGATATTTCCTTAAGATATGTAAGAGTTTTTCTGTTTCGAGTCTTCCTAGATCTGCATTAACTATCACAGGTCGTTCAAGTTCTAAGTCTAGGAATTCATATCTCAGATTTTTGGGAAGTGTTTTCAAATCAGGGGTTGGTTTGTTAAGACATTGCGTAGGGTCCGGTGTTATTGCTAAGCATTGTTTAGATTTGTCTTCTAAAAGATAGTCTGATGCTTTGTCTTCTCCTAACTCTGCTTCTTTTATGCATTCATCGATGATATCCATGAAGTAACATGTATCTTCTATTGCAGGTGCTTTCAAGAATTGGGAAAGAATGAATTCAATTTTCTCTTCACCTACTTCGAAGGTGAGTCGTCCTCGTTTTACGTCTATGCTTGCACCGACAGTTGCTAAGAATGGTCTTCCTAGTATAATGGGTGTAATATCATCTTCTCTAATGTCCATAATTGTAAAGTCGGTGGGAATGTAAAACTGACCTATGCGTACGGGAACGTTTTCAAGGATTCCTACAGGATATTTGATGGAACGATCTGCTAGTTGCACGGACATTTTGGTTGGTCTTAATTCTCCCATTTCCAGTTTCTTACATATGGATAAAGGCATAACGCTAATTCCGGCTCCTAAATCGCATAAGGCTTTGCCGATGACAAATTTTCCTATGTGACAGGGTATAGAGAAACTACCCGGATCCTTGAGTTTAGGTGGCATGTTTTGGATTATAGCGCTACATTCGGCAGGGAGTGTAACGGTTTCGCTATCCTCAAGTTTCCTCTTATTAGAAAGAATTTCTTTTAAGAATTTAGCATATGAGGGCATCTGCGTAATAGCTTCGGTGAACGGAATTGTAACGTTTAATTGTTTAAGGAGATCAACAAATTTTCTAAATTGGCTCGCATCTTTGGTTTTAACAAGCCTTTGAGGGTAAGGTATAGGTGGTTTGTAAGGTGGTGGAGGTACATAAGGTTCCTTCTTTTCTAGGGTTTCCTTATTTCTCTCTTCCTTTTCCTTAGGTTCACTTTCCTCAGTTGATTTCTTAGGGTTTTGGTTTTCTATCCTTGGATCAGACGGTCCTTCCACTTCCGTTCCACTTCTTAATATAATTGCATGAGCTTGGCTTCTCGGATTAGGTTGGGGCTGTCCAGGGAATGTACCAGTTGGGGCAGCAGTAGGTGCTTGTTGTTGAGCTACTTGAGATATTTGTGTTTCCAGCATTTTGTTATGGGTAGCCAAGGCATCTACTTTGCTTGCTAGTTGTTTAAGTTGTTCGCCAGTATGTATGTTCTGGTTTAAGAAATCTTTATTGGTTTGTTGTTGGGAAGCTATAAAGTTTTCCATCATGATTTCCAAGTTGGATTTTCTAGGGGTATTATTGTTAGGTATGGATGGATTCGGTTTCTGATATCCCGGAGGTATAGATGGGGCTTGATTTGGAGACTGTCCAGGTGCGTATAAAGCATTATTACTCTTATATGAAAAGTTTGGATGGTTCTTCCAATTTGGGTTATAGGTATTCGAATAGGGGCTTCCTTGAGCATAGTTTACTTGCTCTGCTTGGATTCCAGTCAAGAGTTGACATTCCGCAGGAGTGTGGCCTTGGATTCCACAGACCTCGCAATTCTGAGTTATAGCAACCACGGCGGCTGGAGGTGATACGTTTAAACTTTCAATTTTCTGGACCAAAGCATCCACTTTTGCATTAACGTGATCAAGGTTACTTATCTCGTACATGCCAGTTTTCGGTTGAGGTTTTTCCACCGTTGTTCGTTCGGTTCCCCACTGATAGTGGTTTTGGGCCATGCTCTCGATAAGCTGGTAAGCATCAGCATAAGGTTTGTTCATTAGTGCACCACCTGCAGCGGCGTCTATTGTTAACCTTGTATTGTATAAGAGGCCATTATAAAATGTGTGAATTACTAACCAGTCTTCCAAACCATGGTGTGGGCAAAGTCTCATCATGTCTTTGTATCTTTCCCATGCTTCGAAAAGAGACTCGTTGTCTTTCTGTTTAAATCCGTTTATCTGGGCTCTTAACATAGCTGTTTTGCTTGGCGGAAAATATCGGGCAAGAAAAACTTTCTTCAACTCGTTCCATGTGGTGACTGAGTTGGAAGGGAGAGATTGAAGCCATCTTCTAGCGCTGTCTCTTAATGAGAAAGGAAAAAGACGAAGTCGAATTGCCTCTGATGTGACACCATTAGCTTTAACAGTATCAGCGTATTGGACAAATACGGATAAATGAAGGTTTGGATCTTCGGTAAGATTTCCAGAGAATTGGTTCTGTTGCACAGCCTGCAACAGCGAAGGTTTTAGTTCGAAGTTGTTTGCTTCGATTGCGGGTGGAGCAATACTTGAATGCGGTTCATCTTGCGATGGAGCGGCGTAATCTCTAAGAGCACGAGCTGGTTCTGCCATCTCGGTTAAAGAAGGAAGATCTTTGAGATCAGGAAAGTCTATAGGAGGGAGATTGTTTGCAGCACGATATTCCCGAATTCGTCGTAAGACTCGGAGATATAGTTCGATATCGTTGATTCGTAAATAGAGCGGTTCGCCTTGTGAGCGAGTGCGTGGCATACAAATCAACGAAAGAAAGAATAGAAGAAAAAGAAACCTTAGTCTCTACAGCGTAACGGAAGAGTTACGATATCGATTAAATAAAAGTCCCCGGCAACGGCGCCAAAAACTTGATCGCTCGACTGTGTGAGTCGAGAATGGGATACAAACTGCAAGTGCACAGTTCTATCGCGTAGTTTTAAAAGATATTGATCCCACAGGGACTTATGAATCGATATACCGTTATCTAAGGTTACTACGTAAATCTAAGGTGAAAATGTTTGATTTTTTGGGGAAAAACTAAGAGCTAAACTAAGATCTAGATTAAATATTAATAAAACGGATATCGGTATGTAGTTCGTCAGAACTAGGGAATCAAGTCTTTGTCGGTTTCTTGGTTTTAAAATAAATCGTTTCGGTTAACTTTATTGGTTAAAGGTTTTATCTCAAACTCTCGCTCTGTTGAATAAACCATGATTTTATATTAATGTAGCTGTCACTTATAATTAAGTCAAAAATCATATTTTGAAAACAATAAAGTTGCAGAAACTCTTTTTAAGAAAATACTGACCGTTTTAAACACCCTTATCTCAAACTCTCGCTCTGTTGACTTAGGTTATATAATCAAATCCAAATGCTTAACTCTCGTCCTCACATTCAATCTTTAAAAATACTTTTTGGAAAAGGTCAGAATTTAATTAACTCTAAAACTTGCTCTCGCCCTGATCTAGAATTAATGCCTAACTTACACTGTCCAGTTAAAACCTCAAACTCTCGCTCTATTGATTTTAACTTCTTTATGTCCTTTACTTTTGTAAAAAATCTTGTTATTAAACCTGTAAGTTGAGACCGTAAAAAGATTGATTTCAATTTTAAGTTTAGATAGACCGACTCAGTCTTGATCCCTTATTCTGCTTACTTTACATACCGATACCTAGGCGAATTAGCCAGACATGCTAAATAAACAAGAATATATATCATGCATAAACAGACTCATTCCAGGCAGATAATATAGATAAATAATAAAACAAAATATTAAATAATGATTAAAGAACCTGGTTGCGTAATACAATAGTCTTGAACACTCCACCACAAGCCGGTAGGATTTGTTCTTCGATTCTTCAATTAAACAATAAATTAAACCAAGGAAATAAAACTAGAATCTAACGTAAGGTTAGATCCGATAAAGAGTTGCACAATAGTTTCCGGTGTAGAAGCTATTATGCGAAAAATATCTAAATGCCAAAAAGGGAAAGGTAAATTGCAAGGGAAAAAGAATGTAGAACTTGCAGAAGAAATAAATAAAATAAACAATGTTAAGTGCTGGAAAAGAAAAATAAGCAAAAGCGTGAAAAGAAAAATGGGCAGAGCTTCGGCAATCTGAGCGTGAAAAAAACCGGAGGTGGAACTTCCCAATTAGCTGCTATTTATACAGCTGCTGGTGTAACTGCTTTCCAAGGGTTTCCGTATGCGCGGTCTTTTCGTTCCGAGGGTTAAGCGTGCGTGGAAATAGCTTTCAACGTGGTCAGTTGAGTTCCTAGTGCCAAAAATATAGGGGAATGGTGTGACGTCCGTCACACCATGTGTGACGTCCGTCACACCATGTGTGACGCTCGTCACAAGAGTGTGCTTAGTGTGACGCTCGTCACAACCTTTGTGACGCCCGTCACAGGCATAACGTGCGCTTTCTTTGGGCTGGGCTTTGTCTTTGTTATTTGTTTCCTTTTTATTCCTTTTTACACCTCCTTTTCTTCCCTTTTTCACTTTTGCTTCAAAATGGATGCCTGACATAAATAGAAAGGAAAATACCGCATAATATCTGATAAAATGAGATAAATTAAAGTAAATGATAATGTAATCTAATTGAATTAAGTCCTAAAATGTGATATAATTTCAAGTTATCAATTCCCAGCAAGTCCTTGCGGATAGTTGCTATTTATGCAATTCATCCCCAGCGGGTCATCTTTCACTTACCCTTTTGCTTGGTAATGATTGTTGCTCCCTTTGATCGGTCATCTTTATATACCTAGTTTGGTATCCCGATGCCCTTCTTTTCGGTCGATTTATCCTTCATTAACCCAGTAATCGGTTGTGGGTAATCTTCCATGCGAGTATACTATCCACGTTCTGACGGTAATGGATAATATGTCTCATGCACTCTTCAGTCGAAGCCTGTTGTGTTTCCCCAGTCGAGTAAGATTCGTTTTTCCTTTTGTGGAATCGAATATTTGATATGTCTCTTGGATAATTGCCGGATGCTTGCAATTTATCCCCTGTGAGTTATCTTTCGTATACCCTGTTGTTGTTGGTAATGATTGTCTCTCTTTTTGGTTGGTCACCTATTATATACCCAGTAACCGGTATCTCTGGTGTCTCTTCCTTTCGAGTATATTATTCACGTTCTGACGGTAATGAATAATATATCTCATTCGCTCTTTCGTTGGAATCCTTTGTTGATTTTCCCCAGCGGAGTAAGATTCGTATTCTTTGTAGAATCGAATATCCATCCTTTCGGATGATGAGTGTTTTGGCATATATACCAATTCACGATTTCGGTAGGTCACCTATTATATACCCGGTAACCGGTATCCCTGGTGTTTCCTTCCATGCGAGTATATGTTCTACGTTCTGACGGTAATAGATAATATATCTCATGCGAGAATACTATCCATGTTCTGACGGTAATGGATATTATATCTCATGCGCTCTTTGGGTTTGTGTCCCCAGCTGAGTAAGATTCGTTTTCCCGTTGTGGATTCGAATGTCCATCCTGTAAGTCGATTTGCTTTTTCAAGCCCTCCTTTCGAATGATGAGTGTTTTGGCATATATACCAATTCACGCTTTGGTCGGTCACCTATTATATACCCAGTAACTGGTACCCCTGGTGTTCCTTCCTTTCTGCTCCCAATTATGACCTTGGTCCCCTGTGGAGTCAGATTTTCCTGAGTTGATGTACCTTTTTCAGGTCTTTCTCAGATGTTTGGTTGATTGATATCTCTCACCCTTATACCGGTCTTAGATATTCATTCTTCCTGAGCTTGTTACCCTTATATCGGTAACACCTCATTCTTTGTTGCTTCCCCAGGAGAGTCTCTTTGTTAGACTTTCTCCAGTGGGGTTTCCTGTTGTGATTTTACCCTTTTGCTGTATTGGCGTTTTCCCCAATATATGCAGTTTTCCCCGGCAGGGAGGTTCTGTGTGAATCTTTTTCCCTAGTCCGAGTCCGGATTTTCATCCGAGGTATCCTTCGTGGATAGTTTGAGTCAGCTTGAGTCTTTCCAATGGATGTGTCTTCCTTTGGAATTCCTTTTTCCAGTTTGAGTCCTTCACGCCCCAGTGAGGTCTTTAGTCCAGTCGTGTCTTGTTCACACCGTGTCAGTTTTACCCTAATTCAAAGTCGTGTCCTGCTCACGCATTCTTCGTCGTTTTATTCTTATCCCCATGAGAGTCTTGTTAGAGTCTCTGTTCCTGGTGAGTATATTACTCCGATGGATCGTCTTTTCTTCTTTGTGGACCCATATTCCCCACAAAGATGATTTGTCTTTTGCATGCATACATCTGCATCATGAGGTCTCTTAGGGACCAAAATTTGTCTCATTACTGTTATTTAAGCCCATTCTACCGCGTCGAGATGAAGATTTCTAAACTTCATTTCTCCGGCTAGAATGACCTTAAATAGGGGCATCTGTAAGACCCCAATTTTGTCCCCAAGATCCCTCATGGCATCATATCATATCATATCATTGCCTCAAGGATCATTGTGCACCTTGCTTCCTTCCCTGTGGGTTGGTTATCTTTTTGAGAGTGGTTCTTGATCACCAAGCACGTTTTGCATTTGTATATCATTGCTTTTCCTTTTATCACTAACCAAAAGTACAAAATATGTCATCTAACCTTTGTCTTGCAGATGAAGCAATCAACAATCAAAGTAGTCAAAGGCATTCATTGAGCAATAGATGGTGGCCATTCTTGAGAATTTGGACCCCATAATCATTATCAAGAGTTCATATGAACCATGATATCATTTTGAATCAAAATCCCAAGTGGTAGAGGCTTGAATCTCATCAGAACAATTCCCAGTCAACTGAAGGCCTAGAAAGTCAACAGCCAAGTCAACTATTGGATTTGGAGGTGGGAAGTGATTAGAAATACTTCATTCATGTTCAAACAAGTCTCATTTGACATTTCAAACATCAACATTGAAGAAAATAAAGTCAGGTCAAAACTTTCCAAAAATAGAAAGTGACCTATAATTCAAATTTGCCAAAAATGGAAAGGTTTTAACCTACCTTCAACTTCAAATTACATCATCAAGAAAGCTTCAAATGAAATTTTGTTGAACATGAAAGTTGTAGATCTTTCTCTCCCATTTCCAAAAAGTCTAAGATCATCAATTTCTCATGTGTGGTTTAGGAGATATGATCAAAACATGGCAAAGTGTGTATGAAGATTCAAATGGGCATAACTTCTCAACCAAAACTCCAAATTGGATGGTTCTTCTAAATTCCAAATCTTGCATTACATGACATGCATTATCATCATATGAACATTTGCCATTTCACTTGATTTTTGGAGGGAAAATGTGAAGTTTAAAATTGGTGCATTATTTGAGCATTCTACCACTACCATTAGCTCCAAAACAAATTTTTAAGTGAAATTGAATCAAAACCCGTGCACTGTTCACCATGCATTCCCATGCATAAGGGTGAAAAGCCAAATTGCACAAACACCTCATTTTGCTAATTCCACTTAACCAATAGCTTAAACATGATTAGAAGGGTGATTAGCAGAGCATATATAAATAAAACCCTAATTGTTTTCAGCATAACAACAATCACAATTTCAGATCTAGATCTAGAACTCTCAAATTTTTCTTGCATTTTCTTCACATTGAATCCATTTCTATTGCTTGATCCTTGTTTATGAAGTGTTCTTGAGTAGTTTTGCACGTGGAAGCAAGAGGATTGGTGTTGTATGGAAGCATGCTCGAAGCTTTGAATGTCAATGGTGATTTCAGATTTTGGTGAATGCAAACACAATTGAGCTTCAATCTTCCTTCCAATCACCTCCATAATCATTGTAGAGGAACTGTAAAGCATTGCCAAGGCCTGTAGTACGCGAAATCCAGTTCTGCACTTCAAGAGGTCACAATTCGATTCTCTTATTTTTGAAATTCATTATGATATTGTTGAAGATCTTTGCATGCTGATGAATTTGAGCTTTGAATCATGAAAATCCATGCTGTTTTGAGTGAGATACGATAGATTGAAGTCTTGATGATGAACTTTTGATTTCTTTGATCCATGCGTGTTTTGATGTCTTTTACATGAAATAATTATGGATCCTTGATGTATATGACATGCTGATTCGAATGCTATGCTCATTTTTAATTTCTGGACACTTTGAGATTTTCTGGAAAAATTTGGATGAAGATCTTCATGATCTTCATCGTGTTCTTCATGTGTTCTTCATATTTCCAGATTACCTGCGAATTTTGTTGTGAAACGCATACGTCTTCCTGCGGATTTTGCCACGAGTTCGTCATGATTACATGCGGATTATTTGAAATGCCATGCATGCGCGCGCTAGGGCTTGAGTATGAAACGCTGTCGTTTTAAGCTAGCGCGCATTTTCAAATTTGGCTGTGGTTCGATTCCTGGCAGATGTGTTATTTCAAATTGCCTTGTGTTTTCTCTTTTCCCTCCATGATTTCATACCATGCTTCACATCATTTTTTTTAATTTTTCATCATCTTTCAAAATTCATATATAATTGAAAAATCATCCAAAAATTATGAGGTTTTTTGCATCGCATTCCTTATTTTGTCTATTATTTTTTGATCATATTTCCATAAATTGTGCTTGGCTGGATTTCATTTTGTGCTAGGGAATGTGAACATGTATCCATTTTGTACCTTGCCTGGCTATATCATTTGTGAAATGCTGGTTGTTAATCCAATGAACCTGAAAATTTGCATGATGAAACTAGACACATTGCCTGACATTTTGGTGTTGATTTGGTATTTTTACCATTTATCATTTCTGTTTTATGATCATGTTAATTTGGTGTGACAATGTGTGTCACACCTTTGCTTGTCCAACTTATGTGATGTGTTTTCCTTGCCAAATGAATTCCAATTGTCCTGATTTTTTATGTGATGCTTGATATGGATGCTGTGAATGAGCATGAATTTTCTTGGAATAATTTGAATCATTTCTGATTTAATTGAGATTTTTCATTCTGGTTGATCACATTTGAGCTTTAAATTTTCCTTGAACTTCAATTGATCATGAAATGCTTTTGATATATGATATTGATGTGAGACCTTTTGGATTGTTTTAAGATGTGTTTGAAGTTGATTCATGTTAATTTTCAGCTTCTGTTTTGAATTTTTTATCCATCTTTGACCTAGTGGTTTGCCTCTCACATTTGAGCTTTGATTTCAGGTTGAACATCCAAGTTCCATAGTTGTTGATGCTCCATCATTTGAGCATTGATGTTTGCCTTTGATTACTAATCTTTGTGTGTTTTGTAGGTTGATGTTGACTCATTTGAGTTTGACCTTTGGCTTGCACATTGTGAACCTTGTCTGTTTGTCTGATATTAACTGTTGGTTATTTGTCTGTATAGTTGTACTGATTTGTTTGATGTTTCCACAGGTACATAAGTTGCTTTAAGTTCATTTTGAACTTGCTTTTGCTTGGTTGCTTAACCACTTAGGTATAACCTCTCTTCTTCATGTAGTCTGGAAGACCTGTCCTGTTATGTGGGCAGGCACCTGTCTGAAGTCCTCCTTAAGAGGCAATGCTTGTGATTGTTTATCTTTTGTGCCAAGCAGGAAAAGTCCTCTCATGAGGCAATTGGTAGATAAAAGAGATGTGTAATCCATCTCCTACTATTTAGTGTGTCATCCACTTTGCTCACACAATGTGTTGATGCATTGTGGATATTAACCCAAGATCTTATAGAGTCTACTTGTGGAGAAGAGTTCCCACTTTCTGAACTCCCACACCTTCTATTATTTAAAGCTCTCCTTGACCAAGGATAAGAGCTATGAGGCACACCCCTCATCTCCATTTCATCTGCTTCACCCTAACTCTCAATGTTAGGGTTAAGAGCTCATATTACCCTATTCCAGTTGACTGTAAAGTCTAACCTTGTTTGAGCCTTATTGCTTGTATATAGTGTGTTCTAACTGACTTGATTGTCTGCTTACTTGATTCATCTGTGCATATTTGCTTGAGTGTGCCTTTGTGCATTTATCATCAACATTTGTATATCATTTCATAAACTTTGCTTTATAGCATTTTGCTTTGACCATGGAGGAGACAAGCATAAGTCCATTACTTGGCAGTTGTTCCTATGATATGGTAGGAGACTAGTATAAGTCCATTGATTGGCATCTGGTATCATTGTTTCTTTGTTTTAGGAGATTGGTATAAGTCCATTTATTGGCATCTGATATCCATATTTGTTTTAGGAGATTGGTGTAAATCCATTGATTGGTATCCGGTATCCACCTTTGTTTGAGAGATTGGAATAAGTCCATTGATTGGCATCCGGTATCCATTTGCTTTGTTTATTTGCTTATTGCTTGTTGCCTATTCCAAAGGAATCACTTGGATCATCTACATATGATTTCAAGAGGTGAACATCTAAGAAGTTTTACTTCCTCACCCTCCCACCTTTTGTTTCCTTAAACCTACATTTGCATGTTAATCCAAACTTGAAAACTATTGTGCAAACATTTTGACATGATTTCAAATTAGAAACCTAGGCTTTAGGCCTTTGATTTTTCAAACTCCATTTCATAATACTTCTTTTGAATTGAATTCTAATCATACTTTGACCATCTTTTGTGAATAAATCCTAATTGGTTAATTTCACTCATTCAAATTATTTTTGTGGCTTTGTCCATTCTTGATAAGTTTTCATACATTAGCCATTGGTTTGATTTATCCTAGTTGGTTGATGTTAATCTCACCTTTTGTCCTTAGTGATTGAATTGTAAGACTTCCTCCCTTATTATAGGGTTAACCCCTCACTAGCAAGTTGAAGCTTTTCTCACATGGTGGACTTGTTGTTTGTATAAGGTTGAGTCTTCTCCCGTGGATAACGAAAGACCTTAGGGCTTTTGTTTTAAAATGAATCCACTCATATTTTGGAAATCTTTTAGCCGAACTACAGCGTTTTGATCCTTACCTTCCATGGAAAGGTACGTAGGCAACGGGTTCATCCGTTCAAACACAAAAATAAGAACTTGTACATTCTTTTCTCATCCCTTCAATCCATGTTTGCACAATAAATATTTCATAAACAAATAACATTTCGTACAACAAGTGTGAAAAGGGCTCCCTAGGAGTTCCTAGGACGTTTTGGGTGCCTAACACCTTCCCATTGCGTAATTAACCCCTTACCCAGATCTCTGATCTTTTCATTGGTTTTCTATGTGTAAAACTTCTTAGGCTTTTGTTCGCTTTTTAGCCATTCCTTTGGATAAATAAAAGTGCGGTGGCGACTCGATTCTTTGTATGCTTTGCTTTTGATTTAATCAATAAATCATAGAGTGACGAATACACCGCTACATCATTAGACATAATAAAGGCAAAAAAGAAATGAGAAAGCAAAAGTATACCTTTATATGCTTGCTACCTCCCTTAGTATTCGATTCGAATGGTCTCCTATTGGTGGGTTTCTTAGGTGGAACTCTGATGGCTAAATAAAAATAACAGAAAGTAGTTAGTGTTAGCTAAGAGTAAATATCCTGAAAAAGGATGTGCTTCGAGGAAAACCTCCTATGTCACACCTTCATATATGTCCGATTCGATTAAGACATCTTCAATCCCTATATGAAGATGCCCTTTGAAATTGTCTAGAGTATGCTTAATCGCAACCACCCACTGAGTTTTTTTTCTGGAACTGTTGCCGAAGTATTTTAATGGAGTCTCCATAAATAAACTAATCTTGAAATGGAGGGGCAAGGGCCACTCCAAAGTCAGCATTAGGCAGTGGAGGAAATTTTGGGGGGAAAAGTTCAAAAGTCATTTCATAGCGTATCTCATGAGGAACGTATGAAGGAATCTTTAGATTTTCCATTTTCTTTGAAAAAATTTCTTTTAGCATGACAGCTGCTTCGCGGATGGTTCGACTAAGATCATCAGGCCTATAGGAAGTTTCAAAGTAGTTTTGAAAAACTTGGATTTCTTTTATAAGCGTGTAAGTATCTTTTCTGGTCTTTTCCTGCACAAGAAGAAAAGCTTTGTCAAAGAGTTGAATGAAGGAAGAGACATCACAAAATTCTTCAATGTAGTATTTAGTCCACCATCTACCAAACTCTCGAGTGCAGAGGAAGTTAGGCTTGAAGTTAAAAGGAGTGAGTTGGGTTCTGCCAGTGTATCTGGCTATTTCCTTAGGGGCAATAGCTTCGTTGTGGACTGCATTATGGAGAAGGAGGCTACCCTTTTTGTCATACAGGCACTTTGGAAGAACCTGAATTAACCCAAATTATCGAGCAACAAGGTTGGGTTGATATATGATCAAAGCAACCCGAACCTTTGAAGGATTAAGTCAAAGGGTTAGAATCTCGGGGGTCAAGAATGCTTCCCAAATCAGTAAAGATTATGTTTCTTCTTTCTTGGATGGAGATGGGAAAGTCATGGTAAACCATTTTGGACCTTACTTTCTGAAGGCAAATGGGGCCATGCTTGAAGTGAAAACAAGGCGCTTGACGAACATCATTATGTAGCTCATGAAAGTTGGTTGAAGGGCTTTTCCTTCATCCATTAGGAGTCAACTGAGCCAGTCTAGTGCCTTCGACCCTTCTGTTTTTAATCTCCTCAGCTTTTTCGTCAACGAGGCCCTTGTTCGGCAGACTAGCTTCGAAGGTGGAATTGAGCCAGAGTTGCAATAGCCAAAAAGGGCCAGAAAGGAGAAGGTTCCCTTTCTCGCCCAAATTCTTCAATTGAGCGACTCCATCGCTCAATGGTTCATAGAGACTTGCCAAGATCATCTCGCTTAGACAAATATCATGCCCAACATTTAGTTGATTCGCCAAGGTGAGATATTTCTTGGCAACTTGCAAGGATTTTGAGTAGAAGACGGAGTAAGAGAACCACAAGGCCAAGAAAGCTATGTGCTCCACGTCGGAGAATGTGTTAGTATCTTTATCGTGATAATGGGCGATGCGCATCGAATATGATGCTCGAGTGGTCGAAAAGGCTATGGTGTCCTCAGTATCGATGTCAGAATCGTAGGTATGTACAGTAGGTTTTGGCCCTCTGATTACGGCCAAGTCGAAGAGGGTTGACGTGGCTATACCACAAGGAAAGTGAAAAGTATAATGTCTACTGTCACAAAAGTACAATGAAGAAATCAACAGAGGTGTTGTACTCTAAATCTAGCTTTGACAACATGATCAGGTCATAAATGCATGTGTCTTTCTAGTCCTAAGATTTAGCTTTCTCTTGTTTCTTTAACCAATCTAGATAATCAGTGGGATATTTGAATGTGGGGGTAGTGCGGAAAGCTCTGAATCCATTATTCATAAACCTTAAATCTATAACATCAATGGCCTTAGGGTTTTCAATGGTGGTTATTCCATTCCTAGGGTTTTTTGCTTGCCCTATAGGCTTGCATTTATGATAAGAAGGAAAAAACTCTCTAAGCTTACTAGAATCAATATCTAAATCAGCTAGAGGTCTAGATAGTGCATGATTCTTTCCAGAAACAGAGATGGGAACGAGTACCTGAGAAGCATAAATTTTGCATTGTTCCTCCATTTTGGGCTCTGGTATGTATTGTTGGTTATCAACCGTGAGCGGAGCAGACAATGTAGTGAAACGAGGAAGCTCTGAGATCTTCTTGGGAGCTTTTCTTGGGTGGTTGTGGTCTTGATGAATACGCCTGCTTCTTTAAGGGCTTTGCTTGAAGTTGCCATTTTGGATATTGAAAGAAATCTGGGTTTTGGTTGAAGATTGTTTGAAGAGGAAAGACTAGAGTGTTTGGGAATTCAGAAAGCATAAAGTGTGAAATGGGTAAGCTTATGGGTTTTATAGGCGTGCTTGGAAGAGAAAACGCTTCAAACCAGCATTAATGGTTGACAAGTTAGTGGGACATGTATCTTCCTTGGGCAGTGTGATGGGGATGTTAATTAATGTCTGAACCCATGATTTCCTAGATTCTAGGAAACGTGATGAGTGAAAAGATTCGGTTGTGGGCTGAAAAGACGTGGTTAGGAAAAAGATAATGATGACCCTGACGTCACCAGACAATTGGAGAAACCGAAAAGTTTTGCAACATTGGAACACTTGGCACATTGTCAGAGTTATTAAAGCGTCAAAACAAGGTCTCAAAAAATGTCTTTTTCTCTCTTATGTCAAAAATAACATTTTTGGGGGGGAATTTGTTAGCTCAAAATTTCGATGCCCATTAAAGAATTACGAAAAAGGAAATCCTATGTAGAGATGTTTTCGACCAAGAGGTGATGTTCGACAATGTAGAGGTGTTTTCCACTAGATAAGGGTAATAAGAGTTAGCATGTAGTTGAGACTTCAGCAATATTTCTTAAAGTGGTTGAAGACGGTTTTCAATTGGAGATTCAAAATTCAAATAAAGGAGGGAACTTTGCTCTTGTCTGAAACTGTTAAAAGTACACGTGGAGCATAATGGATAGTCACGTCCATGCAAGGCGCCACATGTCTCGACGTGATTGAAGGATTGTCAGAAACGGTTATTTCGATTCAGTATAAATAAAGGGTCTTAGTGTCAGGATAAGGGTGTCAAAGTGTGTACAAAGTCTATAAATTTACTAAGTACCCGTGTGAAGAATCGTAAATCACAGAATGTACGTTTGTTTACACCGTTGTCAGTTATTTTGAATCAATACAAATTTATCTTTACTTTTCTTCCATAAATACATTTCTTTACTTCTTTATGCCAAACACTCTCCTTTTTACTTCGTTATTTCGCAGTCTTAAGATTTCTTTGCTTTAAACACTTACTTTTTCCATTTGGTTATCATCATAGTCTTTTACAATTTCTCCCTTTAGTTCATATTATCCTTTTACTATAAAGTTTTAATTGCTAATCCCACGAATACTATCGAAGTGTTCACGGTTACAAAAACTCATTTTAAAAACGATTAGCACATGTCATAGGATCAATCTGATCGATCCTGCGACTAACCAAATTTAGAAATTTGGAAGATCATCGGTTGTGTACCAATTTTCAAGGTAAACACCATCGCGTTAGAGTTCGCATCATCACGCTAGAATTTTCACCCTTGCGATAGAACTCGCGAACTTGTGTTACGATTTTCACCTTTCATTTATTTTGCAACTTTATTTGCCATTGATTTGAAAACCATTTTCACCATTGATTCATTCCATTTTCAATGCAAATCAAACCTCAATCTGTATCGAGTGCATTTTCAAAATCAAAACAAAATACCTAGTCGTCTTCGAACATTTTTTCACAAATAAGATGAAAAAGGAACGGTTTGGTGTATTCCACTCTTTTCCCCGAGTGTTTGGATATGAGTTGTATAACTCGACCATTCAAGAATTCGTCATCATTTTAAAACTCTTAACTCGATTGATAGCAAAATCTTATTTTCATACTAAATCGGACAAAAAAAGGAACGGTTTGGTGTATGCCACTCTTTTTCCCGAATACTTGGATACGAGTTATATAACTCGACCATTCGAGTATTCGTATTCAAACCAAAAGCGCCTAATTATATATAAGCCTTTTCATAATTAATTATGTGAAAAAGGAACGATTTAGTGTATACCACTCTTTTCCCCGAGTGTTGGATACGAGTTTTATAACTCGACGATCCGAGCATTCGTCGTCCATTCAAAAATAATCCAACATATTCCAACCTTTTTCCTTTTGGCTTCAAAACTCAAACTCTTTTCATAAACGAAAGATGTTTCATCTCGAGACGATAAAAAATAACACTTCGTCCTTATATGTGTGAGTAAGCTAGCGACATTTTCCCGCGAATATTGATATGTCTATCTATTCTGCTGTGATGCAAACGTCCCATTTCTCCACCGTTGTGTGATTAAGCTAGCAAAAGTTTTCCACGAATATGATTAATCTATATATTATGATGTGATGCAAACGTCCCCTTTCTCCACTATTTTGGGTATTAAGCAATGCTCTCCGTTCGATTGTGACTAAATAGCAATCACTAAAATCGACCAACAAACAACTATTTTATGTCCAGAACTACTTAGCCTTGAGTTCTCTATTGGACCTGGAGATAAGTAGGAGCGAGATTCAATGTCTCGTCAGACACCCTAATAAAAAAACTTACCTCTTAGTCCTTTTCTTTTTCTTTCAAAATTTTAAGGAACGACAACATTTTTTAAGCTAACAATCTTAACGCAAAACTAACTAAATGATTATTGTTTAGTACAATGGATGTGAGGGGTGCTAATACCTTCCCCTTACATAATTGGCTCCTGAACCCGATTTGGTTGCGACGATCATATCTTTCTCATCTTTATGGTTTTACCGATATTTCCCCTTTCCTTTTTGGGATAAATAAAGTTCAGTGGCAACTATGTTTATCATCTTAAGCGTACGAGCACTCGTGGTCATTTTTTTGTGCCACGATAGCTGGAGACTCTTTTGGGGAATATGGTTCTCTAAAGAGAGCCAATCCTAGTTTAGTTGTTTTGTCCTAAGTTTTTGCTTTATTTGTTTGGCTTTCCTCTAGCGTATACTTCTGTTTATCTCATATGTCTTATATTTGTTGTTATCTTATATCTGTTATATGGTTTCCATATGCTATTGGTATGGATATTCTGATTGTTTCAACGCATTATGGGAAAGGATCTATACCCGAACCTCGAGATAAAACATAATATAGTAGTATGGTTGCGTAGTATTGGCCTGCGAGATGCATATCTCGTGGGGTTAGCATGAAAACCTCACTTAGAGTAGATCCTCTTAAGGATGTTGTTGTCTGGAAAGTAATTTGTCATAGGTGACAATATTTTCATGATGGATCTATGAGTCTAAGAACCTTTTAGAATGTTAAAGCCATGGCCTACTAGGAATGATGGTTGCATAATATTGGCTTGCGAGATATATATCTTGTGGGTTAATACGAGAACCTCACTCAAAATATATTCCCTTTGAGGTATTGTTGTCCGACGAGTAAATTTGTCGTAGGTGGAAATATTTTCATGTCGAATCCATGATTATGGGAACCGTGTCTAGAACCTTGGAGTCGATGGTTGCATAATGTTGGCTACGAGATGTATATCTCGTGTGGTTGGCATGAAAGTCTCACATAGAATATATCCTCCTAAGAATATTGTTGTCCGATAAGTAATTTATCGTATGAGGCAATATTTTCATGTTGGATCCATGACTCTAGGAACCTTTATCACAATCTTAGATCTATCTTAGTGAGAACCTTATGGGAAAATCAATCGGAACTATTCGTTATACAAACCTGGACCTTTGAAACCACATTACCTAAAAACCAAAAAACATGCATAAACATGACATTGCATTTTTTTTTGTATATCAAAAAAAAATTCATGCATCTGCACTCATCAACATGCATGTAATTTTCCAAAAACAAAAAAAAAACTAATTTTCGCCTTTGTCCATAACCAACAGATGATTTCCCAACACCCATATCAAACTCGAAGTAGCTCTCAAAATATCGTGTACCAATTAGAACAAAACCAGGTTGCGTTAAGAGAAGATGTTGACTTGATGAAAAATAAGTTGGAGCAACTCGTGAAGGTCATGTTAGCCTTGGCAAAGAGAGAAGGCAACACTCAATTATGGATCGTAGATCTTTTAAGGCCAAAGTGCAGGATTTGATTGACCACAAGTTCGTGGCCTTTAAAGAAGGATACTTGTTGGTACGCGAAAACCCCTCGTCCGAATAAGTGCGAAGACATCGGGAAGCATCCCTTAAAACCAGTGAATCATACAAGGCACATCCTCGATGCTGTTGATCATTTAAAATTTTGTATTTGTAATTTCTTTGCATGTTAATCACTTATTTACTTTTAAACATTGTTTTTTTATGGTAACATTAATGAAGTAAGCATGCATCTTTTGAATCAACCATTTCATATTCACTAACTTTTCTTCTCTTATATCAAAAAAAAATATATCAATATTTATCCACCTCATTTTCTTTATCAACTTTTGATCTAGCAAATATTGGAGGGAGAATGATGAAAATGAAATATCCAATATTGTTGATGGTATGCTTTAAAATAAAACTTCATTGATGATGTAAGGTATTGTTTCAAACTCCCAAACACCAGAGAGATAAGGAGTTAATCCTTAATCAACCACTTTGAGCCTAGAAGTTGGTGTTTCTTTCAAAATTAAAAACCCTTACACTTAATCAGGGGCATGGTAGTTTTGTTCATATAGTTTTATTATGTGTAGCGGTGTATTCGTCACTTCATGATTTATTAATTAAATCAAAAGCAAAGCATACAAAGAATCGAGTCGCCACCGCACTTTTATTTATCCTAAGGAATGGCTAAAAAGCGAACAAAAGCCTAAGAAGTTTTACACATAGAAAACTAATGAAAAGATCAGAGAGTCTGGGTAAGGGGTTAATTACGCAATGGGAAGGTGTTAGGCACCCAAAACGTCCTAGGTACTCCTAGGGAGCCCTTTTCACACTTGTTGTATAAAAAATTTATTTATTTATGACATATTGTACAAACATGATCGGGAAGATGAGAAAAGAATATACAATTTTATTATTTTTGTGTTTGAACGGATGAACCCGTTGCCTACGTACCTTCCATGAAAGGTAAGGATCAAAACGCTGTAGTTCGGCTAAAAGATTTCCAAAAATTAGTGAACTCATTTTTAAAACAAGAGCACTAAGGCTTTTCATTACCAACGGGAGAAAACTCAACCAAAATCAACAATCCACCATGCGAGGACGGCTTCAACATACTAGTGAGGGGTTAACCCTATAATAAGTATGGAAGACTTACAATCAACTCACTAAGGATAAGGTAAGATTTACATCAACCGCTATGGTAATTGAAACCTATGGCTAATGTGTAAAAAACTTAACAAGAATGGACAAAGCCATCAAAACAATTGAATGGGTGAAGTTAATTGATTATGAGTATTCACAAAATATGGTCAAGGTATGCTTAAGATTCAATTCAGAAAGAAGTATTATCAAAAGTGAAGTTTGAAAAATCAAGGACTTAAGGTCCAGGTTTCTAATTTGAAAAGGCATGAAGATGTTTGCACAACAATTATTTTCAAATTTTGAAAGCAACATGTGAAAAGGTTTAGGACAAAGAGGGTATGGATAATGGAGTGTAAAACTTCTCAGAAAGGTTCACCTCTTGAGATCATATAGAAGATGATTCAAGGGTGTCCTTAGGAATAGGCAAATGAGCAAATAACAAATAAGCAAAACAGATGATACCGGATGCCAATTGCTGGACTTATACCAATCTCACAAACAAAGGTGGATACCGGATACCAATAAATGGATTTACACCAATCTCCTAAAACAAACAGGGATGTCAGATGCCAATCTATCTGGACTTACTCTAATCTCCAAAGAACCAAACAAAACATAGATATCAGATGCCAATCTATCTGGGCTTACTCTAATCTCCAAAGGATGATCATAGGAATAACAAATGCCAACAACATGGTCTTACAATTGCATCCTCACATACAACAAACAAACAAAAGCACTAAGCAAAGAGGACATAAGTGGCCAATGAAATGGTCTTACACTCAATCCCTTCCAAATCATATGAACAATGGCCAATTAATGGACTTACTGTTGATTCCTCAATGGGCAATCAAAGATGTGTCACAAAGATATGAAATGATGATCATGCAATAATGAACAATTAATGATGATAAATGCACAAAGGCAAACAAGCAAACATGTACAGATGAACCAAGCAATCAAACAAACAAAGTCATTTAGCACACACTATATCCAAGCAATTAGGCTCAAGCAAGGGTTAGACTTTAAAGTCAACTGGAATGGGGTAAGTGGTGCTCTTAACCTTAACATTGAGAGTTAAGGTGAAGAAGATGAAAGGATATGAGGGGTATGCCTCATTTCTCTTATCCCTGGCCTGGGAGAGCATTGAATATCAGAAGGTGTGGGAGTTCAGAAAGTTGGAACTCTTTCCACAAGTTAATGACTCTATAGATCTTGGGTTAAGATCCACAATGCTACAACATGTAATGTGAGCAAAGGGATGACACACAGAATAGTAGGAGATGGACTACACATCTCTTCTATCTACCAATTGCCTTATCAAAAGGACTTTTCCTGCTTGTGGACAAAGATAAACAATCACAAGCATTGCCTCTTAAGGAGGACTTCAGACAGGTGCCTGGCCAAGTAACAGGCCAGGTCTTCCAGACTACATGAAGAAGAGATGTTATACCTCAATGCTCAAGCTATCAAGCAAAGCAAAAGCAAGTTCACAATGAACTATAGCAACTAAATGTACCTGTGGAAACATCAAACAAAATCAATATGCTATACAGACAAACAATCAACAGTTGATACAACAGACAACCAATATAGGCAAAGGCATAAGCCACAAGTTGAACTCAAGAGAGTCAACCTCAACCTACAAAACACACATTAGTAACCAAAAGCAAATATCAAATGCTCTCAAGATGAGGCATCATCAATTGTGTAACTTGAATGTGCAACCTGAAACAAAGCTTCAAACATGAGCAACCAACCACTAGGTCAAAGCCTAGGGTCAAAGAAGGAGAAAAAAATTTAAAACAGAACATGAAAATTCACAAGAATCAAGTTTAATCAATCAAGAACAATATCCAAGTGGTCTCATGTCAAAATCATCAACCAATTTCATTTCATAAACAAATCATGTCAATGCATGCAAGTTGGAAGCTCAATGATGCAAACAGAATGATCACAAGCATATTAATTCCAAAATGGCTCAATAAATCTCAAGAAAAATCATGGCTAAACAGAACACATCAAATGATCAGCACACCAAAAATCATTGCATTTGGACAAGTATAAGCATGTCAAAGAAATTCCTCAAGTCATGGTAAGCATAAACAAGCTCAAAGGAAGCACAAAATGATACATCAACTTAAGGTAATCCTAAAACAGATATGACATGTGATAAATGACTCAAACCAAAGCCAAGACAAACTTCAATGTGTCTAGAATCAATGAACAAAATTTCAAGCTCATATTATAAGGCATAAGAATTTCACAAATCATGAAAGTTCAACACTCTTCAAAAGTCCAAACACGACTAACCAGCAAGGAAAATCTCGAACAAATTGGAAATGAATCGAAAAATTCTACAAAAAATCATGATCAATCCTAACATCCAGAAGGAGCAACATGCAAAAATTCAGATCATTTGGCATTTATTTAGCATGGTAAAGAAAATCAACAAGTTGGACAAGAAATGGTGTGACACACATTGTCACACCTCCATTAACCACATCATAACTCAACATCCAGAAATGTTAAAAATACAAACTCTATACCAAAATGACCATTAGGATGTCTAGTTTATGCATGTCAATTTTCAGATTCATTGGATTAAACATCATCATTTCACAACCAAAATAGCAAGCAAGGTGCAAGGTATGACATGCAAACATAAACCCTAGGCTAAAACAAAATTCAACCGTGCACAAATTCTGGAAAAATCATCATAAAATAGTAGACATTACAAGGAACATTATGCAAAAAATTTCATGTGATTTGGACAAGTATTTTTTGAGTTATGAATTTTTTAATGGAGAGACAAATTAAAAAATGAAAGTGGAATGGCATGTGAACAAGGAGCAAACATGAAATAGAAAATGCAAGGCAATTGTTGGAAATGCTTGGAGCCGGAATCGAACCACGCTTGCATTTGAATTGAGCGCCAAGCTAAACGCCGCGTTTCATTTAAATGAAACGCTGGCCAATCAGAAGCTGGCACTTGGACCAGTACATGACCAAAAATAACAAAACACATGCATATGCGCGCCATGAGGATCAAATGAAATCTGGAATTGGAAACCCTAACAAGCTCATGCGTGTTCATCATGTTCATAATCATCAAGATCCAAACATCATAGAAATCTACCAAACATACATCAATCGATTCATCTTTCAACACACATCACATATCCAGCATCAATTTGACCTAAATCTAACTATATCCAACAGATCGAGCAAAACAAGTTTCAACTACCAAACTTCAAATCATGATAACTAACTCAATACTTAATGAAATCAAGAGATCCAAAGCTCAGCATAACCAGTGATGCGAGATCTACCATAAGCACATGTTTATTTCAAGAATTGGAGCATTCGAATTCTAACCTCAATGAAGATGCAGAAGCTGATTTGCTTGTTTCAAGGCCTGGAGATGCAAAACAGATGTACTACAACTCTTAGATATATGAATGAATGATGAAGGACAGCTCAACAATGCTTGATACGACTGGAATCTTCAACTGCCATGGGAGATGTAATGCTTCAACAGTCACGATTCTTCAAGAATTCTACAAGATCTTACTTCAACAATCTTCAATAATGCCTGTAGATGATGAACAGAACAAGAACAATGCAAAAGCTATAAAGAAAAATGATGAAAAAAGTTGAGAGAATTTGAGATGAATTTTTCAGATCTGAAATTATCAAGTTGTTGTTGTGATTTTCTGTTAGGATTATGAATATATACCACCTGCTAATGAAGCTCTTAATCAAGATTAGGCTAATGCAAAAGGATTAGTGAAATGGAATGGTTTATGCAATTTGGCCAAAACACCCTTTATGCATGCATGGGCAATGGAACAGTACGAATTTGTGATTGGAAATGCATTCAAAACCTATTTAGAGGCAAGTGTAATTGGTTTGAAGTGAAAATAATGCATATTTTTCAAATGGATATTTTCCCTCCAAAAATTCAAATTAATTCAAGTGAAAAATGCAATATTTTTGTGATGAGAATTGATGAAATGTGATGCATGATTATGATAGTAGAGATCAAGAGAAAAATGCTCCAAAAAGAACCACATGATTTGGACATTTGGTGCAAAAGTTATGCAAGCTTGAAGTCCAAATTCCATTGACAATGATTTGATCATAACTTGCCAACCACAAATGAGAAATGGATGTTCTTGGACTTTTTGGAAAGGTGAGATCAAGATCTTCAACTTTCATGTTGGACAAGATTTGATTTGAAGCTTGCTTGATAGTGTAATCTTGAGGAGAAGACCTTTCCATTTTTGGCAATTTGAAATTACAGGTCACTTACTATTTTTGGAAACTTTTCATCTGACCTCAAATTCTTCATTGTTGATATTTGACATGTTACATAAGGCTTGTATGGACATGAATGAGACCTCTCTAACCATCTCCCACCTTCAAATCCATGATTGAATGCACAGTTGACTTGTGTTGACTTTTCTAGGGTTTCAACTGACTTGGCTGTGATCAGATGAACTCCAAGCCTCTACCACTTGGGATCTTGATTCAAAATGATATCATGGTTCATATGAACTCTTGTGAATGATCATGGTGCCCAAATTCTTCAGAATGGCCACCATCTATGGCTCAATGAATGCTTTTGACTGGTTTGACCTAGTGTTGCTTTAGCTGCAAGTAACAAGGTTAGATGACAATATTTTTGTACTTTTGGGTTAGTAAACAAATGAAAAGCAATGATATACAAATGCTAAACATGCTTGGTGATCAAGAACCACACTCAAAAGATAACCCACCCACAGGAAAGGAGGCAAGGTGCACCATGATCCTTGAGGCAATGATATGATATGGTATGATGCCATGAGGGATCTTAGGGACAAAATTGGGGTCTTACAGATGCCCCTATTTAAGGTCATTCTACCCGGAGAAGTGAAGTTTAGAAATCTTCATCTCGACGCGGTAGAATGGGCTTAATTAACAGTAATGAGACAAATTTTGGTCCCTAAGAGACCTCATGATGCAGATGTATGCATGCAAACGATACAGTGGGGATATGGTTCCACAAAAGAAGAAACGATCCATCGGAGTAATACACTCACCAGGAACAGAGACTCTAACAAGACTCTTACGGGGACTCTTATTGGGGATAGAAAGAAAAAGAAAGCGTGAGCAGGACACGACTCTGAGTTGGGGAAAAACAAAACTGACACAGCGTGAACAAGACACGACTGGACTAGAGACCTCACTGGGGAGTGAAGGACTCACACTGGGGAAAAAGAAGAATTCCAAAGGACAACACATCCAATGGAAAGACACAAGCTGACTCAAACTATCCACAAAGGATACTTCGGATAAAAATCCGGACTCGGACTAGGAAAAGATTCACAAAGAACCTCCCTGCCGGGGAAACATTTGCATATATTGGGGAAAACGCCAATACAGCAAAGGGTAAAAATCACAACAGGAAATCCACAGAGAAATGTCCAACAAAGAGACTCCCCTGGGGAAAAGCAACAAGATGAGGTGTTACCGGCATAAGGGTAACAAACTCAGGAAGAATGAATATCTAAGACCGGTATAAGGGTGAGAGATATCAATCAACCAACATCTGAGAAAGACCTGAAAAAGGTACATCAACTCAGGGAAAACTGACTCCACAGGGGACCAAGGTCATAATAGGGAGCAGAAAGGAAGGAACACCAGGGATACCGAGGTATATAATAGGTGACCGACCAAAGCGTGAATTGGTATATATGCCAAAACACTCATCATCCGAAAGGAGGGCTTGAAAAGCAAATCGACTTACAGGATGGACATTCGAATCCACGACGGGAAAACGAATCTTACTCAACTGGGGACATAAACCCAAAGAGTGCATGAGATATAATATCCATTACCGTCAGAACGTGGATAGAATACTCGCATGAGATGTATTATCTATTACCGTCAGAACGTAGATAATATACTCGCATGGAAGGAAACACCAGGGATACCGAAGTATATAATAGGTGTCCTACCGAAAACGTGAATTGGTATATATGCCAAAACACTCATCATCCAAAACACAAACTGGTTAAAGGATGGATATTCGATTCTACAAAGAATACGAATCTTACTCTACTGGCGGAAAATCAACAAAGGACTCCAACCAAAGAGTGAAAGAAATATATTATTCATTACCGTCAGAACGTGAATAATATACTCGAAAAGGAGAGACACCAGAGATACCGGTTAGGGCATATAATAGGTGATCAACCAAAAAGAGAGACAACTGATACCAAGCATACGGGTAAACGAAATATAACCCAAAGAGGTTAAATTGCAAGCACCCGGCAATTATCCAACAAATATTCGACTCCGCAAAGGGAAAATAACGATCTTACTCGACTGGGGAAACACAACAGGCTTCGACTGAAGAGTGCATGAGATATATTATCCATTACCGTCAGAACGTGGATAACATACTCGCATGGAAGATTATCCACAACCGGTTACTGGGTTAATAAAGGATAAATCGACCGAAAAGAAAGGCATCGGGATACCAAAACTAGGTATATAATGATGACCAATCAAAGGGAGCAACAATCATTACCAGGCAAACGGGTAAATGAAAAGCGACTCAACTGGGGATACATTGATACAAAAATCAATGACCCGGGGATGAATTGCATAAACAACAATTATCCACAAAGACTAGCTGGGGATATATTGATAAACAATCAATAATTCGGGGAACAAATCACTAGCAAACGGTGAAAGGACCCACTAGCGACTTCAAAAATGATAAAATTGCAAGCATACGGCAATTATCCAGAAGACTTGCTGGGGATACAATTGCGAGCAACCGGCAATTATCCAGAAGCAAAGAAAGAATATCAACATCAAAACTGAATGAAGATAACCACCAAGAGTAACCATCATCGGTTAGGATGAACAACAAGGTTAACTCTGCAAAGGGGAGTAATTAGGGTTTACATCTACCGAATACGGGGTAGAATACCTAAACTCTGGCTAAGGATAAAATTTCTAGCAACTGGCAATTATCCACAAAAAGCACAGACTCCGTCGGGAATAAAACCACAACAGCACAAAATCCACCATCAACCAGACTGAACCATAAAGGTTACCTCTGCTAGGGGAAAAGAGATAGGACTTACAACTACCGAATACAGGGTAGTAGCCATCAACTCTGATGAGGATAAAAGAATTAGGGTTTACATCCACCGAATACAGGGTAGAAGACCAAACAACTCCACGTGGGGAATGAAAGAATCACAATTCCGCCCGGGAAACAAGATAGGGTTTATAACAAACCACAAACTGCTGGAGAGCAGGAAAATAGGATTTACAACTACCGAAAATTAGGTAGAAAACCAAATCAACTCTTGCCGAGGAATAAAAGGTGTATAACCACAAATTCCGCCAAGAAGGCAAGAAACATAGGACTTACAACTACCGGTATAAGGGTAGAGGCCCAAAAAGATTCCGCTGGGGATAAAAAGAATTATTGCTGGTTACTGGGTAATTCATTCATTTATTCCACAGGGAAGCACGAGAAACAGCTGACAAATAGCCAATTCGTGACCAAACCGAAAAGACAGACTGAATCAAGACACGTCCTAATGAGGATACAACTCAAATAGGAACATCCATCCTAATATATGTATTGGGAGGAAACGGAAGAAACCGTCATCCACGAGGATAATCTCAGTGGGGAACTGCAGAAGGAAAGACAGACACTTTCTGCTTATGGGGGCTGACTCTATATAGAGATTTAAACACCCGACATCTGCTTGGGAAGATCTATTGGAGAGATCTATATCACCCAAAGCAGGAGACAACGAACAAGAGATATATGGCAAAAAATGCAACATGAATATCTGAATGTTTATGAATATGCATGAATATGCGTGATTTATGTTTGATGAATGCTGACAAAACAGACATATCTAACACAAAAGGCCCAGGAATCAAACGCCCGGTACTATACTTCCAGGGGAAAAACCAACTGGAAAGCCAATCTGCAGGAGATCCACATGCTAAAAAGCAAAGATCTGCGGGGAGGCAAAAGATCAGAGATATCACGAAAATCTCTAAGTAATGGATCAACAATCAACCCAACTGGAGTACAGAAAGTCACAACAGGCAACAACGGCCATAAAGACAAATCTATTGGGGAAACGGGAGAAATCCCAAGATATCCGCAGGGGAATCAAAAGCTCACTGCACCAGCAAGAACTGCTAAGAAAGCAACTCCAAATAACTCCGCTGGGGAATAACCCACTGAGGGAGAACAGATCATCCACGTAGAATCGAACTGTACAAGTAACTCTACCTGGGGAGAACACCAATATCCACTCCATCGGGAATACACCTACTGAGGAGGAAGAATAGATCACACAAGTAGATTCTGCAACACGCCACTCTATTGAGGATCAATAACAATAAGGAAATCAACCCAATCTCTGGATGACAGACCACCAACCAACCTACTGGGGAAACCGAGATTTCAACAAGCGGAAACTGCCACAAAAGCAACTCTGTCGAGGATATCAGCTCTGGCGGAGACTCTGAGGGGGAATATTGCAGATGCAATCCTGGCTCTGTTGGGAATACCAACTCTTTTGGGGATTTTGCACAAATATAATCCACCAAACCACAAATCTACTGACGGATCCACTGGGGATATGGAGGAGAGCCGGGGATCAACCACAAAATGCTATACCTTTTGAGGAGAACACCCACAACTGCTGAGGAGGAACACAATCACTGCCCTGCTGAAGGGAAAAACGCTCTGATGGGGAGCTATAACAACTGCGCTGGCGACTTGGCCGGGGAAGAGGGTACTGTTGGAGAAAAATGATGTTTTCCACAAGCACTCTACTCTGGGGATATATCACAGATTCCACTAGCGACTGTGCTGAGGAAAGAAACAACAACTCATCCGGTGACTGCACTGGGGAGAGTGATAGGATACTGGAGTCTCAAACCACCAACTACCGAAACTTCCAAACGGAAAATACCCATGCTGGGGAGAGGAAACTGCTGGAGAAGAAAACGAAGTCTTCAACAACATCCGCTTAGGGGAACAACCCCAACAACAGCTCTGCTTAGGGAACAACCCCTACAACAAAACAGGAGAAAAAAGGATACAACCATGCCAGGAATATGAACAAATGTCTTACCTGTTGGAAATCATGCCACCCTTGGGAGAGCACTGAGAGATTCTTAAGTATCCTTTCATCATTGTGAATGTTCACTTTGTTTAAAACAACAATTTGAAAAATTTATTTGTTTAAAACAATGACATTTTATCAATTAAAACATGCAAAACGTTTGTTGGATTGAAACAAATAAGAGTGCAAATAATTGGATAAAAAGCTCAAATTGATTTGATGGAATGGTAGTCTGCAAATGGCAAGACTCCATAGATCTGTACAAATTTGAAATCAGTGATATATATTGGAAAAGGGCTACATTAAACATAATGATACTTTCTCTACCAATTTGAATTTCGATGTATTCGAAGCTTCAGTTGACGACGAATCGAGAACCTCTGACGAAAAGACAGCTGCGGAACAGAAAGTCTTGTCAGGATGCAGTTACTTGCCAAATCCCTAATTTTTGCCTAGATTGCCCCAGGGTGGGGTACTCAATCTAGCGGGATGCAAATATACTCTTTTTCAAGTCTCTAACTTTTGCCTGGATCGCCCTTTCGGGTTCTCCACCGAGACGCTCATTTTTGCCTAAGCCGCCCTTTCGGGTTTTCAACTTAGCGAGCTATTCTATTTTTCATTTGCATATACCTTTTTTTTAGGCAAAGTATTTCTTGACTGCATCTGAATTCACAGGACGAGTGAAATCCTCCCCATCCATTGTTGTAAGCATCAAAGCACCGCCTGAAAAGGCTCTCTTAACAACATATGGACCTTCATAGTTTGGAGTCCACTTGCCCCTGGAATCGGGCACGAAAGACAAGACTTTCTTGAGCACGAGGTCACCTTCTCGGAACACACGAGGCTTGACCTTCTTATCGAATGCTTTCTTCATTCTCTGCTGATATAACTGACCATGACACATGGCAGTCAATCGCTTCTCTTCAATCAAATTCAGTTGGTCATAACGACTCTGAATCCATTCAGCATCAGTCAACTTGGCTTCCATCAAGACTCGCATTGATGGGATCTCCACCTCTACTGGGAGAACAGCCTCCATGCCGTAAACAAGAGAGAAAGAGGTTGCCCCTGTTGAAGTGCGGACAGATGTACGATATCCATGCAAAGCAAATGGCAGCATCTCATGCCAATCTTTGTATGTAACTGTCATCTTCTGGATAATCTTCTTGATATTCTTATTAGCAGCTTCAACAGCCCCGTTCATCTTAGGTCTGTAGGGAGAGGAATTATGGTGTGCAATCTTGAACTCAGCGCACAACTCATCCATCATTTATTATTCAGATTAGATCCATTATCAGTAATGATCTTATCTGGCACACCATAACGGCAAATCAGCTGGTTCTTGATAAACTTCACAACCACCTGCCTAGTCACATTCGCATACGAAGCGACTTCAACCCACTTGGTGAAGTAATCAATTGCTACGAGAATAAACCTGTGCCCATTGGACGCTTTCGGTTCAATCATGCCGATCATGTCAATTCCCCACATAGAGAAAGGCCATGGTGATGAAATCACATTCAGAAGTGTCGGAGGAATATGAATCTTATCCGCATAAATCTGACACTTGTGGCATTTCTTCACATATTTGCAGCAACCAGACTCCATTGTCAGCCAATAGTAGCCTGCTCTCAACATCTTTCTAGCCATGGCATGTCTATTGGAATGAGTACCAAATGAACCCTCATGGACCTCAGTCATCAACAGGTTTGCTTCGTGTCTATCCACGCATCTGAGCAAAACCATGTCAAAATTTCTCTTATAAAGCACTTCACCACTGAGGTAGAAACTGCCTGACAACCTTCTCAAAGTTTTCCTATCTTTCACAGATGCCCCAGGCGGGTAGACCTGGTTCTGGAGGAAATTCTTGATATCAAAATACCAAGGCTTGTCATCAATCACTTCTTCCACTGCAAATACGTGAGCTGGTCTATCCAAGCACATCACGGCAATGTTGGGTACTTCATTCCAATACTTGACAACAATCATGGAAGCAAGCGTAGCAAGCGCATCTGCCATCCGATTATCCTCTCGAGGAATATGATGAAAGTCAACTTCAGTAAAGAATGTTGAAATCCTTCTCGCATAATCTCTATACGGAATAAGACCAGGCTGATTCGTCTCCCATTCATCCTTGATCTGATTAACAACCAGGGCCGAATCACCATATACATCAAGATGCTTGATTCTCAAATCAATACACTCTTCCAGTCCCATAATACAGGCCTCATACTCAGCCATATTATTCGTGCATTTGAAAGTTAGCCTTGGTGTAAGCGGAATATGTGTGCCATGAGGAGTAATGATTACTGCCCCAATACCATTTCCGTACTGATTCACAGCGCCATCAAACACCATCGTCCATCTGGAACCAGGTTCCGGACCTTCATCAAGTGTTGGCTCATCACAATCTTTCATTTTCAAATACAGAATCTCCTCATCTGGGAAGTCGTACTGCACAGACTGATGATCTTCAATCGGCTGGTGCGCTAAATGGTCAGCCAAGATACTACCTTTGATAGCTTTCTGAGCTCGATACTCAATATCATACTCAGACAACAACATCTGCCAACGAGCAATCCTCCCAGTTAAAGCAGGCTTCTCGAAGATATACTTAATTGGATCCATTCTGGATATCAACCAAGTCGTGTGATTTATCATGTACTGGCGCAAACGCTTAGCAGCCCAAGCTAAAGCACAGCACGTCTTCTCAAGCATAGAGTACCGAGACTCACAATCAGTAAACTTCTTACTGAGGTAGTAGATAGCAGATTCTTTCTTCCCTGATTCATCTTGCTGACCGAGTACACAACCCATCGAGTCTTCAAGAACAGTCAAATACATAATCAGAGGTCTTCGTTCCACAGGCGGAGACAAGATCGGAGGTTCAGACAGATACTCTTTGATACTGTCGAAAGCTTTCTGGAAATCCTCGGTCCAATCATGAGACTGATCTTTCCGAAGGAGCTTGAATATAGGCGCACATGTGGCAGTCATGTGGGATATAAATCTGGAAATATAGTTCAAGCGGCCAAGAAAACCTCGGACTTGCTTCTCAGTTTTGGGTGCAGGCATCTCTTGTATTGCTTTGACCTTTGCAGGATCAACTTCAATACCTCTCTCGCTGATAACAAAACCCAACAACTTGCCGGAACGGACTCCAAATGTACATTTGTTCGGATTCAGACGAAGTCTAAACTTCCTCAGACGCTGAAAAAGCTTCAACAAATGCTCAACATGTTCAACTTCCGTTCGGGACTTAGCAATCATATCATCAACATAAACTTCTATCTCCTTGTGCATCATATCATGAAACAAGGTAGTCATAGCTCGTTGATATGTGGCTCCGGCGTTCTTCAAACCGAAGGGCATCACTCGATAACAGAATGTTCCCCAAGGTGTGATGAATGTTGTCTTCTCCATATCTTCGGGTGCCATCTTGATTTGGTTATAACCGGAAAATCCGTCCATAAAGGAAAAGACTTTGAATTTAGCTGTATTATCTACCAACATATCAATGTGTGGTAGAGGAAAATCATCTTTCGGACTAGCTTTATTCAAATCTCTATAATCAACACACATACGGACTTTTCCGTCCTTCTTAGGCACAGGCACAATATTGGCCACCCATTGAGGATATGTAGAAGTCACCAGAAACCCCGCATCAATTTGCTTCTGAACTTCCTCTTTGATCTTTACTGCCATATCTGGATGAGTTCTTCTGAGCTTCTGCTTCACAGGCACGCACTCAGGCTTCAAAGGCAGGAAATGTTGCACAATATCTGTATCTAGACCCGGCATGTCTTCATATGACCAAGCAAAGATATCGGAATATTCTCGTAGCAACTCAATCAATCTCTTCTTGACGGACTCTTCAAGAAGTGCCCCGATCTTCACCATACGAACACAATCCTCAGACCCCAAGTTGACTGTTTCCAGATCTTCGAGATGCGGCTGAATGGTCTTCTTCTCGTGCTCAAGGAGACGGGTAATCTCATCAGGAATCCCTTCAACATCATCTTCCTCTGCCTCAAATATAGGGAATTCAAAATTGGGAGATGGCGTTGGATCATTATGTTCAATGGGTTTTAGAATCAACCTGCATAATGATTTTGGTTAATAAAAACTTTAGCATTTAAACAAGCAAATCATTATGCAGATGAAAAATGCTTTTATTCTTGTTTTATGGGTTTTTTGTGATCACTGATTTCATGCAAAAGCAAAAAGTGAAAACAAATGGAAAAACAAATGTTTAACAATGCATTAATTGAATGAAATATCATTGTATTAAATGCTGCCAACAATGTCATCACTTCTCCTTTTGGCATGGGAGAAGGGTTTTAAACAAAGTGAACAATTACTCTGATCTATGGATGACTGTAGGAACATCTACAGCGACCCAATTGTGGCAGACACCACCAGGTATGATGAAATTGTTCAGATCCTCTGCATCCTCTTCCAAGATAGCAGCAGTCTCTTCAGGTTGATCAGCATGGATGAATCCTCCACTTTTGAACAGCCCAAGCTCGTTGAACGCCCCAGAAGAATAGCCAATGCCAGCCCGGGATCTATTGTCTTCAAGCTCAATCATCTTCCCCAAACCAGCAACTGCACCACATTCAGTGGCCAGTTTCGCATCGCGATAGGAAGCAAATGAATGAGACTTCTTCTCAATTGGTTCATCAATAGACAAAGCTTGGAACGGAGTTCCAACTTCATCTTCAGCGTCAATATACGAGAAGGCAGACAAATGGCTAACCAGGAGAGCCTTTTCTCCCCCTACCACAACCAGTTTCTTGTTCTTCACGAATTTCAGCTTCTGGTGTAGGGTGGATGTCACGGCGCCAGCCTCGTGAATCCATGGTCTACCAAGGAGACAGCTATAAGATGGGTGGATATCCATTACCTGGAAAGTAACTTGGAAATCACTTGGTCCAATTTTGATTGGGAGATCAACTTCCCCAATCACAGTCTTACGCGACCCATCAAACGCTTTCACAACAACACCACTCTGCCTCATAGGAGGACCTTGATACGACAATCGAGAGAGTGTGGTCTTTGGCAATACATTAAGAGATGACCCAGTGTCCACCAGCACGTTGGACATGGCGTCAGACTTGCAATTCATAGAGATGTGTAAAGCCATGTTGTGGTCTCTTCCCTCCTCAGGGAGATCAGCGTCACAGAAACTCAAATTGTTGCAAGCAGTGATGTTTGCAACAATACTGTCAAACTGTTCTATGGTGACATCGTGATCAACATATGCCAGATCCAAAACTTTTTGCAGAGCCTCCCTATGGGGTTCTGAATTCAGCAACAAAGAAAGTACAGAGATTTTAGATGGCGTTTGTGGAAACTGGTCTACAACATTGTACTCACTCTTTTTGATGAGCCTCAGCATCTCATCACATTCTTCGTTCACAATGCCACTCGGGCCAACAGAAGAATCAGGAGTCTTTTGTACAGAGGAGGGTTTGGCAACAGGTGCCGGATTCTGAACATTCATAGCAGTCCCAACCGGACGCCCAACAGTATCAGAAGCAACAGCCCTAGCCTGAAGCTTAGGCGCAGAAAATACACGACCACTCCGGGTCAACCCACTTACATCGGCAATATTAGTGACAGAAGTAGAAGGCAACGACACTTCTTTCCCATCTTCAACAGCAACGGGGTTATATCTGAACGGCACAGCTCGGTCAGAAGAATAAGGCACAGGGCATGCAGGCTTAATTATCAGAGAAGGAGAGACCTTCGGCTTGCTGCCATCATAACGAATGACAACATGCTCAGGCAGCTTGAACACAGGAGATATAACATTCACCTCTGGTTCGTCTTCATCAACATTACGGTTCTGAAGAATCTCTATGGTACCTTCATCTAATAACTCTTGAAGCTCTCTTCGCACTTGGCGACAACCCAGACGGTTAACATAACAGATGCGGCATCTGTCATGGTCATGCTCCATATGGCTATACTCACACAGGAGACGATGCAACTCGACCAATGATTGTCTAATATGACTGACATATTTGACTTTATATTTCCCAGGACACCCCTGGACCATATTCACAGATTTCCCATGCTCGGGCAATGGGTTCTTTGTAACATTGGGGCCTGAGTCCTCGAAGCTCAGAATACCGCATCTCATAAGGTCTTGCACCTTGGTCTTCAGAGGATAGCAATTCTCTATGTTATGACTCGGAGCACCGGAGTGATAAACACAGTGTTGGTCTGGCTTATACCACCATTGTGGATTTGCAGGCACATCAGGAGGATCCCTGGGAGTAACCAATTTCCTTTCCAACAAGGAAGGATATAGCTCAGCGTATGACATAGGAATTGGATCGAAACTGATCTTCTTCCTATCATAACTCCAATTAGCTTGGTTACTAGTACTGCCACGAGGCTGGTAAGCCTGTTGCTGTGGACGATGCTGCTGCTGATATTGCGGCTGTTGCTGATGCTGATGCTGCTGAGGCTGCTGATATTGAGCACTATCTCTGAAAACAGGTGCTATATGAGCCACCTGGTGCTGATTACTGGTCCGACGTACCGGCTTCCTCTGAACAGAGGGCCTCTTGGATTTAGCATGGGATTGCACAACATGTGCCTCCCCATCTTTCTTCTTAAACGCCCCATACCGTTTAGAAGAGCTCTCATCTTTAGCCAATCGTCCTTCACGGACTCCTTCCTCCAGACGCATCCCCATGTTCACCATTTCGGTGAAATCAGAGGGAGCGCTAGCTACCATCCACTCATAATAGAATGAGCTAAGAGTCTTCAAAAAGATCTTAGTCATTTCTTTCTCTTCCAGCGGAGGAGTGATCTGAGCTGCTAACTCTCGCCACCTCTGGGCGTACTCCTTAAATGTCTCCTTATCCTTCTGGGACATGGCCCTGAGTTGATCACGGTCAGGCGCCATATCAACATTGTACTTATATTGCTTGACGAAGGCTTCGCCAAGATCATTGAAGGACCAGATGTTTGCACTATCCAGGCTCATATACCAGCGAAGAGCCGCTCCGGACAAACTATCCTGGAAATAATGGATCAACAGCTGATCATTATCTGTTTGCGTAGACATTCTCCTGGCATACATGACCAGGTGAGCAAGAGGGTAGGTGTTCCCCTTATATTTTTCAAAGTCAGGCACTTTGAATTTGATCGGAATCTTAACACCGAGAACAAGGCAAAGTTCAGCAGCAGACTTGCCAAACAGATCTTTCCCTCGGAGGGTTTTCAATTCCTTTCGCAGCTCAAGGAATTGATCATTCATAGCCTCCTTCTTCTCATTGACATCTGGGCCCTCAGACGGCTCAGAATGATAGATGGTGTCGTCTACCCTAGGAATGGTATGCACGACAGGAGGAGCAGCAACAGGGACCGGGCTAGATGCCGGCATATGAGCAAAAGTTGGTGCTGGAATATCAGGCATGAAACCCGGAGGCATACCCCAAGGAAACCCGGCTGGCATGGCATGTGGCACAAAGTGAGCACTGGCAGCTGGCACAGTCGGAGCAACAACTTCTGATATAATCGTCCTCTGGGGAGGAGTTGCAGGAGGCGGAGAAGGTTGATTCTGAGCAGCAAGGAGTTGCTCCATTAAAGCGCCAAGTCTGGCAACCTCTTCTTTCAGTTCACGGTTCTCTTGTTCGAGTTGATCCATTACTCTGGCAGAATTGGCTCTGGTATAGTACCGGTGAGTCAGCTTGTCTTCAAAATAAATGAAGAGCACAGAGTTAGGCCACAGACAAGAAGACCAAGAACAACCTGCTTATGCAAAATGATGCATGAAATTTTTGTGCATATGCTTTGATTTTTCCAAGGAACTTTTAGGGTATTTATTTGCAATTTTTGATCATTTAAAGCATTTTGATCTCATATGGAAAATATCTCATTCAATATATTTTGAACAAAGAAGTACAGCATTTTTGATCAGATTACAAAGAGAAAAGGAAAATAAACATCCTATGGATCCCTAGAAGCTCGGGATGTCGAAAGACGAGAAACACAAAGCTTCTTGATCTCTCTCTCATAGGCTTCTTCCATATCCGCTTTCTCCTCTGTAAGTCGATCATACTTCCTCTTCCAGAATTTGGAAGACTAAGGAAGCAGAGAAGTCCAAGTATCATTCGGATCGTCGATCACCTGATGCTCGAGAAACTCAATCAGAGCGTCCTTCTCCTTCAGCTGCTGAAGCAACTCCTCTCTTTCACGGATCCAAGCACGTGAAAGGTCTTCTTCTCTCAACTCCTCTACATCTTGGGTGGGGAGGGTTGAAGGCTCAGCCACATCCAACGGTGTAGGTCTCGGATGATCATACGGCATCAGATATACAGCAGCTCTCTGTCTGACCCAAGAGGTATATGGCTCCAAAGCAATGCAATTCTTCGGACCCAATTCATTCCTACCCTTCTTCTGAATCTTGTGCCAAGCGCGGACAAATCTGGCTTTCAGGCCTTGGGGATCTTTACCCTCCTGAAAGAACACACCTTCTAACAGAATGTTATGAGGTTTATCCTTTAGGGGGAACCCAAGCTGACGACGTGCTAAGATAGGATTGTAGCTGATCCCACCACATGTACCGAGAAGAGGCACATTAGGGAATTCACCACAATAATCAATAATCTGCACAGTATCATACACGCGATCATACCAAGAGATATCATCATTAGTGAGAGACATAAGTCTCTGAGACCACCGTAGACATCCCTTGTTTTCCTTGAAAGCAACCGTCTGTGGCAAGTGAGAAATAAACCACTTATACAGCAGAGGCAGACAGCATACAATAACTCCTCCACCCTTTCCATTCCTCAGATGCAAAGAGAAATAGGCATCACCCAACAGAGTCGGAACGGGATTAAGAACTGAAAAGATCCTAATGGCGTTCATATCCACAAATTTGTCGATGTTGGGGAACCATACCAATCCATAGATGAGCAACACAAATAAAGCCTCAAAGGCATCCTCACTCATGGCCTTCCCATAAACGATAGCTTGAGCAATGAGGAACTCAGAAGGAAGACCCTGAATTCCACCTTTGGTAGTCAGATTAGCTTTAATCAGAGATTCATCTATGTGCAACAAGACTGCAATCTCTCGAGCGGTAGGAATACTCTCTAAGCCACTGAACGACACTTGATCCAGAATCGGAATCCCAATAAGATGAGAATACTCCTCCAAAGTAGGCAACAACTGGAAGTCCGGAAAAGAGAAGCAGTGATACAGAGGATCATAAAACTGAGCCAAGGTACTCATCAATCCCTCATCAACCTGAGTAGTCAACAGAGGCAGAAGCTTCCCATAACGAGCTTTGAAACCCAAGGGATCTAATACATAAGATGTCAGATTCCTTAACTCTTTCACATCGGGCTGTCTAAAGCTGTACTTCTTTGTATGCCTTTTTGGTCTTTCCATGTCTGAAAATTTTGCAAATAAACCCTTTAAGTTCCTTGAAAATTTTCTGATTTTCTGATGACATGAAGTGTAGATGAATGCATGAATGCATGAATGCAACAATCACACTCAAGGATCAAGCAAGTCACACCAGACAAAGGTCATGGGAAAGCTCATTGTATCCCTAATATCAATCATCCATTTTGGTGGATTTAGGTTTTCACCTTATCAACACCCAAGTTCCATTGATATTAACGGTACATGAACCGGCTCAATCATCCTTAATATCAACCATCCATTTTGGTGGATTTAGGTTTTACACCTGATCAACACCCTGGTTCCATTGATATTAAGGTTGTCTGAACGACTCAACCATGAATCACGGGTTTGCTGAGAGTCACGAGCATGGAGTCTTGGTTAAGAACCACCCAAAGGGAGTGTACTAGGGTTTAAACCTGCCAGACATGTTCTACCAGAGGTTCCCATAATCATCGTCCCATCTCTCGGATATTATCGGAGGAACGAATACTCGTATTCCAAAAATATTCTCGAGAGAGACTCTTATGAGTGTAGTATCACGTAACAATCGCATCAGACCTGACATCTGAACGACCTCCGCACTACGTCCTAAAAATAGGCCAAGATGGGCTTGGTAAACTAAGGTCCTTGGCTTCTAAGGCACATGATTGAAAGAATAATGCCTAACCACAAATAACTTGTGTGACATTATTAATCCAACATGACCTCCACCAAGTGAATGGACTCGCAAGTCAACTGGCTAAGGAATACTCCACACCAGTCAACAAGACCACGCCATTCTTCTATCCTAGAGTGCACTCGAGTTCGGGTATAGAACTCATCTCACAGAGATCACCAAAGCAAACAGCAATTGTATATCAAGCGATTCAAACATTACAATCAATACAGTTATCCCAAATTGTACAAAAATATGTCAAATAACACATAAACAAATATCATACCACAAGGGTGAAAAGTAGGCAATACCACCAAGGAAGGTCTAATGGATCCCTAGCAGAGTCGCCACTTTTCTGTAGCGGTGTATTCGTCACTTCATGATTTATTAATTAAATCAAAAGCAAAGCATACAAAGAATCGAGTCGCCACCGCACTTTTATTTATCCTAAGGAATGGCTAAAAAGCGAACAAAAGCCTAAGAAGTTTTACACATAGAAAACTAATGAAAAGATCAGAGAGTCTGGGTAAGGGGTTAATTACGCAATGGGAAGGTGTTAGGCACCCAAAACGTCCTAGGTACTCCTAGGGAGCCCTTTTCACACTTGTTGTATAAAAAGTTTATTTGTTTATGACATATTGTGCAAACATGATCGGGAAGATGAGAAAAGAATATACAATTTTATTATATTTGTGTTTGAATGGATGAACCCGTTGCCTACGTACCTTCCATGAAAGGTAAGGATCAAAACGCTGTAGTTCGGCTAAAAGATTTCCAAAAATTAGTGAACTCATTTTTAAAACAAGAGCACTAAGGCTTTTCATTACCAACGGGAGAAAACTCAACCAAAATCAACAATCCACCATGCGAGGACGGCTTCAACATACTAGTGAGGGGTTAACCCTATAATAAGTATGGAAGACTTACAATCAACTCACTAAGGATAAGGTAAGATTTACATCAACCGCTATGGTAATTGAAACCTATGGCTAATGTGTAAAAAACATAACAAGAATGGACAAAGCCATCAAAACAATTGAATGGGTGAAGTTAATTGATTATGAGTATTCACAAAATATGGTCAAGGTATGCTTAAGATTCAATTCAGAAAGAAGTATTATCAAAAGTGAAGTTTGAAAAATCAAGGACTTAAGGTCCAGGTTTCTAATTTGAAAAGGCATGAAGATGTTTGCACAACAATTATTTTCAAATTTTGAAAGCAACATGTGAAAAGGTTTAGGACAAAGAGGGTATGGATAATGGAGTGTAAAACTTCTCAGAAAGGTTCACCTCTTGAGATCATATAGAAGATGATTCAAGGGTGTCCTTAGGAATAGGCAAATGAGCAAATAACAAATAAGCAAAACAGATGATACCGGATGCCAATTGCTGGACTTATACCAATCTCACAAACAAAGGTGGATACCGGATACCAATAAATGGATTTACACCAATCTCCTAAAACAAACAGGGATGTCAGATGCCAATCTATCTGGACTTACTCTAATCTCCAAAGAACCAAACAAAACATAGATATCAGATGCCAATCTATCTGGGCTTACTCTAATCTCCAAAGGATGATCATAGGAATAACAAATGCCAACAACATGGTCTTACAATTGCATCCTCACATACAACAAACAAACAAAAGCACTAAGCAAAGAGGACATAAGTGGCCAATGAAATGGTCTTACACTCAATCCCTTCCAAATCATAGGAACAATGGCCAATTAATGGACTTACTGTTGATTCCTCAATGGGCAATCAAAGATGTGTCACAAAGATATGAAATGATGATCATGCAATAATGAACAATTAATGATGATAAATGCACAAAGGCAAACAAGCAAACATGTACAGATGAACCAAGCAATCAAACAAACAAAGTCATTTAGCACACACTATATCCAAGCAATTAGGCTCAAGCAAGGGTTAGACTTTAAAGTCAACTGGAATGGGGTAAGTGGTGCTCTTAACCTTAACATTGAGAGTTAAGGTGAAGCAGATGAAAGGATATGAGGGGTATGCCTCATTGCTCTTATCCCTGGCCTGGGAGAGCATTGAATATCAGAAGGTGTGGGAGTTTAGAAAGTTGGAACTCTCTCCACAAGTTAATGACTCTATAGATCTTGGGTTAAGATCCACAATGCTACAACATGTAATGTGAGCAAAAGGATGACACACAGAATAGTAGGAGATGGACTAAACATCTCTTCTATCTACCAATTGCCTTATCAAAAGGACTTTTCCTTCTTGGGGACAAAGATAAACAATCACAAGCATTGCCTCTTAAGGAGGACTTCAGACAGGTGCCTGGCCAAGTAACAGGTCAGGTCTTCCAGACTACATGAAGAAGAGATGTTATACCTCAATGCTCAAGCTATCAAGCAAAGCAAAAGCAAGTTCACAATGAACTATAGCAACTAAATGTACCTGTGGAAACATCAAACAAAATCAATATGCTATACAGACAAACAATCAACAGTTGATACAACAGACAACCAATATAGGCAAAGGCATAAGCCACAAGTTGAACTCAAGAGAGTCAACCTCAACCTACAAAACACACATTAGTAATCAAAAGCAAATATCAAATGCTCTCAAGATGAGGCATCATCAATTGTGTAACTTGAATGTGCAACCTGAAACAAAGCTTCAAACATGAGCAACCAACCACTAGGTCAAAGCCTAGTGTCAAAGAAGGAGAAAAAATTTAAAACAGAACATGAAAATTCACAAGAATCAAGTTTAATCAATCATGAACAATATCCAAGTGGTCTCATGTCAAAATCATCAACCAATTTCATTTCATAAACAAATCATGTCAATGCATGCAAGTTGGAAGCTCAATGATGCAAACAGAATGATCACAAGCATATTAATTCCAAAATGGCTCAATAAATCTCAAGAAAAATCATGGCTAAACAGCACACATCAAATGATCAGCACACCAAAAATCATTGCATTTGGACAAGTATAAGCATGTCAAAGAAATTCCTCAAGTCATGGTAAGCATAAACAAGCTCAAAGGAAGCACAAAATGATACATCAACTTAAGGTAATCCTAAAACAGATATGACATGTGATAAATGACTCAAACCAAAGCCAAGACAAACTTCAATGTGTCTAGAATCAATGAACAAAATTTCAAGCTCATATTATAAGGCATAAGAATTTCACAAATCATGAAAGTTCAACACTCTTCAAAAGTCCAAACACGACTAACCAGCAAGGAAAATCTCGAACAAATTGGAAATGAATCGAAAAATTCTACAAAAAATCATGATCAATCCTAACATCCAGAAGGAGCAACATGCAAAAATTCAGATCATTTGGCATTTATTTAGCATGGTAAAGAAAATCAACAAGTTGGACAAGAAATGGTGTGACACACATTGTCACACCTCCATTAACCACATCATAACTCAACATCCAGAAATGTTAAAAATACAAACTCTATACCAAAATGACCATTAGGATGTCTAGTTTATGCATGTCAATTTTCAGATTCATTGGATTAACCATCATCATTTCACAACAAAAATAGCAAGCAAGGTGCAAGGTATGACATGCAAACATAAACCCTAGGCTAAAACAAAATTCAACCGTGCACAAATTCTGGAAAAATCATCATAAAATAGTAGACATTACAAGGAACATTATGCAAAAAATTTCATGTGATTTGGACAAGTATTTTTTGAGTTATGAATTTTTTAATGGAGAGACAAATTAAAAAATGAAAGTGGAATGGCATGTGAACAAGGAGCAAACATGAAATAGAAAATGCAAGGCAATTGTTGGAAATGCTTGGAGCCGGAATCGAACCACGCTTGCATTTAAATTGAGCGCCAAGCTAAACGCCGCGTTTCATTTAAATGAAACGCTGGCCAATCAGAAGCTGGCACTTGGACCAGTACATGACCAAAAACAACAAAACACATGCATATGCGCGCCATGAGGATCAAATGAAATCTGGAATTGGAAACCCTAACAAGCTCATGCGTGTTCATCATGTTCATGATCATCAAGATCCAAACATCACAGAAATCTACCAAACATACATCAATCGATTCATCTTTCAACACACATCACATATCCAGCATCAATTTGACCTAAATCTAACTATATCCAACAGATCGAGCAAAACAAGTTTCAACTACCAAACTTCAAATCATGATAACTAACTCAATACTTAATGAAATCAAGAGATCCAAAGCTCAGCATAACCAGTGATGCGAGATCTACCATGGCACATGTTTATTTCAAGAATTGGAGCATTCGAATTCTAACCTCAATGAAGATGCAGAAGCTGATTTGCTTGTTTCAAGGCCTGGAGATGCAAAACAGATGTACTACAACTCTTGGATATATGAATGAATGATGAAGGACAGCTCAACAATGCTTGATACGACTGGAATCTTCAACTGCCATGGGAGATGCAATGCTTCAGCAGTCACGATTCTTCAAGAATTCTACAAGATCTTGCTTCAACAATCTTCAATAATGCCTGTAGATGATGAACATAACAAGAACAAGGCAAAAGCTATGAAGAAAAATGATGAAAAAAGTTGAGAGAATTTGAGATGAATTTTTCAGATCTGAAATTATCAAGTTGTTGTTGTGATTTTCTGTTAGGATTATGAATATATACCACCTGCTAATGAAGCTCTTAATCAAGATTAGGCTAATGCAAAAGGATTAGTGAAATGGAATGGTTTATGCAATTTGGCCAAAACACCCTTTATGCATGCATGGGCAATGGAACAGTACGAATTTGTGATTGGAAATGCATTCAAAACCTGTTTAGAGGCAAGTGTAATTGGTTTGAAGTGAAAATAATGCATATTTTTCAAATGGATATTTTCCCTCCAAAAATTCAAATTAATTCAAGTGAAAAATGCAATATTTTTGTGATGAGAATTGATGAAATGTGATGCATGATTATGATAGTAGAGATCAAGAGAAAAATGCTCCAAAAAGAACCACATGATTTGGACATTTGGTGCAAAAGTTATGCAAGCTTGAAGTCCAAATTCCATTGACAATGATTTGATCATAACTTGCCAACCACAAATGAGAAATGGATGTTCTTGGACTTTTTGGAAAGGTGAGATCAAGATCTTCAACTTTCATGTTGGACAAGATTTGATTTGAAGCTTGCTTGATAGTGTAATCTTGAGGAGAAGACCTTTCCATTTTTGGCAATTTGAAATTACAGGTCACTTACTATTTTTGGAAACTTTTCATCTGACCTCAAATTCTTCATTGTTGATATTTGACATGTTACATAAGGCTTGTATGGACATGAATGAGACCTCTCTAACCATCTCCCACCTTCAAATCCATGATTGAATGCACAGTTGACTTGTGTTGACTTTTCTAGGGTTTCAGCTGACTTGGCTGTGATCAGATGAACTCCAAGCCTCTACCACTTGGGATCTTGATTCAAAATGATATCATGGTTCATATGAACTCTTGTGAATGATCATGGTGCCCAAATTCTTCAGAATGGCCACCATCTATGGCTCAATGAATGCTTTTGACTGGTTTGACCTAGTGTTGCTTTAGCTGCAAGTAACAAGGTTAGATGACAATATTTTTGTACTTTTAGGTTAGTAAACAAATGAAAAGCAATGATATACAAATGCTAAATATGCTTGGTGATCAAGAACCACACTCAAAATATAACCCACCCACAGGAAAGGAGGCAAGGTGCACCATGATCCTTGAGGCAATGATATGATATGGTATGATGCCATGAGGGATCTTAGGGACAAAATTGGGGTCTTACATTATGCATTCAACCTTCAAAAGAATCATTCCATTTATACACCCTTCAACAAGAGGTTTAACCATATGTTCTTCTTCGCTCGCATCATAAAGTGTTGGAAAAGTCGTGAAAAGCCAAAATGTTTATAGTGGTTGATCCTCACAAACCGTTAACAAGTGATGATAGTCCGTCATTACATATAATTAGGCGAAGAACCAGTGAAAAACAAGCGGAAGATGAGCCAAAAGGAAGATCAAAGACCCAAGAATGAGTAAAAAAATAGCCAAGTATGGAAGAATGTAACTTAGTGAAAATTCTGGTGAAAAAGAGTGTTTTTTAATGCAGCTACTGGAATAATCACATGCACCATCATGCGGCGTCACGTGCATAATAGAGATGTATGAGTTACATCATGTGTGATGCATCTAAAATGCGCGCGATGGGTACTTTTCTGGGCTTTTTCTGATGCGTTTTGGCCCGTTCTGAGCTCTTTTTAAAGGGATTTTCAGCAATTTGACAAGGATTACAAATTTTCACGACTAAAGCATGACCTTGAGATCACGTGGGGATTTTGAGAGCATTTGAAGCCATTGGATGTCATCTCTCCAAGGGAATTCTTATGTTATCTTCATCTATTAACTATGGTATTATTTTATGAATAATGAGTAGCTAAATTCCTCTAGGTTAGGTTGTGTTATTCAATCTTGATGGAATTATATATCGTTTTGACTTTGTATGAATCCTTTGAATTATAACCTTACTCAATTGTTTCTTAATATTAATGTTTTTTATTTGAGATACTTTGTTAATCTGATATTGGACACATATGGATTACTAACCCTTAGCTTATGTGTTGGACCTAGGGCAACTATTCTACTTACACTGGTTGAATAGGGATAAGAGACCCCGAGTAGTGACATAGGGAATTAACGTTATTGAAATTCTAGTTATCAGACTTTAGATGTCACACGGGTTGTTATGACATACAATTCTGCACAGACAAGATTTATGCAGAACTTAACAGTAAGTGCAGTAAATAACACAAGTAATTGTTTACCCAGTTCAGTCCAACATGACCTACATCTGGGGGCTACCAAGCCAGGGAGGAAATCCACTATCAGTAGTATTAATTCAAAGCTAAACTCGCCCGTTTACAACTTATCACTTAATCCCTACCCAATGCAATTTCAATCTTACTCTAAGATCAGAGTTCCTACTCACTCCCCCTCAATCACCTCAGTGATTACTACCTTTAATCAATATTAAAGACAACTTTGAAGTCACACTTCAAACAACTCTTGATTGTGCTTAACAGCTTTAATCAAGATACATAGCACTCACGCTTAAAAGCTTTGAGCGACACAACACTTACAACTCAATGAACACCCTATACCAAAGCAATCATCAACGTGATAATGGCTTGGCTTACAAGATATGTCTAATACAAGACTCACAAAAATACAGCAGTGAAGTATGATGGACACACTTAATCTTCACGCCTCAAAATCCCCAAAACTGAATGAAGGAACGACTTCCTTTTATATTGCAGTACCTGGGCTTTTGCACTTGTATTCTCCTGAATTTAAGGTCACGCGAGTTCCCATAAATTCAACATCTAGGTTACTAACAAATAGGCTATTTGTTAGGTTCATTAAATGTAGCATGGTTGTTGATTTCCTGGATTTTCTCTAAGCTGTTGAATCCCTGAAGAATAGCCTGAGAAAAAGCTGAAACAGAAAACTGAACAACCTACAATATAGCATATGCTGTCAGGAATGAATGTCACGACATTCAGCTTGACATCAAGGATCATATGCTGAGTCTGTTTTTCCAGAAAACAGACTGTACAATTTTGCTGACCTGTACATGACCAAAATGACCATACTACAGTAACAGCTTACATTAATAAATGTCAAAGTATCCAATTTGACATTTACACATTTGGCCTTAAGTCAGTTCTGTTATCCTCTTGAAGAACAGACTAAGAAACATACTGAAGTGTAACAGAACACCACTCTGTCTATTATTCAGTATATACTGTCCATGATGAATGTCATAACATCCAGTTTGACATTCATATAGTAGGCCTTATGCCAGGTCTGGTTCTTCCTTGATAACCAGACTGCAAATGAATACTGAGCTCTAACAGAACACCAACTGTTCTATTCCTCAGTATCTGAATGTCACAATATCCCGTTTGACATTCAATAACTCCTGTATTAGCTAATCCTGCAGTAACTACTCAAGTGTGTCATGACATCAGTCAAGACATCTGAGTACAGTTAGATATTCTAATCTACAATGCAGTCACACATACACACCATGTCATGACATCAGTCAAGACATTAGAATCCAGCTAGTGTTTTACCATATAATGCAGCCAATTAAACACCTACAAACTCCCCCTTTGGCAAATTTTTGGCTAAAACACTTTGATCCCCATAACAGAGTTCATAGCAGCGGAATCACACATCTAGCAGGAAATAAACCTAGCTAATACACTCAGAGTGGCAGCACACTCACATATATGGAAGTTAAATAAAAACTTCACAAAGCAGCACACATCAGCTGCAGGGGAGGAAGTTAAATAAAAACTTCACACACACAACAGCATACAAACAGAAGTTAAATACAAACTTCATCATCACACATCTGTCATGAACCTGTTCTTAACAGATGAACCTGTTCTTAACAGGCCAATCTGTTGTCTGGGGTATCACACGGTTACTCCCCCTTTTTGTCAGAAATGTTGCCAAAGCCAACAACATAAACCGAAAAAAATGACAGACTTACAGACTTGGTTTTACTTCACAGTTTCAACCAAGTTAGCACCCACTTGATCTTGCTTCACAGCTTTGATCAAGTAATCACCCACTTTTGTTTTACTGTAGGTACATCCATATCAGATGCCATGACTTTGTTTCTGACATCCAGAACCACTCCTGCATGAACAGCGTCCTTGAATTCCTGCAGGTGCATAGGCCTTCTCACGTTAGGGTGTCTCCTTACCCTCTTGTTGCCACCCTTGTTGCAAGTGGTATAGCTATGATCTGTTGACCAATTAGAACATAGTACCAATAAATACATTCCAAACATCATTGGTTGCTATAAGGTCTCAAAGAGACATATTCCCAGTTTGCCCCTTAAATTTTCAAACTGAGTAGCATCCAGAGCCTTTGTAAATATGTCAGCCAGTTGTAGTTCAGTGGCTACATGTTCCAAAGTAATCACCTTGTCTTCCACCAGATCTCTGATGAAGTGATGTCTAATGTCAATATATTTGGTCCTGCTGTGTTGGATGGGATTCTTGGAAATATTGATGGCACTGAGATTATCACAGAATAATGTCATGACATTCTGAATGACATTGTACTCAGTGAGCATCTGTTTCATCCACACCAGTTGGGAACAACTGCTTCCAGCAGCTATGTATTCAGCCTCTGCAGTGGACAGGGATACACAGTTCTGCTTCTTGCTGAACCAAGATATGAGATTGTCTCCCAAGAAGAAACATCCTCCTGATGTGCTTTTTCTGTCATCAGCACTTCCAGCCCAATCAGCATCACAATACCCAGATAGGACAGGCTCAGACCCATGTGAGTACAGCATCCCATAGTCACAAGTCCCATTGATGTACTTGAGAATCCTTTTGACTTGATTTAAGTGGCTCACCTTAGGCTCTGCTTGGTATCTAGCACACACTCCAACTGCATAAGAAATGTCAGGTCTACTTGCAGTTAGATACAGTAGACTACCTATCATGCTTCTATACAAGCATTGATCAACACTAGGCCCTCCATCATCTTTGGTTAACTTCAGATGAGTGGGAGCAGGAGTCCTTTTGTGCCTAACATTATCCATACCAAACTTCTTAACGATGTTTTTGGCATACTTGCTTTGGGAGAGAAACATAGAGTCCTCCATTTGGTTGACTTGCATTCCAAGAAGGTAGGTTAGTTCCCCAACCAGACTCATTTCAAACTCAGATTGCATCTGTTGAACAAAATGTTTTACCATTTGTTCTGACATACCACCAAAGACTATATCATCCACATAGATTTGAGCAATCATGATTTTGCCGTCTTCATCCTTCACAAACAAGGTTTTATCTATTCCACCTTTTCTGTATCCATTTGAGGTCAGAAATTCAGTCAACCTTTCATACCATGCTCTAGGTGCTTGTTTCAACCCATACAAGGCTTTTCTCAACTTGTATACATGCTTAGGTTGGTTAGGATCACAGAACCCTTTAGGTTGTTCCACATAAACTTCTTCATTCAAGTAGCCATTCAAGAATGCACTCTTCACATCCATTTGGAATAGTTTAAACTTCAGAATGCATGCTACCCCTAACAACAATCTGATGGACTCAAGCCTAGCCACGGGAGCAAATGTCTCATCAAAATCAACCCCTTCAACTTGAGTGTATCCTTGAGCTACTAGTCTTGCTTTATTCCTAGTAATTACTCCTTTCTCATCAGATTTGTTTTTGTAGATCCACTTGGTACCAATGATGTTGGTCCCTTCAGGTCTTGGAACAAGCTCCCATACTTCATTCCTTTTGAACTGCTCAAGTTCCTCTTGCATGGCATTGATCCAGTATTCGTCAGTCAGGGCTTCTTTCACATTCTTTGGTTCAACCTTGGATACAAAGCAGGAATTTGAGCTTATTCCCTGTGACCTGGTAGTCACACCACTATTAGGATCCCCTATGATAAGATCCTTAGGGTGGTCTTTCTGATAGATGGCATTTTGGTGGTTGCATCTACTTCACATTCAGGAGGAGGTTCCTGTACTTCTTCAGACTTGACTGGAATGTCAGTTGAACTGTCAAGGAATGTTTCAACATCCTCTATGACATCGATCCCTTCCTCTTTATCATCCACAATAACATTTATGGATTCCATCAGGACATTGGTCCTGTAGTTGAACACTTTGTAGGCTCTGCTGTTAGTGGAGTATCCTAGAAATATACCCTCATCACTTTTGGGATCCAGCTTCCTTCTCTGTTCACGATCTGTGAGAATGTAGCATTTACTTCCAAAGATATGAAAGTACTTCACTGTGGGTTTTCTGCCTTTCCATATTTCATATAGAGTGGAGGAGGTTCTTTTTCTCAAGGTGACTCTGTTGTGAACATAGCACGCGGTATTCATCGCTTTAGCCCAAAAGTGCATGGGGAGCTTCTTTGCATGAATCATTGCTCTGGAAGATTCTTGAATAGTTCTATTTTTTCTTTCAACTATCCCATTTTGCTGGGGAGTTATAGGGGAGGAGAACTCATGACTTATTCCTTCAGACGAGCAAAACTCATCAAACTTGGAATTCTTGAACTCCGTACCATGATCACTCCTAATCCGGACCACACAACTGTCCTTTTCCCTTTGAAGTCTGATGCACAGGTCTTTGAAGACATCAAATGTATCTGACTTCTCTCTGATGAAGCTTATCCACGTGTATCTGGAATGGTCATCAACTACCACGTAAGCATATCTCTTCCCACCAAGACTTTCAACCTGCATAGGTCCCATTAAGTCCATGTGCAACAGTTCCAGAACTCTGGAAGTTGTAGGATGTCCCAGCTTCGGATGTGACATCTTGGTTTGCTTGCCCACCTGGCATTCTCCACAGACTCTTCCTTCATCAATAAGCAGCTTTGGAATTCCTCTGACTGCGTCCTTGGATATGATCTTCTTCATTCCCCGTAAGTGAAGATGTCCAAGACGTCTATGCCACAACTTCACCTCCTGTTCTTCCTTGGCTGAGGAGCATATTGTGGAAAAGTTAGAGACTTTAGGTTCCCACAGATAACAGTTATCTTTGGACCTGGTTCCTCTCATAACTTCCTGATTGTCACCATTTGTCACAATGCACAGCTCCTTAGTAAATTGAACATAGAACCCTTGATCACACAGTTGGCTTATGCTGATGAGATTTGCAGTCAGTCCTCTTACTAACAACACATTATTCAGTTTTGGAACTCCAGAGCAGTCCAGCTTACCCACACCTTTTATTTTTCCTTTGGCACCATCACCAAAGGTCACATAGCTGGTAGTGTGAGGTTGAATATCCACCAGTAGATTTTCCATACCAGTCATATGTCTTGAGCATCCACTGTCAAAGTACCAGTCTTCTCTGGTAGAAGCCCTTAGAGCTGTGTGTGCTAACCTAGCATACCATTGTTGCTTCTTGATGGGGACATAGCGCTTATATGTCTTATGCTTAGGCCTGACATGCGAGGTTTGGTTAGGGAAACCATGAAGCCAGTAGCAGAAGGCTTTTATATGTCCAAGCCTACCACAGTGGTGACATCTCCACTCCTGATATTTCCTCTTCTGATGATTATTCATCTTAGTTCCCCGATGTTGAGACATTGGCTTTGACTTACGCTTGAACTTCTGAACTTTAGCCTCTGGGCGTTTGTGTTCAGCTGAGGATCTTTTCCCAAATCCTAGGCCAGATTTGGTTCCAGACTTCTGTCCCACCTTTAGAATCTCTTCCAAGGTGTCAGTTCCCTTGTTCATCATTCTGATGGATTTAGTCATCTGATTCAGCTTGGAGGTCAGCAAGGCTATCTCACCATTTAGACCCTTTATGGTTGTCAGATGCTTCTGCCTCTCATCTTCCAGTTCCTTGATGAGTTTCTTCTGCTTTTCTCCTTGTGCACGGACTTCTGCACTGGTGGTACACAGCTTCTTATAGGCTGCAGCAAGTTCATCAAAGGTCAGTTCATCTGCACTTGAGTCATCATCAGAGGCACAAACACTGGTTAGTGCAGTGACATGTTTGGCAGATTCTCCTTCAGATTCACTTTCAGAATCTCCTTCAGACCATGTGATAGTTAGCCCCTTCTTTTGCATCTTGAGATAAGTAGGACATTCAGCTCTGACGTGTCCATACCCTTCACAACCATGACACTGGATTCCCTTGCCTTGGTTGAACTTTTCTTCAGAAGTTGATCTTTTCCTGATGTCAGACGGGATGTTCTTGACATTAGGTCTCCCTCTTTGATCAATCTTCTTCACGAACTTGTTGAACTGTCTCCCAAGCATGGCTAAGGCTTTTGATATACTTTCATCACCTTCATTATATCCTGCTTCTGACTCCTCTTCAGCATTAGATACAAAAGCTACGCTTTTGTTCTTCTTTTCAGCATTCTCACACAAGCCCATTTCAAAGGTTTGGAGAGAACCAATGAGCTCATCCACCTTCATATTGCAGATGTCCTGCGCCTCCTCTATGGTTGTGACCTTCATAGCAAATCTCTTAGGCAAGGACCTGAGAATCTTTCTTACAAGTTTCTCTTCGGCCATTTTCTCACCTAGTCCACCAGAGGTGTTTGCAATTTCAAGAATATTCATGTGAAAGTCATGAATAGTCTCATCCTCTTTCATCCTCAGATTTTCAAACTTGGTGGTCAGCATCTGAAGTTTGGACATCTTCACCTTGAAAGTACCTTCATGAGTTACCTTGAGGGTATCCCAAACTTCCTTAGCTAGTTCACAGTGGTGCACCAGCCTGAAGATGTTCTTACTGATTCCATTGAACAATGCATTTAAGGCCTTGGAATTTCCAAGAGCTAATGCCTCTTGCTCCTTGTCCCACTCTTCTTCAGGAATCTGCACACTGATTCCATCTTCACTTGTCTTCGTTGGATGCTCCCATCCTTTGTTGACAACTTTCCAGACTTTGCTATCTAGAGACCTTAAGAAGGCTATCATACGAGGCTTCCAGTCATCATAATTAGAGCCATCCAACATGGGTGGTCTATTTGAGTGTCCTATATCCTTGTGCATGGTACTAGAAAGTAACTTCCCTAGATCTCACCCAGAAATTCACAGGCAGGGTGCCTGCTCTGATGCCAATTGAAATTCTAGTTATCAGACTTTAGATGTCACACGGGTTGTTATGACATCCAATTCTGCACAGACAAGATTTATGCAGAACTTAACAGTAAGTGCAGTAAATAACACAAGTAATTGTTTACCCAGTTCAGTCCAACATGACCTACATCTGGGGGCTACCAAGCCAGGGAGGAAATCCACTATCAGTAGTATTAATTCAAAGCTAAACTCACCCGTTTACAACTTATCACTTAATCCCTACCCAATGCAATTTCAATCTTACTCTAAGATCAGAGTTCCTACTCACTCCCCCTCAATCACCTCAATGATTACTACCTTTAATCAATATTAAAGACAACTTTGAAGTCACACTTCAAACAACTCTTGATTGTGCTTAACAGCTTTAATCAAGATACACAGCACTCACGCTTAAAAGCTTTGAGCGACACAACACTTACAACTCAATGAACACCCTATACCAAAGCAATCATCAACGTGATAATGGCTTGGCTTACAAGATATGTCTAATACAAGACTCACAAAAATACAGCAGTGAAGTATGATGGACACACTTAATCTTCACGCCTCAAAATCCCCAAACTGAATGAAGGAACGACTTCCTTTTATATTGCAGTACCTGGGCTTTTGCACTTGTATTCTCCTGAATTTAAGGTCACGCGAGTTCCCATAAATTCAACATCTAGGTTACTAACAAATAGGCTATTTGTTAGGTTCATTAAATGTAGCATGGTTGTTGATTTCCTGGATTTTCTCTAAGCTGTTGAATCCCTGAAGAATAGCCTGAGAAAAAGCTGAAACAGAAAACTGAACAACCTACAATATAGCATATGCTGTCAGGAATGAATGTCACGACATTCAGCTTGACATCAAGGATCATATGCTGAGTCTGTTTTTCCAGAAAACAGACTGTACAATTTTGCTGACCTGTACATGACCAAAATGACCATACTACAGTAACAGCTTACATTAATAAATGTCAAAGTATCCAATTTGACATTTACACATTTGGCCTTAAGTCAGTTCTGTTATCCTCTTGAAGAACAGACTAAGAAACATACTGAAGTGTAACAGAACACCACTCTGTCTATTATTCAGTATATACTGTCCATGATGAATGTCATAACATCCAGTTTGACATTCATATAGTAGGCCTTATGCCAGGTCTGGTTCTTCCTTGATAACCAGACTGCAAATGAATACTGAGCTCTAACAGAACACCAACTGTTCTATTCCTCAGTATCTGAATGTCACAATATCCCGTTTGACATTCAATAACTCCTGTATTAGCTAATCCTGCAGTAACTACTCAAGTGTGTCATGACATCAGTCAAGACATCTGAGTACAGTTAGATATTCTAACCTACAATGCAGTCACACATACACACCATGTCATGACATCAGTCAAGACATTAGAATCCAGCTAGTGTTTTACCATATAATGCAGCCAATTAAACACCTACAGTTATGTACATTAATTAATCCTGCTTACGCTGGTGGACTAGGGATAGGAAGCTCCGAGTAGTGATTAATGAGTTATTTCACGAGGGATCGATCATAACGGTTTTGTTAATATGTTGTGAGATTATAAGGATAAGATCATTCATACAAGGCATCATACATCAACAAGAGAGGATAAGGGGATTCGATACACAAGCTAACCGTCTTAATATTTCTATTTTAAACTCGTAGTTTTTTTTTTGTTCTGAAACCTAAAACTCCCCCCCTCTCATTTACTGTTTTCCTTTACATTGCATAATTATTGGCTTGTTCGAACAAAGTCTCTATGGATTCAATCTTTTATTACTACGAAACTGTGGGTACACTTGCCAAGAAGTCATCAATTTTTTGGCGCCGTTGTCGGGGACTGTTGATTTCAACAAGGCAACGCTTTGTGCAACGTATTTTAGTTTTCTTATTTTTCATTGCTTTTTGATTATTTTCTTGTTTATTATAGTGCTACTGAGAAATTTTTTATTTGTGTATGCGTAGTTCAGGATCGCCATTACTACCATTTGATCCAGAAATTGAAATAATTGCACGTACTCTAAGAATAAAAGCTTGAGAAGCAATTCTAGTTGAAGAGGACCAACCAGAAGTAGATCCACCAATACTTTCTTCGAATTCTAAAGAGGAAGATAACATGGTAGCACCAGCACCCTAAACTATAGGGGATTACTGCAAAAGGACCGACTAAGAATAGGTTTCTAGAGGGTTTTTACTGGCAGACCCTGCTAACTTTGATATTAATAATCGTGTGCTTTCAGGTCTAAGAGACAATCCATTCGACGAGAACGCTATCAGAGATACATGGGCTCATCTTGCATGCATCTACGAAACCGCTTCGATGTGCAAACCTGATGTTGTCACGGACGACCAAGTAAAGTTACAATTGTTTGGTTTCTAACTCATTGGAAGGGGAAAATATTGGTTACCATGCCTTCCAAATGGAACCATTCGAACATGGAAGGAGCTAGAGGATAAGTTCTTGGAAATATTTTTCACCACCAACCATTTTACTAATGAAATTCTGGTATCAGATATGAGATGTCGAAGGTAATGTCACGACACTAATATCTGAACAATATAAACAGGATAAAAGATAAAGAACAGTAGTACAAGTGACACAAGCAATTGTTAACCCAGTTCGGTGCAAACTCACCTACGTCTGGGGGCTACCAAGCCAGGAAGGAAATCCACTAAACAGAATTAGTTCAAAGACTCTCAGTAAACAACTTCAAGTTAAAGTCTTTTCACCTAATCTCTACCCGTGTGACTTCTATCTAAGAACTCTTAGATAAGAGATCCTACTCACTCCCCCTCAATCACAGCAGTGATGTAAAAAACAAATATTATAATGAAATAAGACACTCTTCAAGAACACATACTTGATCTTGCTTAAAAGCTTCAACCAAGTAAACACAGACTCATGCTTCAAAGCTTAGAGTGGACAAATTACAACTCAAAATCCAGTCCAATTCAATCATCAATAGGATGAATGAATGGCTCATAATACACAAAGGATCATAAGACTAAAACCCTTATTCTCTCTCTATTTCGCTCGTTCTGTTGTCTGTTAAAAATAGGTTTTACATGGCCTTTTTATAGAAACATTTGAATGGGCATGGACATCATAAAACCCTAAATTTATTTTCCTTTCGTATCTTTTTATGACAGCTGATCATATATTGTTTGAAAATAAATCAATCTGGTTTTAATTATTGATTGAATGTTATGTATACACATGTCTTGACATTGGGTCTGACATCTCAGCTAAATCCTGCAAAACCTTTATTTAAACACCCTGCAGGAATCTGATATTTCACGTCAAGACAACACTCGTGACACCTTGTGAAAACTCTAGGTTTTATCAAAATTGATGCCAACACATAGAACCAACAAACTCCCCCTTTGGCAAATTTTGGCTAAAACATACATCAGATCATTTGTTTCACAAGAGAATAATCACAGTATCAGTTTAGCAGCAGAAGTAATAAAACACACATTACTAGCTAAAATAGCAACTAGTAAACACATATTAAACACACATGCACTTGTGCTCCCCCTCCCCCTCCAGCTAGCACCAGTCTGCTCAACACAGACAAAACACTTTTCCTTCTAGCAACACCTTCAACATCACCTGTAATAAACAAATTATCTCCAACATATATCTGTAACATCATCTGTATCATACAAATTATCTCCAACATCATCTGTAATGTGTGTAACATCATCTGTATATAGTATAGCATAGCTCCTTTAGCTACTTATCCCCCTTTTTAGCCAAAAGAGACCAAAGAGACAAAATAAATGTCTATTAGTCAAACAGAATGTCACACAGAATGTCAAAGAAGATTGATAAGTGTTACAGATCCAGGAACAAACACAGCTTTATACAAGCTGAGATAAAATCCAGAAAATAAAAAAAAACAGAAAAATATATCAAGGCAGTAGAACATGACTGCCAAAAGAACCACCAGAACATCCATCACAGCACACCATCAGAAGAGTGGGGGACAACTTCAACAAAACTAGTCAAAGGAGCTTGCATCTGTATCAGCATCAGAACCAGAACTGCCACTTGTTTCATCTTTAGTTTCAGACCTCTTACTAGAGGTTTAGGCTTCTGTTTCCTTGGCTTGTCCAACATTATCTCTTTCAACTTGCTCCAGGCTTGTAATCAGAGCCTCCAACGCTTCTTTCCTGGTAGTTGCTACCCTTATCCTTGTATCCAATTCTTTACAAGTTTCTTTCAGCTCAACAATAAGACCATCTTTTGAGGCTGGCTTTTTCACATCAGATGTCATGACAATGTCTTCGACATGACTGCCTTCAAACAATTTGTAGTGAACTGATAGAGGAGGTTTTCTTCTACTAGGAAGATCATTTGTACTCATAATTCTAGGGTGTTGGCTCAGGATAATCCCACAAATCATTGAGGGAAAAGTTATGGGCAACTTTATTGCATTTGTAGAAGCATGTTTGACAATTTGTTCAAACATAAATCTACCATAATCAAATTTCAGCTTGGTTCCAACAGCAAAGATGAACCTTCCAAGGGCATTTGAAATTGTGGAGATGTGGTTGGTAGGCACCCAATTTGCAGACCTTATCTTGTGCAATATGGCATATTTCACAGTCAGCTTCCCAGCAGGGAGATGCTTCTTGCTAGGCCACTCCTTCACTTGTTTTGCTGTAATTTCCCTACAGACCTCATTGTCTGTGGCTTCCAGTTCACATGCACCTTCTGTACCTCTTCCTAGAAACTTATTAATCACAGTGGGAGAAAAAGTGATACACTTCCCTCTTACAAACACTTTACAAAATTCCTTGTTGTTTTTATCAGCAATGTCTTCAAGAATGTTGACCGCAAATTCTTTAACCAATCCTTCATAACACTGAGATAACCCAACAACAGTTTTCATTAATCCAACATTTTTAATTAGGTCCATGACCTCTTTGACCTCCACAGCATCCTTGCCTAACTCTCTCTCCACAGCCGCCCTCCTTTGGATCACAAATTTCCATTTTGCTGCTCCATCTTCAAGATGGAAAGAAATATTGTCCAAGTGTATAACAACAACTTTTATAAGGGACTTCCTAACAGTTGTCCTCTTGACAGGGGAGATGTCAGAGACATCTTCTTCAACACCTTCATCGGACTCAGAAATTTCTCTCACTTTCCTCTTCTTCACATCAACTTTGATCCAAGATTTTGAGGGGCCTACACTAGTAGTCTTCTTAGCAGTTTTGGCTGACATCATTTCAGCCACAGACCTACCTTTTCTAGTCTTCATCCTCTTAGCCACACTAGGCTTCAAGTGATGAAGCAAGCTATCATCTTGATTATCCGAACTATCACCTTCTAGGTCAATCACCTTCTTTGCAGAATCATGCTTCTTAGACTGTGAAGCATTGGCAGTAGGTAATACCACAGATTTCTTACCAGACACAGTTTTCCCTAAAGAGCACAAACCTTCAGCACCCATATCCTTTTCAGACCTAGAGGAATCATCATCCTTCTCATTATGAGGTTCAACCTCAGGAGAGGGGACCCTTTTTGATAGAGGAGTAGAAACTCCCTTTACAGAATGTCCTTCATTGAGGATTCTAGTGACTAGGTTTCTTATGACACGATCAGTATGATGCATGTCATCCTTAGAACTAGGGGTATGAGTAGAGCTGGAAGGGATATTAGAGTTGTTATGTTGAGTAGGGCATGCAGTGGCAGATGCATCCATGGGATGGTTGGAGTCAAGAGCTTCACCTAGAATGACAGACAGTGGAATCACGTCGAAAATATCTTCATCAAGAAAGTCCATTGAAGGCGTTTTATCCTTGTGAGTAGGTTTAAGAATTTGTGAACCAGATGGTCTTTGATGTTGTGACATCTTGTTGTTTTTGTGGAAAGGTTTTAGTTTCCCTAGAAGAGGAGTTTGATGAAGATGCAGGAAGTTGGAAATGTTTGAGTAGAGGTTGCGTGTGAAAAGGTAATAGATGGAATTTCCAATACTAGGTGATGATTTACCATAAATGGGGCACTTTATTTTAAGTAAGCAGGCAATAATTTTATTACCTTTTCCACTCCAAATTAATTGCTACAAATTCTCATAAATACAAATCCCTAACTTCCCTCTTAGAAATTCAAATTGATTTGCATCCAAGGCCTTTGTAAAAATATCAGCTAACTGCATTTCAGTAGTAACATGCTCTAGGACTATAATTTTATCTTCCACTAGTTCTCTAATAAAATGATGACGAATATCAATGTGTTTTATCCTGCTGTGTTGAATAGGATTCTTAGAGATATTTATAGCACTCAGGTTGTCACAGTACAATGTCATGACATCTTGCGTGACATTATATTCAGTCAGCATCTGTTTCATCCAAACCAGTTGAGAATAACTACTTTCAGCTGCTATGTATTCAGCTTCAGCAGTGGACAAAGACACACAATTTTGTTTCTTACTAAACCACGATATTAAGTTGTTCCCCAAGAAGAAGCATCCTTCTGATGTGCTTTTCCTATCATCGGCACTTCCAGCCCAATCAGCATCACAGTATCCAGTCAGCACAGATCCAGATCCATGAGTGTACATCATCCCATAGTCACTAGTGCCATTGACATATTTCAGGATCCTTTTCACATGGTTTATGTGACTGAATTTTGGTTCAACTTGATATCTAGCACAAACACCTACAGCAAAAGCAATGTCAGGTTTGCTAGTTGTGAGATATAGAAGACTCCCTATCATGGTTCTGTAGAGGCTTTGATCTACACTAACACCATTTTCATCTTTAGAGACTTTCAAATGAGTAGGAGCAGGTGTCCTTTTGTGACTTGCATTCTTCATGCCAAACTTCTTAACAATATTTTTGGCATATTTTCTTTGAGATAGAAAGATAGGATCTTCCATCTTCTTGACTTGTAGCCCAAGAAAATAGGCCAGCTCTCCGACAAGGCTCATTTCAAATTCAGACTGCATTTGTTTAACAAAATGTTCGACCATCTTATTTGACATCCCACCAAACACAATATCATCCACATATATCTGAGCCACCATGAGTTTTCCTCCTTCATTTTTGACAAATAAGGCCTTATCAATGCCTCCCTTTCTATATCCATTGTCAATGAGAAACACTGTGAGTCTATCATACCAAGCCCTGGGGGCTTGTTTCAGCCCATAGAGGGCTTTCCTCAACTTATACACATGCTTTGGAAGATTTGGGTCTGTAAACCCTTTAGGTTGTTCAACATACACGTCCTCATTTAAGTAACCATTCAAGAAGGCACTTTTTACATCCATTTGGAACAGTTTAAACTTCAGAATACATGCCACTCCATGCAATAGTCTAATGGACTCCAGGCGAGCTACAGGGGCGAATGTTTCATCAAAGTCAACTCCTTCAACTTGAGTGTATCCTTGTGCTACCAATCTTGCTTTATTTTTAGTAACCACCCCTTGTTCATCAGATTTATTCTTGTAAACCCACTTTGTTCCAATAACATTTATTCCTTCAGGTCTTTGAACCAGTTCCCATACTTCATTTCTCTTGAATTCGCCTAACTCTTCCTGCATGGCGTTGATCTAGAATTCATCAGTTAAGGCTTCTTTGACATTCCTGGGCTCAATCTTGGACACAAAATAGCCATGTGAGATCACTTCCCTTGATCTAGTTGTGACCCCTTTATTTGGGTCTCCTATAATGAGATCTTTAGGATGATCCTTCTGAATTCTGATAGAGGGTCCCTTATTAATTTTTTCAGCTTCAGTGGGTTCACTCTCATTACTTTTGTCTGAGAAATCAGCAGGGGCATCATTTAGAGATGTCTCAACATCGTCTATGACATCAGTATGTTGATCATCAACCACAACATTGATAGATTCCATCATTGCTTTCATTCTGGAATTAAAGACCCTAAATGCTCTGCTGTTTGTTGAGTAACCCAGAAATATTCCTTCATCACTCTTGGGATCCATCTTCCTTCTTTGGTCACGATCAGTCAGGATATAACATTTACTACCAAACACATGGAAGTATTTGACAGTAGGCCTTCTTCCTTTCTAGACTTCATATAAAGTAGTTGGAGTCCCTTTCTTCAAGGTTACTCTGTTGTGAACATAGCAGGTTGTGTTCATAGCTTCAGCCCAGAAGTGGTAGGGCAGTTTCTTAGCATGAATCATAGCTCTAGCAGATTCTTGGAGAGTTCTATTTTTCCTTTCTACCACACCATTTTGCTGAGGGGTGATGAGAGATGAGAACTCATGAATAATTCCTTCAGATGAACAGAATCCAGAAAATTTATTGTTCTCAAATTCTTTCCCATGGTCACTTCTGATCCTGATAACCTGACTTTCTTTTTCTCTTTGAAGTCTTAGGCAAAGATCTTTGAATACCTCAAATACATCAGATTTTTCCCTTATAAAATTTACCCAGGTGTATCTGGAGAAGTCATCCACCACCACATAAGCATACTTTTTCCCACCAAGACTTTCCACCTGTATAGGTCCCATCAAGTCCATGTGGAGAAGTTCCAGCACTCTGGAAGTAGTGTCATGTTTGATCTTCTGATGTGACATCTTTGTCTGTTTTCCAATCTGACACTCCCCACAAACTCTCCCTTCATTAATATTTAAGTTTGGGATTCCTCTGACAGCTTCAACAGATATAATCTTCTTCATTCCTTTAAGATGCAGATGGCCCAATTTTTGATGCCATAACTTCACTTCTTCTTCTTTGGCTAGAGTACACATTGATGAATAACCAGTTTCTTGAGAACTCCATATATAGCAGTTGTCCTTAGACTTGACTCCTTTCATGATCACTTCATTTTCTTTATTTGTAATTAGACATTCAGTTTTTGTGAAGTTTACATTTAGACCTTGGTCACACAGTTGACTGATGTTGATTAGATTTGCAGTCAGTCCTTTAACAAGTAGCACATTGTCAAGGTTAGAGACTCCTGGGCAGTTTAGCTTTCCAATCCCCTTGATTTCACCCTTTGCTCCATCACCAAAGGTTACATAGTTGGTGGCATGAGGATGAAGGTCAATTAGCAGGTTTTTGCTTCCAGTCATGTGTCTGGAGCATCCACTGTCAAATTACAAATATTCTTTGGCTGAAACTCAGAAGGAAGTGTGAGCTATCAGGTTAGTAGCACCGGTCCTAGGAACCCACTGTTTTCTGTTGACAGGGATGTGGTGTTTGGGTCTAGGTTAATGATGAGAAAGACTAGGATAGCCATACAACTTAAAGCAGAATGGTTTTATATGGCCAAATTTTCCACAGAAATGACATCTCTATCTTTGGTGTTTTCCTTTATGTTGTTTTTCCTTATGATGTTGTGACACATGATGTGACATCTTTGGTTTGCTACCAGTGTGACTACACTCAGGTTTGGATTCATTGAACCCAAGGTCAGACTTGTCTCCTGCCATTTTTCCAGTCTGGAGAATTTTATCTAAGGTGTCAGATCCACTGTTTAGCATTCTGACATACTTTGTCATCTCATCAGGTTTGGAGTTCAAGAACACTGCTTCAATCTTTAACTTAGAGATGGTTTCCAAGTGTTCTGTCTTCTCATCCTCCAGTTGTGTTATCAATTTCTTCTGATTTTCCACTTGTTAACACACTTCTTCACTTCTGTAACACAACTTTCTGTAGGTAGTGGCTAACTCATCAAAAGTTACTTCATCATCACTTGAGTCTTCATCAGAACCCCATCTTCCAGTCAAGGCAGTCACAAGATTGGCAGACTCTCCTTCTGTTTCACTTTCATCAGACCAAGTAGCAGCAAGACTCTTCTTTTGTTTCTTGAGGTAGGTCCCACATTCAGCTCTAATGTGTCCATACCCATCAAATTCATGGCACTGAACCCCTTTTCCTTGTTTGGACTTCTCATCAGATCTTGTTCTTCTTCCAACATCATTGGACCTACTGATGTCAAATGAGTTGTTCTTGACATTAGACTTAGACCTTACATCCATCTTTTTCAGGAGTTTGTTGAACTGTCTCCCTGGTAATGCTACATCATTTTCCAGATCTTCATCAATATCTTGACCATTTTCTTCCTCTTTCTCTTCAGTGTTTGACATGAAGGCTATGCTTTTGACTTTCTTTTCAGATCCATCACTCATTCCCAACTCAAATGTTTGGAGGGATCCAATTAGATCATCCACTCTCATATTGCAGATGTCTTGATATTCTTCTATGGCTGTCACTTTCATGGCAAATCTCTTGGGAAGTGACCTGAGACTTTTCCTCACTAGTTTTTCATCTGACATTTTCTCACCCAGGGCTCCTGAGGCATTAGCAATTTCAAGGATATTCATATGAAAGTCATGAATATTTTCATCTTCTTTCATCCTCAAATTTTCAAACTTGGTAGTGAGCAGCTGCAATCTATACATCTTTACTCTAGAGGTACCTTCATGAGTGGTTTTGAGAATATTCCAAGCATCTTTAGCCACCTCATATTTGTTCACCAGTCTGAAGATGTTCTTATCAACCCCATTGAATATAGAATTCAATGCTTTAGAGTTTCCAAGGGCTAGTTCATCCTCCTCCTTGGTCCATTGTTCCTCAGCCTTCTTATCAGTTGTAACTTCTCCTTCCTTAGTAATAACTGGATGTTCCCAGCCAGTTAGAACAGCCTTACAAGCCTTATTATCCAAAGATTTCAGGAACGCTACCGTTCAAGGTTTCCAGTAGTCATAGTTAGATCCATCCAGAATTGGTGGTCTGTGAACAGATCCTCTGTCTCTATCCATAGTACCAGAAAGTAACGTCCCAAGATCTCACCCAGAACCAGAGCAGGAGGTCTGTTGTGATACCAATTGAAATTCTGGTATCAAATATGAGATGTCGGAGGTAATGTCACGACACTAATATATGAATAATATAAACAGGATAAAAGATAAAGAACAATAGTACAAGTGACACAAGCAATTGTTAACCCAGTTCGGTGCACACTCACCTACGTCTGGGGGCTACCAAGCCAGGAAGGAAATCCACTAAACAGAATTCGTTCAAAGACTCTCAGTAAATAACTTCAAGTTACAGTCTTTTCACCTAATCTCTACCTGTGTGACTTCTATCTAAGAACTCTTAGATAAGAGATCCTACTCACTCCCCCTCAATCACAACAGTGATGTAAAAAATAAATATTACAATGAAAGAAGACACTCTTCAAGAACACATACTTGATCTTGCTTAAAAGCTTTAACCAAGTAAACACACACTCATGCTTCAAATCTTAGAATGGACAAATTACAACTCAAAAGTCAGTCCAATTCAATCATCAATAGGATGAATGAATGGCTCACAATACACAAATGCACACAAGACTAAAACCCTTATTCTCTCTCTATTTGGCTCATTCTGTTGTCTGTTAAAAACAGGTTTTACATGGCCTTTTTATAGAAACATTTTAATGGGCTTGGACATCATAAAACCCTAAATCTATTTTCCTTTTGTATCTTCTTATGACAGCTGATCATATCTTGTTTGAAAATAAATCAATCTGGTTTTAATTATTGATTGAATGGAGCATTCAATCTCCACATCAATCACACACAAATTAGCATAAAAAGCGCAATCACAAAATACATAACATTCAGACTAAATGTTCTGTATACACATGTCTTGACATCGGGTCTGACATCTCAGCTAAATCCTGCACAACCTTTATTTAAACACCCTGCAGGAACCTGAAAACTCTAGGTTTTACCAAAATTGATGCCAACACATAGAACCAACAACTAAGAGGAGAGCTGAGATTTTAAATTTCGAGCAACAAGGCACAGATTCACTGTATGACTCTTTGAAGAGATTCAAGTTACTACTACGTTGATTCCCCAACCATAATATGAAAAATATGGAGCATACACAAAATTTCATTAAAGGCCTCAAGAGTTAGACATGTATGTTGCTAGATGCTTTCGTAGGAGGCACGATTAGACAAGTGACTGAACCACAAGTCAAGGATCTAATTGAAAAGATGTCCATGAATGATTACCGTTCTAAGAGAGAAATACCAGTGAAAGTTAAAACGGTGGGGACACCCAAAGGTATGTTAACTGTTAATACTCAAACTGCATTATTAACTCAAATTGAATTGTTAAATAAGCAGCTAGTTAAAGGTTGTTTAAACAAAGCTAACCTGAGTCAGGTACAATCACCTAAGTGTGACTTTTGTGGAAGAGGACATGAAAACATAAGGTTTTCTTTGGAAGGATTAAATGAAAGGGCCCAATTTGCAAGTTTTCATAAGAACAACCCATATTCCAATACCTAAAATCTAGGATGGAAGGATCATCCGAATTTTAGTTGGAGCAATAATTAAAATCAAAGTGGTAACCAAGCTTTAAAACAAAGCCAACAAGCTCTGTTTCAAAAGAAGTCATCACAGTTAGAAGGGACTTTGCAGAATTTCATGAAATTCACTCAAAGTAGCTTTGAACAGGTAACTAGGAACCATGAAATTTTGAGCAGAAACCATGATGAGTCAATCAAGAATTTGGAGACTCAAATTGATCAATTATCCAGACAAATAGCTGATTTGCAAAGCTCAAGTGGGGGATTCACCGGTAACACCGTTAATAATCCTAAGAATGAAACATGAAAGGTTTTAGATACGGATTTTGAGGTAGTTACTAAAAAGGATAAAGCTAAAAGAGTTCAAGAGGATGTAATCGAGAACAAGGAAGGTGGAATTGAAAGGGAGGAGAGTGAGAATCAATGTGACGAAGAGGAAAGGGGAGTCACCCTTGATCAATTTATAGATGAAAATTCTCCTTGGAAGAGAACAAAGGAGAAAATCTTGAATGAACCAAACCCACCTTTACAATATTACATAAAACCACCATATCCCATCATTAATAAGAAATTGGTACATGAGGATGAAGCTGGAATGTTTAAAAAATTTAAGGAAGTGTTGAGACAACTTCAAGTAAGTATCTCTTTTCATGAAGTTTTATAATTAATTCTCAAGTTTGCTAAGTTTATGCAAGTAGTTCTGAAAGGTGGAAAGCAGAAGTTGACTCAAGAATAGGTCAATATGACAGAGGAAGAGGAGATGGTAGAACGGTCGGAAGTTCCACCAAAGATGAAGGATCTTAGGGAGTTCAACATCACTTGCACCATTGGTGGGTTAAAATCTCACATGCATTATATGACTTAGGATTGAGAATTATTGTCATGCCGCTGAGAAAATTTAAGGAATTGGAGATAGGAGAGATCATATTGAGCAACATGACACTCACTTTGGCCAATTCATTTGTGACTCGTTCGCTTGGTATCATACAAGATGTGTTAGTTAATGTTGATGGTTTGACCTTTCCTACAGACTTTGTGGTGATTGACATGAAAAATGATTTGGAAAGGTTAGTGATTCTCGGGCACCCATTCTTGGAAACCGGTAAGGTAAAAATAGATGTGGAGATAGGTGAATTGATCTTGAAATTTAATAAGGAGAAGGTAGTGTTTCATGCATATCAATGGATGCCATATGTGGGGGATCTTGAGACATCCTATCAATTGAAAGAGAAAGATAGTGAAGTTCACAAGAGGATGAAATAGGAGTTTTCATCGGCGTAAGGGTATCCTTGCGCTTGACGTGTTTTAAGAATGAGCCATCAAGCTAATGACGGAAAATAAGCGTTGGATGAGAGGCAACCAATCAAAACAATTTGTAGTTTTTGTATTACATTATTTACTTTAGTTTTATTCAAGACCACCCTAAAGAGAAATTAGCTACTAAAGAATATCCTTGCAATGAAGATCTACGCTTTTCTTAATAAATTTGTTTGTAGCTATTTTTCTTTTTAGATTTACAAGTTCTAACTTTAGCATTGAATACATGACCCAAGAAAAGAAAAAAAAGGACTTGATCATAATGAAATCAATTGATGACTTGAAGGAAAAGGAAGAGTAAAGAATCAAAGGACTTGTACTCAACCTTCAGATACCTCATCTAGAAAGGTTTGAGCCTAAATGATTTCCAGTGTTCACTTTTCTTTCTTTTGAGTGTATCCATGCAATTTTATTTTATCTAGTTTGATCTATTTTTGATTAAGTTCTCTAAGTTTTATTCACATACACTGAGGTAATTTTTTTGTTTATAACTTTGAGCCTTTGTAGCCACACTGTAGTAATAAGAATATCCATTTTATAGCCACTTTGAGCCTAAGACTTTCTTTCAGTGACGTGGCCTACAACTCTTAGCCATATGACTTGAAAGATTATTTCTTACGACCCTCTCTTTAGAATTAGATAGAATTTTAGTTCTTAAAGTTGTACAAAAAATATTAAGTTTGGGATCGCTCTTGGAAGTGAGCAACATTCTAAGTTTGGGGTTGGGGTACCAGAGAAAACTGTCAAAATTTTCATGAATATTGAGAAAACAAGAAGTGGAAAAAGTCACTTCTTCAAAAAAAAAAGAGAAAGAAACGACCGAATCTCTATGAGTTACATCGCGCGTGCGATGCATCTATAATGTGCATGATGGGTAACTTTTTGGGCTTTTTCTGATGCGTTCTGACCCGTTTTGAGCTCCTTTTAAGGGTATTTTCAGCATTTTGACAAGGATTACGAATTTTGGCGACTAAAGCACGATCTGGAGAGCACAATGGGGATTTTGAGAGCATTCGAAGCCATTGGAGGTCATCTCTTCAAGGGAATTATTATGTTATTTTCATCTATCAACTGTGGTATATTTTCTAAATAATGAGTAGCTAAACTCATCTAGGTTATGTTGTGTTATGATGAACCTTATTCAATCTTGTTGGAATTATATGTTGGTTTGACTTTGTATGAATCCTTTAAATTATAATCTTATTCAGTTGTTTCTTAATATTAATGCTTTTTATTTTAGATACTTTGTTAAACTGATATTGGACACATAGGGATTACTGACTCTTAGCCTATGTCTTAGACCTAGGGCAATTGTTCTACTTACACTGGTTGAATCAGGATAGGAGAACTCGAGTAGTGGAATAGGGAATTAATGTCATGCACATCACCTAATCCTGCTTATGTTGGTGGACTAGGAATAAGAATCTCTGAATAATAATTAGTGACTACCAAACAAAAATGGGTGACTACCACCTCGAGCAAAATTCATTGGTTTTCGAACCATCAAACCTTCACCTTAAAAACCCTCTTGGAAGTTGAATGTGTGTGTCAATTTAACTGAATGTAGGACTGGAGATCATTAAGGAAAAATGGCGGGTTAAAATTAAATATTGAGCTTTATATCCTTTTGTTTCAAAAAACCGTGAACCAAACCATGTTACAACCCTCAAAGGACCTAATTGAAACACGGTTTATTCTGGAAGCATACTACGACAAGGTTGTGTAACATGACTCCAAAGATCTTTGCTAATCATTTGTAATAATTGCATCCTCTTTCACATTGTGAATGTATAGATCGACATTATGTTTTGATCATTGACCCATTCGCTGTATTTCACAACAGTATCTTAATAATAACTTTGTTTTTAAATTTGGATGAGCATTACATTAGAATTACCATTTTAAGGGATTTCCAATAATGCGCATTCAATTGAGTGTAAGACCCCAATTTTGGCCCTAAGATCCCTCATGGCATCATAACATTGCATTTGCAAAGCTTCAAGGATCATGAGCATCTTGGTTCCCTTCCTTTTGAGTGGGGACCTCTTGTGAGTGGTTTGAGATCACCAAGCATGCTTGAATTGTATATCATTGCTTTTCTCATTTTATTTACTAACCAAAAGCACAAAAATATGTCACTAACATTTCTTATTTGTAGCTTGAGCAATCACAAGGTCTAAAGGCTTCTAGGAGATCCTTTGTGCAATGAAAAGGTCAAGAGGAGATGAAAGCAAGCATGGTAATGGTTCCCAAATCTCTCATCCATCAAATATGCCTCCCAAGCATCTCAATTCATCATTTCTGATCAAAGCAAGTCAAAGGATTTGAGGTTTGTTTCCCAAGGAAACCCTAATTCATCTGATCATCAACAATGCCTTGCTCATGAAACAACCTCAGCCCATGGTCAAATACCATCAAGGGAAGTTCTTTAATTCATTATTCCATGCATATTTGAACTTATTTGAGTTCCCTCAATCATCAATTCATCAAGATATGAGTGGTGGACTTGAGAAGTTGATCAGTCAATTCATCTGTCTATTTTGAAATGCACTGAGACCTAACTTTTTATGTGTTGGTCAAATGGAGATGATCCCAAAAGAAAATATGTTCTTAAGGACAATATGAACAACTTTCATGTTCATAAAAAATTTATTTGAATCTTGGAAGATCATCATCCATTCCAAGACATTATAGGTCATTTGACTGAAACCCTAATTTTGGGTCAACTTCCCAAGAACATAACTCATTCATCTTTTATGATTTTGAGGTGGAACCAAATTAATTGGAAATATTATTGTGTCTACTTCAAATTTTATGTTGAGCAAAATTTCAAAATCTCAAAAGAAATACATGTGATAATGCAAAACATTATAGGTCACTTTGGGCCAAATGCATTGAAATGGAAAAAAGTCCAACTTCAAGTGCCCATAACGTCTTCATTAAAAATCCAAATTATGCAAAATTTAAGTCCAAATTGATTTTCTTGAAAATATCTACAACTTTCATGTTGAAGTTTTTATCATTTGGGGCTTGCATCATTGAGACAGAAGGGCTTGAACATTGGCCAAATTTGGAAACTTCACTTATGCATGTTTTGCACCCTACACTTTAAGCTCAAATTTCACTAATTTCCAAGGCCCAATTGGAAATTTGATCAACATATCATTTGTTCCTTATGCAACAAGCTTTCTAACCATTACTCACAAGGTTGCATTTGGAGTTTGGAAGCACCATTTTCGAAGACATGAAAGATTAAGTGCATTTTGTGAAACTCAATTCAATTTCCATGCATGAGCTGATTACACTTAATATACACGTCCATTTGCAATTCACATGAACTCAGCAAGCCATTTCAGTCTTCATTAGGCCTTCCACATGATCACACAAGCCCATACAATGCAAAATCCATTTGCCATGCACACGAGTTAACTCATGCATTCAGCCCTCTCCAGCTATAAATACATGTGCTATGCTCTTCAATTCTCCAACCTGAAGGCGCCTGAAATGCTGCAAGAGTGAATCCCTAACCATACCAAAGGAACAAAGTTCATTTTTCTTCAAAAACTCAGATCTGAAATTCAATTGCATTTGGTTGAATTTTCAGATCTAAAGTTCCTAGACCTTCACCATTTGATCTATTGAAACTTCTGTTTGCAAAAGGAACCAAGGAAAGTGACTCAATTCTTCATAATCCAAAGGTTTTGATCAACTCGTTTTTGCTTTGAATCTCATTATTCTTTGATCCATTGACCTTGATATTGTGTTGTCTGAAGTCCTCTCTATAGAGGCATTATTATTGAGTGCTTAATTGTTGAAATCGAGCAAGTTCAGTTGAACATCACCAAACTTCCATCTCTGATTTCTCTCTTAATAGGAATCTAGAGTGGAAGTGAGTGGTATAGGAGTGATGTACATCACTTCACCTTTCGAATGGTGCCTGGTTCGTTCATTTTAGTTAGCATTTGAACCTCTGTGTTTTTTGACCTTCGCCGGAGCTCACCGGAGAAGACGGTGACGCTGGCCACCATCTCATTGCCAGATCAATCCTGAGCCGTGTGATGCATTCTCCTGATTTAATCTCCACGCTCCATTCTTATAACTTTTTTAAATACCACGTGTGATTGCATTGACCGTGGAAAATGTTGGACGCGCACCTCTGGATGCTTGGATCTACTAGCTCAATTAATGAGCTCAGATCCAAGGGCTCACGCTTTTTTCCAGTTTTTAATTCTGATTTTATTTTCCATTTTATTTTTTAGTTCCATCTCATTTTCAAAAATCCATATCTCTTTTATTATTGGTCCAAAAAATATGAGACCAATTGCATTATTTCTCTTTTAATTTCTAGTTTCTAAAAATGATTTTTAATATTTTTTATTTTATCGTTTGCTATTTTTAATGATTTTCTCTTTTCTGGTTCTTTTTAATTCATTTTAAATAGTTTTTGATATCCAAAAAATTCAAAAATATTTTTCTAACCTCTTTGAATGATGATGGATCTATGAAAAATATTCTCATCAATTTATTAATTGATTTGAGATTTATTTGAGATTTTAGTTCAATTAGGTTATTTTTATTTATTTTTAATTGATAAAAAATAGTTTCTGACTTTTAAAAATGCTGAAATTTTTTGTCAAACTTTGTTTGACCATGTTGAACTTGGGATAATTCACTTGGACTTTTTAAAGTTGATTTGAAGTGAATTTGAAGTTTGAACTTTCTTTAATATTTTAATTCAAGTTTATTTTCAAATATTAAAAATGCCAAAAATATTTTGCTTATTTCTTGACCTCCAATCTTCACTTCACTTCTTTCTTTTATGGTTTGACCTTGATCTACCCTATCTTTGGTCAACATTAGTTGATTGGTACATCCCATTTCATAATGCACTTTATTTTCTTCATTTCCATTATCCATTTTCTTCTTCTTCTTCTTCTTCTTCTTTTCTTTTTGATCAATGAGTTAAAGGTTGATAAGTTAGCATTGATTAGGGAGATATAATCTTCCTTGATTCAAATCTAATTCATCTTGATCAAATGATCAAGTGAATGGCTTTGCATTAAGGATAGATTGCTTCTTAAATCATGCAAAGGACTTAAACCAATACAAGATCATTTCTCTTCCTCTTTTTGGCATGGCAAGTTGTTGGAACTTGGTTCACTAATCAAGACTTCTAACTTGTGTTGTTGCCTACATTATTATTGACCGGCCTCAGATAGTTGTGACTTCTACATAAGTCCAATTACGATTGCTTAACATAGCGCTAAATTTGCCTTATGGCTCACTAACTACTAACATTAACCATTGACTATTAACTTTTAATTCTTGCTCTTTACATTTATGCAGTTTACCATTCTTGTACATATTATTCATTTGCTTTTTCCTTTGCTCACTTGAGCACATGTTTATGTTAATGCAATTTGCCTTTTGCTCACTTGAGCACATAATTGTGTATATATTTTTTTTTGTGCTTGTGTTTTGTTTTGTTTGTTGTGGACCAAATGCAAAGAAATGGACAAATGGACTTAGTTTCTAGGACTTTCCCTATGAAAATTGGAGTAAAAGGATCTTAATGTGAAGATGGATTAGAAGGACCAAACCTCTAAACTCACTCTTATCCATTCTTGATTTGTTTCATAAAACTTTTGATGTGTGTGCTCTTGTGCTAGGGAATCCTATGAGAGCTCAAATTGAAGAACCATTGCCATGTTCATCCAACATGAAAGATACAAGATGCATTAAAGATCTCTTAAGAGACTTGTTTGATTGTTGCTTGAGCTTACTATTATTTTGCTTGCATATTCCAAAGGATGGGAGCTACTTGGATCATCAATATGATCTCAAGAGAGGAACTCCATTTGTGGTCTTGTTTCTTATCCCTTATCTCTTGTATGATTAGGACTTTAGCCATTCTTCCTCTTCCTTCCACTCTAACCCAAGCCAAAACTTCTTGTGCAAACATTTAACACTTCTTTTCAAACATTAGAAACCGAAGCCTTATGCTTTTGATTTTCAAACTTTCTTTTCATAACACTTATTTTGAATTGAATCTCTAAGTCAACTTTGACCATATTTTGTAAATACTCTTCATTGGCAAATATAACTCATTCAAATGCTTTTGTGGTTTCAATGGCCACTTTCTTATCAAAAAATTTTATTAACCTTTAGCTATTAGGTTTGAGTTCTCCTTGAGGTAGATGTAATACTCACATATATCCTTAGTGATGGACAATGAGTTTTCCATGCTTATTATAGGGTTAACCCCTCACTAGCATGTTGAAGCTATCCTCACATGGTGGATTTGTGATTTTAGGTTGAGTTTTCTCCCTTGGATAACAAAAGACCTTAAGGCTTTTGGACCAATCAATTCACCAACTCATTTTGAGGTTTTTACCCCGAACTACGAGGTTTTGATCTTAATATTTTTAAGATGGTACGTAGGCAGTGGGTTTATCCATCCAAACACAAAACATAAATAAACTTGTATATTCTCTTCTCATCTCTTCAATCATGTTTGCACAAATAAATTTTCACAAAATGCCAACCTTACAACAAGTATGAAAAGGGCTCGCTAGGAGTACCTAGGATGTTTTGGGTGCTTAAAACCTTCCCATTGCATAACCAACCCCCTTACCCAAATCTCTGACATTTTTACTAGTTTTTGATTTGATAAAACTTTTAGGTTTTTGTTCGCTTTCTAACCATTCCTTTGGATAAATAGAAGTGCGCGACTCTGCTGGGGGTCATTTGCCTAGTGGGTTTTGCCTACTTTTCATATTTGTTGTATTGTATTATATATTGTTTTGTGACATATTTTTTGTGCAATTTGGGATTACTGTATTGTATGTAATGATTGAATTGCTTGAATATTAATTCTTTGTATGCTTGGTGATCTTTGTGAGATGAGTTCTATACCCGAACTCGAGCGCACTTAGGATAGGAGAATGGCATAGTCTTGTTGACTTGTGTGAGTTATTCCTTAGCAATTTGACTTGCAAGTCCATTCACTTGGTGGAGGTCATGCTAGGATCAATAATGTCACACAAGTAGTTGTGGTTAGACATTACTCTTTCCAATATAGACCTTAGAAGCCAAGGACCTTAGTTTACCAAGCCCGTCTTGGCCTATTCTTAGGATGTAGTGCGAAGGTCGTTCAAGTCTAAGATTTGATACGATTGTTACGCGATACTATACTCATAAGAGTCTCTCTTGAGAATATTTTTGGAATACGAGTAGTCGTTTATCCGATAATATCCGAAAGATGGGATGATGACTATGGGAACCTCTCGTAGAACATGTTTGGCAGGTTTAAACCCTAATACACTCCCTTTAGGTGGTTCTTAACCGAGACTCCATGCTCGTGACTCGCAACAAACCCTTGATTCATGGTTGATCCGCTCATGTATCCTTAATATCAATGGAACTTGGGTGTTGATAAGGTGTAAACCATAATCCACCAAAATGGATGATTGATATTAAAGATGACATGATCCACCCCATGACCTTTGTTTGGTGTGCTTTTCTTGATCCTTGAGTGTGATTGTTGCATTCATGCATTCATGCACCCATTTGCATCCATATCATCAATAATAAGAAAATTTTCAAGGAATTTAAGAGGTCTATTTGCAAATTTTCAGACATGGAAAGACAAAGAAGGAATACAAAGAAATACAGTTTCAGACAGCCCGACTTGAAAGAGTTAAGGAATTTGACATCCTATGTACTAGATCCGTTGGGTTTTAAGGCTCGTTTTGGGAAGCTTCTTTCTCTTCTGACTACTCAAGTGGACGAAGGATTGATGAGTGTATTGATGCAGTTTTATGACCCCTTGTACCGTTGCTTCACTTTTCCGGATTTCCAGCTTTTGCCTACGCTTGAGGAGTATGCCTATCTGTGGGTATACCTATTCTAGACCAGTTGTCGTTCAGTGGCTTAGAGAGTGTTCCTACTTCTCAAGAGATAGCTGACATGTTGCATATAGATGAATCTCTGGTTGGTGCTCATATGACTATCAAAGGTGGAATTCAAGGTCTCCCTTCTGAGTTCCTCATCGCTCAAGCTACTATGTATGGGAAGGCCATGAGTGAGGACGCCTTTGAAGCCATATTTGTACTTCTCATCTATGGGCTAGTGTTGTTCCCCAACATCGACAAGTTTGTGGATGTGAACGCTATTAGGATTTTCTCTACTCTTAATCCCGTTCCGACTCTGTTGGGTGACACTTACTTTTCTTTGCATATGAGGAATGCAAAGGGTGGTGGTACCATTGTATGTTGTTTGCCTCTGTTGTACAAGTGGTTTATTTCTTACTTGCCGCAGACGATCACCTTCAAGGAGAATAAAGGATGTCTACGGTGGTCCACGAGACTTATTTCTCTCACTAATGATGATATCTTTTGGTACAACCGTGTGTATGATGGTGTGCAGATTATTGACTCTTGTGGTGAATTCTCCAATGTGCCTCTTCTTGGTACATGTGATGGGATTAACTACAACCCTATTTTGGCACGTCGTCAACTTGGGTTCCCCCTAAAGGAGAAACCCAATAACATTATGTTAGAGGGTGTGTTCTTTCAGGAGGATAAAGATCCCTAAGGCCTGAAAGGCAGGATGGTCCGCACTTGGCGCAAGATCCATAGGAAAGGAAGGAAGGAGCTGGGACCGAAGAATTGTATTGCTTTGGAACCTTATACTTCTTGGGTTAGGAGGAGAGCTGCTGAATACCTTATGCCTTACGAGTATCCGAGACCTACACCTTTGGTTGTGGTTGGGCCTTCAACCCTCCCTGACCAAGGAGTAGAGGAGTTGAGAGACGAAGACCGTTCATGTGCTTGGATCCGTGAACGAGAGGAGTTGCTTCAGCAGATTAAGGAGAAGGATGCTTTGATAGAATTCCTCGAGCATCAGGTTATTGATGATCCTAATGATGCGTGGACTTCTATACTTCCTCAGTCTTCCAGGTTTTGGAAGAGGAAGTACGATCAACTTGCCAAAGAGAAGGCAGATATGGAGGCAGCCTACGAGAAGGAGGTGAATAGGCTTCGTGCATCTTATCTTCCAGTCTCTCGAGATTTAGATGATTATTTCTAGGGATCCATAGGATGATCATTTTCCTTCTCTCTTGTATTTGGTTATCAATGATGTACTTCTTTGATGTAAAGATATTTCCCATATATTATTGATATTGTATTTCCATATGTGACAACTGTTTAATATTTCCAACGTTTGCAAATAGAACTCAAAAGTTCCTTTGATACAAAAATAAATCATATGCACAAGCATTGCATGCATCATGTGCATAAGCAGGTTTTGCTCCAGGCTTCTTGTCCTATGGTCTAACTCTGTGTTCTTCATTTATTTTGAAGACAAGCTGACTCACTGGTACTACACCAGAGCCAACTCATCGAAACTGATGGATCATTTGGAACAAGAGAATCGCGAGCTGAAGGAGGAAGTATCCAGATTGACTGCCCTGATGGAGTCATTCATGGCTGCCCAGAGCCAGTCTTCTCCAACACCCTCAACTCCTCCCTAGAGGACGGTCATTTCTGAGATCGTGACTTCTACTGTGCCTGCTGCAACAGCCCATTTTGCGCCGTCTATGCCAGCCGGGTTCCCGTGGGGAATACCCGCCAATTTCATGCCAAAAGGTTTCGCTCCTACCCTTGCTTCTTTGCCGGCATCTAGCCCGGTCCTTTCAGTGCCACCTCCCGTTGTGCACACATTACCAAGAGTTGAAGATACCATCTACCATTCTGAACCATCTGAAGGTCCAGATGTTTATGAGAAGATGGATGATATGAAATACCAATTCTTTGAGCTTCGCAAGGAACAAAATACTCTGAGGGGGAAGGACCTTTTTGGTAAAAGTGATACTGAGTTGTGCCTTGTGCCCAACGTAAAGATCCCTATTAAATTCAAAGTACCTGACTTTGAGAAGTATAAGGGAAACACATGCCCTCTCAGCCATCTTGTGATGTATGCTCGCAAGATGTCGACGCAGACTGATAATGACCAATTGCTCATCCACTATTTCCATGACAGTTTGTCCGGTGCCGCTCTCCGGTGGTACATGGGTCTGGAAAGTTCGAACATCCGCTCTTTCAACGATCTTGGCGAGGCCTTCGTCAAGCAATATAAATATAATATGGATATGGCTCTTAATAGGGACCAACTGAGGGCAATGTCCCAGAAAGAGAAAGAGACCTTCAAAGAATACGCCCAGAGGTGGCGCGAGTTAGTAGCTCAGATAGTACCACCCCTTGAGGAGAAAGAGATGACCAAGATCTTCTTGAAGACCTTGAGTTCATTCTACTATGAGAAAATGATAGCCAGTGCTCCCTCAGACTTCACCGATATGGTGAATATGGGAATGAGACTGGAAGAGAGGGTCCGTGAAGGACGTTTAACTCGAGATGAAGGCTCTACAGCAAAGAGATATGGAAGCTTTGCAAAGAAGAAGGAGGGAGAGGCACATGTTGTGTCTTCCCATGTCAAGAGAAGACCCTCTGAGAAAAGGAAGATTGCCCGCCCCAATAACAACCAGCATCAGGTGGCCCATATAGCACCTGTTTTCAGAGAAGCCCAATATTATCAACAACAACAGTCTCAGCAATCTCAGCAATAACAGCAGCGTCCACAACAACAGGCCTACCAGCCTCGCAACACCAACAATACCAGCACCCGCTACGAGAGGAAGAGGGTCACCTTTGATCCAATTCCAATGACTTACGCTGAACTCTATCCATCTTTGATTGATAGAAAGTTAATCACTCCACGAGACCCTCCCGACGTACCTGCTAACCCCCAGTGGTGGTACAAGCCTGAGCTTCACTGCTGTGACGGTGTATTCGTCGCTATATGATTTATTGATTAAACCATAAGCAAGAGATACATTGAAATTTCGAGTCGCCACCGCACTTTTATTTATCCAAAGGACTGGCTAAAAAGCGAACAAAAGCCTAAGAAGTTTTACACGTAGAAAACTAATAAAAAGATCAGAGATTCTGGGTAAGGGGTAAATTACGCAATGGGAAGGTGTTAGGCACCCACTACGTCCTAGGTACTCCTAGGGAGCCCTTTTCACACTTGTTGTAAAAGATTGTTATTTGTTATGACATAAATATTGCGCAAACATGATTGGGATGGTGAGAAAAGAATATACAAGTTAGTTATTTTTGTGTTATTGGGTTCGAACGGATGAACCCGTTGCCTACGTACCTTCCATCAAAGGTAAGGATCAGAACGCCGTAGTTCGGCTAAAAGATTTCCAAAAGTTGGTGGATTCAGTTTTAAACACAAGCACTGAGGCTTTTCATTATCAATGGGAGAACACTCGACCAAGAACAACATCCACCATGTGAGGATAGCTTCGACGCACTAGAGGGGTTAGCCCTGTTTGAAGTACGGAAGTCTTACTGTCGACTCACTAAGGATAGGCAAGATTTACATCAACCACAAAGATAATTGAAACCTATGGCTAATGTGAAAAGATTAACAATGGACAGAGCCAAAACAAGTGAATGAGTGAAGTTAATTGATTGTGATTATGAAAAGTGAAGTCAGAGTATGATTAAGATTGATTCAAAAGAAGTATTATGAAATGGAGTTTGAAAAAGTCAAGGACTTGAGTCCAGGTTTTTAGTTTGAAAACATGAAGATGTTTGCACAATATCTATGTCAAGTTTGAAAGTCAAAGTGTGAAAAAGTCTAGGACATAATGAATGATGAATGGGGGATGGATAGTAAAACTTCTCAGGAGTTCACTTCTTGAGATCATATAGGGTATGATTCAAGTGTGTCCTTTGGAATAGAAATGAATAATAACAAACAAACAAAGCAAAGAAAGGCGGATATCGGATGCCAATCAATGGTCTTATACCAATCTCCTAAAACAGAACGGGATATCAGAAGCCACTCAATGGACTTACACTAATCTCCACAGGCAAAGAAATAAAAAGCGGATACCGGATACCAATAGATGGATTTACACCAGTCTCCTAAAACAGAAATGGATATCAGATGCCACTCAATGGACTTACACTAATCTCCACAGAAGAAAACAAGAATGAAACATGGAAGTCAGCTGCCAATCTATCTGGACTTAGGTTAACTCCACAGTATGGTCCTAGGAAATCCAATGCCACATTACAGGGACTTACAATGGATCCTCACATACAAGAACAAAAGCAACAATATGATCACAGGAATGCAAATGCCAACTTACAGGGACTTATAATTGCAACCTCTCATACAAACAGATAAAACAAACTATGATCACAGGAAAGCAGATGCCAACTTACAGGGACTTATAACTGCAACCTCACATACAACATCAAACAGATCAAATTATGATCACAGGATAACAGATGCCAACTTACAGGGACTTATAACTGTATCCTCACATACAAATCAAACAGATCAAATTATGATCACAGGATAACAGATGCCAACTTACAGGGACTTATAACTGTATCCTCACATACAACATCAAACAGATCAAATTATGATCACAGGATAACAGATGCCAACTTACAGGGACTTATAACTGTATCCTCACATACAAATCAAACAGATCAAATTATGATCACAGGATAACAGATGCCAACTTACAGGGACTTATAACTGTATCCTCACATACAAACAGATAAAACAGAAGATATGAGTGACCAATGAGGTCTTACACTCTATCCTTCCATATCACAGGAGCAAATGCCAAAGCAATGGACTTACAATTGTCCTCAATGGGCAAACAACAATGATAGCATCACAAAGATAAATGAGATGGTCATGCACTAATGGCAATTGATGATAATAAATGCATAGCATACTGGCAAACAAGTGCATATGAAGCAATCAGTCAATCAATGAATATCAAACAGCACACTCTATAGCCAAAACAGGGGGCTCATACAAGAGGGTTTGACTATGAAAGTCCACTGTAATAGGTAAGAGTCGCTCTTAACCTTGCCATTGAGAGGCTAAGGTGAAGCAGATGAAAAGGAGATGAGGGGTGTGCCTCATTGCTTCTATCTCAGATCAGAGAGAGCATCAAAGAAAGTGGGGGAGTTCAGAAAGATGGAACTCTTTCCCCTTTATTGACTCGATTGATCTTGGGTTTTTATCTCAATGCTTCAACCATGTAATGGGAGCAATGAGAGGACACACTGAATAGTGGGGGATAGATTGCTTATCCCTACCTTCCACCAATTGCCTTACTTGAAGGACTTTTCCTGCTTAGGACAAATTTAAACAAACACAGGCATTGCCTCTTAAGGAGGACTTCAGACAGTTTGCCCGGTCAAATAACAGACCGGGTCTCCAGACTACATGAAGAAGAAATGTTTATACCTCAAAGCAAATGCTAAATAGCAAAGCAAGCAAATTCAAAGAACTTAGGCAACTAAAGTACCTGAAAAAGTCAAACTTATTAGCAAACAGTTCAACAGTCAAAATCAAAGGCAAATGGATAAACAAAAGTCAACCACAGAGGGATCAATTGTGCAAGGCACAAAGACTCAAGCATATGAGTCACCTACAAAACAAAGGTTAGCACATTAAACAATCAAACTCAAACACATTAGAATGATCCTCAAGGCATTGGTGCTTAACCTGAAACAGATGAACTCAACATAAGCTCAGAAGACCACTGGGACTAGCTTGTTTTTGAAGAAAATTGAAAACAGGGCGGCTTTGATGGTTACAAGCGCAAACAGATGCAGGCCCTTAGTTGGTGATGATATATACGTGATGAAAAGCAGCTTGAGCAAGTCGATTTTCACTTGAAGCAAGAAATGCCATGACTGTAGCTTTGGAGAAAACAGAATGAAGACAAGCTTTACAGTAGGGGAATGGAGGTTCAAAAAGCTTCCAAAAGTTGGTTGGATGATGGAGGAATGAATGTTACTCGAGGGTTTTTGGTGGCTTATGCAGAAATTCACTTTTTAGCAAAATGCACAATGAGAGAGTGAGAGGTTTTCTGGTTGGTGGCTGTGAAAAACTAGGGTTGGAAAATGCTCAGAATGAGCTTTATATTCTCTGTTTATCCTTGCTTAATCGTGTACTAATCAGGTTTTGTCAAATGAAATCAAAATGCCATTTTGCTAATTGTGTACAAATGGAAATGGTGGGTGCAAAGTCTTGCTCGAGTGGGCCTGTGAAATGCTGCAGAAGGACCATTCAAATTGCTGTTTGTGGTCTACTTTTGAATGCTGTACTTGCTTCTTACTCTTTTCACACCATTTGCAAAACACCAACTTATGCAACTTTGGTCAAAATGAGGTGTAATGGTGGTATGAACATGGTTTAGGAATTGGAACAAGTCACAAATATGATTTAAAACATTTCCCAATTGGCCAAATCAAGAAAAAGTCAAAGAATCAAAAAGTCAAAGTTTGGTCAAACTTTGAATTTAAATGAAAAAGGTCCAAAAATGCCATTTTGAATGGTAGGGTTTTGATGAATGAAATTTATATTTTTGGAAAGAGGATGAAAAATGTGGTTTGTAGGAAAAAACCCCACCAAATTTGGCCTTATGGTTTGAGAGATATGGCTTGTTGAAGTTCAGAAATTGGTGAAAATGATTTGATCATATCTTGACAACCACACATGGGATTTGAGAGTTCTTGGACTTTTTGAAAATGGGAAGACAAGATCTTCAACTTTCATGTTAGGCAAAAATTCATTTGAAGCTTGTATCATGATGTAAGTTTAAGATCAAGAAGTTTCCATTTTTGGCAGTTGAAATTACAGGTCCACTTTCTATTTCTGGAAAATTTCTGATTGACTTGATTTTCTTCCATGATGAGGTTTGACATGATATATGAGGCTTATACAAGCATGAATGAACTTCTTCAAATCAATTCTATCCATCAAATCACTGATTAAATCCACAGTTGACCAAGTTTGACTTTTCTAGGGTTTTGGATGATTGGACCACTTCTGATGAATTCCAAACCCTAATTCCTTGAGAACTTGACTTCAAATGATGTCCCAAGATGTATGAACTCTTGATTATTGATCATGGTGCCCAAATTCTGCAAGAATGGCCACCATCCATTGCTTTGACTGACTGTTGACTGACTTTGACCTAATTGCTTCATCTGCAATCAACAAGGTTAGACTGACAATATTTTTGTACTTTTTGAATGATAAACACATGAAAGCAAAGATATACAAATGCAAAGTATGCTTGGTGATCAAGAAACAACCCACAAGGCAATCTACCCACTAGGAGGAAAGCAAAGGCATGCAATGATCCTTGAGGTTATGATATGATATGATATGGGCCATGAGGGATCTTAGGGCCAAAATTGGGGTCTTACAGATGCCCCTATTTAAGGTCATTCTAGCCGGAGAAGTGAAGTTTAGAAATCTTCATCTCGACGCGGTAGAATGGACTTAAATAACAGTAATGAGACAAATTTTGGTCCCTAAGAGACCTCATGATGCGAATGTATGTATGCAAAAGACACAAATTCTGTGGGGAATATGATTCACACAGAAGAAAAGACGATCCATCGGAGTAATACACTCACCAGGAACAGAGACTCTAACAAGACTCTAGTTGGGGATAATAAAAGAAATGTGTGAACAAGACACGACTCTAAACTGGGAAAAACAAAACTGACATAACGTGATCAAAACACGACTCTGATTAGAAGAATAGAAAACAGACAGGAGAACTCACTGGGGAGTGAAGGACTCACACCGGGGAAAAGAATTCCAAGTGGAAAATAAATCCATTGGAGAAACACAAGCTGACTCCTGAGGAGAAGCAACAAAAGGTTCCACTGAGGGAAAGCAACAAAGAAATGAGATATTACCAGGCATACGGGTAACAAACTCAGGAAAATCTGACTCCACAGGGGGACCGAGGTCATAATAGGGAGCAGAAAGGAGGGAACACCAAGGATACCGGTTACTGGGTATATAATAGATGACCGACCAAAGCGTGAATTGGATTTCACTTCCAAAACACTCATCATCCTGAAGAGAGCTAGAAAAGCAAACTTGTTTATAGGATGGACATTCAATTCCACAAGGAAAATGAATCTTACTCTGAGGGGAAAACAATCAAAAGATTGACTCAAGAGCGCACGAGATATAATATCCATTACCGTCAGAACGTGGATAGAATACTCAAATGAGACATATTATTCATTACCGGCAGACCGTGAATAATATACTCGAAAGGAAAATTATCCTGAACCGGTTACTGGGTTGTTTATAGGATAAAATCCGAAGACGTGAATTGGTTTTCACTTCCAAAACACTCATCATCCGAAAGGAGGGCTTGAAAAAGCAAATCGACTTACAGGATGGATATTCGAATCCACAACGGGAAAACGAATCTTACTCAACTGGGGACACAAACCCAAAGAGTGCATGAGATATAATATCCATTACCGGCAGACCGTGGATAAGAATACTCGCATGAGATATATTATCTATTACCGTCAGAACGTAGATAATAAACTCGCATGGTAAGAAACACCAGAGATACCGGTTACTGGGCATATAATAGGTGATCTACCGAAACGTGAATTGGTTTTCACTTCCAAAACACTCATCATCCAAAACGCAAACTGGTTAAAGGATGGCTATTCGATTCTACAAAGAATACGAATCTTGCTCAGTTGGGGAAAATCAACAAAGGATTCCAACTAAAGAGCGCATGAGATATATTATTCATTACCGGCAGACCGTGAATAATACACTCGCATGGCAAGAAACACCAGGGATACCGGTTACTGGGTATATAATAGGTGATCTACCGAAAACGTGAATTGGATTTCACTTCCAAAACACTCATCATCCAGAACACAAACTGGTTAAAGGATGGCTATTCGATTCTACAAAGAATACGAATCTTGCTCAGTTGGGGAAAATCAACAAAGGATTCCAACTAAAGAGCGCATGAGAAATATTATTCATTACCGGCAGACCGTGAATAATACACTCGAAAGGAAAAGACACCAGAGATACCGGTTACTGGGTATATAATAGGTGACTAACCAAAAAGAGAGACAATCGATACCAAGCATCCGGGTAAACGAAAGACAACTCAAGGGATAAATTGCAAGCATCCGGCAATTATCCAACAACAAGAATATTCGACTCCACAAAGGGAAATAACGAATCTTACTCGACTGGGGAAACACAAAAGGCTTCGACTGAAGAGCGCATGAGATATATTATTCATTACCGGCAGACCGTGAATAATATTCTCGCATGGAAGATTATCCACAACCGGTTACTGGGTTAATAAAGGATAAATCAACCGAAAAGAAAGGTATCGGGATACCAAATAGGTATATAATGATAACCAATCAAAAGGAGCAACAGACATTACCAACAAAAGGGTAAATGAAAGGCGAACTGCTGAGGATAAATTGCGAGCATCCGGCAATTATCGACAGAAGACTAGCTGGGGATGCACTGGTAAACAACCAATGATCCGGGGAACAAATCACTAGCATACGGTGAAAAGACCCACTGGGGATAAAATTGCTAGCATACGGCAATTATCCACAAAAGACTTGCTAGGGATATAAGTGCTGATCTGAGCAACTTATACAAGCAAAGGAAAATCATCATCAAATAGTGAATGAAGATAACCGCAAAATTAGGGTTTACATCTACCGAATACGGGGTAGAAGACCAACAACTCCGCATGGGGATAGAACAAATCAACAAATCCGCACGGGAAACCAAAATAGGGTTTATAACAAACCACAAACTGCTGAAGAGCAGGAAAATAGGATTTACAACTACCGGGTAGTAGGTAGAAAACCAAAAACTCTGGCTGGAGAATAAAAGGTGTATAACCATAAATTCTGTTAAGAAAGCCAGGAAAAGTAGGACTTACAACTACCGGTTAGTAGGGTAGAGGCCAAAAAAACATTCCGCTGGGGAACAACCCACTGGGAAGCACAAGATATCGTGACAAATAGCCAATTCGGGGACAATCCGAAAAGACAGACTGAATAAAGACACGTCCTAATGAGGATATAACTCAAATAGGAAAATCCATCCCAATATATGTGTTGGGAGGAAACGGAAGAAACCGTCATCCACGAGGATATATCTCAGTGGGGAACTGCAGAAGGAAAGACAAACTTTTTCTGCTTATGGGGTTGACTCTATATGGAGAGATTTTAAACACCCAACATCTGCTTGGGGAGATCTGTAAAGAGATCTATATCACCATAGCAGGAGACACGACAAACAAAAGATATATGGCGAGAAAATGCAACATGAATATCTGAATGTTTATGAACATGCATGAATATGCGTGATTTATGTTTGATGAATGCTGACAAAACAGACAAGTCTAACACAAACAGGTTCAGGAACAACGTCCGGTATTATACTTCCAGGGGAAAAACCAGCTGGAGAGCCACTCTGCGGAGATCTACATGCTGTAAAGCAAAGATCTGCGGGTACTGCTGAAGAAGCAGAGAATCGGAGATGTCAGGAAACAATCCAATCAGGGTACAGAAAGTCACAACGGGCAAAACAGCCACCAAGACGAATCTGTAGGGGAACAAGAGAGGTCCCAAAGTATCTGCAGGGGATCCCAGTGTTAACTGAGAAACAAAGGGTGCATAAGCAAGCACGAACTGCCGTAGAAGCAAATCCACATAACTCCGCTGGGGGAAAACCCACTGAGGGAGAATGATATCATCCAAATAGAATCTAACTGCATAAGCAACTCTACTGGGGAAAACTGTCGGCTACTCTCTTGGGGAACAAACCACTGAGGGAGGACAGATCAAACAAGCAGATTCTGCAACGAACCACTCCACTTGGGGAGAATACACATAGCAAACTGATCACAACAAGTAGATTCTGCAATACAAACCACTCTACTGGGGATCACCAACAGTCAGGAAATCAATCCGTTCTCTGGAGGCTAGAGCCATCATCCGACCATACTGGGGGATTGAAGGAGTATTCAACAGGCAAGACTGCCACAACAAACATTCTGCAGACTAAGCTGAGGAAAAGATGGATGAAATACTGGGATATCAACCCAAATCAACCACTGAGTAGGAAAATAAATCCTGCTCTGCTGAAGAGAATAAACTCTGATGGAGAGATAGCAACAATTCCATAGACGACTTCGCCGGGGAAAGGGTAAAGTACTGGGTATCAAACCACTGACTTACCGAGTCTTCAAAAGAAAACAAACGTGCTGAGGAAACAGACAAATCCTGCTGGCACACTGCATGGGGAAGAGCGGTAACAACTCCACTTGCAACTCTGGTGGGGATATTAATAACAGTTCTACTCGCGACTCCGAGGGGAGTATCAATCAATGGCTATGCTCATGACTGTGCTGAGGAGACAAATAAAGTCTGGGGCAGACGACCCACTGGAGAAAGTGACGGGGCACCAAGATGACAAACCATCAACCGCCGAAACTTCTACAAGAAAACACCCATGCTGGGAAAACCTGCTGCTGGAGAAAACGAAGTCTTCAACAACACTCTGCTTACGACTGTACTGGGGAACAACCCCAACAACAACTCTGTCTGAGGAACAACCCCAACAAAGATCTGAAGAAAGAAGATACCACCAAACCAGGAATATGAACAAATGTCTTACCTGTTGGAAATCATGCCACCCTCGGGAGAGCACTGAGATATTCTTGAGTATCCTTTCAATCTTGTGAATGTTCACTTTGTTTAAAATAAAAATTTTGAAAAATTTGATTTGTTTAAAACAATGACATTTTATCAATTTAAAACATGCAAAACATTTGTTGAATTGAAACAAATAAGAGTGCAAATAATTGGATAAAAAGCTCAAATTGATTTGATAGAATGGTAGTCTGCAAATGGCAAGACTCCATAGATCTGTACAAATTTGAAATCAGTGATATATATTGGAAGAGGGCTACATTGAACATAATGATCCTTTCTCTACCAATTTGAATCTCGATGTATCCGAAGCTTCGGTTGACGACGAATCAAGAATCCTCTGACGAAATGACGACTGACGAACAGAAAGTCTTGTCAGGATGCAGTTACTTGCCAAATCCCTAATTTTTGCCTAGATTGCCCCAGGGTGAGGTACTCAATCTAGCGGGATGCAAATATATCTCTTTTTTCAAGTCTCTAATTTTTGCCTGGATTACTCTTGCGGGTTCTCCACCGAGACGCTCATTTTTGCCTAAGCCGCCCTTTCGGGTTTTCAACTTAGCGAGCTATTTGTTTTTTTCATTTGCATATACTTTTTTTTTTAGGCAAAGTATCTCTTGACTGCATCTGAATTCACAGGACGAGTGAAATCCTCCCCATCCATTGTTGTAAGCATCAAAGCACCGCCTGAAAAGGCTCTCTTAACAACATATGGACCCTCGTAGTTTGGAGTCCACTTGCCCCTGGAATCGGGCGCGAAAGACAAAACTTTCTTGAGCACAAGGTCACCTTCTCGGAACACACGAGGCTTGACCTTCTTGTCGAATGCTTTCTTCATTCTCTGTTGATACAACTAACCATGGCACATGGCAGTTAATCGTTTTTCTTCAATCAAATTCAACTGGTCGTAACGACTCTGAATCCATTCAGCATCAGTCAACTAGGGACTTGAGGGTATAATTTTTCTTTTCCTTTTGGAAAAATTTTGAAAAATTTTCCTGATCTTTGATTTTTCCTTCTTTTTCACCCTCTTTCTTCTTTCTTTTTTTTTTTTTTTTTTTTTTTTTTTTTTTTTTTAATCCCCAGTTTGACTGTTTTGCTGATTTTCATGATACAGCTGAATGAGCTTCTTTTCGTGCTCAAGAAGGCGGGTAATCTCGTCAGGAATTCCCTTCAACATCATCTTCCCCTGCCTCAGATACAAGGACTTCAAGATTGGGAGATGGCGTTGGATCATTATGTTCAATGGGTTTAGAAATCCCTGCATAATGACTCTGGATAATGAAAAGCATTTGTATTTTAAACAAGCAAATCATTTATGCAGATGAAAAATGCTGTTTTTGTTTTTCATGGTTTTTTGTGATCACTGATTTCATGCAAAAAGCAAAAAGTGAAAACAAATGGAAAAACAAATGTTTGACAATGCATTAATTGAATGAAAACATCATTGTATTAAATGCTGCCAACAATGTCATCACTTCTCCTTTTGGCATGGGAGAAGGGTTTTAAACAAAACGAATAAATCACGCTGACTTATGAATGACCGTAGGAACATCCACAGCGACCCAATTGTGGCAGACACCACCAGGAATGATGAAATTGTTCAGGTCCTCTGCGTCTTCTTCAAAGATAGCAGCGGCTTCTTCTTCAGGTTGATCGGCATGGATGAAACCTCCACTCTTGAACGAACCTTTCTCATTAAGTGCCCCAGAACAGTAGCCAATGCCAGCCCGGGATCTATTGGTTAACCAGGAATAAATCCATCAACAGGAATAAATCCATCAACAGGAATAAATCCATCAACAGGAATAAATCCATCAACAGGAATAAATCCATCAACAGGAATAAATCCATCAACAGCACTTGGTCTGGAAAATTCCTCCTCTGAGTTCACAATTCTCTTGTTCAGGATGATCCATCAATCTGGCAGAGATGGCTCTGGTATAATACCGGCAAGGTGCGTCTTCAAAATAAATGAAGGTCGCAGGGTCAAACCACAGAACGGGAGACCGGAACAAAACACCTGCTTATGCAAATGATGCATGAAGTGTTTATGCATATGCTTGTTTTTTTATATCAAAGGAACCCTTAGGGTTTTATTTGCAAACTTTGAAATATTTAAGCATTTTGATCTTACATGAGAATATCTCATCAGATATATCAGGTGAAAAAAATTTCCCGGTTTTTTCATGTTTTGAAATTTTTTGCAAATAAACTCCTTTGAGTTCCTTGAAAATTTTCTTTTTTCTGATGATATGGATGCGGATGAATGCGTGAATGCATGAATGCAACAATCACACTCAAGGATCAAGCAAGGCACGCCAAACAAAGGTAGTGGGAAAGCTCATTGTATCCCTAATATCAATCATCCATTTTGGTGGATTTAGGTTTTCACCTTATCGACACCCAAGTTCCATTGATATTAACGGTACATGAACCGGTTCTAACATTCTTAATATCAACCAGCCGCTTTGGTGGATTTTAGGTTTTACACCTGATCCGGGATCCATTGATATTAACAATGTTTGAACGACTCAACCACGAATCACGGGTTTGTTGAGAGTCACGAGCATGGAGTCTCGGTTAAGAACCACCCAAAGGGAGTGTACTAGGGTTTAAACCTGCCAGACATGTTCTATCAGAGGTTCCCATAATCATCGTTCCATCTTTCGAATATTTTCGGAGGAACGAATACTCGTATTCCAAGAATATTCTCAAGAGAAACTCTCATGAGTGTAGTATCGCGTAACAATCGTATCAGAACTGACATCTGAACGACCTCCGCGCTACGGTCCTAAAAATAGGCCAAGATGGGTTTGGTAAACTAAGGTCCTTGGCTTCTGCGGAACATGATTGAAAGAATAATGCCTAACCACAAATAACTTGTGTGACATTATTAGTTCAACATGACCTCCACCAAGTGAATGGGCTCGCAAGTCAACTGGCTAAGGAATACTCCACACCAATCGACAAGACTATGCCATTCTCCTATCCTAGAGTGCACTCGAGTTCGGGTATAGAACTCATCTCACAGATCACCAAAGCAAACAGCAAATGTATATCAAGCAATTCACACATTACAATCAATACAGTTATCCCAAATTGTACAAAAATATGTCAAATAACAAGTAATAATATATCACACAACAATGGTGAAAAGTAGGCAATACAACCAGAGATTCTGGGTTCGATCCCCAGCAGAGTCGCCACTTTTCTGTGACGGTGTATTCGTCGCTATATGATTTATCGATTAAACCATAAGCAAGAGATACATTGAAATTTCGAGTCGCCACCGCACTTTTATTTATCCAAAGGACTGGCTAAAAAGCGAACAAAAGCCTAAGAAGTTTTACACGTAGAAAACTAATAAAAAGATCAGAGATTCTGGGTAAGGGGTAAATTACGCAATGGGAAGGTGTTAGGCACCCACTACGTCCTAGGTACTCCTAGGGAGCCCTTTTCACACTTGTTGTAAAAGATTGTTATTTGTTATGACATAAATATTGCGCAAACATGATTGGGATGGTGAGAAAAGAATATACAAGTTAGTTATTTTTGTGTTATTGGGTTCGAACGGATGAACCCGTTGCCTACGTACCTTCCATCAAAGGTAAGGATCAGAACGCCGTAGTTCGGCTAAAAGATTTCCAAAAGTTGGTGGATTCAGTTTTAAACACAAGCACTGAGGCTTTTCATTATCAATGGGAGAACACTCGACCAAGAACAACATCCACCATGTGAGGATAGCTTCGACGCACTAGAGGGGTTAGCCCTGTTTGAAGTACGGAAGTCTTACTGTCGACTCACTAAGGATAGGCAAGATTTACATCAACCACAAAGATAATTGAAACCTATGGCTAATGTGAAAAGATTAACAATGGACAGAGCCAAAACAAGTGAATGAGTGAAGTTAATTGATTGTGATTATGAAAAGTGAAGTCAGAGTATGATTAAGATTGATTCAAAGAAGTATTATGAAATGGAGTTTGAAAAAGTCAAGGACTTGAGTCCAGGTTTTTAGTTTGAAAACATGAAGATGTTTGCACAATATCTATGTCAAGTTTGAAAGTCAAAGTGTGAAAAAGTCTAGGACATAATGAATGATGAATGGGGGATGGATAGTAAAACTTCTCAGGAGTTCACTTCTTGAGATCATATAGGGTATGATTCAAGTGTGTCCTTTGGAATAGAAATGAATAATAACAAACAAACAAAGCAAAGAAAGGCGGATATCGGATGCCAATCAATGGTCTTATACCAATCTCCTAAAACAGAACGGGATATCAGAAGCCACTCAATGGACTTACACTAATCTCCACAGGCAAAGAAATAAAAAGCGGATACCGGATACCAATAGATGGATTTACACCAGTCTCCTAAAACAGAAATGGATATCAGATGCCACTCAATGGACTTACACTAATCTCCACAGAAGAAAACAAGAATGAAACATGGAAGTCAGCTGCCAATCTATCTGGACTTAGGTTAACTCCACAGTATGGTCCTAGGAAATCCAATGCCACATTACAGGGACTTACAATGGATCCTCATATACAAGAACAAAAGCAACAATATGATCACAGGAATGCAAATGCCAACTTACAGGGACTTATAATTGCAACCTCTCATACAAACAGATAAAACAAACTATGATCACAGGAAAGCAGATGCCAACTTACAGGGACTTATAACTGCAACCTCACATACAACATCAAACAGATCAAATTATGATCACAGGATAACAGATGCCAACTTACAGGGACTTATAACTGTATCCTCACATACAAATCAAACAGATCAAATTATGATCACAGGATAACAGATGCCAACTTACAGGGACTTATAACTGTATCCTCACATACAACATCAAACAGATCAAATTATGATCACAGGATAACAGATGCCAACTTACAGGGACTTATAACTGTATCCTCACATACAAATCAAACAGATCAAATTATGATCACAGGATAACAGATGCCAACTTACAGGGACTTATAACTGTATCCTCACATACAAACAGATAAAACAGAAGATATGAGTGACCAATGAGGTCTTACACTCTATCCTTCCATATCACAGGAGCAAATGCCAAAGCAATGGACTTACAATTGTCCTCAATGGGCAAACAACAATGATAGCATCACAAAGATAAATGAGATGGTCATGCACTAATGGCAATTGATGATAATAAATGCATAGCATACTGGCAAACAAGTGCATATGAAGCAATCAGTCAATCAATGAATATCAAACAGCACACTCTATAGCCAAAACAGGGGGGCTCATACAAGAGGGTTTGACTATGAAAGTCCACTGTAATAGGTAAGAGTCGCTCTTAACCTTGCCATTGAGAGGCTAAGGTGAAGCAGATGAAAAGGAGATGAGGGGTGTGCCTCATTGCTTCTATCTCAGATCAGAGAGAGCATCAAAGAAAGTGGGGGAGTTCAGAAAGATGGAACTCTTTCCCCTTTATTGACTCGATTGATCTTGGGTTTTTATCTCAATGCTTCAACCATGTAATGGGAGCAATGAGAGGACACACTGAATAGTGGGGGATAGATTGCTTATCCCTACCTTCCACCAATTGCCTTACCTGAAGGACTTTTCCTGCTTAGGACAAATTTAAACAAACACAGGCATTGCCTCTTAAGGAGGACTTCAGACAGTTTGCCCGGTCAAATAACAGACCGGGTCTCCAGACTACATGAAGAAGAAATGTTTATACCTCAAAGCAAATGCTAAATAGCAAAGCAAGCAAATTCAAAGAACTTAGGCAACTAAAGTACCTGAAAAAGTCAAACTTATTAGCAAACAGTTCAACAGTCAAAATCAAAGGCAAATGGATAAACAAAAGTCAACCACAGAGGGATCAATTGTGCAAGGCACAAAGACTCAAGCATATGAGTCACCTACAAAACAAAGGTTAGCACATTAAACAATCAAACTCAAACACATTAGAATGATCCTCAAGGCATTGGTGCTTAACCTGAAACAGATGAACTCAACATAAGCTCAGAAGACCACTGGGACTAGCTTGTTTTTGAAGAAAATTGAAAACAGGGCGGCTTTGATGGTTACAAGCGCAAACAGATGCAGGCCCTTAGTTGGTGATGATATATACGTGATGAAAAGCAGCTTGAGCAAGTCGATTTTCACTTGAAGCAAGAAATGCCATGACTGTAGCTTTGGAGAAAACAGAATGAAGACAAGCTTTACAGTAGGGGAATGGAGGTTCAAAAAGCTTCCAAAAGTTGGTTGGATGATGGAGGAATGAATGTTACTCGAGGGTTTTTGGTGGCTTATGCAGAAATTCACTTTTTAGCAAAATGCACAATGAGAGAGTGAGAGGTTTTCTGGTTGGTGGCTGTGAAAAACTAGGGTTGGAAAATGCTCAGAATGAGCTTTATATTCTCTGTTTATCCTTGCTTAATCGTGTACTAATCAGGTTTTGTCAAATGAAATCAAAATGCCATTTTGCTAATTGTGTACAAATGGAAATGGTGGGTGCAAAGTCTTGCTCGAGTGGGCCTGTGAAATGCTGCAGAAGGACCATTCAAATTGCTGTTTGTGGTCTACTTTTGAATGCTGTACTTGCTTCTTACTCTTTTCACACCATTTGCAAAACACCAACTTATGCAACTTTGGTCAAAATGAGGTGTAATGGTGGTATGAACATGGTTTAGGAATTGGAACAAGTCACAAATATGATTTAAAACATTTCCCAATTGGCCAAATCAAGAAAAAGTCAAAGAATCAAAAAGTCAAAGTTTGGTCAAACTTTGAATTTAAATGAAAAAGGTCCAAAAATGCCATTTTGAATGGTAGGGTTTGATGAATGAAATTTATATTTTTGGAAAGAGGATGAAAAATGTGGTTTGTAGGAAAAAACCCCACCAAATTTGGCCTTATGGTTTGAGAGATATGGCTTGTTGAAGTTCAGAAATTGGTGAAAATGATTTGATCATATCTTGACAACCACACATGGGATTTGAGAGTTCTTGGACTTTTTGAAAATGGGAAGACAAGATCTTCAACTTTCATGTTAGGCAAAAATTCATTTGAAGCTTGTATCATGATGTAAGTTTAAGATCAAGAAGTTTCCATTTTTGGCAGTTGAAATTACAGGTCCACTTTCTATTTCTGGAAAATTTCTGATTGACTTGATTTTCTTCCATGATGAGGTTTGACATGATATATGAGGCTTATACAAGCATGAATGAACTTCTTCAAATCAATTCTATCCATCAAATCACTGATTAAATCCACAGTTGACCAAGTTTGACTTTTCTAGGGTTTTGGATGATTGGACCACTTCTGATGAATTCCAAACCCTAATTCCTTGAGAACTTGACTTCAAATGATGTCCCAAGATGTATGAACTCTTGATTATTGATCATGGTGCCCAAATTCTGCAAGAATGGCCACCATCCATTGCTTTGACTGACTGTTGACTGACTTTGACCTAATTGCTTCATCTGCAATCAACAAGGTTAGACTGACAATATTTTTGTACTTTTTGAATGATAAACACATGAAAGCAAAGATATACAAATGCAAAGTATGCTTGGTGATCAAGAAACAACCCACAAGGCAATCTACCCACTAGGAGGAAAGCAAAGGCATGCAATGATCCTTGAGGTTATGATATGATATGATATGGGCCATGAGGGATCTTAGGGCCAAAATTGGGGTCTTACAACTGCGTATATCATTCTGGTGCTCCCAGACATGACGTGGAGAATTGTTATCCCTTGAAGACCAAGGTGCAAGACCTTGTGAGAAGCGGGATTTTGTTTTTCGAGGACGTAGGTCCGAATGTGAAGAAGAACCCATTGCCCGAGCATGGGAAATCTGTCAATATGGTCCAGGGTTGTCCTGGCAAGTACAAGGTCAAATACGTCAGTCATATTCGACCGCTGGTTGAGATGCATCGTTTGCTGTGTGACTATAGCCATTATGAACATGATCACGATAGGTGTCGAGTCTGTTCTGTTAATCAGAGAGGTTGTCGCCAGGTGCGCAAGGATGTTCAGGAAATGCTGGATGAGGGAGTCATTGAGATCCTTCAAAACAGAAATGTTGATGAAGATGTTGTTGAAGTCAACGTAATTTCTCCGGTATTCCGGATGCCTGACCCTGTTGTCATCAAGTATGATGGTAGCAAGCAGAAGGTTTCTCCTGCTCTGACTATTAAGCTAGTCGGTCCTATACCTTACTCTTCTGAGAAGACAGTCCCCTATCGCTACAATGTTGTAGCATTGGAGAATGGGAAAGAGGTTCCCCTGCCCTCTTCATCTGTTGTTAATATTACCGACGTCAGCGACCTGACCCGCAACGGTCGTGTTTTCTCGGCTCCGCCAAAGCTGCAAGCTGACGCTCGAAGGAACGACAATGTTGATTATGCTGAAAGCCCGATTGGGAATGCTGTGAACGCTCCGAACCCGGCACTTGTTGCTAAGCCTGCCTCTACGCTGAGAACTCCTGCTTCTGCTAGCCCGAGTGGCAATGCAAAAGAAGAATGCAATGAGATGCTAAGGCTCATCAAGAGAAGTGAGTACAACGTGGTTGATCAGCTTCTACAAACGCCATCCAAAATCTCTGTATTATCATTGCTGATGAATTCCGAACCACACCGAGAAGCTCTGCATAAGGTGTTGGATGTGGCGTATGTGGATCACGACATCACAATTGAGCAATTTGACAGTATTGTTGCAAACATTACCGCTTGTAACCATTTAAGTTTTTGTGACGCTGATCTCCCCGGGGAGGGAAGAGACCACAACCTGGCATTACACATATCTATGAGCTGCAAAGATGGCGCCATGTCCAATGTGCTGGTGGACACTGGGTCATCATTGAATGTATTGCCAAAGTCCACTCTTGCAAAGTTATCATATCAGGGGCCTCCCATGAGGCAGAGTGGAGTAGTTGTGAAAGCTTTCGATGGGTCTCACAAAACTATGATTGGTGAGGTTGATCTCCCAGTCAAAATTGGACCAAGTGATTTCATGATCACCTTCCAGGTCATGGATATTCACCCATCGTATAGCTGTCTATTGGGCACACCATGGATTCACGAGGCAGACGCCGTGACATCCACCCTACACCAGAAATTGAAGTTTGTTAAAAACAAGAAGCTGGTGGTGGTAGGGGGAGAAAAGGCTCTCCTGGTTAGCCATTTGTCGTCCTTATCTTATATAGATGCTGAGGATGAAGTTGGAACTTTGTTCCAAGCTTTATCTATTGCTGAACCTGTTAAGAAGGGAACTCCTTCATTTGCTTCCTATAAAGATGCAAAGTTGGCCATTGAGCATAGTGCAACTGCTGGCTTGGGGCAAATGATTGAGTTGGAAGACAATAAGTCTCGGGCTGGCATAGGCTATTCTTCTGGGGTCTTCAACGAGCAAGGGTTGTTCAAGAGCGGAGGTTTCATCCACACCGGTCAAGATGAAGAGGCTGCTGCCATTCTAAAAGAAGGTGAAGAGGATTTTGGCAATTTCATCATCCCTGGAGGGATCTGCAATAATTGGGTCGCTGTTGATATTCCGACAGTTATCCATAAGTCAAAGTAATGTTCATTGTGTTTAAAAACCCTTCTCCCATGCCAAAAGGAAAAGTGATGACATTGTTGGCGCATAAATACAATGATATTTTCATTCAATAAACTCATGTTAAATGTTTGTTTTTCCAATTATTTTCCCTTTTCGCTTTTGCATGAAATTGGTGATCACATAAAACCCTAAATAAGAATAAAATCAATCTTTTCATCTGCATAATGATTTGCTTTGTTTGAATTCTAAAATCTCTTTTATATCCAAAATCATTATGCAGGTTGGTCAAACCCATTTAACATAATGATCCAACACCATCTCCCAATTTTGAATTTCCTGTATTTGAGGCAGAAGAAGATGATGTCGAAGAGATTCCTGACGAGATTACCCGTCTACTTGAGCATGAAGAGAAGATCATTCATCCGCATCTTGAGAATCTGAAAACAGTCAACTTGGGGTCTGAAGATTGTGTGCGAGAAGTAAAGATTGGGGCACTCTTGGAAGAATCTGTTAAGAAGGGGTTGATTGAGTTGCTACGAGAGTATGTCGACGTCTTTTCCTGGTCATATGAGGACATGCCTGGTCTAGATACAGATATTGTGCAACATTTCCTGCCTTTGAGGCCTGAGTACGTGCCTGTGAAACAGAAGCTCAGAAGAACGCATCCCGATATGGCAGTAAAGATCAAGGAAGAAGTTCAAAAGCAAATTGATATGGGGTTTCTGGTGACTTCTACATATCCCCAATGGGTGGCCAATATTGTGCTTGTGCCTAAGAAAGATGGAAAAGTTCGAATGTGTGTGGACTATAGAGACTTGAATAAAGCTAGTCCAAAAGATGATTTCCCTCTACCACACATTGATATGTTGGTAGACAATACAGCTAAATTCAATGTCTTCTCATTTATGGACGGATTTTCCGGATATAATCAGATCAAAAGGGCACCCGAGGATATGGAGAAGACAACATTCATCACACCTTGGGGAACATTCTGTTATCGAGTGATGCCCTTCGGTTTGAAGAACACCGGAGCCACGTATCAACGAGCTATGACCACATTGTTTCATGATATGATGCATAAGGAGATCGAGGTATATGTTGATGATATGATTGCAAAGTCAAGAATGGAAGTTGAACATGTAAAGCACTTGTTGAAGCTTTTTCAGCGTTTGAGGAAGTATAAGCTTCGTCTGAATCCCAACAAGTGTACATTTGGAGTCCGTTCCGGCAAGCTATTGGGCTTTATCGTTAGTGAAAGAGGTATTGAGGTTGATCCTGTAAAGGTCAAAGCAATACAAGAGATGCCTGCACCCAAAACTGAGAAGCAAGTCTGAGGTTTTCTTGGCCGCTTGAATTATATTTCCAGATTTATATCCCACACGACTGCCACATGTGCACCAATATTTAAGCTCCTCCAGAAAGATCAGTCTCATAATTGCACCGAGGATTGCCAAAAAGCTTTTGATAGCATTAAAGAGTATCTGTCTGAGCCTCCGATTCTGTCTCCGCCTGTGGAAGGGAGACCATTGATTATATATCTGACAGTTCTTGAAGACTCAATGGGTTGTGTCCTTGGTCAACAAGATGCATCAGGGAAGAGAGAATATGATATCTACTACCTGAGTAAGAAGTTCACTAATTGTGAGACTCGATACTCAATGCTTGAGAAAACATGTTATGCTTTGGCTTGGGCTGCTAAGCGCTTACGCCAGTATATGTTGAATCATACGACTTGGTTGATATCCAAAATGCATCCAATCAAGTATATCTTTGAGAAGCCTGCTTTAACTGGGAGGATTGCCCGTTGGCATATGTTGTTATCTGAGTATGATATTGAGTATCGAGCTCAGAAGGCCATAAAAGGTAGTATCTTGGCTGACCACTTGGCACACCAACCAATTGAGGATTATCATTTAGTTCAGTATGACTTCCCGGATGAGGAGATTCTGTATTTGAAAATGAAAGATTGCGATGAGCCTACGCTCGATGAAGGGCCAGAGCCTGGTTCCCGATGGAGCATGGTGTTTGATGGCGTTGTGAACCAATATGGAAATGGCATTGAGGCAGTGATTATTACCCCTCAGGGCACACATTTTCCATTTACAGCAAGGCTAACTTTCAAATGCACAAATAATATAGCTGAATATGAGGCCTGTATCATGGGATTGGAAGAGTGCATTGATCTAAGGATCAAGAATCTTGATGTTTATGGTGATTCGGCCCTTGTTGTCAATCAAATTAAGGGTGAGTGGGAAAGGAATCAGCCTGGCCTCATTCCATATAGGGATTATGTGAGGAGGATTTCAACGTTCTTTACTGAGGTTGACTTCCATCATATTCCTCGAGACGAGAATCGGATGGCAGATGCCCTTGCTACACTTGCTTCGATGATTGTGGTAAGACTTTGGAATGAAGTTCACAATATCACTGTGATGCGCTTGGATAGACCAGCTCATGTATTTGCAGTAGAGGAGGTGCAAGATGGTAAGCTGTGGTATTATGATATCAAGTGCTTCCTTCAGAGCCAGATTTACCCGCCTGGGGCATCTGTGAAAGATAGGAAGACTTTGAGGAGATTGTCAGGCAGTTTCTACCTCAATGGCGATGTACTTTATAAGAGAAATTTTGATATGGTGTTGCTCAGATGCGTGGATAGACACGAAGCAAACCTGTTAATGACTGAGGTCCATGAGGGTTCATTTGGCACTCATTCCAATGGACATGCCATGGCTAGAAATATGTTGAGAGCAGGCTACTATTGGCTGACAATGGAGTCTGACTGCTGCAAATACGTGAAGAAATGCCATAAGTGTCAGATCTACGCGGATAAGATTCATATTTCCCTGACACTTCTGAATGTGATTTCATCGCCATGGCCTTTCTCTATGTGGGGAATTGACATGATTGGCATGATAGAGCCGAAAGCGTCCAACGGTCACAAATTCATACTCGTAGCAATTGATTACTTCACCAAGTGGGTTGAAGCGGCATCATATGCAAATGTGACTAGGCAGGTGGTCGTGAAGTTTATCAAGAATCAACTCATATGCCGGTATGGTGTGCCAGATAAGATCATTACTGATAATGGATTTAACTTGAACAACAAGATGATGAAAGAGCTGTGTAGTGAGTTCAAGATTGTGTATCATAATTCTTCTCCTTACAGACCCAAGATGAATGGGGTTGTTGAAGCTGCTAATAAGAATATCAAGAAGATTATCCAGAAGATGGTTATTACGTACAAAGATTGGCATGAGATGCTGCCATTTGCTTTACATGGATATCGTACATCTGTTCGCACTTCAACAGGGGCAACCCCTTTCTCTCTTGTTTACGGCATGGAGGTTGTGCTCCCAGTAGAGGTGGAGATCCCATCAATGAGAGTCTTGATGGAAGCCAAGTTGACTGATGCTGAATGGGTTCAGAGTCGTTATGACCAGCTGAATTTTTTTGAAGAGAAGAGATTGACTGCCATGTGCCATGGTCAATTATATCAGCAAAGGATGAAGAAAGCCTTTGATAAGAAGGTCAAGCCTCGTGTGTTCCGAGAGGGTGACCTTGTGCTCAAGAAAGTCTTGTCTTTCGCGCCCGATTCCAGGGGCAAGTGGACTCCAAACTATGAAGGTCCATATGTTGTCAAGAGAGCCTTTTCAGGCGGTGCTTTGATACTTACAACTATGGATGGGGAGGATTTCACTCGTCCTGTGAATTCAGATGCAGTCAAGAAATACTTCGCCTAAAAATAAAAACAAGAATAGCTCGCTAAGTTGAGAGCCCGAAAGGGCGACTTAGGCAAAAATGAGCGTCTCGGTGGATTGAAAACCCGAAAGGGCGATCAGGGAAAAAGTTAGAGACATAAAAAATGAATATGTATCCCGCTAGATTGAGTACCTCACTCTGGGGCAATCTAGGCAAAAAATAGGGATTTGGCAAGTAATTGCATCCTGACAAGACTGCGTTCTACAAACTGTCATCCGTCAAAGATTCTCGCTCAGTCATCATCAACTGAAGCTTCAAATACATCGAATTTAGAGTTTGTGGAGAAATGGTCATTATGTTCAATGTGGCCCTTTTCCAATATATATCACCAATTTCAAATTTGTAAAGATCTATGGAGTCTTGCCATTTGCAGACTACCATTCCATCAAATAAATTTGAGCCTTTATCCAATTATTTACACTCTTATTTGTTTCTATTCAACAAATGTTTTGCATGTTTTAATTGAGAAATATCATTGTTTTAAATAATTAAACTTTTCATAACTTGTTTTTAAACAAAGTGAACATTCACAATGATGAAAGGATACTAGGATGACTTCAGCGCTCTCCCAAGGATGGTATGATTCTCAACAGGGTAAGATAATTGTTCGTATTTCTGGAATGCTTATATCCTCTTCCTGCAGAGCCTGTTTGTGGTTTTTCTCCAGAACAGAGTGTTTGGTAAAGGTATTCAACCTCCTTCCTCCTCAGCAGATGTGAGCTTTTGGTTGGGTGGCCTTGGAAGCTTCTGATTGGTGGTTGTTCCCCACGAAGATCCGTCATCCCCGTTGGTAATTTCCCCGGTGGAGTGGCTGCCCCAGCGGAATTTATCTGTGCCATGATCCTGTTCCCAATTGGATTGGTTGTTATGCATTCCCCTGCAGAGGTCTTTGTTTCCTGGTACCCCTGATCCCCAACAGATAGGATGTTCTCCACTAGGCCTGGCCTTCTCTCTTGAGATGTAGTACCGGATGTTTATTCAATCGATCAATAGACTTGTTTGTGTTAGATATATTTGTCCTGTCAGCATTCATCATACATAAACCATGCATATATGCATAATTTTTAACATTCAGATATTCATGTTGCATCCTTTGCCATATATCTTCGTTTGTTATCTCCTGCTAGCTGGTAATGTATCCCCCAAGCAGGTTGTTTGTGTTTGATCTCTCCATGAAGGGTCAGCCCCATAAGCAGAAAATGTTTATCCTTTCTTCCATATTCCCCACCGAGTCATGTCCTCGTGGATGATGGTTGTTTCTGTTTCCTCCCAACACATATATTGGGATAGAACTCCCCCATTGAGTTATATCCTCATAGGGATGAGTCTTGTTTCTTTGTGCATCTCTAGTTTGTTCCTAGATTTGGCTTCTAGAGATTTATCCTTGCATTTCCCCGTAGTTCAGATGAATGATTACCCAGTAATTATCCATCTTTTCCCTGGCGGAATCTGTGGTTTTTCTACCCTCATACCGGTAGTTGTAAATCCTATGTTTATCCCCTTGGCAGAGCTAACCTTTTATTCATCCTAACCGACGACGGTTACTTTTCCGTGGTTTTCTACCCAGTATCTGGTAGATGTAATCCCCTCCTTGACGGTTATCATTATCCAATATTCGGTATTGATAGTCCTTCACCCTTTTTGAGTATATCTCTCGGATCATTGCCTTTGTCAATGTATCCCCGGCGAGTCATCTTTCATTTGTCGTTTGTCGGTAATGATCGTTCCTCCCCTTGATTGGTCATTATTTTATACCTAGTTTTTGGTATCTTCGATGTCCTTTCTTTTCGGTCGATTTATCCTTTATTAACCCAATAACCGGTTGTGGATAATCCTCCATGCAAGTATGTTATCTACGTTCTGACGGTAATAGATAATATATCTCATGCACTCTTCGGTCGAAGTCTTTGTTCTTCCCCAGTCGAGTAAGATTTGTATCCCCTTTGCGGAGTCGAATGCCCATCCTGTAGTCGAGTTTGCTTTCTGACCCTCTTTTGAATGATGAGTGTTTTGGGAATATTCCCCAATTCACGCCTTGGTCGGTCACCTATTATATGCCCAGTAACTGGTATCCCTGGTGTTCCTTCCTCTTTGCTCCCTATTATAACTTTTGTCCCCTGTGGAGTCAGATTTTCCTGAGTTGAAACATACCTTTTAGGTTTTCCTCAGATGAGTTTGGATATCTCTCACCCTTGAACCGGTCTTAGATATTCATTCTCCCCGAGCATGTTGTTCTTTCACCCTTATATCAGTGTTCTGATGACACGTCTCTTTGAGCTTATTACCCAGTAACCGGTAATACCTCGCCCCGGTGTTCCCCGGAGGAGTCCTGTTTGGGTATTCCCCAGCAAGGTCCTTTAGTGGATTCTCCCCATCTGAGTCCGGATTTTCATCCGAAGTACCCTTTGTGGGTAATCCCGCTGTATTGGCATATTCCCCAATGCATGTGCCTTTGAGTCAGCTCGGGTCTCTCCATTGATTTATTCTTTTGGAATTCTGCTCCCCAGGCTTTGAGTCGTGCCCTGCTCACGCAATTTATCTCCTTTTCTATCCCCATAAGAGTTCCAGAGTCTTTGTCCCATTGAGTGTGTTACTCATATGGATTGTCAGTTTCTCCTGACTTCTTTTCTCTTTGTGGACACATATCCCCTACGAAGTATTCCCCTTTTTATTTTTTTGCATACATACATCTGCATCATGAGGTCTCTTAGGGACCAAAATTCGCCTCTTTGTTATTATTTAAGCCCATTATACCTCGTCGAGATGAAGATTTTAACCTTCACTTCTCCGGCTAGAATGACCTTAAATAGGGGCATCTGTATGACCCCAATTTTGGCCCTGAGATCCCTCATGGCATCATAACATTGCATTTGCAAAGCCTCAAGGATCATGAGCATCTTGGTTCCCTTCCCTTTGAGTGGGGACCTCTTGTGAGTGGTTTGAGATCACCAAGCATGCTTGAATTGTATATCATTGCTTTTCTCATTTTATTTACTAACCAAAAGCACAAAAATATGTCACTAACATTTCTTATTTGTAGCTTGAGCAATCACAAGGTCTAAAGGCTTCTAGGAGATCCTTTGTGCAATGAAAAGGTCAAGAGGAGATGAAAGAAAGCATGGTAATGGTTCCCAAATCTCTCATCCATCAAATATGACTCCTAAGCATCTCAATTCATCATTTTTGATCAAAGCAAGTCAAAGGATTTGAGGTTTGTTTCCCAAGGAAACCCTAATTCATCTGATCATCAACAATGCCTTGCTCATGAAGCAACCTCAGCCCATGGTCAAATACCATCAAGGGAAGTTCTTTAATTCCTTATTCCATGCATATTTGAACTTATTTGAGTGCCCTCAATCATCAATTCATCAAGATATGAGTGGTGGACTTGAGAAGTTGATCAGTCAATTCATCTGTCTATTTTGAAATGCACTGAGATCTAACTTTTTATGTGTTGGTCAAATGGAGATGATACCAAAATAAAACATGTTCTTAAGGACAATATTAACAATTTTCATGTTCATCAAAAATTGATTTGAAGCTTGGAAGATCATCATACATTCCAAGACATTATAGGTCATTTTGACTGAAACCCTAATTTTTGGTCAACTTCCCAAGAACATAACTCATTCATTTTTATGATTTTGAGGTGGAACCAAATGAATTTGAAATCTTATTGTGTCTACTTCAAATGTTATATTGAAAAAAATTTCAAAATCTCAAAATAAATACATGTGATAATGCAAAACATTATAGGTCACTTTGGGCCAAATGCATTGAAATGGAAAAAAGTCCAACTTCAAGTACCCATAACTTCTTCATTAAAAATTCAAATGATGCAAAATTTAAGTCCAAATTTATTTTCTTGAAAATATCTACAACTTTCATGTTGAAGGTGTTATCATTGGGGTCTTGCATTACTGAAACAGAAGGGCTTGAACATTGGCCAAATTTGGAAACTTCACTTATGCATGTTTTGCACCCTACACTTTAAGCTCAAATTTCACTAATTTCCAAGGCCCAATTGGAATTTTGATCAACATATCATTTGTTCCTTATGCAACAAGCTTTCTAACCATTACTCACAAGGTTGCATTTGGAGTTTGGAAGCACCATTTTCGAAGACATGAAAGATTAAGTGCATTTTGTGAAACTCAATTCAATTGCCATGCATGAGCTGATTACACTTAATATACACTTCCATTTGCAATTCACATGAACTCAGCAAGCCATTTCAATCTTCATTGGGCTTTCCACATGATCACACAAGCCCATACAATGCAAAATCCATTTGCCATGCACACGAGTTAACTCATGCATTCAGCCCTCTCCAGCTATAAATACATGTGCTATGCTCTTCAATTCTCCAACCTGAAGGCGCCTGAAATGCTGCAAGAGTGAATCCCTAACCATACCAAAGGAATAAAGTTCATTTTTCTTCAAAAACTCAGATCTGAAATTCAATTGCATTTGGTTGAATTTTCAGATCTAAAGTTCCTAGACCTTCACCATTTGATCTATTGAAGCTTCTGTTTGCAAAAGGAACCAAGGAAAGTGACTCAATTCTTCATAATCCAAAGGTTTTGATCAACTCGTTTTTGCTTCGAATCTCATTATTCTTTGATCCATTGACCTTGATATTGTGTTGTCTGAAGTCCTCTCTATAGAGGCATTATTATTGAGTGCTTAATTGTTGAAATCGAGCAAGTTCAGTTGAACATTACCAAACTTCCATCTCTGATTTCTCTCTTAATAAGAATCTAGAGTGGAAGTGAGTGGTATAGGAGTGATTTACATCACTTCACCTTTCGAATGGTGCCTGGATCGTTCATTTTATTTAGCATTTGAACCTCTGTGTTTTTTGACCTTCGCCGGAGCTCACCGGAGAAGACGGTGACGCTGGCCACCGTCTCATTGCCAGATCAATCCTGAGCCGTGTGATGCATTCTCCAGATTTAATCTCCACGCTCCATTCTTATGACTTTTTTAAATACCACGTGTGGTTGCATTGACCGTGGAACATGTTGGACGCGCGCCTCTGGATGCTTGGATCTGCCAACTCAATTAATGAGCTCAGATCCAAGGGCTCATGCTTTTTGCCATTTTTTAATTCTGATTTTATTTTCCATTTTATTTTTTAATTCCATCTCATTTTCAAAAATCCATATCTCTTTTATTATTGGTCCAAAAAATATGGGACCAATTTCATTATTTCTCTTTTAATTTCTAGTTTCTAAAAATGATTTTTAATATTTTTTATTTTATCATTTTCTATTTTTTAATAATTTTCTCTTTTATGGTTCTTTTTAATTCATTTTAAATAGTTTTTGATATCCAAAAAATTCAAAAATATTTTTCTAACCTCTTTGAATGATGATGGATCTATGAGAAATATTCTCATCAATTTATTAATTGATTTGAGATTTATTTGAGATTTTAGTTCAATTAGGTTATTTTTATTCATTTTTAATTGATAAAAAATAGTTTCTGACTTTTAAAAATGCTGAATTTTTTTGTCAAACTTTGTTTGACCATGTTGAACTTGGGATAATTCACTTGGACTTTTTAAAGTTGATTTGAAGTGAATTTGAAGTTTGACCTTTCTTTAATATTTTAATTCAAGTTTATTTTCAAATATTAAAAATGCCAAAAATATTTTGCTTATTTCTTGACCTCCAATCTTCACTTCACTTCTTTCTTTTATGGTTTTACCTTGATCTACCCTATCTTTGGTCAACATTGGTTGATTGGTACATCCCATTTCATAATGCACTTTATTTTCTTCATTTCCATTATCCATTTTCTTCTTCTTCTTCTTCTTCTTTTCTTTTCTTTTTGATCAATGAGTTAAAGGTTGATAAGTTAGCATTGATTAGGGAGGTTTAATCTTCCTTGATTTAAATCTAATTCATCTTGATCAAATGATCAAGTGAATGGCTTTGCATTAAGGATAAATTGCTTCTTAAATCATGCAAAGGACTTAAACCAATACAAGATCATTTCTCTTCCTCTTTTTGGCATGGCAAATTGTTGAAACTTGGTTCACTAATTGTTAGATGCCCAAAAGTGCTTATTTGATCAAAATGGGAAAACCCACAATGTGTGTTAGAGATAAACACATTGGGAGGACTTTGTGAAATAGTTTATCATCTAAAGGAGTTTATAAGTCTTGTTGATCGAACATATGCATGCAAAGTGATTGTCGAACCCTAACTTTGGCAATATTTCTCAAATATTAAAACCAAATCTTTTACCGCATTTTCTTACACTTTTATGCAAGATACCGTGACTAAAACCAAAAACCATTGTTACCTTAAGCTAAGAATTAAAACAACTGTCGAAAGGCGGCGATATCTCACAATCCCTGTGGAGACGATAACAAAAACCCGACACTTAAAATTACAATCAACAAAATGGCGTCGTTGTCGGGGATTGTGAATTGATATTGCGAGCATCGCAATAGTTGCTTAATTTTTAAATTTTTTACTTGTGCTTGTAATTTGTTTGGTTTAGTGTGCAGCTTTCGTTTTATGCGAGGGCAGGTTCCTGAGGACGAACTTCTTTTTGATCCTGAGATTGAAAGAACCGCCAGGAGACTGAATAGCAGAACGAGACGAAGGAGGCAACAAGATAGACAACGACAAGAACAAGGAGAAAGTTCTTCTACAACACATCCACCACGTTTCACACCTATCATGGATCAACCACCGCCCATTTCCACACCATGTGTCAACAGTCCAAGGATGATCATGACACCGGATTTTGTCATGACACCGGATTTTGTCCACCTCCCGGGTTCGAAGAAGTGAATTACATGGCAAACCAACGAGACTACCAACCGAGGCAACAACAATAACAACCGTATCAACAACCGTTTCAACAACATCCTCAAAACCAACAACATACTCAAAATCCACAACAACACTTTCAAGGGAATCAAGGGTTCCAACCAAGGAGTAACTATTACCATAACCAAGGTTATGGGGGTGGTGTTTCTAACCGTCAAAGCCCTCCCCAAAATCCTTACCAACCTCAACCGCCGGCCGTTGCTTCAAAGTTAGAAGAGACATTGACTCAATTTATGCAAATGTCAATGGCTAATCAAAAGAGTAACGATGCGGCAATCAAAAATCTCGAGACTCAAGTCGGTCAACTTGCTAAGCAACTAGCAGAACAACAACTCGGACCTTCTTTTTCGGCGAACACGCAAACAAATCCTAAGGAACATTGTAAGGAGATAACGACGAGAAGTGGAAGGGAGTTGATTAGTGAGAGTAAGAAAAGAGATGAGAGTGAAAAAAGAGAGGTTGAGAAAAATGATGAGGAGAAAAGAATAGAGGATAGTATTGATGGTGAAGTTGGGGAGTGGAGTGAGGATGAAGTTGAAAAGAATGAAAAAAATGGTGAAGTTGAAAATAAAGAAAGTGTGGAAGTAGAAAATAATAAGAGTGATGAAGTGATGGTGGAGGGAGTGAAAAAGCCTAGTGCAAGGAGTTCTAGAGTTGCTAAAGGAAAGGAGGTAGTGAGCGCTACTCCAATCCAAAACCTTCCGTATCCTCATGCTTCATCTAAGAGGGAGAATGAACAGCATTACGCCCGGTTCATGGATATTTTCAAACAACTTCAAGTGAACATTCCGTTTGCCGAAGCATTGGAGCAAATGCCTAAGTATGCCAAATTCATGAAAGACATACTTACTAAAAAGCGGAGGTATACGGAACCGGAGACCATTGTCCTAGATGCGAGTTGTAGTGCAATCATTCAACGGACGCTTCCGAAAAAAGAGGTTGATCCGGGACGAGTTACTTTGCCGGTTAAAATTGGTGATGTCTATGTCGGAAAGGGACTAATTGATTTGGGGTCAAGCATTAATTTAATACCATTGTCTATTGTGAAAAGGCTTGGCAACATTGAAATAAAGGCCATCCGGATGACTTTGCAATTGGCCGATAAGTCGACTACCCATCCTCATGGCGTAGCCCAAGATGTTTTGGTCAAAGTTGACAAATTTTTCTTCCCAGTTGATTTCATTGTTATTGATATGGAAGAGGACGATGATGCTCCGCTCATTCTTGGCCGACCGTTCATGAAAACCGCACGCATGATGATAGACGTGGACGACGGTTTGATGAAGGTGAGGGTCCAAAACGAAGAAGTTACTTTCGATCTATTCAAAGCCATGAAGCATTCAAAGGATAGAAGCGATAGCTTTCGCATTGATGTGATCGAAGAGACGACTTTTGAGGTTTCTAAGCATATTCATGAGATATCTCCTATGGAGTTAGCTCTTGATGACTCGTTTGAAGTGTTCACAGTTGAAGAAGAGCAAGCTCTTGATGAATGTCTAAGGGAGCTTGATAGTCTAGAGGAGTTGAATCCGTGGGAAGTTGAGGAGGAAGACTTGAAGAAGGAGGTTAATGACGAAAAAGCGCCTATTGAATTGAAAATGTTACCTTCTACTTTGAAGTATGCATTCCTAGATGAGACCGAAGCAAAGCCGGTCATCATAAGCAACCTTTTGTCAAATGATGAAGAAGCCCGTTTGATCAATGTGCTGAAAAAAATCAAGAAGCCATGGGTTGGACTCTTTCCGATCTCAAAGGAATTAGTTCTTCCTATTGCATGCACAAGATCTTAATGGAAGAGGATTTTAAGCCGGTAGCTCAACCACAACGCCGCTTAAATCCTACTATGAAGGAGGTTGTTAGAAAGGAAGTTGTCAAGTTGTTGGATGCGGGAATGATTTACCCGATTTCGGATAGTCCATGGGTTAGTCCTGTGCATGTGGTTCCGAATAAAGGTGGAATTACCGTGATCCGAAATGACAAGGATGAGTTGATCCCTACTAAAGTTGCAACGGGGTGGCGAATGTGTATATATTATAGGAGGTTGAATACCGCAACTCGAAAAGATCATTTTCCACTCCCGTTCATGGATCAAATGCTCGAAAGACTCTCGGGGCAACAATACTATTGTTTCTTGGATGGTTATTCCGGGTATAACCAAATTGCAGTTGACCCGGCCGATCATGAAAAGACGACTTTGACATGTCCGTTTGGAATTTTCGCATACCGAAAAATGCCCTTTGGGTTGTGCAATGCACCAGCGACTTTCCAAAGATGTGTGCAAGCCATTTTTCTGACCTTATTGAGAAAACAATGGAAGTCTTCATGGATGACTTCTCGGTATTTGGTGGTTCCTTTAGTTTATGCTTGGCAAACTTGGAAACGGTACTTGAAAGGTGTGTGAAGACCAATATTGTGCTTAATTGGGAGAAGTGCCACTTCATGGTGACCGAGGGGATTGTGCTTGGCCACAAAGTCTCTTCAAGAGGGCTTGAGGTCGATCGTGCTAAAGTCGAAGTGATTGAAAAGTTACCTCCTCCGATCAATGTGAAGGGAATCCGAAGCTTTTTGGGGCACGCCGGTTTCTATCGGCGTTTTATCAAAGACTTCTCAAAGGTAGCTAGGCCTTTGAGTAATTTGCTCGCTAAGGATCAGGTATTTCTTTTAACCGATGAATGTTTGCAAGCTTTCGAGATTTTAAAGGAAAAATTGGTTACCGCTCCGATTATAGTCGCTCCAAAGTGGAATTTAAATTTTGAGCTCATGTGCGATGCGAGCGACTATGCAATTGGAATGGTATTAGGCCAAAGAAAAGAGAAAAACTTTCATGCGATACACTACGCGAGTAAAGTTCTTAATGAGGCTCAAATTAACTATGCCACCACCGAAAAAGAATTACTTGCGATCGTGTATGCGCTTGAAAAGTTTAGGTCTTATCTTATAGGGTCCAAAGTTGTAGTGTATACCGACCACTCGGCGATTAAATTTCTGCTCACCAAACCGGATTCGAAGCAAAGGCTCATCCGTTGGATCATTTATGGAGGTTACAGCTTCTGAAAAGGAAATCCGGGAAGAGTTTCCTGATGAAAAACTTTTTAAAGTTCAAGTTAGGTCGTGGTTTGCGGACTTTGCGAACCACAAGGCTAGTGGTTTTGTGCCTCCCGACCTAACTTCGAACCAAAAAAGGAAATTCATCTCGGATGCGAAGTATTACGTGTGGGACGACCCATATTTGTTTAAGTTGGGTGGTGACAACCTCTTGAGAAGGTGTGTTACCGGCGATGAAGCCCAAAGCATTCTTTGGCATTGTCACAACTCGCCTTACGGCGGACACTATAATGGGGTAAGAACGGCCACTAAAGTCCTTCAGTCAGGATTTTATTGGCCCACTATTTTCAAAGACGCACATGCCCATGCGCAAAGTTGTGATAATTGCCAGAGAAGTGGGGGGATTGGGAAGAGAGACGAGATGCCTCTCCAAAACATCCAAGAGGTTGAGGTATTTGATTTTTGGGGTATAGATTTTGTAGGACCATTCCCACCCTCTTATGGTAACGAGTATATGCTTGTGGCAGTTGATTACGTTTCTAAGTGGGTTGAGGCGATTGCCTCACCTCGGGCGGATGCGAAAACGGTAATAAAATTCTTAAAGAAAAACATTTTTTCCCGTTTCGGAACCCCCCGAGTGTTGATTAGTGACGGAGGGTCGCACTTTTGTAATGCACCGTTAGAAAACGTTTTAAAACATTACGGTGTGTCACATAGAGTGACGACTCCATATCACCCACAAGCTAATGGTCAAGCCTAAGTCTCTAATCGCGAGATTAAGAGAATTCTGGAAAAAACCGTGTCAAATTCGAAAAAAGAGTGGTCACAAAAATTGGATGAAGCGTTATGGGCATACCGTACAGCTTTTAAAGCTCTGATTGGGTTAACTCCGTTTCAATTGGTGTTTGGTAAAACTTGTCATTTGCCGGTTGAATTGGAGCACAAAGCATTGTGGGCCCTGAAATTGTTAAACTTTGACAAGGATTTGGCCGGTGAGAAAAGGAAGGTGCAACTACTTGAGTTGGAAGAGATGCGCAATGCCGCATATCACTCAAGTTGGTTGTATAAAGAAAAAGTAAAAAAGTATCATGACAAGAAGCTGCGAAAAAAGGAATTTGTGCCTGGACAATTGGTCCTATTGTTCAATTCCAGGTTGAAGCTATTCCCTGGAAAGTTGAAATCTAAATGGTCTGGGCCATTTCGGGTCAAGGAAGTCAAGGAATATGGAGCAATTGTCATTGAAGACTTAGAAATGAAGGAGAGTTGGACGGTAAATGGCCAACGTTTGAAGGTTTATCTCGGCGGTCATGTGGATCGCGGGAGATGTGCTATTCCCTTGGATGCTCCTCAGTGAGCATCAAACCGTCAAGCTTATTCGACGTTAAACAAGCGCTTGTTGGGAGGCACCCCAACATTGTAAGTATTTACAGTTTTTTTTGTTGATTGGTATTGGTGTTCAACTTGAAGAAACTTGCTGAATTGTGCATTGCATTCTGTTTTGAAAAGCAAAATACTGTCATGCTCGCTAGGTGCTCGCTAGGCGAAGGCAGTAGCGAAGATTCGCTAACTGCTCGCTAGGCGACGCAGTAGCGAGCGCTGCATGACAGAACCAATTTAAGTTTCAGCAGGCCACTATTTTGGGCCCAAATACCATTTTTCTTTTTAGTGGTGTAGTCTGAATTAGCACTCACAAACACTCTCTCACTTTTCATCTCACTCAAATCCTAAACGGTTACATTGCATTGCAAACCTCATTGTGCACTTCAAATTCAATCAATCTCTTTCACTAAGGTTTGCCCTAATTCCATTTCTTTATGTTTTAACTTTGTAAATTTCTGATGTATATGTCATTTAGGGTGAATTTGGGGGAATGGGTACATTAGGTTTTGCATGTGGGTGTAGATTTGCATGTACCTTAGAACCGATGTCTTTTATGATAAATCATTTTGTTCTGAAATAGATACCATGAGACCTTGGGTTTTTCTGAAATTTTAGTGTTAACAAGGCAGAACCCAAAACCCGCGAGATTCACTAGCACCTCGCTAGGCGAATCAGTGGCGAACATGACAGTAATTGGATATTTTGTTTTGCTTTCTAATTTGTTTTGTGTTTGTGTTGTTTCCTTTCTATGTCTTTGTAGATGGCATCCAGATTAAGCGCGCCTAAAAAGAGAAAGGTCGGGAGCACTTCCCGTACCGTGCCCATACAATTCGACACCGACAAATTCGTCGGGCCTAAGCAGGCAGCTAGATATGTGGCTTTGGAAAAGAGAAAGATTTTGCCGGAGAAAAGGTTCATAATCAACCCAGAAGGCACCTACCGTACATTTGCCGGGTTGATTCATAGTAAGAAGTGGGACCGGTTGATATCTCCGCTTGAACACTATGACATCGAAACAGTGTGTGAGTTCTACGCGAACGCACTGCCTAACGACGACGAGCCCTTCACATGGACAACACGAGTGTCTGGCCGTCAAGTTGCATTCGATCGGGATACAATCAACCGTGTTCTAGGTGAACCTCTCCACCTGGGGGCAAACGAGAGAGACGCATACCATCAGGATTTGAGGCTTCACTGAGACACCGACTCCATTTCTGCTGCCCTACTATTTGAAGGGAAATCAGTTGAGTTGAACCCATCTGGGGTTCCGGTGAGATACCATAGGGAGGACATGATTCCCATGGCTCAGCTGATACTCATGTTGGTTCTCACAAATATAAAACCCAAGTCTCACACCTCTACCGTGCCGATCCCAGTGGCACATCTGGTTCACTGCATCTTCACGAATATTCAAATTGATGTGGCGAGGGTAATTGCTTTAGAGATGAAGTCCGTGGTCGAGAGCGGGCTAAAGTCGGGGGCACGAGTTAACTGCCCCCTTGCTTTCCCGTGTCTAATAATGGCTTTGTGCCAACATGCGAAGGTGAAGCTACCCTCCCGGAGTCAAGTAAGGATCCCGCCGGCCATCAATGATAGATATGTGGCCAAGTTTTGCAAGCCTAAGAACTTAAGAAGTGGTGTAGCTGCTGGTAATACCGGGACTTCTGATGGTCCTGGTACTTTTGCTCATGGATCCGATCCTTTCCAGCAGGCTGTCTGCAACTACAATTGGGATTGGATGGCGGCAACTCAGCGCGCCATGGTTGACATGCACGATTCTATGCAGTTGTTGCAGTTGCAGGCACGTGACCCCTCCGGTGATCAATCGATGATGACGCGTGAGCAGTTTCTGCAGAACGCTAGCTGGCCTGTGGACAGGCCTATGTTTGGAGAGGGGGCGGGTGCCGCTGCATCTGGTACTGGTGTTTTAGGTGGTGCTAAGGATGATGGTGATGATGACGATGATGATGATGATGATGCTACCGGTTCTGAAGCCGGTAGTGATGAGGGTTTTGAGTCCTTTAAGGGCTAAGTTTGTTTTATTTATTGTATTTTTCAGATTTGTTGTATTTTGATTTTGGTTATGTACTTTTGGGGTGTTTTGTCCCCCATGCACATTTTAAAATTTTTAAGTAATAGTTATTGTTTATGTTTTTAATTTGTGTGTTTGGTTCAAATTTCTTTTGTTTAATAAAATTTTGGTTGTGAGTGTCAAACCTTCTAGATTGGTTGCTCCTCAAAGAAATATCCAATGAAGGTGCATCCGAACTTGGATGGCAATGATAAAAATAACAGGCGAATAATGCTAAGGTACATGCTTACCTTCGGTTAGAATTTTAGAATGCATTAAGAACTTTACTCTTTTTTGTAATTGAATATTGTTCTTTTTGCAACATAATTGAAAGAATGATTCACTTAGGACTTAGAACCACAAATTGTGAGGAAACCTCCATTGTACACTTAAATGCTGGATTCTAATAAACTTTGTTGATTCATTTGATTCATGCTTGGTCTTTTATTATTGTGAATATGTGGAAGCAATTAGAAATGATCAAGGCGCTTGTTTTCTATCGAGCACAACCAGTTCCAAATACAACTTACCCGTGAGCAGAGAGAGTATTCGTTAACCCCTTCGAGCTTAAACAGTTGAATCTCGGCTTGAAATAAAGCGAGATGTCAAAAATCTTTTTTCTTGAAACCCGGAAAATTTTGATAATTGTTCTTTTGCCGTAAAAGTCAAGAGCATTCACTTAGGGTGAGTAAAAGAAATAAGTTGGGGAGAACGAAAATGAGAATCGGTAAGTGCCACAACTCTTGAAAAACCGAGCAAGCATTGAAAAAAAATATATAAAATATAGAAAAGAGAAACATCTGTTTTGTAAATATGATGTCAAAGAAAAGAAAAAATAGAGAAAATGAAAATGAATGCTTGCTTGGAAGAAAAATAGTGAAAAACAAAAATTGAGTTGTGAAATAAGAGTTGTGAAGGTTTCAAATGAGAAACAAATGGAACGAAGTTGAGATGTGTGAATAATGTACAGTGAATGTCTCTTTTGCATCGGCAATTTCGTTTTCAATGGCCTTAGAAATGACCCTTGTTTGTTAACCTAACCAAGCTTCAACCGAAAAGTCCTTAGTGATCTTCGTGCTTCCACATTACCATTTATAATTGTTAGACATTGTATGAATTGAATTGATTTCTTCATTGTTTGTTGGAGAGTGAGATTATTCCCGCGGTTGCAAACGCGTAATTTCTTCAATCATTATTCGAAGAGGAGAGATAGGGTGATTCATTCAAGATAATATTGTTGTGGATAGATACATATTTCGCATTGCTATTAAGTTTTAGTTCTTGTGCATTATGTTATTCTAACCATTGGGAACTTATGCCTGGTTGATTTTCTTGTGTTTGAGCCGTTTTATCCGACTTCGGAGAAACCTTTTTCTTAAAGCAAATCCTCTTGTCCTTCAAGAGGCATACTTTGCTTGAGGACAAGCAAGAATCTAGTTGGGGAGAGTTGTTAGATGCCCAAAAGTGCTTATTTGAGCTATCAAATGTGGGCATTTTTCACTCCTTTTTGTTGCTAAAGCGTTCGAAACCGCCTTTGTTTTAGATGAATCGCAATACAATGTTAAACGATCTTGGTACCTTTGATTTGTGCGTTATTGTGCAGGAATTAGGCATGAAATAATAGAAAATGAAGGCACAAGAAAATGGCAAGGGACCAAGAAAAAGAAAGCATTCATCAGCATGCTCGCTAGGCGAGCAGACAGCGAAGGTGGTAGCGAACACGTCCAGACTTGGTCAAAAGCGCAGCCAGCACTCACTCGCTAGGCGAGCCATTAGCGAGCTCCCAGCGAGCAATTCCAGTAGCAAAACCTCCTAAGCTCGCTGGAGCGAAGGTGGAAGCGTGGGCTTCGCCTAGTGAAGGTTTTGTTCGCCTAGCGAACATGTGAAGTCTGAAGTTAGATATTTCTGGGCGCAGGTGCCTCGGGTGCCTATTTTAGGGGCTCGCTAGGCGAGCCATTCTGCTCGCCTAGCGAGCGTGACAGCTCAGACCATAGTACTATAAGTAGCAAGGGCTACTTTTTGGACAACAACTTAAATTTTCCTAGATATTTTCCTGCATTGCTTTTTGGATCATTTTGTGACCTAGAAACCCATTTTATCATTTCTCTTCATCTCTTAACAATCTTTCACAAAAAGAAGGTGGATTCCCATCCAATCTCGATTATTCGACTCGGATGTTGATCAACCTTCTTCCGAAACTTGTTGACCAAGCTACCATGAAAATGAGTAGCTAAGTTCTTCATTTTGTCAAGGTTAGATGTAGATAATCATTAGCTTTGTATGTAAATGGGATGATCTTCATTTGTAAACTCTTTAATGATGAATATATGGTGAAAAGTTTGTTTTATCGATAACTCTTTGTGTTGGTTTATGATCGAGAGATGTTTACCAACTCTTTACCTAGGTTTTCATCCAATCTTGTTTGTTAGCTAGAGATAGTAATGAATGATTTTGTTCACCATAAAGTTGAACCAAAAAGTTGTCATTTTGATAGATTGTGTTAGAGATAAACAATGGATCAAAATGGGAAAACCCACAATGTGTGTTAGAGATAAACACATTGGGAGGACTTTGTGAAATAGTTTATCATCTAAAGGAGTTTATAAGTCTTGTTGATCGAACATATGCATGCAAAGTGATTGTCGAACCCTAACTTTGGCAATATTTCTCAAATATTAAAACCAAATCTTTTACCGCATTTTCTTACACTTTTATGCAAGATACCGTGACTAAAACCAAAAACCATTGTTACCTTAAGCTAAGAATTAAAACAACTGTTGAAAGGCGGCGATATCTCACAATCCCTATGGAGACGATAACAAAAACCCGACACTTAAAATTACAATCAACACTAATCAAGACTTCTAACTTGTGTTGTTGCCTACATTATTATTGACCGGCCTCAGATAGTTGTGACTTCTACATAAGTCCAATTACGATTACTTAACATAGCGCTAAATTTGCCTTATGGCTCACTAACTACTAACACTAACCATTGACTATTAACATTTAATTCTTGCTCTTTACATTTATGCAATTTACCATTCTTGTACATATTATTCATTTGATTTTTCCTTTGCTCACTTGAGCACATGTTTATGTTAATGCAATTTGCCTTTTGCTCACTTGAGCACATAATTGTGTATATTTTTTTTTGTGCTTGTGTTTTGTTTTGTTTGTTGTGGAACAAATGCCAAGAAATGGACAAATGGACTTAGTTTCTAGGACTTTCCCTATGAAAATTGGAGTAAAAGGATCTTAATGTGAAGATGGATTAGAAGGACCAAACCTCTAAACTCACTCTTATCCATTCTTGATTTGTTTCATAAAACTTTTGATGTGTGTGCTCTTGTGCTAGGGAATCCTATGAGGGCTCAAATTGAAGAACCATTGCCATGTTCATCCAACGTGAAAGATACAAGATGCATTGAAGATCTCTTAAGAGACTTGTTTGATTGTTGCTTGAGCTTACTATTATTTTGCTTGCATATTCCAAAGGATGGGAGCTACTTGGATCATCAATATGATCTCAAGAGAGGAACTCCATTTGTGGTCTTGTTTCTTATCCCTTATCTCTTGTATGATTAGGACTTTAGCCATTCTTCTTCTTCCCTCCACTCTAACCCAAGCAAAAACTTCTTATGCAAACATTTAACACTTCTTTTCAAACATTAGAAACCTAAGTCGTATGCTTTTGATTTTCAAACTTTCTTTTCATAACACTTATTTTGAATTGAATCTCTAAGTCAACTTTGACCATATTTTGTAAATACTCTTCATTGGAAAATATAACTCATTCAAATGCTTTTGTGGTTTCAATGGCCACTTACTTATCAAAAAAAATTCATAACCTTTAGCTATTAGGTTTGAGTTCTCCTTGAGGTAAATGTAATACTCACCTATATCCTTAGTAATGGACAATGAGTCTTCCATGCTTATTATAGGGTTAACCCCTCACTAGCATGTTGAAGCTATCCTCACATGGTGGATTTGTGGTTTTAGGTTGAGTTTTCTCCCTTGGATAACAAAAGACCTTAAGGCTTTTGGACCAATCAATTCACCAACTCATTTTGAGGTTTTTACCCCGAACTACGAGGTTTTGATCCTAATCTTTTTAAGATGGTACATAGGCAGTGGGTTTATCCATCCAAACACAAAACGTAAATAAACTTGTATATTCTCTTCTCATCTCTTCAATCATGTTTGCACAAATAAATTTTCACAAAATACCAACCTTACAACAAGTATGAAAAGGGCTCCCTAGGAGTACCTAGGATGTTTTGGGTGCTTAAAACCTTCCCATTGCATAACCAACCCCCTTACCCAGATCTCTGACATTTTTACTAGTTTTTGATTTGATAAAACTTTTAGGTTTTTGTTCGCTTTCTAACCATTCCTTTGGATAAATAGAAGTGCGGTGGCGACTCGACTTGTATGGTTTACCTTAGATTTAGTCAATATCTCTAAAGGTAACGAATACCCCGCTACATTGAGGAACTTAAATGTATGAAGGAAATCCCATCAGGGGAAAATCACTTCAAGAGTTGGTTAGTCAGGGACAAATCTCTTCAAGTCTCATACTAGGGTAAGCCACCTCAAGAGCATAATGACACCCACTCTCCAAAGGTCGGTCAATCAAAAGTAAATTGTTCCAAGAATTGGTTAATTAGGGGCAGATCACTTCAAAGTTCAGAATACTAGGGCAAGAAATCTCAAGGTGATATTATAAAAAGCTTCTTTCAAGCTCCTTTTGAGGTAAATTTCTTCAAAAAAAACCAGCAGAATGGGGCAAGATGAGCTACAGATGGGCATGCCCTCTCCGGACTTTCAAGTTGTTCAAAAAAAATCCCTATAATGCGTCAGTAAATATCGGGTTCAAAATGAATGTTGGGAGATTATGATAGAACCACCTCCCATCATATGACCTTTTCCCTCCACATGGACACTTTTGGAAACCATCAAGTCATTGCATAAATCATTGTCATGCATTAATCATGTCGCTTAGCTTTAAGCGTCATGCCATTCATAACATCCCATTCATTTAATTTATTCCCATAACTTGGAGCCTTGTAGAACGAACATGAAAAATAAAAGTCCAACCTTGATTGACACCTCTCAAAAGTCCAACCTTGCTTGGCAACCTCTCAAAGTACAATTATTATTGGCACCTCTCAAAGTCCAACCTTGCTTAACACCTCTCAAAAGTCAAACCTTACTTGTCACCTCTCAAAGTCCAATTTTTATTGGCATCTCTCAAAATTCCAACCTTGCTTGGCACCTATCAAAGTCCAAACTCACTTGGCACATCTCCAAAGTTCAATATCAATTGGCACACATACATGCATTGATCAATCGTTACGTTCCATGCATCATTTCATGTGTAGTATATCCACAAGTTTGGAGAACTATGCCGAGTAACCATAGCAATTCATGCATCAATCAAAATTCACAACAAAACATGTTCAATCATAAGCATAACATGAACCATGTTTCGTGCGCATCTAAAGACAACCATTATTGCCATGTCGTATACTCTATACTTTTCAGTGGTGAATCTCAGAAGTAGATTCCCTGGTTAATCTTGGCAGAAGATTTCCCAGTAAACCTCAGCAGTGGGTATTTTCCTCATTAAATCTCGACAGTAGATTCCCTGGTTAATCTCGGCAGAAGATTTCCCAATTAAACCTCGGCAAAAGGTATTTTTCAATGTGATTTTTGGCAATAGATTCCCTGGTTAATATAGTCAAAAGATTTCCTAATTTAAACCTCGACAGAAGGTATTTTCACTATTGAAACTCGACAATTAATTCCCTGGTTAATTTTGGTAGAAGACTTCCCAATTAAACCTCGGCAAAAGGTATTTTTCAAAGTGAATCTCGGCAGTAGGTTCCTAGGTTAATCTCGGCATAAGATTCCCCTGTTTAAACCTCAACATAAGGTATTTTCGCTATTGAATCTTAGAAGTAGATTCCCTGTTTAATCTCGGAAGAATATTTCTCAGTTAAGCATCGGCATAAGGTATTTTTAAGAGTGAAACTCGACATAGATTACATGGTTAATCTCGGAAGAAGATTTGCTAGTTTGAACCTTGGCATAAGGTATTTTCAGTATTGAATCTCGACAGTAGATTCCTTGGTTAATCTTGGCAGAATATCTCCCAGTTAATCCTCGACATAAGGTATTTTTCTTAGTGAATTTCGACAGTAAATTCACTATTTAATCTCGGCAGAAGATTTCGTAGCAAACCTCAGTAGAAGGTATATTTCCCAAACAAAATATTGGCAGTAGATTCCATGGTTAATCTCGACATCATATTTCCTAGTAAACCTTGGCAAAAGGTGTTTTTCAAAGTGAGTCTATGTAGTATATTCCTGGTTTAATCTCGGTAGAAGGTATTTTCCCTATTGAATCTAGGTAGTAGATTCCCTGGTAAACTCGGCAGCATATTACCTAGTTAAACCTTGGCAGTAGGTATTTCCTCATTGAATCTCTACAGTAGATTCCCTGGTTAATCTCAGACAAAGATTTCCCAGTTAGATGGTAGAAGGTATTTTTGAAAGTGAATCTCGGCAATAGATTCCCTGGTTAGTCACAGCAGAAGACTTCCCATCAAACCTTGGCAGAAGGTATATTTCCCCACAGAATCTCGACAATAAATTCATTGGTTAAATCTTGGGAGAATATTTTGTAGCAAACCTTGGCAAAAGGTATATTTCTCCAATAGAATCTCGAGAGTATATTCCCTAGTTAATCTCGGCAGAAGACTTCCAAGTTAAACCTCGACCGAAGTTATTTTTCAAAGTGAATCTCGGCAAAATATTCCTTGGTTAATCTTGGGGAATATTTCCCTGTTTAAATCTTGGCATAAGGTATTTTCTCAGCAGAACCTCCACAGTAGGAATCTCCATAGAGCACGACCCGTCAATCCCTCGAAAGGACCCTTGGCTAACCAGGGAAAAAAACTCCTCCATAAATTCATAATATCCCATATCATTTAATTACATTTCATCAACGGATAAAATTCGGGTCCTTTTGTATTTAAATACCTTTTACCATGTTTCTTTTAGCCATCCGTGTGAGAAACACTTCAACAAAGTCGTGTTCTAAATTTTGTGATTTTTCCTCCATAAGTTTGATACGAAAAACATAATATTTTCACTTTGATTTATCTTTTATCATCAACATAAAACTTATAGATTTTTATTTTAGCTTACCATCGCCTGCACTTACGCATCAATATGATACTCGTAGCCCAAGTTATGATCAGCGCAACGGCCAAGCATCAAAATGAAGTTTATCACAAAAATAAATACATTAAATTAAATAAAACTTATTTATGATTAAAATTTCAAAACAGATTAAAACACACAAATTAAACTTAAGAGACCTTTATACATGGAACACAATGATTCAAAGATAGTCTTGGCAATAGACTTATCAATGATTTTTATGTATTTTGAGTGAGGTAGAGCCTCAATCAGAATACCTCTTACTCTGTGATATTTTCTATACACTTTCTTTTGAGATGGTGTAAGAGCTTTTATATCTTTAACCATCCCAACACCATAGACATACAAGTCAATGTCATCTTCAAGTATGTCCTATAACTCATCATCAAGGTCAATGATGTAAGTATACATTTTTCTCTTCCACCATTCAAACTGGGTGGAATCACTACTGAATGAAGGTGGTTTAGCATAATAGTAAGTTTTTTTTCAGGAGCACTATAGTCATAAGAAACAAAAACACCATTCATGATAGAGAAAGTGTATTTATCTCAGGACCGATTACTGCACCACGGTTAAGTGTAAGCACATACCATGCTCTGATGTCAACTGAAGGTGAGAAAAATACACAAGAAAGGGGGTTGAATTGTGTATGCCCAAAATTCAATTTCACTTCTAAACCAGCAAGTTCAAATTTTGGACAAAGTTCATACTCTGATATCTGAAGTAAACACAACAACGAAAATATAATGTTTAAAAGTAAATACAAGCAACACAAAAAGATTATCTTGGTTCCTCTCTTCAAATAAGAGTAGTCCAGTCCCCTGGCCTCAACAATAGCTTTTCACTATAACCAAACAAGTTACAAATTTATAAAGAAAACTTGCAAGAGACTTCAATGCTCAGTCAACCTAGAAAGAGAATTTTTCTTAAGTCCTCAGACAAAAGACTTCTTTGCTCAATCAACCTAGAAAGAGACTTCTTTGCTCAAGTCCTCAAACAAGAGACTTTTTTGCTCAAGCACACAGGCAAGAGACTTCCTCTACTTTAAACAGAAATTTAGTAGAAAAGATAACTACTATAATTTGATACATAATCAGAAGTATAATAGTTATGCATCAATCATAAAGGTTTTACAACGTCTTAAGATTTCTAAGATAAACTAATTTAAGAAATATAAAGATCTTTAGGCAATAACAATTACAAGAAATAATAACTCAGAGTTATGCTTAAGATATTTCAAATGCATTGTGATATTATTACCTTACTTTGATTCTTCATATTCCTTTTATAGAGATTGAGAAAGAGTCGTTGGAGTGTTTGAACATAATGAGCAAACTTAGTGAAGAAGTATACCAAGAGAGACGTTGGAGGCTAGCATTTGGCCTGAAGCTTTGTCCATTGAATAATAGCATTACTCACAACATCTTTCGAAGTACTATGTATCTACCAAAAGGTAGAACAAATTATAGATGTCACGTCCCTATTCCTTGAGCCTTAAAAAATGACACCCTAGTTGAATTTGTCTAGAATTTGGGACTTTGACAAGACAAGACTGCTTTGGTATAGTGTACGGATCAGATGTCCTTCAACCTTTCAGAGTCTGAGCTATCATCAGAGGCTGAGTCTTGAGACCAGAGTCTAAACCTTCAGAGTTTGATGCCTTCAGATGCTAATGAAGCACTTCAAATTCTGATCAATCAGAATTAGGCAAATAATGCTTCTTCACATATGCTAACAATCAAGATTAGTTTTATGCTTGTGATCCTTCACATTTAAACAAAAGGTTAGCATACCCATTTGTTCTTTAAATACTTTCTTATCATCAAAACCTCAAGATATATGAACAATCTTGGTCCAACATATATGAGTTTTAAATCTGTTCAATAGAGAGAAAAATGCATAAAATCGCAGGTAGACATAGAAGGCGATTGGCCATCTTGTTTCATGTGTAACTTGACTTTCTTAAGTTCGTTTGAGGTGTCATTGGTTTTATTAGAAATCTAACTCAATAATATTTCTTTTGAAGTGGGGAAATTGGGTCTAGGAGCACTACAACAGTAGTAGCTCTCTGGTTTTTATACTAGAAGCATGGTCAAATTTCAATCATGTATTGGTCATATCGTTTCATGCATAACTTAAGTTTCGTAAGTTCGTTTGTGGTACGGTCAGTTATGTTAGAGAGAAGGTTTAATGATCTTTGAAACTGAAGAGTTTCATAATTTTATAATAAATATATATTTTTTGGGGTTATTATGAAGTCGGACCTTATGTTTTAGAGTTGATTTAGATTAAGAGAGTTGAGTTTGATATTTTTAGAGTTGAGCCTGAAATGTTTAGGAATGAGTTTAGAGTATTTTTGACAAGTTTAGAGTTGGAAATATTTATTTCTTAGAGTTATGGCGAGAACATTGCCAAATAGCAGAAACATTGTGACTCTGGAGTTTGACGTGGGGGTTAAGGTAACCTTTGCCAAAGGCATAAGGTAATATTAGAGTCAAAGGTAAATAATGATGTGTTGTAATGAGCTATCTTAAGCGTTATGAGTCGACCATGTTGAATTCTAGGGTTGTAGGATATTATTCTTACCCTGTTGATGAGCTTACATAAGTAATAATATGTTTACTCTATTGATGAGTGTTATTGAGCACATACGTTAATATTTTCCCTATTGGTGAGTGTTGTATATATAAGTGTATGTTAAGTTGCAATTACATATATATTGTCGAGTTATAATTATACGCATATTTTGAGAAGTGTAGTTAGATAAAAACTATTGTGGTTGCCTTAATGGGCGATGATTTATAGTTCGAAGAGGAAATTATGGTGAGTACTTGTATGTTGTTATTGCATATCATGCATCATGTCTGTCAGGGATATATGTACATGTGAGATATTGGATTAAACTCTAGTATGGTTGAAGGGTAGCTTCTTAACTCGATAGGATCTTAGCATGTCGTCAAAGTCTATTCACATGTGGTAGTTGAAGCTCTCCAATGTTGTAGTCGAAGTATGCTCAGGTATGCAGTAGTCAGAGTATGTTAGGATTGTTAGTATGTTGAATTGGGCATGTTTGTTATGTCTAATTGTTTAATTTAGATTGTTCTCTAAGTTAGCTTATGTAATGGGCATGTGTGTAAAAGCCCATTAATTTAGTGTGTTATTTCTCTTATAAATAGTATACTTGTTTCTCATCATTGCATGACACAAATCCTAATTAGGGTGAGAGAGGTTATTTTCTATTATGTAACACTTGTAATATTGTTTCAAAGAGAAAGTAAAGAATGGGATTTTATAACCAATTTGTTGTGTTCTCTGTGTTTCCCTCTTTTCTACCCTTTTGAGTTTCTTGCAGATCAAGAAATCGATTATACTTTGTTATTTTGGCATCGTTTTCATAACAAATTGGTGTGGTGAGCATGGAAAAGATGTCATCAACAAAGTATGAGATTGAAAAGTTCATCGGAGTGAACGCTTTCGGTATGTGGCGCTTGAAGTTGAAAGCCCTACAGGTTCAGCAGGATTGTTTAGAAGTGTTGAAGGGAGACGGAGCCATGTACGTTGCATTAATGGAAAAAGAAAAAACAACTATGGTAGAGAAAGCCCACGACACCATATTATTGAGCCTTGGTGATAAGGTTCTTCGACAAGTTTTGAAGGAAATGACGACGTCATGGTTATGGGTGAAACTCGAAAGTGTGTACATGACCAAATCATTGGTCAGTCGCCTCTACCTGAAGCAAGCTCTGTACTCATTCAAGATGAGTAAAGATAAAGTTTTAGCTGAGCAGTTGGATATGTCCAACAAGCTGATTCTTAATCTTGAAAATATCAATGTCAAGATCGATGATGAAGATCAAGTGTTGTTGATGTTTTGTGTTTTGCCCATATCACATGTTCACTTCAAAGAAACTCTCTTATATGGAAGAGTTTCTCTAACCTTTGAAGAATTTCAATCGGCCTTGTATTCTAAGGATTTGAACAAACAAAATGAGCACAAGTTGTAGCGGTAAATTCATGACCATTAAGCTATGGATAAACTTAACGTCAATAAAACTAGAGTCGCCACCGCACTTTTATTGTTTCCAAAAGAAAAGGGAAAAGTACGAACAAAACCCAAAGATAAGAAGTTTTCAAATCAAAACTAATAAAATGCCAGAGATTACAGGTAAGGGGGTTGGTTACACAAAGGGAAGGTGTTAGCACTCAAAGTGTCCTAGGTACTCCTAGGGAGCCCTTTTTCATGTGTGTATGTGTTTTTGGTATAAAAGATGTTTGAGAAAAATAGAGTGTGGGGATGAGAAAATAATTTATTAATTATATTTTTGTATTTGACAAGACCTTCGGACTTTGCCTACATACCAACATAAAAATCAGGGATCAAAACCTTGTAGTTCGTGGTAACAACTTCAAAATGAGTGGATTTGCTTTTAACAAAAATTTAAGTTTTAAAAGAGGCACAAAAGGTCTAAAAGAGTTTGAATGAGTGTTACTTCTTTTTGTCTTTTGAAATTTTAAGTCAATATGGTTAAGTTCATTTACAAGTTTGATTTAAGAAAAGAGTTCAAAAATGCAATGGCATAAGGCCAGAGTTTCTAATTTGCAATAAAGTCTAAGTTTAGAAATCACAAGCAAAGAAGATTTTTAAAGGGGGGAGAGATTTGAAATTTAAGAAATGAGAGGAGATGAAGAGACTAATCCTAAGCAAAAATTTAAAAGTTAAGAGTTGAAAAGATTTGACTAGTGGGATGCAATCCAATAGACAAGAGTGTCATATAGAAACTCATTTTTCCTTTGGACTTTGGAATCAAGCAATATCAATAAACAAGTAGCAAGATAAAGAGCAAGGCATCAAATAAAGATAACCACATCCAAGTTAGCAACTTCATAGTCTTCTTCATAATCTTACCATGTATCAGATGACATACTCCTTGAATGACTCAGAATAAGGCATTAGACACAGGTTCAAAGTAACATTTGCATCAAGACCATGTAGCAGATGAACTCAAGTGGATCTCAATACTTGCATCTAATGAGGGCTCAAATCACAATAACTTGGTTTCAGAAATGTTGGCATTGGCCAAGTCCTTTTGCATAGGGAATGTTGCCTAATTCTAAGTCCAAAGCTCAGATCACATCAACAGTCCACACAAACATTTTTTAAGGTTTTTGTTGTTTATTAAGTATTTTAAGGTCCTAAGACCACAAACACAAACATGATACACAAACAAATATATACAATCACAATATATGGCACAAATTAGCAAAGGGAAAATGGCATAAACATAAACAAGTTAAATGATATGTAAATGGCAAATGGTAAATGACTTGAATTTAAATGACACAGACTAAATGACTTGAAATTAAAAGCAATAAGAATAAAAGTTAACTAAATGTTAGTTGATAAGATGTTAGTGGTGTTTCGCTTTTCAATTGATTAAGTCATTCTTTGGAGAACACCTAACCCTTTATTCACAAGCATGGATCCTTGAACCAAGACATCTTCCAAAGGAAGGAAAAAAGTCCAAGTTTCCCCACAATACCATGAAAGGGGGGAGACTTACAATCTCACTTACTAGAATGCTATGCCTTTTGGGTCAAAATTTACCGTTATGTTAAGCAATCGTAATTGGACTTATGTATAAGTCTCAACTATCTGAGGTCGGGCAATAGAAATTTTGGTGTTAATGCATGTTAGAGATATGGTATAATGAACCACACTCCTAAAACATACCACACTCAAAAAGAAAATGATCAAAGGATGGACTTAATCTCATCCATACTTGTATTGGTTCATCTAACATAAGTTATTGATGAACCAATTAGCCTTAGGATATTTAGATGTCATTGGACAATGGAAGGGATGAGATAGAATGGGATTGGAGATGAAGAGGGAGGGGAGATGAGACAAACACAAATTGTTCATGGGAGGAATTTTATCAAATTAAAATCATTCATTTATTTTGGGAGATGAAATGTACATTTCATCAATCCCCTAAATCCAATGATTTTAATCCAACAAAAGTCAAATCAACCTTGACCAAGGCCCAACCACATAGTCAAACTTCACAAGTCAATAAAAATGGCTCAACACAAATTATTCATAACTAATCAATTAAAAAATCAAATTAAAATGCATTTAAATTAAATTATGTTTGATCAAAAACCTAAAATCTCCTCAAAATACCAAATAAATGGCCAAGAGATTATCCCAGGTCAATGAAGGTCAAATGACCATAGCCAAAAAAAATTATAATTTTTGAAAAGTCAGAAGTATTTTTAAATAATTAAAAATATGCACAAAAACAATTAAATCATGAAAAATATCAATATTTATCCAAAAATTAATTTTAATTCAGAAAACGGAAGAGGAAAATATTTGAAATTTTTTGGTGAAAGTCCCATATTTTTTGGATCAATAATGAAATTAATATGAATTAATTAAAAATAATGGATTAAATGAAATATTCAGAAATTCAAAAAAGTGAGAGCCATCTGATCTCCCTCATTAATTTAGGTGGCATATCAGATGGTGATAAGCGCGCATTCCATGATGCACTGCAGTCAACGTGGCATAGGCTTGGTAGTTAAAAGTAACACATGAGATTAGAAGACGGAGAGAAGATTTGATGGATATGAACATGCCACCACACCATCGGAGCTATGACTCCGGTTGTCTTCTCCGGTGGACCTCACCGGACTAGTCCACCACCAATCTCCACCAAAATGAAAAGGCAAGATATGGATTTAAAGAAAAATGCTCAAGAGCTCGAATCTGACCTCAATTTTCTACAATTCCAAGTATATCAAGAGATACAGGGATTTGAATTTTGAGGATCATGAACTGAGTTGCTTCGATTTGACCTCAAAGCAACTTATTCTTATTGCCTACATTGGTAGGACTTCAGCAAACCAACAATCGATCAAAATGGATGAGAAGTGAGGGAGAATCGAAGAAGAAAAGTTTCTGAAATCTCACCTTCGAGGAGCTTCAAATTAGCTTGATCTTGCTTCTAATTTGGCTTGGCTTGACTCTAGAAGCTTGCAAGAGATGATTTGGATGGTTAAAAAGCTTGGACTCTTGGAGTTTCAATTCTAAAACAGAATGAGAATTGAAACTCAATTTCTCAAGAAATCTTCAAGATTATTCTTTTAATGCTTTTGGGGGAAGAAGGGGGTCGAAGCTTGGGCAAGAGGATCCCATTTCTTATCACCGGGGTCATGTATTTATAGGCTACCAAGTGCTTTTCACACACTTCCAATTTTGGCAAAATTTTGAATTCCTCTTCTGCATGGATGCATGGGTGTGCACTAGGACCATAAGATGATGTAATCTGATCCAAAGTTCAATGTACTTAATGCTGAAATCATGTTAGAATCTCATGCAAATGTGTGTGAAAATTGGAACTTGAAATTATCCAAATGGTGCTTTAACTTACACCCATGCGCAAGTCCCTTAATTTTAATCCAGATGAGATGATCTTGGACTTTTTGGAAAGGTGTGATTAAGGGGAACAACTTTCATGTTGAAAACTTTTTCAATTGAAGCTTTTATCATGAATAATTTTGAGGTGAAGGTTTGGGAAATCAAGCATATTTGAAAATTTTCTAAGTCCCAAGTCAAATGTTCACTTCTTCCACCTTGAATAACTCTTTCTATGGACTTCAAATGAGAAAATGTCCTTCATAAAAGTTGTATATCTTTAAAACCTATTCAATTTGGTCACAAATTTGACCTAATTTGAATTTGGCATGAAGGAGTTATGCATTTTAGAAGTTGAGGAAAATCACTTGTTCAATGGTAATGATCCAAAATGACCTATAATGTTTCCTCTTGCACATGCATTTTCAAGTTGAATTTGCACTTCCTCCAAACATAAAAGTTAAAGTAGACATCTTGAATTTGATAATTAAATTTTAATTGATTTCATATCATAAAAATTGAGCAAGTTATAGTCTTGGGAAGTTGACCTCCAAACTAGGGTTCAGACAAAATGACCTATAATCTTTCACCATAAAAAATGACTTTCCAAGCAAAACTAGATCTTTCCCTAAACATTAAAGTTGTTTGGAGTGTCATTTAGAGTAAATTTTCTATTGGAATAATTTTCATATTACAAAACTTGTAGGAGATAGGGTCTAGGGAACCCCAGTTTTGACCAGTTGACTTTCTTTGGTCAACCACCACGAACCAACTTGCTAGCTTGATATTCTCTTGACTTTTGAGACTTGTGGAGGGTCATATATGCATAAGATGATGTAATGTGAAGTATCCCTTGAAATATTTGATCAATTATTGAAGAAACTTGTTGAAGAAGTCACATAAGATACCCAGATGAATTAGGGTTTCCAAGGCAAACAAACTCCAAACTCTTGATGATTTCTTGATCAAAATAACATGTGAAGATCATGGGGATCCATATATGATACTTATAGCCAATGTGAACCATTTATTGATTGATATCCTTGCATTGAGGGTCTTAAACCCTAGATATGAGCTTGATAGGGCATAGGTGAGCATACACATTACCTACAAAAGCAACAAACTATATATTGACATATTTTTGGTATTTTGGTTAGTGAATAATAAAAAATGAAGTATGATACAATCAAATGTGCTTGGTGATATCTCCCAATTCCAACCCAATGAATGGAGGGTACGGAGAATGCCAATGTGTGATCCCAATGCATATGATGAGATGGCATGAGGGATCTTATGGTCAAAATTGGGATCTTACACAAGACATCTTTGATTAGTGAAGGCTTGTCGGTTAAGGAGAAATTCTCAAAGAGAGATGTCCAGTTTGATAAGAAGAAGGGAAAAAGACAGCAGAAGTTTATAGTGGTGATGTATCTGGTATTTGATGTTATCACTGTAAGAAGGATGGTCATACAAGAAGAAAAAAAGTGTGCCATGAATGTCTGAAAGATCATGGAGGTAAAGATAATAGAAACACATCCATTTCTCAAGATGACTTCAACTCATCTGATGTTCTTGTGGTTTCAAGCGGCGACTCAAGTAAATAGTGGATTATGGATTCAGGTTGCACTTGGAACATGACTCCAAACAAAGGCTTGTTCGAGGAACTATGTGATCAAGATGGTTGATCTATATTGCTTGGAAACAATAAAGCTTGAAAGATTGCAGGTGTTGAATTTGTGAGATTCAAGCTCCATGATGAGTCAATAAGGTTATTGACTGAAGTCAGGTATATATCTGATTTGAAGAGAAATTTGATTTCTCTTGGTGAATTCAACAGGAGAGGATATGTTTTCCAAGGAGAGAAAAGTATTCTAAAACCCATGAAGGGGTGAAGGAAGTCTTAACAGGCGTGAAGAAACAAGGCTTGTATACCCTTGAGACTGAAGTTATTAGTGGTTCTGTAGACATTGCATCCACAAAAACTTTGTCAAAGACAAAAATTTGGCATATGAGATTGGGTCATATCATTGAAAGGGGTCAGGTTGAATTAGGGAAACAAAACCTACTTGGTGGAGACAAAGTCGAAAAGATGAATTTTTGTGAACCTTGTATACTTGGAAAATATTGCAGACTGAAGTTCAATAAAGTCAAACAAAGAACACATGGATCCCTTGATTATATCCATGATGATCTTTGGGGGCCTACAAGGTGTCCATCACATTCAGGAGCAAGGTATTTTTTATCCATAGTTGATGATTATTCCAGAAAGTTATGGGTACTCATCCAGAAGACTAAGGATGAAACTTTTGAGAAGACTCTGATCAAAAGTCAGACTGGCAGAAAGGTCAAGGGGTTGATAATCGACAATGGCATTGAATTTTTCAATAAGGTGTTCAACAGTTTTTGTGCAGCCTCTGGTATTGCAAAGCACAAAACTACTGCAGGTACTCCCCAAAAAAATGGTATGGCTGAAAGGTTTAATCAAACCATTTTGGAAAGAGTTAGATGCATGTTGACTAGTGTTGGATTAAAGAAGGTGTTTTAGGTAAAGCATGTTTCGACAATAACATATCTGATAAATTGATGTCATTCGACTGCATTAGATATGAAAACACCTAAAGAAGTTTGGTCGGGACACGCACCAGATCTCGACAAACTTAGAGTGTTTGGTTGTATAGCCTATGCTTACATTAGGCAAGCCAAGGTCGAACCTAGAGTTATGAGATGCATGTTCATAGGATACCCTAAAGGAGTCAAAGCTTATAGGCTATGGTGCCTAGATCCAGGTCAAAAGAGGTGTATCACCAGTCGAGATGTAGTTTTCAATGAAGTTGGGATGACTTTCAATAAAATTGATGACGCTTGTAAAAGTGCATAGATATTTGAAGAAGAGCTGGAACATGAAAAGATTCATGTTGAGGTGGAGCATGTCGATGCTGAATTGCGTATCCCAGGTCAAGTTGAAGAAGAAGCACAAGATGTTGAAGATATAGAGGAAGTTGAGGAGACTGTTGATGACTACCTATTGGCAAGAGATAGGCCGAGAAGAGTCATCAAGACAACCAAAAGACTTGGGTATGCATGTCTCATAACTTATGTCTTAACCTCTACAAGTGAGATTATAGATGAAGAAACTAGAGACTATAAGGAGTTTAAGAGGAGTCGAAATAATACTGAATGGTTAAAGGCCACGGATGATGAGATGAATTCTCTTCATGATAACCACACTTGGTAACTAATTAAGAAACATGATGGAGTCAGGTTATTCAACTATAAGTGAATTTCCAAAGTTAAGGAAGGAATCGAGGGAGTGATATTGAAGAGATACAAGGCAAGATTGGTCGCGAGGGGTTTCACTCAGAAAGAAGGTGTCGAATTTTATGATGTGTTCTCTCCTGTTGTGAAGCACAAGTCCATTTGAATGTTACTTGCCATGGTGGCACAATTCGACATAGAACTGCAACAAATGGATGTGAAGACTGCTTTCATATATAGAGATCTAGATGAAACAATCCTGATGAGGCAACCTGAAGGGTATGCAGAAAAGGGAAAGGATGAAATAGGAGATGAAACAATCTCTCTACAATGAAATAGAAGATTCAAAAATTTCATGGCACACATAGGTTTCATTAGAAGCCAGTTCGACCATTGTGTTTACTTCAGATTTTGACCTGGAAATTCATTTGTTATTTTGTTGCTCTATGTAGATGATATTCTCATAGTAAGTGTAATACCTCAAAATTTGTCCCCCTCATTCATGCATTCATTTTTAGGTCATTAAACATTTCATATTGCATTTCATCATGTCAATCGGAATTAGATCCAAGAAGCTTGAATATCATCCAAGACACTTTTGGCTCCTATCTGGGTGATCAGTCAACACAAGGGAATGGCTTGAGATACTTCCAACATGTTCAAATAGGGTCTATTCATCAGTCAAAACGTTAATCTTGAAGGAGCAAAAGTTTGTTCATGAGCTGTCATGCTCGCTAGGCGAGCAAAATGGGTCGCCTAGCGAGTCCCAAGAAAAGCCACCAGAATCACCTACGCTCAGAGGAATTTCTTGAACTGTCATGCTTGCTAGGCAAAGCCCACGCGTTTTGAAAATAAAAAAAAATAAAAATAAATAAATAAATAACGAAAAAAATAAAGAAATAAATAAATAAAATATAACAGAAAAATCTTGGACTTGGACCTCTCTCATTTAGCCCACAAAGCCACGAAAATCAGGTTATAAATTCTATAAAAAAATCAGTGGAAAAAACCTAGAGAGATTCTAACTAATTCAGAGCAACCTCCAAAGACTGAAGGGAACTCATCTGCAAAGAACCAATTCCCTCTCATATAAACCCTAAGATTGTTCTGCAAAGCCAACGGTGCAATTCAATTTCAATCGATCCTCCCCAATCAGGTATGCCCTATTTCCACTACTTTATACTTTCAACCTAAAACTTCTGAATGTATGAGGTATTATGGGTGAATTTGGAAGAGTGGGTATCGTTAGGTTTTGCATGTGGGCACATGTTTTAGTATGTATGTCATGTCTTGATGTGTGGATCCTTGCCCCCTGACTTTGAATGTTGATACCCTTTTGATGCATGTGTTTGACAAGAGGTTTAGGCCTCCTACACTTGGTTGCTTTTTGTGAGCTCTTTTTGTGAATTTTAATGGCATGATTCATGTGGTTACATTTTGATTTGGGGCAACTCTTGATTGCACCCCATCTTGTCACTCTAACTTGTTTGTTGAGTTTTTTGTGAGGGCTCACATGACTCCTGAAAGGATAGCTTGCTTGGCATTCCACTTTATTTGTGGGATACCATTTGGAGGTTTACCTTTATTCTGATTACCTGTATTGACTTGCTTTCTTTGATGGTGCCAGCTCGAGAGATCTCTGGGTTTCTTATTTCTTTAGCTGTTATTACTTCGGATCTTTATCCGTGTGGTAGACCTCTTGATCCCTTTATCTTTCCCGCATTTTACCGCTTTCTTAGCTGGAAGACCTCGATAGGAGGCAATGTTTTCTTTTGTTTGTTTACTTTTGTGCCCAAAGACCTCCAAAAGGAGGCACCAGTGCTAAAGACCTCCACGAAGAGGCAATTGACGGATAAAAGGGATTAGTAATCAATCCCCCATTATTCAGTGTGTCGTTCTTTATGCTCGCACTACATGTTGATGCTTCAGAACAAAAGCCCAAGATCTTTTGTCCGGTCAGTCAGTGAAGAGGGTTCCACCTTTCTGAATCCCCACTTTTTGTCATCAGCTCACCCTGTTTAAGGTTAAGAGCTATGAAGTCTTATCCTCATTACCCTTTTGATCTACTCACCCTGACGTTCAATGTCAGTGGTTAAGAGCCCATTTGATTACCTATTCCATGGCTTGTTTGTCGAGGTTGATATGACCCCTTTTGACTAAAGCCCTACCCATGTAGGTTTGAGCCCCCTTGGTGGCATTTTACTTTATGCATGTTTGTTTTGTATGGTGTGATCGTCTCCCCATAGGATTGCTAGGCTTCGTATAGTCTCTCGTTTGCATGTCAATTAAGGTAGCACTGTTCCTTCGTCTAGGACTTCCTTTTTTGCATGAGCATTCCTAAAACCCAAACAAACTCATTGATTTTTCTTCTCCTAAGAACACGTTAACTCCTTCTACTACAGGCGAGTAAGTCTCCAAAGGTCGAGCATCCGGTAGATTGCGTAGTAACGTCGTTCATCTAAAAAACACAACCCTTAACCCGTAGTTAGCCGAACTACGGTTTGCTCTGATTCTCATTCCAGATGAGATACGTAGGCATAAGACGCGATGTCTTAGCAAGCACACTCCTCTTTAGCCCATAGGCAGCCAAGCTACGAAGACTCTAATTCTCATATCCAGATGATATATGTATGCAGTGGATGCGATATCCGTGCGAGTCATTTTCTTTTGACCCCCTCTTTTAGCAAATAGTACATTAGATAAACCCACACCCTTTAGACAAGAACAACAAAAGTGGATCCCGTAGAGTACTACGGATGTGTAGGGGTGCTAATACCTTCCCTTTGCATAATCGACTCCCGAACCCAAGATTTGGTTGTGAGACCTTGTCTTTTCCTTTCCTTTTTCCAGGTTTACTTTGAGTGTTTCCTTTCCCTCCTTTGGAATAAATAACGCACGGTGGCGACTCTTCTGTCTTTTCTTTCCCGCCAGTTGTTTTTTCGCATCTCCTTTTTCAGGTTGCGACAGCTGGCGACTCTGCTGGGGACCCTGGTTTCCCTGAGCGAGTCCCTCCTAGCTTTTGTAGGTTGTTTGTTTATTGGGTGTTCATTCTTTTGTACAGTTATTTATTTTTCAGCATTTACCTGCTTCATTGCATTGTGTACATATCATTATTGTATCTATTGGCTCTGCTGTTGGTTTGTTTGTTTGTTGGGATAGGGTGTTCTATGAGAGATAAGCCCATTACCCAGGCTTGAGTGTACACACATGTTTTAGAGTGGATAGTCATGAGGCTTGCGTGGCGTGTTGCTACGTTAAGTCGTTCATGAAGACCCACATCCCGACGAGGTTTCTTTTGGATAATATTCTGTCCTATGGGTGTTCCATAACGGCAGATGTTCCTCTAGAAATCGTCGACTCTGGTGACCATTTCCCGAGAACTCAGTCGAGGCCTCTCCTCCGAGACATGATTCTGTTAGCTCTGGTGGGCGCATTCTCGCTGATCAATTCGAGGACCCCGAGACTGGGAACTTGTTATTAGGATGTCCTGTTGAGGGGAGTCAGTGGAGGTCTTTTATCCCGTAATAATGCCAAACCTTCAGTGGTAAACGTATTATTCTCGACCGAAGGGCCGAAGTTGACAAACTTCTGTTCTTAGATCCTACCAGTGAGGGGCGGGCTAAATTCAGGAAACCTTAACCTCCAACCAACCCGATTTTCTGGAGCAAAGCTTTGATCTTGTATTATATTCTTCAGTGGGTTTCTCTTCAGACAGTGCAACCCGACAGATGTTCAAGCAGATACAGCAATCCTGATTCCCATGTCACATCATTGCATCACATCATTTTGCATTCATATCATTTAACACATGTTTATCTATTTCTAGGGGGTTTACATCTTCCTCTTGATTCCGGTCGGGGTTTCTCTGGTTCTCTTAAGATGGATATTGGCAAAAAGAGACATGTCGCCTACAAGTTTCTTGTGGTCTGTTTGGAGCCTATTCAACAACAGATGAAGTTAATGGATCATGATTCTCTAGAAGGATTCCGGAAGGATTATGGTTTGATTCTAAGTTTCGTTACGGTTCTCTCCAAAGATCAACATGATGCTCTCTTCACACTGCTGTAGTTTTATGACCCTCCATTGAGATGTTTCACATTCCCGGATTACATTTTGGTCCCTACTTTGGAGGAGGTTGCTAGTTTTCTCAGAATTCCTATCAAGCCGCGGTGGCCATTCTACAGTTCCGAGTTTCTGCCCGATCTCAGCATGGTTGCTTCAACCACATATTTGGGGGAATCAGCCTTGAAGGATAATATGTGTCAGAAGGGAGAAGTTAATGGTTTTTACATCTGAGTTTCTTACTGGGAGAAGCAAAGAAGAAGCTTGAAGATGATGACCAGAGGGGTTTCAATGTTGTGTTGGCTCTTTGTGTGTATGGGATCGTCCTGTTTCCTAATGTGGCGAAATTTGTGGACGTAGACGCCATACGCCTCTTCGTGTTGGGAAATCCAGTGCCGACCTTGTTGGGAGATTTCTTTCATTCAGTGCATCACAGGAATGAGAATAGAAAAGGAGGAGTGGTGAATTGTTGTGAACCTTTGTTTTATAAGTGGTTCAGTTCCCACCTGCCCAAGTCAGGAGCGTTCGTTGATGTCAAGGACTCGTTGAGTTGGTCGAAGAGATTGATGGGGATAAGAGCTAAAGATATTTCTTGGTGGTCAGACCGGGGCTTGCTTGGGGCGGATATTATTCATATTTGTGGGAACTTCCCGAATGTACCGTTGGTAGGAAGAAGAGGAGGTATCAGCTACAATCCTTCTCTGGCAGTCAGACAGTTTGGATATGCTTTAAGAACTCCTCCTTTGGAAAAGGATGTGGAAGAATCTCTATTTTTCCATTCTTCATCAGATCTGACTGTATCCCGTAAGGCAGCTGAGGCTTGGCTCAAGGTGATCAAGAGAGGAAGGACTGTGCTTGGAAAAGGAGATTGCGGGACTTACCCTCAGTATGAAGATTGGCTTCAAGGAAGAGTCGAAGAGTTTGGTCTGCCATTTCCTATTGAGGAACCTTTGTATCCACCTACTCCTAAGCAGTCAACAATGGTGAACCGAGAAGAGTATGACAAATTGAAAAACGCCATGGAGGAGCTTCAATCTGAAAACTCAGAGTTAAGTGTGAAGCTGCAAGACTGTATGCATCAATTCCATGAGGCGGAATATCAGAAGAGGGAAGCCGTCAGATTGCAAGGGGAAGTAGAGAGGAAATTAGTTGTGGAGGTGGATTTCTTCAGAAAGACAGACGAAGCCTTGAGATCATCCAGTTCTTAGTTGAGGCGAGTCAAACAGCAGTTAGCAGATGCTCATGGTAAGTTAGCTGGTTGGCAAGAGCAATGGGATACATTTTTAGCTTCTCGGAAGGCAAAAGAGGAGGAGACGGTGGTCCAATTGACTGGTCAGATGGAGAAGTTGAAGATCCTGCTGAACGAGAAGAACCATGAGCTGCTGTGCGCCCGTTCAACCAATGGCTATATCATAGATCAATTCAACAAAGCTCAAGGACAAATTGAGGAACTCAAAGTGCTGGCAGGTTTGAAGAAATCCAGACTTGAAGAGGTATTCGGAGAAGATGATGGGAATTACTACAGAGAGCACATCAACGAGTTGGATGGAGTTATTCACAAAAGGAATCTACTTATCCGGTGTTTGACAGAATCTCCAGATCGTCCTGACACAGTGGCACTACTGGCTGAAGTAAGGAGCAGTCCTTATGGGTTGTATACAGGAGGCTGATTCCTGATTTTTTGTTCCTCTCTTTACTTATTGTATTGTAGTGATGATCCACAAGCTTGTTGTGGAGATCCTTTTTTATGTACTATTCGCTAAGGCCGTTTCCCTTCGCGAACTCATTTATATGATGGTTTTCCTTATTGCATCTTGATCTTCGAAGCTTATCTACGACTCGGTATTCTTGCGTGAGACTGGAATCAAGGGGGTAGAATACCCTTTGGAATCGATAAACGTGTCATTGCATTTACATGTTCATTTGCATATCTTGCATAACAGGTGTCATACGGTGAACTGACTTTGGGTGTGTTTTTGCTTTGGAAAGCAAATGTCGCGGATAGCAAGAGTCGCCACCGACTTTTCTTTTATCCAATAAGGAAAGGTGGAAAAGAACAGGAAAGACCTTAATTAGATTTTGGGTTCGGGAGGTACATTATACAAAGGGAAGGTGTTAGCACCCTTTGTATCCATGGTTATCCATGGGCTCTTAATTGCTTGATCGCTTATGTTTTTCTTGTCTGAAAAAGTGTTTGTGAACTGCTTAGAAAATGTTTTGAAAAGAGAGTTTAGCTTTGTAATGATTCTTGTATGAATGTATACAAAGTATTTATCTCGTTTAATTTTGAAAGCTGTTTAGAAAAATATAACTTGGCAATGATTCTAGTATGAATGTATACCAAGTGGTGATTTTCTAGTAGATGTTTTGAAAAGTGTGATGTATGAAAAATGTTTTAGGTTGTGAGTCAGCATTTAAGAGTTATACCTACCCCAAGGTCTTTATGGGTATTTCCTATCCTTATGAGGGTAAAACTGTCCTTACTATTGAGGAGTAAGTAGTCTTATCCTTTGGATGTAAAGGGTCATCGTAGGGTCATCGATTGGTCATTGAAGGCAACATTTGTAAGGATACCTTAGCATTCGAAGGGGCGATCATCATTTAACCGTAGGCTACAGCGACGGGTCATCGAGGGACAAAATCATATATTCGCGGGCAACATCCGAGGGACTATGTAGCGGTGTATTCGTCGCTATATGATTTATCGATTAAATCATAAGCTAGAGATACATTGAATTTTCGAGTCGCCACCGCACTTTTATTTATCCAAAGGACTGGCTAAAAAGCGAACAAAAGCCTAAGAAGTTTTACACGTAGAAAACTAATAAAAAGGTCAGAGAGTCTGGGTAAGGGGTAAATTACGCAATGGGAAGGTGTTAGGCACCCATCACGTCCTAGGTACTCCTAGGGAGCCCTTTTCACACTTGTTATGCTAAATTGTTATTTGTTATGACATAAAGATTATGCAAACATGATTGGGATGATGAGAAAAGAATATACATTTTAGTTATTTTTGTGTTATTGGGTTTGAACGGATGAACCCGCTGCCTACGTACCTTCCATCAAAGGTAAGGATCAAAACGCCGTAGTTCGGCTAAAAGATTTCCAAAAGTGGGTGGATTTAGTTTTAAACAATAGCACTGAGGCTTTTCATTATCAATGGGAGAACACTCGACCAAAAAACAACATCCACCATGCGAGGATAGCTTCGACGTACTAGAGGGGTTAGCCCTGTTTTCAGTACGGAAGTCTTACTGTCGACTCACTAAGGATAGGCAAGATTTACATCAACCACAAAGATAATTGAAACCTAATGGCTAATGTGAAAAGATTAACAATGGACAAAGCCAAAACAAGTGAATGAGTGAAGTTAATTGATTGTGATTATGAAAAATGAAGTCAAAGTATGATTAAGATTGATTCAGAGAAGTATTATGAAATGGAGTTTGAAAAAAGTCAAGGACTTGAGTCCAGGTTTTTAATTTGGAAAACATGAAGATGTTTGCACAACACTTATGTCAAATTTGAAAGGTAATGTGTGAAAAGTCTAGGACATAATGAATGATGAATGGATGAGGAGGGGATTGTAAAACTTCTTAGAAGGTTCACTTCTTGAAATCATATAGAGGATGACTCAAGGGTGTCCTTTGGAATGGAAATAAGCAATAACAAACAAACAAAATAAGAAAGGCGGATACCGGATGCCAATCACTGGGCTTATACCAATCTCCTAAAATAAAGCTGGATATCAGAAGCCACTCAATGGTCTTACACTAATCTCCTCAAACAAAGAAATAAAAGGCGGATACCGGATACCAATAGATGGATTTACACCAGTCTCCTAAAACAGAACAGGATATCAGAGGCCACTCAATGGTCTTACACTAATCTCCTCAAAAGAAAACAAAGATGAAAAATGGAAGTTAACTGCCAATCTGTCTGGACTTAGGTTAACTCCACAGTATGGTCCTAGGAAATCCAATGCCACATTACAGGGACTTACAATGGATCCTCACATACAAGAACAAAAGCGACAATATGATCACAGGAATGCAAATGCCAACTTGCTGGGACTTATAGTTGCAACCTCACATAAACAGAGAAAGCAAAACATGGATGTCAGATGCCAATCTGTCTGGACTTACTCTAACATACACAGTATGGTCCTAGGAATACAAATGCCAACTTGCAGGGACTTATAACTGTATCCTCACATACAAACAAACAAAACAAACTATGATCACAGGAAAGCAGATGCCAACTTACAGGGACTTATAACTGCAACCTCACATAAACAAACAAACAGATCATATTATGATCACAGGATAACAGATGCCAACTTACAGGGACTTATAATTGTATCCTCACAAGCAAACAAACAAGGCAACAAAAGATATGAGTGACCAATGAGGTCTTACACTCTATCCTTCCATATCATAGGAGCAAATGCCAAAGCAATGGACTTACAATTGTCCTCAATGGGCAAACAACAATAATAAAAAACACACAGACAAATGAGATGATCATGCATTAATGGCAATTGATGATGATGATAAATGCATAACATACAAGCAAACATGTGCATATGAAGCAAGCAATCAATCAATGAATATCAAACAGCACACTCTATAGCCAAAACAAGGGGGGCTCACACAAGAGGGTTTGACTATGAAAGTCCACTGTAATAGGTAAGTGTCGCTCTTAACCTTGCCATTGAGAGGCTAAGGTGAAGCAGATGAAAAGGAGAATGAGGGGTGTGCCTCATTGCTTCTATCCCTAATCAGGGAGAGCATCAAATGATAGAAAGTGGGGGAGTTCAGAAAGATGGAACTCTTTCCCCGTTATTGACTCGATTAGATCTTGGGTTTTTATCTCAATGCTTCAACCATGTAATGGGAGCAAAGAGAGGACACACTGAATAGTGGGGGATAGATTGCTTATCCCTACCTTCCACCAATTGCCTTACTTGAAGGACTTTTCCTGCTTGGGACAATTTTAAACACACACAGGCATTGCCTCTTAAGGAGGACTTCAGACAGTTTGCCCGGTCAAATAACAGACCGGGTCTCCAGACTACATGAAGAAGAAAGATTTATACCTCAAAGCAAATGCTAAATAGCAAAGCAAGCAACTAAAGCAACTAAAGTGTACTTGGTTTTGAAGAAAATCGAGCTACAGTGGTACTTTGATGGATTTAAGTGTAAACAGGTGAAGATGATGCTTTGGAGTGATGAATCCTTGAGGCCCTTTAGCTCAACCACGCTTGAAAATGCTCAGCTCATGTTTTGCCATTGTTAGTTCTTGAGGAAAAACAGAACCAGGAAAGGCTGTGCAGATGACTATTGATGATTCAAAATGTTTCACAAGGTTGGCTCAATGATGAAGGATGCAAGGGTTGCTCGAGTTCTTTGAATGGTTGTGCAGAATTTTGTCCTCGAGCCAAATGCAAAATGTGAGAGTGTGAGGTTTTGGTCTGTGGCTGCTATCATTCCCTAGGGTTCAGAATGCAGAAAATGAAGCTTATATGTGACTGTTTAAAGTTGGTTTAAGAGATGCTAAGCTGGATTAGCTCAAATGGAATGATTTGCTTTTTTGCTAATTTGGTACAAATGAACATGGAGGTGCAAAGTCTTGCACGGTTTTGGGCTTGGACAGGCTGTACACAGACCAGGTTTTTGCTGTTTTGCATCTGCTTGTGAGTGGTTAACTTGTTTTGCTCTTTTGACTCCAATTTGCAAAAAATACCAAGTTATGTACCTTTGGCCAAAATTGTGATTTGATGAAGGCATGAGCATGAATTTAAGCTTGGAGCAAGTTTCAAATATGATATGAAACAAATCCCAATTGGCCAAATGGAGAAAAGATCAATAAATCAAAAAGTCAACTATGAGTCAAACTTGATTTTAAATGAAATAGGTCAAAAAATGCCATTTTGATTGGCAAGGTTTTGGTTCATGAAATTTATATTTTTGGAAAGAGGAGGAAAAATGTGGTTTGTAGGAAAAAACCCCACCAAATTTGGCCTTATGGTTCATGAGTTATGGCTCTTTGAAGTTCACAAATTTCTGAAATTGAATTGATCATATCTTGACAACCACACATGGGATTTGAGAGTTCTTGGACTTTTTGAAAATGGGAGAACAAGATCTTCAACTTTCATGTTGGGCAAAAATTCATTTGAAGCTTATATCATGATGTAAGTTGAGGATCAAGAAGTTTCCATTTTTGGCAGTTGAAATTACAGGTCCACTTTCTATTTTGGGAAATTTCTGATTTTACTTCAAATTCTTCCATGATGAGGTTTGGCATGATAGATGAGGCTTGTATGAGCATGAATGAACTCCTTCAAATCAATTCCATCCATCAAATCACTGATTAAATCCACAGTTGACCAAGTTTGACTTTTCTAGGGTTTTGGATGATTGGACCACTTCTGATGGATTCCAAACCCTAATTCCTTGAGAACTTGACTTCCAATGATGTCATAAGATGTATGAACTCTTGATTATTGATCATGGTACCCAAATTCTGCAAGAATGGCCACCATCCATTGCTTTGACTGACTGTTGACTGTCTTTGACCTAATTTCTGATGATTGCTTCAACTGCAAGCAACAAGGTTAGATTGACAATATTTTTGTACTTTTTTGGTTAATAAACATATGAAAGGCAAAGATATACAAATGCAAAGGATGCTTGGTGATCAAGAAACAACCCACAAGGCAATCTACCCACTAGGAGGACAACTAGGGTATGCAATGATCCTTGAGGCCATGATATGATATGATATGGGCCATGAGGGATCTTAGGGCCCAAAATTGGGGTCTTACAGACTATGATTTATTTTATAGGGACATGATGATTTAACCGAAGGGTCTTTGCTAAGTGTATCATCCACATTCGCGGGACATGACTGTAATACCGTAATACCGTAATACCGTAAGGCAACAAAGAGAGGTCCAAGATCACATATTCAAAGGCAATATTTTATAATCAATTAGGTCATCAGGATGAATCTCCACATTAAAATCAATTAGGTAATTAGGATGAATCTCCACAAGGGTATCCCACAAATAAAGTGGAATACCTAGCAAGCTACTTTTTCCGGGAATATGTGAACCCTTACAAAATTCAGCAAACAGGTCAGAATACCAAATCAGGGTGCAATCGAGAGTTGCACCAAACAAAAGGCATCATAACAGAAATAGTGTCAGGTAAACAATGCATGGTTATAATAAAACATGTCAGATAAGCAAAAATCAGAACGGAAAAATCAGCGACTGTCATGCTCGCTGCTGCCTCGCCTAGCGAGGGCTTGGCGAACACTCGCTACATGTTCGCTTAGCGATGTGCTAGCGAACGGCTGCGGGTTTTGAATTTTAGAACGGTACGATTTCAGCAAGCTTCAAACCATATGGAATCCATTACAGAAATTATATGGGTAAACATTCAAGATATTCGGGCATATTTAAATCCACAGGCAAAACCTCAAATATATTTATGAATTCGATTATGATATCACATGTAAATTAAGAACATAAAGCGGTAATAGTAATGCAAACCTATTTGCAATTGAATTGCAACCTTGAATTGGCAAGTCACTCTTAGGGTTGGCGCCGGATTGAGTTGGGCGGAGGTAACCTTTGTGCAGATGAGTTTTCCTTCAAGGTTTCCTTTAGGGTTGCTCTGAATTCTCTGGGTTAGCCTCCAGGGTTTGCTGTCTGTGGGTGTTTGCCTTTCTCCCTCCTTTTTTTCTTTTTTCTTTTCTGACTGAAGTGCTGGTATTTATAATTCTTTTTGTGACCTATTGGGCTCAGAATGAAGCCCAAAATTTCTGGTATTCGCACGCTTCGCTAGGCGAGTGGTGTAGCGAAGGGTTCGTTAGGCGAAGGATTTGCTCGCCTAGCGAGCAAGCCAGTTTAGGCCCTTTTCTGGATTTGGCCACCTGTATGCTGGGTCTTTGTTCCCCTAAGATCAATGTCTTAAAAATAAGTTGGAGTGCCTTGAAAAATGCCTTGAAATATTAACGGGCAAATTTTGGGGTATGACAGCTGCCCCTGTTCAATATTCTTGAACCGAGAGAGTCTGAATGGTATGCACGCCATTCATGGTCTGGAGGTGGAATATTATTGAACACTTAGAATGCCCCAAAAATTTGCACTGGTCAATTAGTCTTGACGGAGATGGGCTTAAAGATGCCATCCAGAGTGTGTCGTACATCAGGCCAATTTGAGGACATGGGTGCCACACCGGGTCGTACGCTAGACCGTATAGTGAGTCATTCGTTAGGCGGTATTAGGGTGAGCTGAACCTGATGAGATAAGGATCCGAATGAGTCATACCCTGCTGGGGATAAAGGATCAGAATGGATCATACGCTAGATCGTATCTGAATAGCAGAATGAGTTGTCCATTAAGCGGGTGACTTCACTGAGGATGAAAGATCAGAATGGATCGTATGCTAGATCGTATCTGAGTTGCAGAATGAGCCGTCCATCAGGCTGTATCTGAGGATGAAAGGGTAGTCGTACACTAGACCACGTTTCAGAATGTATCGTACGCTAGGTAGTATCGGAGGAGTAAAGATCAGAAGGGATCATACACTAGATCGTATCTAAGGGAATGAACATCCAAAATGGGTCGTACGCTAGACCGTATTGGAACAGTTGGAGGAACCATACGTTAGGCTGAATCAGAATGAACCGTATGTTAGGCTGTATCTGACAATATTTGTGTATGTTGTATTTGCAATAAATGTCTGGGATGGGCTTAAAGATGCCATCATTAGGAGGATATCAGAGTGCTTGTCGGAATGGAGGTTCATGTGGATTATATCTGAAAGATGTAAATGTAATCGATAAAGATGTCCGTCTGAATGGATCTTTATTTTGACCGTATCCGGAGGATAATTAACCTGCAAACTAAAGTTGGCTTCATGCCATGTCATGATGCATGAGATGTTTTATGCTTCTGAAAATAAATGCGAACAATGTATGCATGCGTATGCTGTGAAATGATGTAATGAATGAATTATGCGTCTGAAAAGTTCTTCCAGGGGAAAATAAATCCCAATATTCTGGTTGGAGATACTTGTATTGATGACCCTTTCTTAGCTAGGGATGTCTGATGATAGAAATATTCAACAGAGCCTGGCTGGGGATGGGAGAGATGACCAGTCTGTCTGGTGATGCCAACCTCTTCTGGGAAATAACTGGTTTTTGCTGGGGAAAGGATTTGCAACCGGACTTATTGGAAAGGATGGTTAGACCTTATCCTCGACCCTAAAGTCTTTTAGTAACTGTTATTGCTATTTTATGCATGTATTTTCGGTAAACATCAGTCATATTCAAATGCATATATCAATTCAAACTAAATCAATGGACGTTTATGCAAACAAAACAGAGGAAGTAAAACAACAGTATATTTTGGAAATAAAATTGTATGGATTTTGAAAGAGGGCCTATAAACAGGCGATTTGTGTACAAGGAGACAGAAATCCTAGTAAGAGGAAATTGTCAAAAAAACAAAGAGAAAGCTATGCAGAAAAAGTCCTATTGATTTTAATTCCACTACTGTCATTATGTCTTTAAGCCTCTCATCTCCTGCTGTCGGATGAAAGTGATTGGCTTGTTCAGTCCCTTTGACTTGGGTGAAGCTGACCGAGAACGGGACATAGTCATACGCTTTAATCCCTAATTTTTGCCTGGACCGCCTTTTCAGGTTTTCAGTCCACCAGGATACCCTTTTTTGCCCAAGCCGCCTTTTCAGGTTTTCGACTTGCCCGGTGTACATTTTTATATGTTTATCCCTAATTTTTGCCCGAACCTTTTTGGTTCGCCGGGATGCCCTTACTTTTGCCTAGATACGTCGACCTAGCGGGTCTCTTTTATGCGTAGTATTTTTTAACTATGTCTGCGTTCACGGGATGTGGGAAATCTTCGCCATCCATTGTAGCAAGTATCATGGCTCCACCAGAGAATACCTTCTTAACTACAAATGGCCCTTCGTATGTGGGAGTCCATTTGCCTCTGGGATCACCTTGTGGTAGAATGATACGCTTTATTACCAAGTCGCCAGTTTGATACACCCGTCTCTTGACCTTTTTGTTAAATGCATGGGTCATGCGCTTCTGATATATCTGTCCGTGACAAACAGCCGCAAGTCTCTTCTCATCAATCAAATTTATCTGATCGAGTCGAGTCTGAATACATTCATCTTCATCTAAGCCCGCCTCTTTCATGATTCTTAGAGAGGGAATCTGAACTTCCACTGGTAAAACGGCTTCCATTCCGTAGACTAAAGAGAACGGAGTTGCCCCTGTCGAAGTGCGCACTGAAGTGCGATAACCATGGAGAGCAAAGGGTAACATCTCATGCCAGTCTTTGTACGTTACTGTCATCTTTTGTATGATCTTCTTGATATTCTTATTAGCAGCCTCCACGGCGCCATTCATCTTTGGCCGGTACGGAGAAGAGTTATGGTGTTTTATTTTGAACTGCGTGCAGAGTTCCGTAATCATCTTTTTGTTCAAATTGGTGCCATTGTCCGTGATAACTCTTTCAGGGGTGCCATATCGACAAATAAGACTACTCTTGATGAACCGTGCCACCACGTTCTTGGTGACATAAGCAAATGAGGCTGCCTCTACCCACTTTGTAAAGTAATCAATAGCAACAAGGATGAAACGGTGTCCATTAGAAGCAGTAGGTTTAATCTCTCCAATCATATCAATGCCCCACATTGCAAAGGGCCAAGGGGCTGTCAACACGTTTAATGGAGCAGGAGGCACATGTACTTTATCCGCATAGATCTGGCACTTGTGACAGGTTCTGGAGTGATGGTGGCAATCAGCTTCCATGGTAGACCAATAATACCCTGATCTCAGAATCTTCTTAGCCATCGTATGTCCACTAGAATGAGTCCCAAAAATACCGTCATGCATGTCTTCCATAATATTTTCTGCTTCCTTTTTATCCACACAGCGCAGCAAAGTCGAATCATGATTACGTTTGTATAACACTCCATTACTCAAAAAGAATTTAGCGGAGAACTTCCTCAGAAATTTTCTGTCATTGATGGATGCCTTTTCAGGGTATTCCTGAGTTTCTAAATATCTTTTTACTTCGTGGAACCAAGGTTTCTCCTCTACTCCCTCAGTATTAAGTTCATAACAATATGCTGGTTCATCTAATCGTTCAATGGTGATCATGGGAGCTTCACTGTCCCATCTGACTCTGAACATGGATGACATGGTAGCCAATGCGTCTGCCAACTGATTCTCTTCTCGTGGGATATGTTCTAATGTAATCTCTTCAAAGTATGGGATTAATGTCAACACCCTCTCTCGATAAGGGATGAGATTCGGATGTTTAGTGTCCCATTCTCCTTTGATCTGACTGATTACTAATGCTGAGTCTCCGTACACACTCAAAAACTTGATTCTTAGGTCTATAGCAGCTCTGAGTCCCAAAATACATGCTTCATACTCAGCCATATTATTGGTACAATCAAAACATAGTCTAGCAGTGAAAGGCGTATGGCAACCCTTGGGAGAGATGATTATAACACCAACACCGTTGCCCAACGCATTAGAAGATCCGTCAAAAACCATAGTCCATCGGGATCCCGGTTCGGGTCCTTCATCCGGTCCAGGTTCTTCATAATCAGTGACAAACATGACATCCTCATCTGGGAACTCAAAATTCATAGATTGGTAATCATCAACTGCTTGATGAGCCAAATGATCAGCTAACACGCTTCCTTTGATTGCTTTCTGAGTAGTATATTGGATATCATACTCTGTTAAAATCATCTGCCATCTTGCTATTCTTCCGGAGAGGGCAGGTTTCTCAAATATATATTTGATAGGATCCATCTTAGAAATCAATAAAGTGGTATGATTCAACATATACTGTCTTAGTCGACGAGCAGCCCAAGCCAAAGCACAGCAAGTTTTCTCAAGCAGTGAGTATCTTGTTTCACAGTCGGTAAACTTTTTGCTAAGGTAGTATATGGCGTGCTCTTTTCGACCAGACTCGTCATGTTGCCCCAACACACACCCCATTGAACTTTCTAACACGGTCAAATACATGATTAGAGGTCTTCCTTCAACTGGGGGCATCAAAATCGGAGGTTCTTGGAGATACTTCTTGATTTTGTCAAAAGCTTCTTGACATTCATCATTCCATATCATCTCTTGATTCTTTCTCAGTAATTTGAAGATGGGTTTGCAGGTAGCAGTCAAATGGGAGATAAATCGGGCGATGTAATTCAAGCGTCCCAAGAAACCTCTGACTTCTTTATCTGTATGGGGAACTGGAATTTCTTGAATAGCTCTCACCTTAGCCGGGTCAACCTCAATTCCTTTACCACTGACAATAAAGCCCAAGAGCTTACCGGATCTTACTTCAAAGGTGCATTTGTTCGGGTTCAATCTCAACTTGTACCTCTTCAATCTCTCAAATAGTTTATATAAATGATCGAGATGTTCTTCTTCAGTATGAGATCTGGCTATCATGTCATCCACATATACCTCTATTTCATGATGGATCATATCATGGAACAAAACCACCATAGCACGCTGGTACGTTGCCCCTGCATTCTTTAAACCGAATGGCATTACTTTATAACAGAAAGTGCCCCATTGCGTCACAAACGTAGTTTTCTCCATGTCCTCAGGCGCCATCTTAATCTGGTTATAACCTGAGAATCCATCCATGAACGAGAATACCTTGTGTTGAGCGGTGTTATCTACCAGAACATCAATGTGCGAAAGTGGAAAGTCATCCATGGGACTCGCTTTATTCAAATCTCTGTAATCTACACACATTCGCACCTTACCATCCTTCTTTGGCACTGGTACCACATTAGCAACCCATTGAGGATAAGAAGTAACAGCCAGAAAACCTGCATCAAATTGTTTCATAACCTCAGCTTTGATTTTCTCAGACATTTCAGGACGCATGCGACGAACCTTTTGCTTAACAGGATGACAATCTTCCTTCATTGGCAGCCGATGCACTACTATATCAGTATCCAGTCCTGGCATGTCTTCATAAGACCAAGCAAAAATCTCTACATAGTCATGTAACATCTGAATCAATCTTCCTTTGACACTGTTTTCCAAGCCTGCTCCTATTTTGACTTCTTTCTTGTCTACTTCGGTACCCAGATTTACAGTTTCAACTGAATCCTCGTGCGGCTGTATAGTCCTTTCTTCTTGCAGTAACAGTCTGGCAAGTTCTCCATGTACTTCACAATCTTCCTCACTTCCATCCTCGGCTTGGTAGATCGGATTTTCGAAGTCATAATGAACAGTAGTAGAACTATTATCAACAGGATCCAGAGTGGGTATGGATCTGCAATTTGTTACGTGAGTGTGTGTAAGAAAACATAGCTTGTTTGGAAGATGACAGGAAAGATAAAGAGCGCAATATTTGAATGCAAAAAGTCCATTGATTTATTGAATGTGAATATGCTTATGAAAATGACAAAACCCTTAACAAATTAGCTATTGTGCCCCGGGCATAGACACAATGCTTTAAGAAGTTCAATTGTAAAAATTAAAAATTTGCAACACTGAAATAGACAATAACAATTACTCCTGACTAAAGGAAATCGGGATAGTGTCTTCAGCCTTCCAATTATTGAGTCCATCACCAATTGTTGGGAAAATCCAGCTATCCAGGTCGCAATCGCTGTCAGCATCTTCTACAGCATTAATCTGATTCTTGACCACCTTCTCAGAGCTAAATCCCAGGCCGAATCTATCAGACTTGTATGGTACATCGATCAGTTGACCCCAGCCAGTACGACCACCATCTTCAACCACGGCTTGAGCGTCCTTCAGAGAAATCATAGCAGGAGGAGCACGAATAACCTTGGGCACACAGGAAGTTGGCTTAAGGACAGGATTAGTCAGAGGAACTACTTCAAATGACTGAGAGGGAGTCTCAAAGAATTCGCCATCCATCTCAACGTATCTGAAGGCCTGCACACTACTGACAATATACTCCTCTTCTCCACATACGGTGACGATCTTGCCCTCTATCGGATACCTCAGCTTTTGATGGAGAGATGAAGCTACAGCACTTGCCCCATGAATCCAAGGGCGTCCCAGCAAGCAGGAATAGGCAGGACGAATGTTCATTACGTGAAAGATAGTGTTGAAGACTTGAGGTCCTATCTTGATAGGGAGGACTACTTCACCGTGGACAACGCTCTTCGCACCATCGTAAGCACGCACCACAACATCACTAGGTTTCAGTTCAATGCTCTTACAGTCAAGTTTATCGAGCACAGCTTTCGGTAGCACATTCAAAGAAGAGCCATTATCGATCAACACATGAGACAACGTGATCCCCTTACACTCAATGGAGATATGCAGAGCTTTATTGTGGTTCTTTCCTGCTGGTGTCAGGTCAGCATTGGAAAAGCCTAGGCCATTGTCAACAGCCAAGTGAGCAACATAATTTTCGAACTGATCGACGGATGTCTCCTGAGGTACATGAGCGGTCTTCAAGAATTTTATCAATGCATTGGCATGAGATTCAGAAGATAACAACAAGGATAGCATCGAAATTTTAGACGGAGTATGCCCCAGCTGTTCTACCACATCAAAATCACTCTTGCGGATGATTTTCAGCACTTCTTCCATTTCTTGTTTGGCAACATCTTCGGTAGTAACTTCGACCGGTGTCTCTGACTGAGAAGGGTTGACTGGTTCCTTTCCTCGAGTTTCAGGGGCGGGAGGTGAGATTTCTGGAGAGAAGATCCTTCCACTTCGAGTAATTTTACTAGTCCCAACAATGCCATTAGGATTAGCAGAATTATCAACTTGCTTTACGCCATGGATGTAAACATCACCTCCATAATTCCACGGAATGGCTTTGCTCGAGGAATACGGTACTGGGCCAGGTGCAGTAATGATTAGGGGAGCTACCTTGGGCTCAGCAGTAATCTTCACAGGCGCCCTGGTAGCGGTAATCTTCACTGGAACCTTGGACCTAGCAATCACAGATATTTCTTCAACAGGGTTTTCCACCTTAGGAATCCTTTCAAAGAGAATTGTACGATCATCCATCAGCCGTTGAATACCCTTCCTCAATTTCAAGCAATCATTGGGTCGGAGTATACAGAGATCGCAATTTTCAGTACAACCTGGAAATAAACTAGTTTGCAATAAATTCTTCTTGATGGTCAGGAGAGGAGATGCTAAGTCAGCTACATTGGTAATGTGAGAATTGTCATCCACAGCATTAACAGTCTTGTCATGGTTAGGCATAGGAGCAGTGATGACATTAGGAGTCTCCGGAGGATCAAATTCAATTTCTCCAGCGTCGATCATATCCTGAATCTTATTCTTCAACAACCAACAATCGTTTGTATCATGCCCGAGACTATCAGAGTGATATGCACACCTGGCATTGGGATTATAACAAGGAGAAGTAGTGTTGGGATTTGCAGGAGGATCTCTGAGGGTAATTAAATTTGCTTTTAGCATACCCTGCAGTGCTTGTGCTAAAGTCATATTGATCTTCATAAACTGTCTTCTCGGTCTGTCTTGTCGGTGTTGGAAGTTTTGAGATGGCGGTGCGACAATCGTAACTACTCCCATAGTACGGTCACGATTTTTCTTGTTATGACCCCTTTGACTGTACACAGCATTTGATTCATTCTTCCCCTGATAGGACTTTTTGGTGCTTGCAGAGGTAGCCACCTGTATCTTTCCACTTCGAATACCACTTTCAACACGTTCACTTGTCAATATAAGTTCAGTGAAACCCGATGAGGAACTTCCCAATAGATGCCTGTAGAATGGGCCAGTCAGTGTACCCATGAACATGTCCACTAATTCTCGATCAGTCATAGGGGGTTTGACTCTGCCAGCCAAATCTCTCCATTTTTGAGCATATTCTTTGAAGCCTTCTTTAGATCCCATAGTCATATTCTGCAACTGTAGCCGAGTAGGCGCTAATTCAGAATTATACTGGTAGTGCTTGTAGAAAGTTGTCGCTAAATCAGTCCAGGTGCGGATGTTAGAGCTCTCGAGCTGATAATACCACTCCAACTTTGTGCCAGACAGACTCTCTTGGAAGAAATGGATCCATAGTTTTCTATCAGTGGTATACGGCTGAATCTTTCTCACATAAGCTCTCAGATGCATCTGAGGACAAGACGCACCATCATATTTAGTGAACGCGGGGACCTTGAATTTGCGGGGAATGACCACATCAGAGACCAGACCTAAGCTTTCAAAATCCAGACCGGGCGCCTTCTGACCCTCCATAGCTAGCATGCGTTCTTCCAGCAACTTATATTTATCATCTTTTGGAGAGTACTGCTCATTTTCATAATCTTCATCGTCGTCCTCAGGGTTGAAGGGATCACCATTCTCCTCTTATGAATCATTCTCTGTCTCCTCTTCTTGATCCTTCGGAATTCTAATCTTGGCTCCTGCGGCCTGTCCTTTAAGCCTTCTTCTCGGGTTAATGTAACTCACCGCTTTCTTGTCTTTCTTTTTCTCGAGCAAAAGAGCCTTCAGTTCCTCCTGCCCCTTGGATAAGCTCAAGATCATCTCCTGGAATTGAGCATTCTGAGCCTGGAGATCCTTGACAGTTTGTTCGAGGGCCATTTTTCTGTTTAGAAGGAAGACCGTAAGAACATTGATCTTTTAGAATACCTGTTATGCAATGTTATGTTATGCTATGCAATGTATGAAATGTTTTCAAGGACTTTTGGAATTTAACTTTGCGTAAACCACCAAAAAGAGGGAAACTTTTATTAATAATTTCTTTAATTAATGTTCATTACAAAAAGGAAATAATAAAAATACAATGAAAGCTCAAGTCTCCCAGGGACGGCTTCTTTTTGGGCGAAGATATGCATTGAGTCTTCGTTCCTCATTAAGCTGGCTGGTAAGTTCAAACACTTTCTTCCTTTCAGCACAGAACTGGGCTTCAAAAGTATCCCTTTCCTCTCTCAACTGGATCCAGGATCTCTTCAATTCTTCAACATCGGTAGGCATATCTGGATAAGGAATGATCTGAGGAGTACCTCCTTCAACTCCTGGTTCAACAATCTGAGGTCCGATCGCAAGATACGGCATGACAAGTTCACGAGCTCTTGCGCGTACCCATCGGAGATAAGGTTCCATAGGAATAGAGTTTTTCTGTCCTAAAGTACTTCTTTTCACCATGCCCCAAGCTCGTACAAACCTTTGACGGAGACCTCGAGAATCGTTGTCATAGTCAAACACGGTGCCTTGGATAATTATTTCATGTGGACCATCTCTTCGAGCACAACCGAACTGACGTAGGGCTAAAGCAGGATTATAAGTAATACCTCCCCTTATTCCTAGGAGTGGTACGTTAGGGAACTCTCCACAACGGTCAATGATGATAACATTTTCTTTGAGATGAGGACACCAACGGATGTCTGAATGGGAGAGCGACATTATCCTTTGAGACCATTTCAAATTCTGCTCGTTCTTCAAGACTGATTAAGGAATGTGCGAAATAAACCACCTAGACAATAAAGGTACGCAGCACATGAGAGTTCCTTGCCTTTTCACAGTACGGGTGTGAAGGGAATGCAAAATGTCTCCAAGCAAGGTAGGCACAGGGTTATGAGTGAGAAATATCTTAATAGCATTCATGTCTATGAATTGATCCGGGTTAGGAAATAGAACCAAACCATAGATTAGTAGTGCTAGAACATCTTCGAAAGCATGGATATTCATAACCTTTAGGGATTCTCGGGCCTTATTTATCAGAAACTTGGCAAGTAAACCCTTAACTCCACTTCTTGTCACCCAATTAGTTTCAATGTCGGACTTTGTCATGTGTAAAGCCGCGGCAACTTCTTCAGACTTCGGAATCTTCTCTAAACCACTGAAAGGTGTTTGATCAAGGATAGGTATCCCAAGCAGCCTGGAGAATTCCTCTAACGTGGGCACCAACTGATAATTTGGGAAGGTGAAGCAATGATGTTTAGGATCGAAGAACTGGAATAGAACTCTCATCATATCTTCTTTGAAACCAGTGGTAACCAAATTGAGGAGATAACCATGTTTCTTGATGAACTGAGCCTGATCAGGAAGTTCTAACACTAAATTCTTTAGTTGAGGAGAGATTGCTACAAAATTGATCCGGATAGTTTTCCTGGAAGCCATAGCCCTGTTACAGAGCAAAGTTAAATCCCTAAGTCCTTGAAATGGTTAGTACAATGCCAGGATGTTATGATGTTATGATGTTATGATGTTATGATGTTATGATGTTAAGTAAATAACAAGCACAAGCAAGTCACGCAACAATCATTCCTAGGTTTTAAGGCTTGCATGAGTTCCATAGGTAAGTACCCTTCCCACTGAAGTTTGGTTGGTTCAACCTGTCCTAGAATAGTAACCGGGTTCTAGAAGGATCTCCAATCATTGACCTTCTTTTAAGTCCACTTCAGTGCAACACCAAGTGGTTGACCAAAGCTTCCCTAAAGTCCAATCTCGAGGAGTGTAGTATCGAGTCTCAACCAACCCCAGTCGGAACCGAAGTCAGTTATCTCACTACTTTCTAATGGCTAGGATGAGTCAATTAGGGTTCTAAAGGTCTGGTTAATGCTTTAATGACACCACGCAGACGCCAAATTTTTCCTCAAGTAAACATGAGGAACATCAGGACATCCAAAGTGTCACATTAACCGTAGCCATCATTTTAACCATTCCAGTATACGCCGGATAGTCGCGATGATCTCTTGCTACTTACCTAAGGTACACTAGATTTGGGTGTAGGATCTTTCACTCAAGCATAGGATACCCAAGCAATCCCTTAAAAGTAAATCAGACAATTCAAATAAGTGATCTTGTTTTTTTTTAAAGCAACCTCTCTTTTTAAATCCCCAGCAGAGTCGCCAGTTCTGTCATACGGTGAACTGACTTTGGGTGTGTTTTTGCTTTGGAAAGCAAATGTCGCGGATAGCAAGAGTCGCCACCGACTTTTCTTTTATCCAATAAGGAAAGGTGGAAAAGAACAGGAAAGACCTTAATTAGATTTTGGGTTCGGGAGGTACATTATACAAAGGGAAGGTGTTAGCACCCTTTGTATCCATGGTTATCCATGGGCTCTTAATTGCTTGATCGCTTATGTTTTTCTTGTCTGAAAAAGTGTTTGTGAACTGCTTAGAAAATGTTTTGAAAAGAGAGTTTAGCTTTGTAATGATTCTTGTATGAATGTATACAAAGTATTTATCTCGTTTAATTTTGAAAGCTGTTTAGAAAAATATAACTTGGCAATGATTCTAGTATGAATGTATACCAAGTGGTGATTTTCTAGTAGATGTTTTGAAAAGTGTGATGTATGAAAAATGTTTTAGGTTGTGAGTCAGCATTTAAGAGTTATACCTACCCCAAGGTCTTTATGGGTATTTCCTATCCTTATGAGGGTAAAACTGTCCTTACTATTGAGGAGTAAGTAGTCTTATCCTTTGGATGTAAAGGGTCATCGTAGGGTCATCGATTGGTCATTGAAGGCAACATTTGTAAGGATACCTTAGCATTCGAAGGGGCGATCATCATTTAACCGTAGGCTACAGCGACGGGTCATCGAGGGACAAAATCATATATTCGCGGGCAACATCCGAGGGACTATGATTTATTTTATAGGGACATGATGATTTAACCGAAGGGTCTTTGCTAAGTGTATCATCCACATTCGCGGGACATGACTGTAATACCGTAATACCGTAATACCGTAAGGCAACAAAGAGAGGTCCAAGATCACATATTCAAAGGCAATATTTTATAATCAATTAGGTCATCAGGATGAATCTCCACATTAAAATCAATTAGGTAATTAGGATGAATCTCCACAAGGGTATCCCACAAATAAAGTGGAATACCTAGCAAGCTACTTTTTCCGGGAATATGTGAACCCTTACAAAATTCAGCAAACAGGTCAGAATACCAAATCAGGGTGCAATCGAGAGTTGCACCAAACAAAAGGCATCATAACAGAAATAGTGTCAGGTAAACAATGCATGGTTATAATAAAACATGTCAGATAAGCAAAAATCAGAACGGAAAAATCAGCGACTGTCATGCTTGTAACACCCCGATAAAAATAAGATAATTATTTAATTTAAGTTAATATTATATTTATTAATTTAATTAAATAGTTGGAACTTTTGGATTATTATTATTATTATTGGAATAATAATTATTGGAAAATATATATAAGTTGGAAATAAGAAAAAGAGTCCATTTGGTAAATAAAAGGTTTTCACGTGAGAACAGAGAAGCGGCTCAAAAAGAGGAAAAGGGCAAAGAGCAGAGCAAGAGGAAGAAGGTTGGAGAAGAGAAAAGCTTGAAGCTTAAAGATTCGCCGGATTAACTCAGGTAAGGGGGGGTTTATCGTCGTTTAATGGGTATTATGGATTAACATGTAATGGGTAGTGATAAGCCGTTGAATTGACCCTAATTGGGATGATGAGTGCTGAAAAATTGTGATGAATAAACTGTGTTAAAGCTGTAATTGAATCTGTATTTGTGTGAGTTGTGATTTCCCGAACGTATAGCTTTTTACGGAATCGGAATCGGAGGTCCGGAAGTCCTCCAACGGCGGAAAATGCGGAGAATTCTGCATTCTGCTTTGTGTTAGCGCAGGAACAGCTTTCTGTCTTGCGTTAACCGGTTAACCCAGGGTGTTAACCGGTTAACACTGTTAGGAACTATGAAATATTGTTGTTTTGCTTGCGTTAACCGGTTAACCCAGGGCGTTAACCGGTTAACACTGTTGTGATTTCTGAGAAATTGCTGTTCTGTCTGCGTTAACCGGTTAACCCAGGGCGTTAACCGGTTAACACTGTTAAATTTGGCCAGGAAGCGTGTTTTGGTCTGCGTTAACCGGTTAACCCAGGGCGTTAACCGGTTAACACTGTTGAAAAGTGGGAAAATTGGTATTTTAAATGTTGTGTTCATATTTGATGGTTGGCCTATAGCGGTATGTGATATAGTAGGGATTATTTCCCGTTGTTTTGAGTAGTATAGGTATTAGTAGAGTGTGCTAATACTGTGATTGATTTATTGGCATGACATGATATGATTATGTGATAAATATGCTGATGAGGTGTGAAAATATGCATAATGTTGTGAATGTATATATTATGCATGTGTTGGTGAATGGACTGTTGATTGGCTTAGAGTGTGAGCATATGTCCATTGTGGATTGTTGTTGATGATGTTGCATTGCTAGGTGAATTAGCATGCATATTGTGGCCTTTATGGTGGTAGCTAATTCCCATGGTGAGGAATTAGTGAGTAAATCATTGTAGATTGTTGTTGATGTTTGCATGCTAGGTGATTAGCGTGCATAGCATGGCCCTTGGGGTGGTAGCTAATTCCCATGGTGAGGAATTAGTGAGTGAGTCACTAGGTCTCAAATGAGTGGGACTAGTGGGCTTGGTAGCCGTACCTGGATTTGGTCGGTGAGGTTGAACTATATGTTCACGAATAGTCGGTACCGCATGCATGGAGTCTCATTGCATAATGTATGTATGGCGTATGATATGAATGGATGTATTCCAGTATTATACGTGTGTTGTGTGTTGTGTGTGTGTTGATGTTGAGTATGATTGAGTTGATATTGTCGTTGCTGAATGGGTAATCTGATTTGGGTGATGAAATGTGTTAAATTACTTAACATTGCATGATATTTTATAATGCTTATTATATCGATTGAGGAACTCACCCTTACAACTGTTTTTCAGGTAACGAGCAGTGATTGAGTAGGAGCTAGTGCTTGGAGTCTAGTGTAGTTCCTTAGTGGGTCATGCTCTGGTAGATGTAACATCGGGATGGGATGTTTTAAATGTTTCTTGTTGGTTGTGAACCAGTTACATGTAATATGCTACATGTTTTGAATGATCGATTTGATCTCTATCCGCTGCGTATTGTGCAATGCTTTATGTTTTGAATTAAATAATGAGCATGACTAAATATTATGGTGAATGGTGTGAAGTATTTGTGTGACACCCTTAATTGCACCTTACTCTGATGATATATGTTGTTATTTTAATTAAATAATTGGGGTATTTTAGAAGGGTGTTACATTAGTGGTATCAGAGCATAGTCGGTCGAGTCGAGTCGTAACTATTCTGTTTTCCCTGTACGGGATAGGTGTTGTGTAACCCTATCAGTACTTATTGTTTAGCTTGTTGGGTTTTCAGAATAGAGATGGCTGGAAGAGGTAGAGATGATGCTGCGATTGTTGAGGCTCTGGGTATGCTGGCTGGAGTACTTGGAGGGAATCCGAATGTTGTGGGAATGGGAGCTGCTCGTCAACCGAGTGAGTTCCAGAAGAACAATCCTCCAATGTTCAAGGGAGCATACGATCCAGATGGTGCTCAGAAGTGGTTGAAGGAGATCGAGAGGATCTTCCGAGTGACTGAGTGTGCCGATAACCAGAAGGTCAGGTTCGGTACGCATATGCTGTCAGAAGAAGCAGATGATTGGTGGGTTGCTACCCGCACTGAGTTGGAATCTGCTGGGAATGCTGAGATCACTTAGGCTGTGTTCAGAGAGAGATTCCTGAGGAAGTACTTTCCAGAAGATGTCAGAGGAAAGAAAGAGATAGAGTTCTTAGAATTGAAGCAGGGTAACAGGTCTGTTACGGAGTATGCTGCTAAGTTCACAGAGCTGTCGAAGTATTACACTCCCTATGATGAGGCTACTGGGGAATTTTCAAAATGTGTGAAGTTTGAGAACGGGTTACGTCCCGAGATCAAGCAGGCTATTGGGTATCAGCGGATTAGAGTGTTTTCTGATTTGGTTGACTGTTGCAGGATTTTTGAACAGGATACCAAGGCTAGAGCAGAGAGCTATCAGCAGAGGGTTGATAGGAAAGGCAAGAATCAGAATGATCGTGGAAAACCGTATGTAGCTGGCAAAGGTTTCCAGAGACAGAGTGGAATGAGGAGACCTAGTGGGGGAGACTCCAGTGCCCCTGCTAAGTGTTACAGATGTGGTCAGGCTGGACATCGTATCCATGAGTGTACCAGTAATGAGAAGAAGTGTTTCAAGTGTGGAAAAGGTGGTCACTTGGCTGCAGAGTGCCGGTTGAAGACTATGACTTGTTTCAACTGTGGAGAGTTGGGTCATATTAGCCCACAGTGTCCTAAGCCGAAGAAAGAGAACCAGTCGGGAGGCAAGGTCTTTGCTTTATCGGGTTCTGAGACTTCTGCAGATGATCGTTTGATCCGAGGTACGTGTTATATTAATGGCTTTCCTCTTGTAGCTATTATTGACACCGGTGCGACTCATTCCTTTATATCTTTGGATTGTGCTGTGAAACTTAAGTTAGAGATATCTGAGATGCATGGAAGTATGGTGATTGATACTCCTGCGAAGGGTTCAGTGACTACTACTTCAGTTTGTTTGAATTGTCCTTTGAGTATTTTTGGTAGAGACTTTGGGATGGACCTCGTGTGTCTTCCACTAGTGCAGATTGATGTTATTCTGGGTATGAACTGGTTGGTGTTTAACCGAGTTTATATCAACTGTTTTGATAAGACTGTGATCTTTCCTGAGATTGAGGAAGGAAAGAGTTTGTTTCTATCAGCAAGGCAGGTGAATGAGGCAGTAGCAGATGGGGCAGAGTTGTTTATGTTGTTAGCGACTTTGGAGGCTAAAGATAAACTGGTGATTTGCGATCTAGCTGTGGTGTGTGATTTTCCTGATGTGTTTCCGGAAGAAGTGAATGAATTACCGCCAGAGCGTGAAGTTGAGTTCTCGATTGATTTGGTGCCTGGTACTAGGCCGATATCGATGGCTCTTTACCGTATGTCTGCTGTTGAGTTAACTGAATTGAAGAGTCAGTTGGAAGATCTGTTGGATAAGAAATTTATTCGTCCGAGTGTGTCACCGTGGGGTGCACCAGTGTTATTGGTTAAGAAGAAAGAAGGTACTATGAGGTTGTGTGTGGACTACAGGCAACTGAATAAAGTGACGATCAAGAATCGGTATCCTTTGCCGAGGATTGATGATTTGATGGATCAGTTGGTTGGTGCGAGTGTGTTCAGCAAAATAGATTTGAGATCGGGTTATCATCAGATACGTGTGAAAACTGAGGATATTCAGAAGACTGCTTTCAGAACAAGGTATGGACATTATGAGTATTCTGTAATGCCTTTTGGTGTGACTAATGCGCCTGGAGTATTTATGGAGTATATGAATAGGATTTTCCATCCGTACCTAGACAAGTTTGTTGTGGTGTTTATTGATGATATTCTGGTGTATTCGAAATCTGAAGAAGAGCATGCTGAACATTTGAGAGTGGTTTTAGGAGTTCTACGAGAAAAGAAGTTATTTGCTAAACTGTCAAAGTGTGAATTTTGGTTAGAAGAGGTTAGTTTTCTTGGTCATGTGATTTCAAGAGGTGGTGTTGCTGTTGATCCTTCTAAGATAGAAGCGGTATCTAAGTGGGAAGCTCCGAAGTCAGTTTCTGAGATAAGGAGTTTTCTTGGTTTGGCTGGTTATTATAGGAAGTTCATCGAGGGATTTTCTAAGTTGGCATTACCGTTGATGATGTTGACTAGAAAGGGGCAAGCGTTTGTTTGGGACTCAAAATGTGAAGAAGGTTTCCAAGAGTTAAAGAGAAGGTTGACTACTGCTCCTATTCTGATATTACCGAGTTCGTCGGAATCATTTGAGGTTTACTGTGATGCTTCATTGTTGGGTTTGGGTGGTGTGTTGATGCAGAATAAGCAGGTTATAGCTTATGCTTCGAGACAACTGAGGGTTCATGAGAGGAACTATCCGACACACGATTTAGAGTTGGCAGCCGTGGTATTTGTTCTGAAGTTATGGAGGCATTACTTGTATGGGTCAAGATTTGAGGTTTTCAGTGACCATAAAAGTTTAAAGTATTTGTTTGATCAGAAAGAGCTGAATATGAGACAGAGGAGATGGTTAGAATTTCTGAAGGATTATGACTTTGGTTTGAATTACCATCCGGGTAAAGCAAACGTAGTGGCTGATGCATTGAGTCGGAAATCACTGCATATGTCTATGTTAATGGTTAAGGAATGGGATTTAATTGAGCAGTTTAGAGACTTGAGTTTGGTGTGTGAGAGTACTCACAATAGTGTTAAATTGGGAATGTTGAAGTTAACGAGTGGTATTCTGGATGAGATCAGAGAGGGTCAGAAATCCGATGTGCTTTTGGTTGATAAGTTGACTCTAGTGAATCAAGGTCAAGGTGGTGAATTCAGAGTTGATGAGAATGGTGTTTTGAAATTTGGTAATCGGGTGTGTATTCCGGATGTTACCGAGCTTAAGAAGAGTATTCTTGAGGAAGGACATCGTAGTGGCCTGAGTATTCATCCTGGAGCTACGAAGATGTACCATGATTTGAAAAAGTTATTTTGGTGGCCGGGAATGAAAGGAGAAATTGCGAGTTTTGTTTATTCTTGTTTGACTTGTCAGAAGTCAAAGATTGAGCATCAGAAGCCGTCTGGGCTAATGCAACCGTTGGCTATTCCAGAGTGGAAGTGGGATAGTATCAGTATGGATTTTGTTTCTGGTTTACCGAGGACAATTAAGAATTTTGAAGCTATTTGGGTGATTGTTGATAGATTGACGAAATCGGCTCATTTCATTCCGATCAGAATGGATTATCCGTTAGAGAGATTAGCTGAGTTGTATATTGAGAAGATTGTAAGTTTGCATGGCATTTCGTCGAGTATTGTTTCGGACAGAGATCCTAGATTTACATCAAAGTTCTGGGAAGGTTTGCAGAGGGCTTTGGGAACTTGAGAGTCAGATGAAGGAGTCTTATCCTGAGTTATTCGCTTGAGGTATTTTTTCGAGGACGAAAACTCTTTTAGTGGGGGAGAGTTGTAACACCCCGATAAAAATAAGATAATTATTTAATTGAAGTTAATATTATATTTATTAATTTAATTAAATAGTTGGAACTTTTGGATTATTATTATTATTATTGGAATAATAATTATTGGAAAATATATATAAGTTGGAAATAAGAAAAAGAGTCCATTTGGTAAATAAAAGGTTTTCACGTGAGAACAGAGAAGCGGCTCAAAAAGAGGAAAAGGGCAAAGAGCAGAGCAAGAGGAAGAAGGTTGGAGAAGAGAAAAGCTTGAAGCTTAAAGATTCTCCGGATTAACTCAGGTAAGGGGGGGTTTATCGTTGTTTAATGGGTATTATAGATTAACATGTAATGGGTAGTGATAAGCCGTTGAATTGACCCTAATTGGGATGATGAGTGCTGAAAAATTGTGATGAATAAACTGTGTTAAAGCTGTAATTGAATCTGTATTTGTGTGAGTTGTGATTTCCCGAACGTATAGCTTTTTACGGAATCGGAATCGGAGGTCCGGAAGTCCTCCAACGGCGGAAAATGCGGAGAATTCTGCATTCTGCTTTGTGTTAGCGCAGGAACAGCTTTCTGTCTTGCGTTAACCGGTTAACCCAGGGTGTTAACCGGTTAACACTGTTAGGAACTATGAAATATTGTTGTTTTGCTTGCGTTAACCGGTTAACCCAGGGCGTTAACCGGTTAACACTGTTGTGATTTCTGAGAAATTGTTGTTCTGTCTGCGTTAACCGGTTAACCCAGGGCGTTAACCGGTTAACACTGTTAAATTTGGCCAGGAAGCGTGTTTTGGTCTGCGTTAACCGGTTAACCCAGGGCGTTAACCGGTTAACATTGTTGAAAAGTGGGAAAATTGGTATTTTAAATGTTGTGTTCATATTTGATGGTTGGCCTATAGCGGTATGTGATATAGTAGGGATTATTTCCCGTTGTTTTGAGTAGTATAGGTATTAGTAGAGTGTGCTAATACTGTGATTGATTTATTGGCATGACATGATATGATTATGTGATAAATATGCTGATGAGGTGTGAAAATATGCATAATGTTGTGAATGTATATATTATGCATGTGTTGGTGAATGGACTGTTGATTGGCTTAGAGTGTGAGCATATGTCCATTGTGGATTGTTGTTGATGATGTTGCATTGCTAGGTGAATTAGCATGCATATTGTGGCCTTTATGGTGGTAGCTAATTCCCATGGTGAGGAATTAGTGAGTAAATCATTGTAGATTGTTGTTGATGTTTGCATGCTAGGTGATTAGCGTGCATAGCATGGCCCTTGGGGTGGTAGCTAATTCCCATGGTGAGGAATTAGTGAGTGAGTCACTAGGTCTCAAATGAGTGGGACTAGTGGGCTTGGTAGCCGTACCTGGATTTGGTCGGTGAGGTTGAACTATATGTTCACGAATAGTCGGTACCGCATGCATGAAGTCTCATTGCATAATGTATGTATGGCGTATGATATGAATGGATGTATTCCAGTATTATACGTGTGTTGTGTGTTGTGTGTTGTGTTGATGTTGAGTATGATTGAGTTGATATTGTCGTTGCTGAATGGGTAATCTGATTTGGGTGATGAAATGTGTTAAATTACTTAACATTGCATGATATTTTATAATGCTTATTATATCGATTGAGGAACTCACCCTTACAACTGTTTTTCAGGTAACGAGCAGTGATTGAGTAGGAGCTAGTGCTTGGAGTCTAGTGTAGTTCCTTAGTGGGTCATGCTCTGGTAGATGTAACATCGGGATGGGATGTTTTAAATGTTTCTTGTTGGTTGTGAACCAGTTACATGTAATATGCTACATGTTTTGAATGATCGATTTGATCTCTATCCGCTGCGTATTGTGCAATGCTTTATGTTTTAAATTAAATAATGAGCATGACTAAATATTATGGTGAATGGTGTGAAGTATTTGTGTGACACCCTTAATTGCACCTTACTCTGATGATATATGTTGTTATTTTAATTAAATAATTGGGGTATTTTAGAAGGGTGTTACAATGCTCGCTGCTGCCTCGCCTAGCGAGGGCTTGGCGAACACTCGCTACATGTTCGCTTAGCGATGTGCTAGCGAACGGCTGCGGGTTTTGAATTTTAGAACGGTACGATTTCAGCAAGCTTCAAACCATATGGCATCCATTACAGAAATTATATGGGTAAACATTCAAGATATTCGGGCATATTTAAATCCACAGGCAAAACCTCAAATATATTTATGAATTCGATTATGATATCACATGTAAATTAAGAACATAAAGCGGTAATAGTAATGCAAACCTGTTTGCAATTGAATTGCAACCTTGAATTGGCAAGTCACTCTTAGGGTTGGCGCCGGATTGAGTTGGGCAGAGGTAACCTTTGTGCAGATGAGTTTTCCTTCAGGGTTTCCTTTAGGGTTGCTCTGAATTCTCTGGGTTAGCCTCCAGGGTTTGCTGTCTGTGGGTGTTTGCCTTTCTCCCTCCTTTTTTTCTTTTTTCTTTTCTGACTGAAGTGTTGGTATTTATAATGCTTTTTGTGACCTATTGGGCTCAGAATGAAGCCCAAAATTTCTGGTATTCGCACGCTTCGCTAGGCGAGTGGTGTAGCGAAGGGTTCGCTAGGCGAAGGATTTGCTCGCCTAGCGAGCAAGCCAGTTTAGGCCCTTTTCTGGATTTGGCCACCTGTATGCTGGGTCTTTGTTCCCCTAAGATCAATGTCTTAAAAATAAGTTGGAGTGCCTTGAAAAATGCCTTGAAATATTAACGGGCAAATTTTGGGGTATGACAGCTGCCCCTGTTCAATATTCTTGAACCGAGAGAGTCTGAATGGTATGCACGCCATTCGTGGTCTGGAGGTGGAAGATTATTGAACACTTAGAATGCCCCAAAAATTTGCACTTGTCAATTAGTCTTGACGGAGATGGGCTTAAAGATGCCATCCAGAGTGTGTCGTACATCAGGCCAATTTGAGGACATGGGTGCCACACCGGGTCGTACGCTAGACCGTATAGTGAGTCATTCGTTAGGCGGTATTAGAGTGAGCTGAACCTGATGAGATAAGGATCCGAATGAGTCATACCCTGCTGGGGATAAAGGATCAGAATGGATCATACGCTAGATCATATCTGAATAGCAGAATGAGTTGTCCATTAGGCGGGTGACTTCGCTGAGGATGAAAGATCTGAATGGATCGTACGCTAGATCGTATCTGAGTTGCAGAATGAGCCGTCCATCAGGCTGTATCTGAGGATGAAAGGGTAGTCGTACACTAGACCACGTTTCAGAATGTACCGTACGCTAGGTAGTATCGGAGGAATAAAGATCAGAAGGGATCATACGCTAGATCGTACCTGAGGGGATGAACATCCAAAATGGGTCGTACGCTAGACCGTATTGGAACAGTTGGAGGAACCATACGTTAGGCTGAATCAGAATGAACCGTATGTTAGGCTGTATCTGACAATATTTGTGTATGTTGTATTTGCAATAAATGTCTGGGATAGGCTTAAAGATGCCATCATTAGGAGGATATCAGAGTGTTTGTCGGAATGGAGGTTCATGTGGATTATATCTGAAAGATGTAAATGTAATCGATAAAGATGTTCGTCTGAATGGATCTTTATTTTGACCGTATCCGGAGGATAATTAACCTGCAAACTAAAGTTAGCTTCATGCCATGTCATGATGCATGAGATGTTTTATGCTTCTGAAAATAAATGCGAACAATGTATGCATGCGTATGCTGTGAAATGATGTAATGAATGAATTATGCGTCTGAAAAGTTCTTCCAGGGGAAAATAAATCCCAATATTCTGGTTGGAGATACTTGTATTGATGACCCTTTCTTAGCTAGGGATGTCTGATGATAGAAATATTCAACAGAGCCTGGCTGGGGATGGGAGAGATGACCAGTCTGTCTGGTGATGCCAACCTCTTCTGGGAAATAACTGGTTTTTGCTGGGGAAAGGATTTGCAACCGGACTTGTTTGAAAGCATGGTTAGACCTTATCCTCGACCCTAAAGTCTTTTAGTAACTGTTATTGCTATTTTATGCACGTATTTTCGGTAAACATCAGTCATATTCAAATGCATATATCAATTCAAACTAAATCAATGGACGTTTATGCAAACAAAACAGAGGAAGTAAAACAACAGTATATTTGGAAATAAAATTGTATGGATTTTGAAAGAGGGCCTATAAACAGGCGATTTGTGTACAAGGAGACAGAAATCCTAGTAAGAGGAAATTGTCAAAAAAACAAAGAGAAAGCTATGCAGAAAAAGTCCTATTGATTTTAATTCCACTACTGTCATTATGTCTTTAAGCCTCTCATCTCCTGCTGTCGGATGAAAGTGATTGGCTTGTTCAGTCCCTTTGACTTGGGTGAAGCTGACCGAGAACGGGACATAGTCATACGCTTTAATCCCTAATTTTTGCCTGGACCGCCTTTTCAGGTTTTCAGTCCACCAGGATACCCTTTTTTGCCCAAGCCGCCTTTTCAGGTTTTCGACTTGCCGGGTGTACATTTTTATATGTTTATCCCTAATTTTTGCCCGAACCCTTTTGGTTCGCCGGGATGCCCTTACTTTTGCCTAGATACATCGACCTAGCGGGTCTCTTTTATGCGTAGTATTTTTTAACTATGTCTGCGTTCACGGGATGTGGGAAATCTTCGCCATCCATTATAGCAAGTATCATGGCTCCACCAGAGAATACCTTCTTAACTACAAATGGCCCTTCGTATGTGGGAGTCCATTTGCCTCTGGGATCACCTTGTGGTAGAATGATACGCTTTATTACCAAGTCGCCAGTTTGATACACCCGTCTCTTGACCTTTTTGTTAAATGCGTGGGTCATGCGCTTCTGATATATCTGTCCGTGACAAACAGCCGCAAGTCTCTTCTCATCAATCAAATTTATCTGATCGAGTCGAGTCTGAATCCATTCATCTTCATCTAAGCCCGCCTCTTTCATGATTCTTAGAGAGGGAATCTGAACTTCCACTGGTAAAACGGCTTCCATTCCGTAGACTAAAGAGAACGGAGTTGCCCCTGTCGAAGTGCGCACTGAAGTGCGATAACCATGGAGAGCAAAGGGTAACATCTCATGCCAGTCTTTGTACGTTACTGTCATCTTTTGTATGATCTTCTTGATATTCTTATTAGCAGCCTCCACGGCGCCGTTCATCTTTGGCCGGTACGGAGAAGAGTTATGGTGTTTTATTTTGAACTGCGTGCAGAGTTCCGTAATCATCTTGTTGTTCAAATTGGTGCCATTGTCCGTGATAACTCTTTCAGGGATGCCATATCGACAAATAAGACTACTCTTGATGAACCGTGCCACCACGTTCTTGGTGACAGAAGCAAATGAGGCTGCCTCTACCCACTTTGTAAAGTAATCAATAGCAACAAGGATGAAACGGTGTCCATTAGAAGTAGTAGGTTTAATCTCTCCAATCATATCAATGCCCCACATTGCAAAGGGCCAAGGGGCTGTCAACACGTTTAATGGAGCAGGAGGCACATGTACTTTATCCGCATAGATCTGGCACTTGTGACAGGTTCTGGAGTGATGGTGGCAATCAGCTTCCATGGTAGACCAATAATACCCTGATCTCAGAATCTTCTTGGCCATCGTATGTCCACTAGAATGAGTCCCAAAAATACCGTCATGCATGTCTTCCATAATCTTTTCTGCTTCCTTTTTATCCACACAGCGCAGCAAAGTCGAATCATGATTACATTTGTATAACACTCCATTACTCAAAAAGAATTTAACGGAGAACTTCCTCAGAAATTTTCTGTCATTGATGGATGCCTCTTCAGGGTATTCCTGAGTTTCTAAATATCTTTTTACTTCGTGGAACCAAGGTTTCTCCTCTACTCCCTCAGTATTAAGTTCATAACAATATGCTGGTTCATCTAATCGTTCAATGGTGATCATGGGAGCTTCACTGTCCCATCTGACTCTGAACATGGATGACATGGTAGCCAATGCGTCTGCCAACTGATTCTCTTCTCGTGGGATATGTTCGAATGTAATCTCTTCAAAGTATGGGATTAATGTCAACACCCGCTCTCGATAAGGGATGAGATTCGGATGTTTAGTGTCCCATTCTCCTTTGATCTGACTGATTACTAATGTTGAGTCTCCGTACACACTCAAAAACTTGATTCTTAGGTCTATAGCAGCTCTGAGTCCCAAAATACATGCTTCATACTCAGCCATATTATTGGTACAATCAAAACATAGTCTAGCAGTGAAAGGCGTATGGAAACCCTTGGGAGAGATGATTACAACACCAACACCGTTGCCCAACGCATTAGAAGATCCGTCAAAAACCATAGTCCATCGGGATCCCGGTTCGGGTCCTTCATCCGGTCCAGGTTCTTCATAATCAGTGACAAACATGACATCCTCATCTGGGAACTAAAAATTCATAGATTGGTAATCATCAACTGCTTGATGAGCCAAATGATCAGCTAACACGCTTCCTTTGATTGCTTTCTGAGTAGTATATTGGATATCATACTCTGTTAAAATCATCTGCCATCTTGCTATTCTTCCGGAGAGGGCAGGTTTCTCAAATATATATTTGATAGGATCCATCTTAGAAATCAATAAAGTGGTATGATTCAACATATACTGTCTTAGTCGGCGAGCAGCCCAAGCCAAAGCACAGCAAGTTTTCTCAAGCAGTGAGTATCTTGTTTCACAGTCGGTAAACTTTTTGCTAAGGTAGTATATGGCGTGCTCTTTTCGACCAGACTCGTCATGTTGCCCCAACACACACCCCATTGAACTTTCTAACAGGGATAACCGGAGGAATAACTTTCAGAACTATCATCAGCAATTGTATGTTGCGGTTGTGACCATTCCAGCTGCAGCACCACTACAACAACAACAACCACAACGTCAGCAAACTCAGTACCAACAATAACAACCGGGTAACACACCCGCTTATCAACAGAGGCAAAGGATGATGGACCGGCGTTTCGACACTCTTCCAATGTCGTACGCTCAGCTACTTTCTAGTCTTCAACAACTACAACTTATGCAGTTACGCACTCTGGCTCCTCCCATTGGTAGACTTCCTGATGGGTTACGACGCCAACGCTAGGTGTAGCTTCCACTCTGGGGCACCTGGCCACAATATTGAGAACTGCAAAGCTTTTAAGCACGTAGTTCAGGACCTCATAGATTGAAAGGCCATCGACCTTGCACCGGCTCCGAATGTCGTCAACAATCCCATGCCCCAGCATGGTGGTGCAAATGTTAATATGATGGAAGGGGAAGCCAGATCCGTCAAAGATACGTTGAAGCTGAAGACTCCGTTGTCGGATATCAAGGGATACTTGTTGAAGGCCGATGTTTTCCCCGGTTGTGGGAAGGGTTTTTTGGGTTGTGCTACTCATAGTGGAGGTTGTTTGAAGCTACAGCAGGGTATCCAGGTCTTGCTCGACAAAGGTATCCTCCAGGTTGAAGATTTGTCTGTCCAAGAGTTTGCGGAAGGGGTTGAGGAAGAAGTGTTTGAAGATGCTACTGATGAATTCGCAGATGTTATTGCTACTGATTTTGTAATCCATGATGGTGTATTTACTTTTTCCAATGTGGTTGATTCTGATGTAATTGAACTTGATTCCGATGTTTCGGATGCTTGCATTTCAATGAATGAGATTTCAGAATATGACTATGATGTTGCTACTATCACCATTTTCTACCCAACTAATCAGATCAATGTACCAGAAGCGTAATCGGTGCCACCAGCGCGACCGTCCACTATGACTATCACAACCCCTGGTCCTCTACCTTTCACCAGTGAAAGGGCCATTCCTTGGCATTATGGGGGGAGTGTGTACACGCACGATCATGGGGTAGAACGGCCACTGAAGGTAGAAGAGGGTCAGAAGACTGAACTTGAAGTTGAAGGTCCCGCAGTGGACAATGTTGGTGGAATCGGGAGATTCACCAGGAGTGGTAGACTGTTCTCACCACCCGTTACCCAAACTGATAGTACGGATGCTGCGGCGAAAGCCAAAGGCAAGCAAGTCATGAATGAGAGTGCCTCTACACCCCAGGCTGGTTCTGAGCCCACTTTTGTGAAGGATGTGGACGAGCTCTTGAGGATCATAAAGAAAAGTGACTACAAGGTAGTCGATCAGCTGATTCAGACTCCGTCCAAGATATCCATTCTCTCACTCCTATTGTGTTCGGAGGCGCACAGGGAGGCACTGCTGAAAGTCCTAAATGCTGCATATGTGCCTCAGGAGATCTCAGTGAACCAACTGGAAGGAATCGTTGCAAATGTTCATGCAAGCAACGGGTTGAGTTTTACTGATTCTGACTTAACACCAGCTGGACGCAACCATAACAAGGCTTTGCATATCATGATGGAATGCAAAGGCGCGGTTTTGTCTCATGTTCTGGTGGATACAGGTTCCTCTCTCAATGTGCTACCCAAGAGAGCCCTGTCAAGGTTAGAAGTAGAGGGTGTGGTCCTGAAGCCCTCAGACCTCATTGTGAGAGCCTTCGATGGTTCTAAGAGGTCGGTGTTCAGAGAGGTAGAATTGCCAATTCATATTGGATCACAAACCTTCAACACCGTCTTCTATGTGATGGATATCAATCCTTCCTATAGTTGCCTGCTGGGTCGTCCTTGGATCCACAACGCTGGGGCAGTCTCTTCAAATTTACATCAGAAGGTTAAATTCCCAATCAACGGGCGAATTATCACCGTCTGTGGTGAGGAGGACATTTTGGTCAGCAACCTGTCTACATTCAAGTATGTAGAGGTAGAAGGTGAATTTCATGAGACCCTATGTCAGGCCTTTGAGGCAGTTCAGATCAAGGATGCAGCTCCGGTGGAAGAAGTTAAAGTGGGTGCCTCTATCTCATCCTTCAAGCAGGCACAGGCCTTGGTAGATTCGGGCGTTGCCCCCGGCTGGGGACGTTTGTTGGTGTTACCAATGAAAGAAGACAAGTTCGGGATTGGGTATCAGCCAGTTCTGACTTCTACAACTTCAACACTTCAGACTCATCAGGGGCCGATTACTTTCTCCAGCGTTGGCGTCATCCAATATGGCCAGGTCTCTGCGGTCAACGATGAAGATGGGGATTGTGATTGCGACATCGGTAACTGGGTGCGTCCGAGGATCCCGGGTGAAGTCATCAACAATTGGTCTTCTGAGGAGATTGTCCAAGTCACTTTTCCGGAGGAGTAATTTTTCTTGTTTATTCATGCATATCCAAGTCTTACGTTCCGCCCAGGGCGTAATGACTCATTGTAGGGGTCATCTATGTGGATACCTGCATTTTTTATCATAAATAAAGGACGTCTTTTTGCATTCAAATATTTTGTTCACTGTCTTTCTATTTTTGCAGTTTTCAAAAATAAAAAAAAGTACATATTTGGCAATGTTTTGTTTAGTTGTCACTTCTTGTTCACACTCATAAGCACATACCATCACTCATGCAGATGCACGTCATCGGATCCTATTGATAACGGTTCTGCTATGGCTCGCTTCGACTTTGAAAATCCAATCTTTCAAGCTGAAGAAGAGGGTGATGAAGACTGTGAACTCCCTGAAGAACTTACCAGGTTACTAAAACAGGAGGAAAGGGTCATTCAACCGCATCAAGAGTCTGTTGAAGTGATTAATCTCGGCACCGAGGACGCCAAGAGAGAAATCAAGATAGGGGTTGCTTTGGAAGATAATGTGAAGAAAGGGCTGATTGAATTGCTGCAAGAATATGTTGACATCTTCGCTTGGTCTTATCAGGACATGCCAGGGCTTGACACAGATATTGTGGTACACCGTTTGCCTCTCAAAGAAGGTTGTCCTCCGGTCAAGCAGAAGCTCAGAAGAACAAGACCAGAGATGGCTGTCAAGATAAAGGAAGAAGTGCAAAAACAGTTGGATGCAGGGTTTCTAGCAGTCACAAATTATCCGCCATGGGTTGCAAATATCGTTCCAGTACCTAAGAAGGATGGAAAGGTACGGATATGTGTTGACTACCGGGATCTGAACAGAGCTAGTCCTAAAGATGATTTCCCATTACCTCACATCGACGATTTGGTGGATAACACAGCTCAGTTCTCGGTATTCTCCTTCATGGATGGCTTTTCTGGCTATAATCAAATTAAGATGGCACCAGAAGACATGGAGAAGACAACATTCATAACCCCATGGGGCACCTTCTGCTACAAGGTGATGTCGTTTGGTCTGAAAAATGCTGGAGCAACATATCAACGAGCGATGGTGACTCTTTTCCATGATATGATTCATCATGAAATCGAGGTTTATGTTGATGATATGATTGCCAAATCTCAGACGGAAGAAGAACATTTGGTGAATTTGCAGAAATTGTTTGAGCGTTTGAGAAAATTCAAGCTGAGGCTTAATCCGAACAAGTGTACTTTCGGGGTGAGATCTGGAAAACTGTTGGGTTTTATTGTTAGTGAAAAAGGGATTGAGGTGGATCCGGCCAAAGTGAAAGCGATACAGGAAATGCCTGAGCCAAGAACAGAGAAACAAGTCTGTGGTTTCTTAGGGAGGTTGAACTACATTGCAAGGTTCATCTCTCACCTAACAGCCACGTGCGAGCCAATATTCAAATTGCTGAGAAAAGATCAGGCTATCAGGTGGAATGATGATTGCCAAAGGGCTTTCGAGAAGATAAAAGAGTATTTGCAGAATCCTCCTATCCTTATGCCTCCGGTCCCAGGGAGACCGCTGACTATGTATTTGACTGTACTAGACAATTCCATGGGTTGTGTTCTCGGTCAACATGACGAGACAGGTAGGAAAGAGCATGTCATCTACTACCTGAGTAAGAAATTCACAGATTGCGAGTCGAGATACTCGATGCTTGAAAAGACATGTTGTGCACTTGCATGGGCTGCTAAGCATTTGAGACAATACATGCTGTCTCACACAACCTTATTGATCTCCAAGATGGATCCAGCCAAGTACATATTCGAGAAGCCAGCTCTCACCGGAAGGGTTGCTCGTTGGCAAATGGTACTGATAGAGTACGATATCCAGTATACATCCCAGAAAGCCATCAAAGGGAGTATTCTGTCAGACTATCTTGCTCAGCAGCCGATTGATGATTATGAGCCGATGAAGTTTGATTTTCCAGATGAAGACATCATGTTCCTCAAGATGAAAGACTGTGAAGAGCCAGTTGTTGAGGAGGGACCTGATCCAAACGAAAAATGGACTTTGTTGTTTGATGGGGCTGTCAATGCCAGAGGAAGTGGAATTGGCGCTGTCATTACTACTCCGAAAGGTGCCCACGTGCCTTTCACCGCTCGTCTGACTTTTGAGTGCACAAATAATGAAGCTGAGTATGAAGCCTGTATCTTGGGTATTGAGCAAGCCATTGATTTGAGAATCAAGAGTCTGAACATCTTCGGAGATTCAGCTCTAGTGATCAATCAAGTGAATGGTGATTGGAACACCCTCCAGCCCAATCTAGTCCCTTACAGAGATTACACGAGAAGACTATTGACTTTCTTCACAACAGTAAAGTTGTATCACATACCTCGTGATGAGAACCAGATGGCAGATGCTCTTGCTACTCTGTCCTCCATGATCAACGTGATTCGGTGGAACCACGCTCCCAGGATCAATGTGATGCGCCTCGACAGGGCCGCGTATGTGTTTGCTGCTGAACTGGTAGTTGACGACAAGCCCTGGTATCACGACATCAAGCGCTTTCTGAAGAATCAAGAGTACCCTGCAGGGGCATCCAACAATGATAGAAAGACTTTGAGAAGATTGGCAGACAGTTTCTTCTTGAACAAAGACGATGTGTTGTATAAGAGAAACTTCGACATGGTTTTGCTCAGATGCGTGGATAGACATGTTAATGCAGGAAGTTCATGAAGGCTCCTTCGGTACTCATGTCGGCGGACATGCAATGGCTAAGAAATTGTTAAGAGCGGGATACTACTGGATGACCATGGAATCTGATTGTTTCAAATATGCTCGGAAGTGTCATAAATGCCAGATTTATGCTGATAAGGTACATGTGCCGCCAAATCCTTTGAATGTGATGTCTTCGTCGTGGCCTTTTGCTATGTGGGGCATCGATATGATTGGAAAGATTGAGCCAACCGCCTCCAATGGGCATCGCTTCATCCTTGTTGCCATCGACTATTTCACCAAGTGGGTCGAAGCAGCATCGTTCGCGAATGTCACCAGACATGTGGTTGCCCGTTTCATCAAGAAAGAAATCATTTGTCGCTATGGGATTCTCGAAAGAATCATTACTGATAATGGTTCTAATCTCAACAACAAAATGATGAAGGAGTTGTGTCAGAACTTCAACATTCAGCATCACAATTCTTCCCCTTACCGTCCTAAGATGAACGGTGTTGTTGAGGCGGCAAATAAGAACATAAAGAAGATTGTGCAGAAGATGGTCGTTACGTACAGAGATTGGCATGAGATGCTACCCTTCGCCTTGCATGGGTACCGTACTTCAGTACGTACATCGACCGGGGCAACCCCTTACTCCCTTGTGTATGGTATGGAAGTAGTCCTACCTGTTGAAGTGGAGATTCCTTCTCTAAGAGTCCTGTTGGATGTCAAGTTAGACGAAGCTGAATGGATTCGGACAAGGTTCAATGAGTTGAGTCTTATCGAAGAGAAGTGAATGGCAGCCATTTGTCATGGGCAGTTGTATCAGAGTCGGATGAAGAGAGCCTTTGATCAGAAAGTGCATCCTCGATGCTTCCAGGTCGGAGATTTGGTGTTGAAAAGGATCCTTCCTCCTCAGACAGATCACAGGGGAAAGTGGACTCCTAACTATGATGGACCATATATTGTCACCAAGGTTTTTGATGGTGGGGCCTTAATGCTTGCAACTATGGATGGTGAAAACCTCACTTCCCCTGTGAACTCATACGCAGTTAAAAAATACTTCGCATAAAATAGACCCGCTGGACAGTAAAAAGAATAGTCCATGCAAAAATGGGCATCCCGACGAACCAAGAAAATGAAAAGGTTCGGGCAAAAATTAAGGATTAAAAATGAAAAGACCGTACACCCAGTAAGTTGAAAACCTGAAAAGGCAACTTGGGAAAAAATGGGTATCCCGGTGGATTGAAAACCCAAAAAGGGCGATCCAGGCAAAAGTTAGGGATTAAACGAATGACTGCGTTCTGAGTAGTTCTGAATCTCATCTCGTGTCAATGACTGGAAACTTTTGAAGGATAGGAAACAGTCCAATCACTCTTTTCAGAAAGCTGATCATCTGGAGGATCTTGAAGACGAGCAAGTCATAGCAGAATTGGAACCCAATAGAAATCCATTTCACATTGCCATTAGATTAATTTCTGTTTTTATCTTTTGTGCGATTACCTCTTTCCAGGGATTGCTTACTGATGTAAATGCCTATTCAGAGGCCATTCAATCAATAAAATCATGTTATTCAGTATATCTCTGTTTTCATTTTCATTTTACTGTTTTGTTTGCAAAAATGACGTCCGAATTTTTGATAAACATTGCATCATGAAACATAAGAGCTTTACAGGTACATGCTTAATAATCATTTAAACTTGTTGTAAATGTTAAGTGCTTTAGATCGTCTATTCAGAACAGGTACCCTCGGGGCATTTCCTTAAGGTTCCCAGCGGATGACCACATATGTTTTCCCCCAACAGTCGAAGTTGGTATCTTATCCCTGCAGAGCTGATCAGAGCATTGGATTCTGTCGCAACCTGAAAAATACAGTGCGAAAAAAAACAACCGGCGAAAGAAAAAGACAGAAGAGTCACCACCGTGCGTTATTCATCCCAAAGGAGGGAAAGGAAACGCTCGAAGTAAACCTGAAAAAAGAAAGGACAAGACGGGGTCTCGCAACCAAATCTTGGGTTCGGGAGTCGGTTATGCGAAGGGAAGGTATTAGCACCCCTACGCATCCGTAGTACTCTACGGGATCCACTTTTGTAGTTCTTGTCTAAAGGGTGTGGGTTTACCTAATGTGTTTATTTACTAAAAGGTTAAGAGAAATGACTCGCGCGGATGTTGCATCCGCTGCATACGTATCTCATCTGAATATGAGAATCAGAGTCTTCGTAGCTCGGCTGACCTATGGGTTGGGGGGATGTGTGCTCGCTAAGACATCGCGTCTTATGTAACACCCTTCTAAAATACCCCAAATATTTAATTAAAACAACAAATATATACATCAGAGTAAAGGTGCAATTAAGGGTGTCACACAATCATTTCACACCATTCACCACAATAACTGTCATGCTCTTTTATTAACTCAAAACATAAAGCATTTGCACAATACGCAGCGGATAGAAATCAAATCAATCATGCAAAACATGTAACACATTACATGTAAAATTATTCAACAGGTAAACATCCCGTCCCGATGTTACATCTATCAGAGCATGACCCACTAAGGAGACTACACTAGACTCCAAGCACTAGCTTCTACTCAATCACTGCTCGTTACCTGAAAAATAGTTGTAAGGGTGAGTTCCTCAATCGATATATTAAGCATTATAAAATATCATGTAATGCTAAGTAAATAACACATTAATCACCCTAATCATATCACACATTCGGTAACGGCAACCTCCACTCAAACATCATAATCATGCTCAACATAAACATCAACACATACGTATAATATTGGAACACATCCATTCATATTATACACAAGACATACATTATGCAATGAGACTCCATGCATGCGGTACCGACTATTCGTGAACATATAGTTCACCTCACCGATCAAATCCAGATACGGCTACCAAGCCCACTAGTCCCACTCATTTGAGACCTAGTGACTCACTCACTAATTCCTCACCACGGAAATTAGCTACCACCAACTCACTAATTCCTCACTATGGGAATTAGCTACCACCATACAGACTACAATATGCATGCTAAATCACCTAGCAATGCAAAATCATCAACAATAATTCACAATAATTTACTCACTAATTCCTCACCATGGGAATTAGCTACCACCATAAAGGCCACAATATGCATGCTAATTCACCTAGCAATGCAACATCATTAACAACAATCCACAATGGACATACGCTCACACTCTAAGCCATAAAACAGTCCATTCACCAACACATGCATAATATATACATTCACAACATTATGCATATTTTCACACATCATCAGTACATGTATCAAAACATCATATCATGTCAAATAATTAATCACAGTATTAGCACACTCCACTAATACCTATACTGCTCAAAACAGCGGGAATTAATCCCTATTACATCATACGCCAATATAGGCCAAACACCAATTATGCACACATTATTCAAATATTAATTTTTCCAATTTCCAACAGTGTTAACCGGTTAACGCCCTGGGTTAACCGGTTAACGCAACACAGAACACGCTTTCTGACAAAACTCAACAGTGTTAACCGGTTAACGCCCTGGGTTAACCGGTTAACGCAGACAGAACAGCAATTTCTCAGAAATCACAACAGTGTTAACCGGTTAACGCCCTGGGTTAACCGGTTAACGCAAGCAAAACAGCAATACTTCACAATTCCTAACAGTGTTAACCGGTTAACACCCTGGGTTAACCGGTTAACGCAAGACAGAAAGTTGTTCCTGCGCTAACACGAAGCAGAATGCAGAATTCTCTGCATTTTCCGCCGTTGGAGGACTTCCGGACCTCCGATTCCGATTCCGTAAAAAGCTATACGTTCGGGAAATCACAACTCACACAAATACAGATTCAATTACAGCTTTAACACAACTTATCCAACACAATTTCTCAGCATTCAATATCCCAATTAGGGTCAATTCAACGGTTTATCACTACCCATTACATGTTAACCCATAATACCCATTAAACGACGATAAATCCCCCTTACCTGAGTTAATCCGGCGAATCTTTAAGCTTCAAGCTTTTCTCTTCTCCAACCTTCTTCCTCTTGCTCTGTCTCTTTGCCCTTTTCCTCTTTTGAGCCGCTTCTCTGCTTTTCACGTGAAACCCTTTCTTTACCAAATGGGACTCTTTTTTCTTATTTCCAACTTATATATATTTTCCAATAATTATTATTCCAATAATAATAATAATAATAATCCAATATTTCCAATTATTTAATTAAATTAATAAATATAATATTAACTTAAATTAAATAATTATCTTATTTTTATCGGGGTGTTACAACTCTCCCCCACTAAAAGAGTTTTCGTCCTCGAAAACATACCTCAAGCAAATAACTCTGGATAAGACTCCTTCATCTGACTCTCAAGTTCCCAAGTCACATTGCCACCTGCTGGTCCTCCCCAAGCTACCTTTACCAAAGCAATCTCTTTACCCCGCAACTGCTTCAACTCTCGATCCTCGATCCTCATAGGTGATGTTTCAACAGTCAGGTTATCTCTCACCTGGACATCATCTACTTGGACTACATGCGACGGATCAGGAATGTACCTCCTCAACTGAGACACATGAAAAACCTCATGCAAATTTGCAAGTGACGGCGGTAAAGCGATACGATAGGCTACCTCCCCTATCCTCTCCAAAATCTGATAAGGACCAATAAATCGAGGTGTCAACTTCTTCGACTTCAAAGCTCGACCAACCCCAGTTATCGGAGTAACCCGAAGAAACACATGATCTCCCTCTTGGAACTCAAGTGACTTCCTCCTCTTGTCGTGATAACTCTTCTGACGACTCTGAGCAATCCTCATCTTCTCCTGAATCATCTTAATCTTTTCCGTAGTTTGTTGAACAATCTCCGGTCCAACCACAGCACTCTCACCGGACTCATACCAACATAAAGGCGTCCGACATCTCCTACCATACAAAGCTTCAAACGGTGCCATACCAATGCTCGAATGAAAACTATTGTTGTAGGTAAACTCAATCAAAGGTAAGTAACAATCCCAAGCACCTCCATTTTCCAAAACACAAGCCCTCAAAAGATCTTCCAATGACTGAATCGTCCTCTCAGTCTGACCATCAGTCTGCGGATGATATGCAGAACTCAATCTCAGCTTAGTTCCCAAAGCCTTCTGCAAACCTTCCCCAAACTTCGATGTAAATCTAGGATCTCTGTCCGAAACAATACTCGACGGAATACCATGCAACTTACAATCTTCTCAATATACAATTCAGCAAATCTCTCTAACGGATAATCCATTCTGATCGGAATGAAATGAGCCGATTTCGTCAATCTGTCAACAATCACCCAAATAGCTTCAAAATTCTTACTTGTCCTCGGTAAACCAGAAACAAAATCCATACTGATACTATCCCACTTCCACTCTGGAATAGCCAACGGTTGCATTAGCCCAGACGGCTTCTGATGCTCAACCTTTGACTTCTGACAAGTCAAACAAGAGTAAACAAAACTCGCAATTTCTCTTTTCATTCCCGGCCACCAAAATAACTTTTTCAAATCATGATACATCTTCGTAGCCCCAGGATGAATACTCAGGCCACTACGATGTCCTTCCTCAAGAATACTCTTCTTAAGCTCGGTAACATCCGGAATACACACCCGATTACCAAATTTCAAAACACCATTCTCATCAACTCTGAATTCACCACCTTGATCTTGATTCACTAGAGTCAACTTATCAACCAAAAGCACATCGGATTTCTGACCCTCTCTAATCTCATCCAGAATACCACTCGTTAACTTTAACATTCCCAATTTAACACTATTGTGAGTACTCTCACACACCAAACTCAAGTCTCTAAACTGTTCAATTAAATCCAATTCTTTAACCATTAACATAGACATATGCAATGATTTCCGACTCAATGCATCAGCCACTACGTTTGCTTTACCCGGATGGTAATTCAAACCAAAGTCATAATCCTTCAGAAACTCTAACCATCTTCTCTGTCTCATATTCAGCTCTTTCTGATCAAACAAATACTTTAAACTTTTATGGTCACTGAAAACCTCAAATCTTGACCCATACAAGCAATGCCTCCATAACTTCAGAACAAATACCACAGCTGCCAACTCTAAATCGTGTGTCGGATAGTTCCTCTCATGAACCCTCAGCTGTCTCGGAGCATAAGCTATAACCTGCTTATTCTGCATCAACACACCACCCAAACCCAACAATGAAGCATCACAGTAAACCTCAAATGATTCCGACGAACTCGGTAATATCAGAATAGGAGCAGTAGTCAACCTTCTCTTTAACTCTTGGAAACCTTCTTCACCTTTTGAGTCCCAAACAAACGCTTGCCCCTTTCTAGTCAACATCGTCAACGGTAACGCCAACTTAGAAAATCCCTCAATGAACTTCCTATAATATCCTGCAAGTCCAAGAAAACTTCGAATCTCAGCAACAGACTTAGGAGCTTCCCACTTAGATACCGCTTCTATCTTAGAAGGATCAACAGCAATACCACCTCTTGAAATCACATGACCAAGGAAACTAACCTCTCCTAACCAAAATTCACACTTAGACAGTTTAGCAAATAACTTCTTTTCTCGTAGAACTCCCAAAACCACACTCAAATGTTCAGCATGCTCTTCTTCCGATTTCGAATACACCAAAATATCGTCAATAAACACCACAACAAACTGATCTAGGTACGGATGGAAAATCCTATTCATATACTCCATAAATACTCCAGGCGCATTAGTCACACCAAAAGGCATTACAGAATACTCATAATGTCCATACCTTGTTCTGAAAACAGTCTTCTGAATATCCTCAGTTTTCACACGTATCTGATGATACCCTGATCTCAGATCTATTTTGCTGAACACACTCGCACCAACCAACTGATCCATCAAATCATCAATCCTCGGCAAAGGATACCGATTCTTGATCGTTACTTTATTCAGTTGCCTGTAGTCCACACACAACCTCATAGTACCTTCTTTCTTCTTAACCAATAACACTGGTGCACCCCATGGTGACACACTCGGACGAATAAATTTCTTATCCAACAGATCTTCCAGCTGACTCTTCAATCCAGTTAACTCAACAGCAGACATACGGTACGGAGCCATCGATATCGGCCTAGTACCAGGTACCAAATCAATCGAGAACTCAACTTCACGCTCTGGCGGTAATTCATTCACTTCTTCAGGAAACACATCAGGAAAATCACACACCACGGCTAGATCGCAAATCACCAGTTTATCTTTAGCCTCCAAAGTCGCTAACAGCATAAACAACTCTGCCCCATCTGCTACTGCCTCATCATAGGGAGTGTAATACTTCGACAGCTCTGTGAACTTAGCAGCATACTCAGTAACAAACCGGTTGCCCTGCTTCAATTCCAAGAACTCTATCTCTTTCTTTCCTCTGACATCCTCTGGAAAGTACTTCCTCAGGAATCTCTCTCTGAACACAGCCCAAGTGATCTCAGCATTCCCAGCGGATTCCAACTCAGTGCGGGTAGCAACCCACCAATCATCTGCTTCTTCTGATAGCATATGCGTACCGAACCTGACCTTCTGGTTATCGGCACACTCAGTCACTCGGAAGATTCTCTCGATCTCCTTCAACCACTTCTGAGCACCATCTGGATCGTATGCTCCCTTGAACATTGGAGGATTGTTCTTCTGGAACTCACTCAGTTGACGAGCAGCTCCCATTCCCACAACATTCGGATTTCCCCCAAGTACTCCAGCTAGCATACCCAGAGCCTCAGCAATCGCAGCATCATCTCTACCTCTTCCAGCCATCTCTATTCTGAAAACCCAACAAACTAAACAATAAGTACGGATAGGGTTACACAACACCTATCACATACAGGGAAACAGAATAATTACGACTCGACTCGACCGACTATGCTCTGATACCACTAATGTAACACCCTTCTAAAATACCCCAAATATTTAATTAAAACAACAAATATATACATCAGAGTAAAGGTGCAATTAAGGGTGTCACACAATCATTTCACACCATTCACCACAATAACTGTCATGCTCTTTTATTAACTCAAAACATAAAGCATTTGCACAATACGCAGCGGATAGAAATCAAATCAATCATGCAAAACATGTAACACATTACATGTAAAATTATTCAACAGGTAAACATCCCGTCCCGATGTTACATCTATCAGAGCATGACCCACTAAGGAGACTACACTAGACTCCAAGCACTAGCTTCTACTCAATCACTGCTCGTTACCTGAAAAACAGTTGTAAGGGTGAGTTCCTCAATCAATATAATAAGCATTATAAAATATCATGTAATGCTAAGTAAATAACACATTAATCACCCTAATCATATCACACATTCGGTAACGGCAACCTCCACTCAAACATCATAATCATGCTCAACATAAACATCAACACATACGTATAATATTGGAACACATCCATTCATATTATACACAAGACATACATTATGCAATGAGACTCCATGCATGCGGTACCGACTATTCGTGAACATATAGTTCACCTCACCGATCAAATCCAGATACGGCTACCAAGCCCACTAGTCCCACTCATTTGAGACCTAGTGACTCACTCACTAATTCCTCACCACGGAAATTAGCTACCACCAACTCACTAATTCCTCACTATGGGAATTAGCTACCACCATACAGACTACAATATGCATGCTAAATCACCTAGCAATGCAAAATCATCAACAATAATTCACAATGATTTACTCACTAATTCCTCACCATGGGAATTAGCTACCACCATAAAGGCCACAATATGCATGCTAATTCACCTAGCAATGCAACATCATTAACAACAATCCACAATGGACATATGCTCACACTCTAAGCCATAAAACAGTCCATTCACCAACACATGCATAATATATACATTCACAACATTATGCATATTTTCACACATTATCAGTACATGTATCAAAACATCATATCATGTCAAATAATTAATCACTGTATTAGCACACTCCACTAATACCTATACTGCTCAAAACAGCGGGAATTAATCCCTATTACATCATACGCCAATATAGGCCAAACACCAATTATGCACACATTATTCAAATATTAATTTTTCCAATTTCCAACAGTGTTAACCGGTTAACGCCCTGGGTTAACCGGTTAACGCAACACAGAACACGCTTTCTGGCAAAACTCAACAGTGTTAATCGGTTAACGCCCTGGGTTAACCGGTTAACGCAGACAGAATAGCAATTTCTCAGAAATCACAACAGTGTTAACCGGTTAACGCCCTGGGTTAACCGGTTAACGCAAGCAAAACAGCAATACTTCACAATTCCTAATAGTGTTAACCGGTTAACACCCTGGGTTAACCGGTTAACGCAAGACAGAAAGTTGTTCCTGCGCTAACACGAAGCAGAATGCAGAATTCTCTGCATTTTCCGCCGTTGGAGGACTTCCGGACCTCCGATTCCGATTCCGTAAAAAGCTATACGTTCGGGAAATCACAACTCACACAAATGCAGATTCAATTACAGCTTTAACACAACTTATCCAACACAATTTCTCAGCATTCAATATCCCAATTAGGGTCAATTCAACGGTTTATCACTACCCATTACATGTTAACCCATAATACCCATTAAACGACGATAAACCCCCCTTACCTGAGTTAATCCGGCGAATCTTTAAGCTTCAAGCTTTTCTCTTCTCCAACCTTCTTCCTCTTGCTCTGTCTCTTTGCCCTTTTCCTCCTTTCAGCCGCTTCTCTGCTTTTCACGTGAAACCCTTTCTTTACCAAATGGGACTCTTTTTTCTTATTTCCAACTTATATATATTTTCCAATAATTATTATTCCAATAATAATAATAATAACAATCCAATAATTCCAATTATTTAATTAAATTAATAAATATAATATTAACTTAAATTAAATAATTATCTTATTTTTATCGGGGTGTTACATCTTATGCCTACGTATCTCATCTGGAATGAGAATCAGAGCAAGCCGTAGTTCGGCTAACTACGGGGTTATGGATTGGGTTTTGGACGAACGACGTCACTATGCAATCTACCGGATGCTCGGCCTTTGGAGACTTACTCGCCTGTAGTAGAAGGAGTAAATGTGTTGCTTTGGGTTTTAGGGTTTGGGATGCTCGAGGGCAAACAGGCAGTCCTTGACGAAGGAACCGCGCTACATGTGGGGATACGAATACAAAACACAAAACATGTATCTCAAAGTAAAATGCCACCAAGGGGCTCAAACATTGCCTCCTATCGAGGTCTTCCAGCTAAGAAAGCGATAAAGTACGAGAAAAAAAAATTACCACACGGATAAAGATCCGAAGCTATAGCGGTTAAAGGAGCAAGAAACCCTGAAATCTCTCCAGCTGGACCGTCAAAGGAAATCAGTCAACACGAATAATCAGCATAAAACTTCAGGGGGTATCCCACAAATAAAGTGGGAAACCACGCGAGTGTCTCTGCAAAAGTCATATGAGCCCTCACAAAACTCGACAAAAAGGTTAGACAAACAAGATGAGATCCAGGGAAAACAATGCCATGGCAACACAAAAACAGGTTATAACAAAACAGAACAAAAAGCAGATACTGTCACGTTCGCGACTGCTTCGCCTAGCGAAGGCTTAGCGAAGCTTCGCTACAGGCTCGCCTAGCGAAGCGGCTAGCGAAGGCCTGCGGGTTTTGGATTCCTCCTTGATAACAGTTCGATCTCTATGATCTGAAACCCTGTGATATCCAACTCATAAACGAAAATGATTAAAACATTCATGGTATTATTACACATATTCATACATAAATATAAACCCATGGGCAAAACCAGATGTTACCTCATACATTCATAATATTCAAATTCAAGGCGTAAGGTAATAGGAACAAAGGCATACCTGATAAGAGAGACTGATTAGGATTGAATGGTACGGCCGGATCTGCAAAGTAGTATTAGGGTTCGTGTGAGGCGGAGTGAACTTCTCAGAGCTGCCTGAAGGTTGCTGCAGAGTAGTTCCTAGGTTTCTTTCTCTAGTCTCTGGTCTTTTCTGTTCAGCCAGTGTTCTCCCTTATTTCATTGACTACTCTGGTATTTATAGGCCAAATTTCGCAGCTTGTGGGCTTTAAATGAGGACAGCTCAGGCCCAAAATCTTTCTGATATTTTCTGAAATGCGCGCCCTTCGCCTAGCGAAGGATCTGCTCGCCTAGCGAGCATGACAGTGCTCTTCGCTAAGCGAAGCATCTGCTCGCCTAGCGAGCATGACAGCTCAGCAGCAGATTCTTGCTTCTTCCAGCTTGGCGATTTGTACGGTGAATAGGCCTCATCTGGCCCTGTTGGTAGTACCTCAAGTCTTTTCCTTGCGTTGACTGACCGTCTAAGTAGAACCCACAAAGTGTCCTGGATGATGTTCGAGCTTCTTGGAGCTAATTCTGATTGACGCGATGCAATATGGCATGAAATGCTAAATGACCTAAAAAGTGAATGCATGAATGAGGAGGGCAAATTTTGGGGTGTTACAGCTGCCCCTATTCAATCAACTGGAGACCCAGAAAGAAGATAGTGGCGGCTCTCACACTTTCGAGGTATCAAGGGATTGAATACAATAGAAGCCCAAATATTTACACTGAAGTGAAGTGACGTAACAATGTCGGTCAGAATCGGCAAAGAGGTGGTCTTGAAAGAAGAATTTGTCTGGTACGGTGAAAGTCAGTCTGAATACCGAAAAAGAATGCTAACCTGGATACCAAAATAAATGGTAACACAGAAATAACCATGGCCTGAATGCCGCTCATCAGTCTGAATACTGGAAAGGACTTCGATCTAAACATCGGGAGATATGAGATTATTAATATCGGTCTGAACACCGAGAAGCTGGCCTGAATGCCATAAGTTGCGTCGACCTGAACGTCAGAAACTTCTTCGATCTGAACATCGGAAAATTGGCCTGAATGCCACAAGTTGCGTCGACCTGAACGTCGGAAACTTCTTCGATCTGAACATCGGAAAACTGGCCTGAATGCCACAAGTTGCGTCGACCTGAACGTCGGAAACTTCTTCGATTTGAACATCGGAAAACTGGCCTGAATGCCACAAGTTGCGTCGACCTGAACGTCGGAAACTTCTTCGATCTGAACATCGGAAAACTGGCCTGAACGCCACTTCGGTCTGGATACCTGAACATTGGCCTGAATGCCACTTCGGTCTGGATACCGGGAAAACTGGCCTGAATGCCACTTCGGTGTGGATATCGGAAAATTGGCCTGAATGCCACTTTGGTCTGGATACCGGGAAAACTGGCCTGAATGCCACTTCGATCTGAATATCGAAACACTACATGCCCGTCAGCATCGGCAGAAATAGGGAAGGATAACAGAGGCGGCGCATGGGCCAATGACACTTGCTGGGGATAACCAAGGTGAGTCATGAACAATCTTCAGTCTGAGCACTGGAAACAACTTCTGGCTAATCACTTGGGACACCGAGAATGTTTTATGCTTACATGCGTATGTTTGAATTTTTAATGGCGTAATGCTCCATGAAAATGGAAATGCTACGCGATTTGGAAGAATGCAATGTAATATGATTCTACATGCAGGGATGCGAAATACTGGGTAGAATGCCAAGCCGAGGCAAGGGGATCTGCTGGGGAAATGATTACCATCCTCTGGGCTCTGGCCGGGCTGCTGGAGATACACACCACAATGAACTCTGTGGGGAGATGACTAGCCATGCGGTGTTCTGGCCATACCGAGACTCTGATCGGGGAAAGAATGGCATTGGAAGCCTGCTGCTGAGGAAAGCTACAATGGTTCTGGCAACCATGATCTGCGAGAGATGACTCAGTAGGGGGAGCAAACACTGATACGGTACCGAGGTTCTGCTTCAAGAAAAGAAACCATGGATCTGGCATTGGGATTATCGATCTGGCATCGAACTCTAAGGAGCAGCCACTTCTGCTGGGAAGATACAGTCTGGCACTGTCAACTCCGCTGGGGAGTGTATGTCCTGAAACAACCGCTTGGGGAAGTACAATGGTGAGAAACTGTTGGGGATTGAAGAATCCAACACTCTGATCAGCTCTGCAGGGATAAGACACCAGATTCGTCTGTTGGCGACTTCACTGGGGAAGATATTCACAATCGTCCGCAGGGGATTTTAATGGAATGCCCCGAGGGTATCTGTTCTGAATAGACGATCCAAAGCACTTAAAATTTACAGCAATTTTAAATGTTTATTAAGCATATACCTGTAAAGCCCTTATGTGTCATGATGCAATGTTTATCAAAAATTCGGACGTCATTTTTGCAAACAAAACAGTAAAATGAAAATGAAAACAGAGATATACTGAATAACATGATTTTATTGATTGAATGGCCTCTGAATAGGCATTTACATTAAGAAGCAATCCCTGGAAAGAGGTAATCGCACAATAGATAAAAATAGAAATTAATCTAATGGCAATATGAAACGGATTTCTATTGGGTTCCAATTCTGCTATGACTTCCCCGTCTTCAAGATCCTCCAGATGATCAGCTTTCTGAAAGAGTGATTGGACTGTTTCCTATCCTTCAAAAATTTCCAGTCATTGGCACGAGATGAGATTCAGAACTACTCAGAACGCAGTCATTCGCTTAATCCCTAACTTTTGCCTGGATCGCCCTTTTCGGGTTTTCAATCCACCGGGATACCCATTTTTGCCTAAGTTGCCTTTTCAGGTTTTCAACTTACCGGGTGTACAATCTTTTTTTTTTTTTGTCCCTAATTTTTGCCCGAACTTTTTCATTTTCTTGGTTCGTCAGGACGCCCATTTTTGCCTGGACTATTCTTTTTACTGTCCAGCGGGTCTATTTTATGCGAAGTATTTTTTAACTGCGTCTGAGTTCACAGGGGAAGTGAAGTCTTCACCATCCATAGTTGCAAGCATTAAGGCCCCACCATCAAAAACCTTGGTGACAATATACGGTCCATCATAGTTAGGAGTCCACTTGCCCCTGTGATCTGTCTGAGGAGGAAGGATCCTTTTCAACACTAAATCTCCGACTTGGAAACAACGAGGACGCACCTTCTGATCAAAAGCTCTCTTCATCCGACTCTGATACAACTGCCCATGACAAATGGCTGCCATTCGCTTCTCTTCGATAAGACTCAACTCATTGAACCTTGTCCGAATCCATTCAGCTTCGTCTAGCTTGACATCCAACAAGACTCTTAGGGAAGGAATCTCCACTTCAACAGGTAGGACTGCTTCCATACCATACACAAGGGAGTAAGGGGTTGCCCCGGTCGATGTACGTACTGAAGTGCGGTACCCGTGCAAGACGAAGGGTAGCATCTCATGCCAATCTCTGTACGTGACGACCATCTTCTGCACAATCTTCTTTATGTTCTTATTTGCCGCCTCAACAGCGCCGTTCATCTTAGGGCGGTAAGGGGAAGAATTGTGATGCTGAATGTTGAAGTTCTGACACAACTCCTTCATCATTTTGTTGTTGAGATTAGAACCATTATCAGTAATGATCCTTTCGGGAATCCCATAGCGACAAATGATTTCTTTCTTGATGAAACGGGCAACCACATGTCTGGTGACATTCGCGAACGACGCTGCCTCGACCCACTTGGTGAAATAGTCGATGGCAACAAGGATGAAGCGATGCCCATTGGAAGCAGTCGGTTCAATCTTTCCAATCATGTCAATACCCCACATAGAAAACGGCCACGGCAAAGACATCACATTCAGAGGATTCGGCGGTACATGCACCTTATCAGCATAAATCTGGCATTTATGACACTTCCGAGCATACTTGAAACAATCTGATTCCATGGTCATCCAATAATAACCCGCTCTCAACAATTTCTTAGCCATTGCATGTCCGCCGGCATGAGTACCGAAGGAACCTTCATGAACTTCCTGCATTAACATGTCCGCCTCGTGTCTGTCCACGCATCTGAGCAAAACCATGTCGAAGTTCCTCTTATACAACACATCGTCTTTGTTCAAGAAGAAACTGCCTGCCAATCTTCTCAAAGTCTTTCTATCATTGTTGGATGCCCCTGTAGGGTACTCTTGATTCTTCAGAAAGCACTTGATATCGTGATACCAAGGCTTGTCATCGACTACCATTTCAGCAGCAAACACATACGCGGCTTTGTGAAGGCGCATCACATCGATCCTGGGAGCATGGTTCCAACGAATTACCTTGATCATGGAGGATAGAGTAGCAAGTGTGTCTGCCATCTGGTTCTCATCACGAGGTATATGATACAATTTCACTGTTGTGAAGAAAGTCAACAGTCTTCTCGTGTAATCTCTGTAGGGCACCAGAGTGGGCTGGAGAGTATTCCAATCACCATTCACTTGATTGATCACCAGAGTTGAATCTCCGAAGATGTCCAGAGTCTTGATTCTCAGATCAATGGCTTGCTCAATACCCAAGATACAGGCCTCGTACTCAGCTTCATTATTTGTGCACTCAAAAGTCAAACGAGCGGTGAAAGGCATGTGGGCACCCTTCGGAGTAGTAATGACAGCGCCAATTCCACTACCTCTAGCATTGACAGCCCCATCAAACAACAAAGTCCACTTTTCGTTTGGATCAGGTCCCTCCTCAACAACTGGCTCTTCACAGACTTTCATCTTGAGGAACATGATGTCTTCATCAGGGAATTCAAACTTCATCGGCTCATAATCATCAATCGCCTGCTCGGCAAGGTAGTCTAACAGAATACTCCCTTTGATGGCCTTCTGTGACGTATACTGGATATCATACTCTATTAAAATCATCTGCCAACGGGCAACACGTCCGGTGAGAGCCGGCTTCTCAAAGATGTACTTCACTGGATCCATCTTAGAAATCAACAAGGTAGTATGGTTCAACATATACTGCCTCAGTCGGCGAGCAGCCCAGGCCAAAGCACAGCAAGTTTTCTCAAGCTGCGAATATTTGATTTCACAGTCGGTAAACTTTTTGCTAAGGTAGTATATGGCATGCTCTTTTCGACCAGACTCGTCATGTTGTCCCAATACACACCCCATCGAGTTCTCGGTCACTGATAGGTACATTATCAGAGGTCTCCCAGGAACTGGAGGTATAAGGATCGGAGGTTTCTGTAGATACTCTTTTATCTTCTCGAAAGCCCTTTGACAATCTTCATTCCACCTGATAGCCTGATCTTTCCTCAACAATTTGAAAATTGGCTCACACGTGGTTGTTAGGTGAGAGATGAACCTTGCAATGTAGTTCAACCTCCCTAAGAAACTACGGACTTGCTTCTCTATTCTTGGCTCAGGCATTTCCTGTATTGCTTTCACTTTGTCAGGATCCACCTCAATCCCTTTTCCGCTAACAATAAAACCCAGCAATTTTCCCGATCTCACCCCGAAAGTGCACTTGTTCGGGTTAAGTCTCAGTTTGAATTTCCTCAAACGCTCAAACAGTTTCTGCAAATTCACCAAATGTTCTTCTTCTGTCTGAGATTTGGCAATCATATCATCCACATAAACCTCGATTTCATGATGAATCATATCATGGAACAGAGTTACCATAGCTCGTTGATATGTTGCTCCGGCATTTTTCAGACCAAACGGCATCACCTTGTAGCAGAAGGTGCCCCATGGGGTTATGAAAGTTGTCTTTTCCATGTCCTCTGGTGCCATTTTGATTTGGTTATAGCCAGAAAAGCCATCCATGAAGGAGAATACCGAGAACTGAGCTGTATTATCCACCAAAACGTCGATGTGAGGTAATGGGAAATCATCTTTAGGGCTAGCTCTGTTCAGATCCCGGTAGTCGACACACATCCGTACCTTTCCATCCTTCTTAGGTACTGGGACGATGTTTGCAACCCATGGCGGATAATTGGTGACTGCTAGAAACCCTGCATCCAACTGCTTTTGTACTTCTTCCTTTATCTTGACAGCCATCTCTGGTCTTGTTCTTCTGAGTTTCTGCTTGACCGGAGGACAACCTTCTTTGAGAGGCAAGCGGTGTACCACGATGTCTGTGTCCAGCCCAGGCATGTCCTGATAAGACCAGGCGAAGATGTCAACGTATTCTTGCAGCAATTCAATCAGCCCTTTCTTCACCTTATCTTCCAAAGCAGCCCCTATCTTGATTTCTCTCTTGGCGTCCTCGGTGCCGAGATTAATCACTTCAACAGACTCTTGATGCGGTTGAATAACCCTTTCCTCTTGTTTTAATAACCTGGTAAGCTCTTCAGGGAGTTCACAGTCTTCATCACCCTCTTCTTCAGCTTGAAAGATTGGATTTTCAAAGTCGAAGCGAGCCATAGCAGAAACGTTATCAATAGGATCCGGTGACGTGCATCTGCATGAGTGATGGTATGTGCTTATGAGTGCGAACAACAAGTGAAAACTAAACAAAATATTGCCATTTTTTTTTATTTTGAAAAACTGCAAAAATAGAAAGACAGGGAACGAAATATTTGAATGCAAAAAGACGTCCTTTATTTATGATAAAAAATGCAACTGTCACATAGACGGGCCCTACAATGAGTCATTACGCCCTGGGCGGAACGTAAGACTTGGACATGCATGAATAAACAAAGAAAATTACTCTTCAAGAAGAGTGACTTGGATAATCTCTTCAGAAGACCAATTATTGATGACTTCACCCGGGATCCTCGGACGCACCCAGTTATCGATGTCGCAATCACTATCCCCATCTTCTTCGTCGACTGCAGAGACTTGACCATACTGAATGATGCCAGCACTGGAGAAAGTGGTCGGCCCCTGAAGTGTTGTAGAAGTCAGAGCTGGCTGATATCCAATCTCGAACTTATCTTCTTTCATTGGTAATTCCAACAGACGCCCCCAACCGGGAGCAACACCTGAATCCACCACGGCCCGTGCCTGTTTAAAGGATGAGATAGAGGCACCCGCTTTAACCTCTTCCCCCGGAGCTGCATCCTTGATTTGAACTGATTCAAAAGCTTGACACAGAGTCTCATGAATTTCGCCTTCTACTTCTACATACTTGAACGTAGACAAGTTACTGACCAGGATGTCTTCCTCACCACAGACGGTGATAATTCGTCCGTTGACCGGAAACTTAATCTTCTGATGTAGAGTTGAAGAGACTGCCCCAGCATTATGGATCCAAGGACGACCCAGCAGGCAACTGTAGGAAGGACTGATATCCATCACGTAGAAAACAGTGTTGAAGGTTTGTGATCCAATCAGAATTGGCAATTCTACCTCTCCAAACACCGATCTCTTAGAACCATCGAAGGCTCTCACAATAAGATCTGAAGGTTTCAAGACCAAACCCTCTACTTCTAACTTCGACAGGGCTCTCCCGGGTAGCACATTGAGAGAGGAGCCTGTATCCACCAGAACATGCGATAGCACGGTGTCTCTGCACTCCATCGAGATGTGCAGAGCCTTGTTATGATTGCGTCCGGCTGGTGTCAAGTCAGAATCGGTAAAACCCAACCCGTTGCCTACATGAACATTTGCAACGATCCCTTCTAGTTGGTTTACTGAGATCTCTTGAGGCACACATGCAGCATTAAGAACCTTCAGAAGTGCCTCCCAGTGTGCCTCTGAACACAACAAGAGTGAGAGAATGGATATCTTGGACGGAGTCTGAATCAACTGATCGACTACCTTGTAATCGCTTTTCTTTATGATTCTCAGAAGCTCGTCCACATCCTTTGCAAAAGCAGGCTCAGAGCCAGCCTGTGGTGCAGAGGTACCCTCATTCACGACTTGCTTGCCTTTGGCTTTCACCGCAGCATCAACATTATCAGCTTGGGTAACCGGTGGTGAGAACAATCTACCACTCCTGGTGAATCGCCCGATTCCACCAACATTGTCCACAGCGAGACCTTCGACTTCAAATTCAGGCTTCTGACCCTCTTCTACTTTCAGTGGCCGTTCCACCCTATGATCGTGGGTGTATACATTCCCCCCATAATGCCACGGAATGACCCTTTCACTGGTGAAAGGTAAAGGACCAGGGATTGTGATGGTCATAGAAGACTGCCGCGTTGGTGGCACGGGTTGCGCTTCTGGCACCCTGATCTGATTAGTTGGATAGAAAATAGTGATAGTAGCAACATCACAGTCGTACTCAGGAATCTCATTCATTGAAATGCAAGCATCCGAAACATCGGAATCAAGTTCAATTACATCAGGATCAACCACATTGGAAAAAATAAATACATCATCATGGATTACAGAATCAGTAGGAACAACAACTGCGAATTCATCAGTAGCATCTTCAAACCCTTCTTCCTCAACCCCTTCCACAAACTCTTGGCAGACAAATCTTCAACCTGGAGGATACCTTTGTCGAGCAAGGCCTGGATACCCTGCTGTAGCTTCAAACAACCTCCACTCTGAGTGGCACAATCCAAACAACCCTTCCCACAACCGGGGAAAACATCGGCCATCAGCAAGCATCCTTTGACATCCGACAATGGGGTCTTCAGCTTCGACACATCCTTAATGGACTTGGCTTTTCCCTCTATCATGTTAACGTTTGCACCACCACGCTGGGGCATGGGATTGTTGACGACATTCGGAGCTGGTGCAAGGTCGATGGCCTTTGAATCTATGAGGTCCTGAACTACGTGCTTAAAAGCTTTGCAGTTCTCAATGTCATGGCCAGGTGCCCCAGAGTGGAAGCTACACCTAGCGTTGGCGTCGTAACCCACCGGAAGTCTACCAATAGGAGGAGCCAGAGTGCGCAGTTGCACAAGTTGTAGTTGTTGAAGACTAGAAAGCAACTGGGCGTACGACATCGGAAGGGTGTCGAAACGCCGGTCCATCATCCTTTGCCTCTGTTGATAAGCGGGTCTGTTACCCGGTTGTTGCTGCTGTTGATACTGAGCTGGTTGACGTTGTGATTGTTGTTGTTGTAGTGGTGCTGCAGCTGGAATGGTCACAGCCGCAACATACGGTTGCTGATGATAGTTCTGAAAGTTATTCCTCCGGTTATCCCCGTTATGATAAGAAGATATGGCATTCGCATCCCCTTCTCTCCTCTTCTGTCCCTGAATGAACGGCTTCTTCACCCCTGATGAGGATCCACCTCCACTCTGGCTCTTATAGGTCTTTAGGTAATTCTCCACCCTTTCTCCAGTAGAGACCACATCAGCAAAGTTGGAAGCATTGCACCCCACCAGACGCTCCAGATAAGGTCCAGGCAGCGTATTCATGAACATGTTGGCCATTTCCTTTTCCAACATAGGAGGCTGAACACGGGAAGCTGTATCCCTCCAGCGTTAAGCGTATTCCCTGAAGCACTCATTGCTTTTAAGAGACAGATTCTTAAGTTGAGTTCTGTCCGGAACCATGTCTGCATTATACTGATACTGCTTCACGAAAGCCTTTGCCAAATCCCTCCAGCAACGGATGTGGGCTCTGTCCAGCCTCATATACCATTCCAAGGATGCCCCAGCTAGGCTATCCTGGAAGAAGTACATAAGTAGCTTCTCGTCATCAGAGTATGCAACCATTTTACGGAAATAGGCTTGCACGTGAGTTTTGGGGCAAGAGCTGCCATTGTATTTGTCAAATATCGGGACCTTGAATTTCGGTGGCACTCTCACACCTGGGACCAGCCCCAAGTCAGCAACATCTACTCCTAGAGGATTCTGTCCTTCCACTGCCTTCAACCTTTCTTCCAATCTTCTAAACATGGGGTCCATGCCAAAGTCTTCCTGAAGCAAGGGGAACTGATCATCCTGACCATCCTAAATGGGTTGTAGACCGGAGGTGACATGTAGGATTGGGATAGGCCCCGGTCCATTGGGACCATTAGCCTCTTCAGCTGGAGGATCAGCCAACGTCTCCGGTTGAGTAATAGGGGATCCCTCTGCACCAACAATCTAAGCTCCTGCTGTCCTTGAGCCACCCCTTGAACCAAATCCATGAATTGATTCATGCGAATCTTCATCTCGGCGAGCTCTGCCTGTAGGCTTTCCATTACTCTCTGTTGATTCCTTCGGGTACCGTATCGGTGAATGCCTGAGTCAGCTATCCTGCTAGTGGGACACCAAACAATATGAGAACACTGCAGCGGTACCTGTTATGCAAGATATGACAATGAATATGTAAATGCAATGACATGTTTATCGATTCCAAAGGGTATTCTACCCCCTTGATTCCGGTCTCACGTCAGGCGAATAGTGCAAGAAGACTAAGTCATGGATAAACCTATGAGATCAAGATGCAACAAAGGGAAACCAACATACAAATGAGTTCCAGGAAAGGGGCCTTAGCCAAAAGTACATCAAAAGAGGATCCCCACAACAAGCCTGTGGATTATCACTACACATCAACAAAACAAAAAGTAAAGGGAGGAACATAAGCCGGGGATCAGCCTCTGATATACAACCCATAAGGACTGCTCCTCACTTCATCCAGTAATGCCACCGTGTCGGGATGATCTGGAGATTCTGTCAAATGCCGGATAAGCAGATTCCTCTGGTGAATGATCCCATCCAGTTCGTTGATGTGCTCTCTGTAGTAATTCCCATCATCTTCTCCGAATACCTCTTCAAGTCTGGATTTCTTCAAACCTGCCAATACCTTGAGTTCTTCAATCTATCCTCGAGCCTCATTGAGTTGTTTTGTGATGTAGCCATTAGTAGAACGGGCGCACAGAAGCTCATTGTTTTTCCCCTTCAGCAAAGTCGTCAGTTTCTCTATCTGACCAGTCAGTTCGGCTACTGCCTCCTCCTCCTTTGCCTTCCGAGAAGTTGAAAATGCATCCCATTGCTCCTGCCACCCAGCTAATTTACCATGAGCATCCACTAACTGCTGTTTGACTCGCCTCAACTCAGAACTGGATGATCTCAAGGCTTCGTCTGTCTTCCTGAAGAAGTCCACCTCCACAGCAAATTTCCTCTCTGCTTCCTTTTGCACTCTGACGGCTTCCCCCTTCTGATATTCTGCCTCCTGGAATTGATGCATACAGTCTTGCAACTTCTCACTTAACTCTGAGTTCTTGGTTTGAAGTCCCTCCATGGCACTCTTCAACTTGCTGTACTCCTCTCGGCTCACCATTGTTGACTGCTCAGGAGTAGGTGGATACAAAGGTTCTTCAATAGGGAACGGCAGACCAAACTCTTCGACTCTTCCTTGAAGCCATTCTTCATACCGAGGGTAAGTTCTACAATCTCCTTTTCCAAGCACAGTTCTTCCTTTCTTGATCACCTTGAGCCAGGCCTCAGCTGCCTTACGGGATACCGTCAAATCAGGCGAAGAATGGAAAAACAGAGATTCTTCCATATCCTTTTCCAAAGGCGGAGTTCTTAAAGCATATCCAAACTGTCTAACTGCTAGAGAAGGATTATAGTTGATTCCTCCTCTTCTACCTACCAACGGAACATTTGGGAAATTCCCACAACTGTGAATAATATCTGCCCGAAGCAAGCGCTGGTCAGACCACCAAGAAATATCTTCAGCTCTCAACCCCATCAATCTCTTCGACCAACTCAACGAGCCCTTGACATTAGCGAACACTCCTGATTTGGGTAAGTGAGAACTGAACCACTTATAAAACAAAGGCACACAACAATTCAACAATCCTCCTTTTCTATCCTTATTTATGTGGTGCACTGAATGAAAGAAATCTCCTAGCAAGGTCGGTACTGGATTTCTCAACACGAAGAGGCGTATTGCGTCCATGTCCACAAATTTGGCAACATTAGGGAACAAGACAATCCCATACACACAAAGAGCCAACACAGCATTGAACCTCCTCTGGTTACCGTCTTCCAGTTTCTTCTTTGCTTCTCCCAGTAAGAAACTCAGATGAAAACCACTAACTTCTCCCTTCTGACACATATTAGCCTTCCAGACTGACTCCTCCAAATATGTGGCTGAAGCAACCATGCTGAGATCGGGCAAAAACTCAGAACTGTAGAACAATAACTGTGACCTGATAGGAACTCTGAGAAAACTGGCAATCTCCTCCAGAGTAGGGACCAAGATATAATCCGGGAAAGTGAAACATCTCAGTGGAGGGTCATAGAACTGTAGCAGTGTAAATAGGGCGTCATGTTGATCTTTGGAAAGAACCGTGATGAAACTTAGAATCAAACCGTAATCCTTTCGGAATCCTTCTAGAGAATCAGGATCCATTAACTGCATCAACTGTTGGATGGGCTCCAAACAGACCATCGGAAACTTGTAGGCGACCAGTCTCTTTCTGCCAATATCCATCTTTAGAAAAAACCCCGACCGGAATCAAGAAGAAGATTTAAACTCCCTTGAAATGGATAAACATGTGTTAAATGATGTGAATGCAAATGATGTAATGATGTGAATTCAATGCAGTGGCATGTCAATCAGGATTGCTGTATCTGCTTGAACATCTGTCGGGTTACACCGTCTGAAGAGAAAACCACTGAGGAATATAATACAAGATCAAAGCTTTGCTCCAGAAAACCGGGTTGGTTGGAGGTTAAGGTTTCCTGAATTTAGCCTGCCCCTCACTGGTAGGTTCTAAGAACAGAAGTTCGTCAACTTCAGCCCTTCAGTCGCGAATAATACGTTTACCACTGAAGGTTTGGCATTATTACGGGATAAAAAGACCTCCACTGACTCCCCTCAACAGGACATCCTAAAGCAAGTTCCCAGTCTCGGGGTCCTCGGGTTGATCAGCGAGAATGCGCCCACCAGAGCTAACATAATCACGTCTCGGAGGAGAGGCCTCGACTGAGTTCTCGGGAAATGGTCACCAGAGTCGACAATTTCTAGAGGAACATCATGTCATTACGGAACATCCGTAGGACATAATATATCCAAAAGAAACCTCGTCTGGGTGTGGTTCTTCACGAACGACTTAACGTAGCAACATGCCACGCAAGCCTCATGATCATCCACTCTAAAACCTGTGTGTACACTCAAGCCTGGGTAATGGGCTTATCTCTCGTAGAACATCCCATCCCAACAAACAAACAACAGCTCCAACAGATACAGCAGATGAATGCAAGCGAGTAAGTAAATAAAATATACAAAAGCATGAACACCCAATAAACAAGAAATCACACAAGCTAGGAGGGACTCGCTTAGGGAAGATGGACCAGCAAGAGGTCAACTTCTTTGTTGTCCCCAGTGGAGTCGCCAGCTGTCGCAACCTGAAAAATACAATGCGAAAAAAACAACCGGCGAAAGAAAAAGACAGAAGAGTCGCCACCGTGCGTTATTCATCCCAAAGGAGGGAAAGGAAACGCTCGAAGTAAACCTGAAAAAAGAAAGGACAAGACGGGGTCTCGCAACCAAATCTTGGGTTCGGGAGTCGGTTATGCGAAGGGAAGGTATTAGCACCCCTACGCATCTGTAGTACTCTACGGGATCCACTTTTGTAGTTTTTGTCTAAAGGGTGTGGGTTTACCTAATGTGTTTATTTACTAAAAGGTTAAGAGAAATGACTCGCGCGGATGTTGCATCTGCTGCATACGTATCTCATCTGAATATGAGAATCAGAGTCTTCGTAGCTCGGCTGACGTATGGGTTGGGGGGATGTGTGCTCGCTAAGACATCGCGTCTTATGCCTACGTATCTCATCTGGAATGAGAATTAGAGCAAGCCGTAGTTCGGCTAACTACGGGGTTATGGATTGGGTTTTGGACGAACGACGTCACTACGCAATCTACCGGATGCTCGGCCTTTGGAGACTTACTCGCCTGTAGTAAAAGGAGTAAACGTGTTGCTTTGGGTTTTAGGGTTTGGGATGCTCGAGGGCAAACAGGCAGTCCTTGACGAAGGAACCGCGCTACATGTGGGGATACGAATACAAAACACAAAACATGTATCTCAAAGTAAAATGCCACCAAGGGGCTCAAACATTGCCTCCTATCGAGGTCTTCCAGCTAAGAAAGCGATAAAGTACGAGAAAAAAAAAATTACCACACGGATAAAGATCCGAAGCTATAGCGGTTAAAGGAGCAAGAAACCCTGAAATCTCTCCAGCTGGACCGTCAAAGGAAATCAGTCAACACAAATAATCAGCATAAAACTTCAGGGGGTATCCCACAAATAAAGTGAGAAACCACGCGAGTGTCTCTGCAAAAGCCATATGAGCCCTCACAAAACTCGACAAAAAGGTTAGACAAACAAGATGAGATCCAGGGAAAACAATGCCATGGCAACACAAAAACAGGTTAGAACAAAACAGAACAAAAAGCAGATACTGTCACGTTCGCGACTGCTTCGCCTAGCGAAGGCTTAGCGAAGCTTCGCTACAGGCTCGCCTAGCGAAGCGGCTAGCGAAGGCCTGCGGGTTTTGGATTCCTCCTTGATAACAGTTCGATCTCTATGATCTGAAACCCTGTGATATCCAACTCATAAACGAAAATGATTAAAACATTCATGGTATTATTACACATATTCATACATAAATATAAACCCATGGGCAAAACCAGATGTTACCTCATACATTCATAATATTCAAATTCAAGGCGTAAGGTAATAGGAACAAAGGCATACCTGATAAGAGAGACTGATTAGGATTGAATGGTACGGCCAGATCTGCAAAGTAGTATTAGGGTTCGTGTGAGGCGGAGTGAACTTCTCAGAGCTGCCTGAAGGTTGCTGTAGAGTAGTTCCTAGGTTTCTTTCTCCAGTCTCTGGTCTTTTCTGTTCAGCCAGTGTTCTCCCTTATTTCATTGACTACTCTGGTATTTATAGGCCAAATTTCGCAGCTTGTGGGCTTTGAATGAGGACAGCTCAGGCCCAAAATCTTTCTGATATTTTCTGAAATGCGCGCCCTTCGCCTAGCGAAGGATCTGCTCGCCTAGCGAGCATGACAGTGCTCTTCGCTAAGCGAAGCATCTGCTCGCCTAGCGAGCATGACAGCTCAGCAGCAGATTCTTGCTTCTTCCAGCTTGGCGATTTGTACGGTGAATAGGCCTCATCTGGCCCTGTTGGTAGTACCTCAAGTCTTTTCCTTGCGTTGACTGACCGTCTAAGTAGAACCCACAAAGTGTCCTGGATGATGTTCGAGCTTCTTGGAGCTAATTCTGATTGACGCGATGCAATATGGCATGAAATGCTAAATGACCTAAAAAGTGAATGCATGAATGAGGAGGGCAAATTTTGGGGTGTTACAGATTCTTCGATCCCCAGCAGGCTCTCACTGATGTACCTCCCCCAAGCGGTTGTTTCAGAATATACACTCCCCAGTAGAGTTGACAGTGCCAGACTATATATCCCCAGCGGAGTTGACAGTGTCAGACTGTATCTTCCCAATAGAAGCGGCTGCTCCTTAGGGTTCGATGCCAGATCGATGATCTCGACGCCAGATCCATGGTCTCTTTCCTTGAAGCAGAATCTCGGTACCGTATCGGTGTTTGCTTCCCCTGCTAAGTCGTCTCTCTCGCAGATTATGGTTGCCAGAACCACTTTCACTTTCCCCAACAGTAGGTTTTCAGTGTCGTTCTTTCCCAAGTCAGAGTCTCGGTATTTCGTCATTGCTAGAACACCGTGTGGCGAGTCATTTCCCCACAGAGTTCTTTGCGCTGTGCATCTCCAACAGCCTTGCCAGGGTCCAGAAGATGGTGATCATTTCCCCAGTAGATTCCCTTGCCTCGGCTTGGCATTCTATCCAGCATTTCGCATCCCTGCATGTAGAATCATATTGCATTGCATCCTCCCAAATCGCGTAGCTTTTCCATTTTCATGGAGCATTACGCCATTGAAAAATTCAAACATACGCATGTAAGCATAAAACATTCTCGGTATCCCAAGTGATAAGCCAGAAGTTGTTTCCGGTACTCAGACTGAAGATTGTTCATGACTTACGTTTATTATCCCCAGCAAATGTCATTGGCCCATTCGCCGCCTCTATTATCTTTCCCTATTTCTGCCGATGCTGACAGGCATGAAGTTTTTCCGGTATTCAGACCGAAGTGGCATTCAGGCCAATTTTCCGGTATTCAGACCGAAGTGGCATTCAGGCCAGTTTCCGGTATTCAGACCGAAGTGGCGTTCAGGCCAGTTTTTCGATGTTCAGATCGCAGAAGTTTCCGACGTTCAGGTCGATGCAACTTGTGGCATTCAGGCTAATTTTCCGATATTCAGATCGAAGTGGCATTCAGGCCAATTTTCCGATATTCAGATCGAAGTGGCATTCAAGCCAGTTTTCCGATGTTCAGATCGAAGAAGTTTCCGACATTCAGGTCGACGCAACTTATGGCATTAAGGCCAGCCTCTCGGTGTTCAGACCGATATTAATAATCTCATATCTTCCGATGTTCAAATCGAAGTCATTTCCAGTATTCAGACTGATGAGCGGCATTTAGGCCATGGTTATTTCTGTGTTACCATTTATTTTGGTATCCAGGTTAACATTCTTTTTTGGTATTCAGACTGACTCTCACCGTACCAGACGGATTCTTCTTTCAAGACCACCTTTTTTCCGATTCTGACAAGCATTGTTACTTCACTTCACTTCAGTGCAAATTTTCGGGCTTTTATTGTATTCAATCCCTTGATACCTCGAAAGTGCGAAAGCCGCTGCTATCTTCTTTTCGGGTCTCCAATTGATTGAATAGGGGCAGCTGTAATACCTCAAAATTTGCCCCCCTCATTCATGCATTCATTTTTAGGTCATTTAACATTTCATATTGCATTTCATCATGTAAATCGGAATTAGATCCAAGAAGCTTAAATATCATCCAAGACACTTTGTGGGTCTTATCTGGGTGATTAGTCAACACAAGGGAATGGCTTGAGATACTTCCAACATGTTCAAATGGGGTCTATTCATCAGTCAAAACGTTAATCTTGAAGGATCAAAAGTTTGTTCATGAGCTGTCATGCTCGCTAGGCGAGCAGAATGGATCGCCTAGCGAGTCCCAAGAAAAGCCACCAGAATCACCTACGCTCAGAGGAATTTCTTGAACTATCATGCTCGCTAGGCGAAGCCCACGCGTTTTGAAAATTAAAAAAAAAAATAATAATAATAATAATAATAATAATAACGAAAAAAATAATAATAATAATAATAATAAATAAATAAATAAAATATAACAGAAAAATCTTGGACTTGGACCTCTCTCATTTGAGCCCACAAAGCCACGAAAATCAGGTTATAAATTCTAAAAAAAAATCAGTGGAAAAATCCTAGAGAGATTCTAACTAATTCAGAGCAACCTCCAGAGACTGAAGGGAACTCATCTGCAAAGAACCAATTCCCTCTCATATAAACCCTAAGATTGTTCTGCAAAGCCAACTGTGCAATTCAATTTCAATCGATCCTCCCCAATCAGGTATGCCCTATTTCCACTACTTTATACTTTCAACCTGAAACTTCTGAATGTATGAGGTATTATGGGTGAATTTGGAAGAGTGGGTATCGTTAGGTTTTGCATGTGGGCACATGTTTTAGTATGTATGTCATGTCTTGATGTGTGGATCCTTGCCCCCTGACTTTGAATTTTGATACCCTTTTGATGCATGTGTTTGACAAGAGGTTTAGGCCTCCTACACTTGATTGCTTTTTGTGAGCTCTTTTTGTGAATTTTAATGGCATGATTCATGTGGTTACATTTTGATTTGGGGCAACTCTTGATTGCACCCCATCTTGTCACTCTAACCTGTTTGTTGAGTTTTTTGTGAGGGCTCACATGACTCCTGAAAGGATAGCTTGCTTGGCATTCCATTTTATTTGTGGGATACCATTTGGAGGTTTACCTTTATTCCGATTACCTGTATTGACTTGCTTTCTTTGATGGTGCCAACTCGAGAGATCTCTGGGTTTCTTATTTCTTTAGTTGTTATTACTTCGGATCTTTATCCGTGTGGTAGACCTCTTGATACCTTTATCTTTCCCGTATTTTACCGCTTTCTTAGCTGGAAGACCTCGATATGAGGCAATGTTTTCTTTTGTTTGTTTACTTTTGTGCCCAAAGACCTCCAAAAGGAGGCACCAGTGCTAAAGACCTCCACGAAGAGGCAATTGACGGATAAAAGGGATTAGTCATCAATCCCCCGTTATTCAGTGTGTCGTTCTTTATGCTCGCACTACGTGCTGATGCTTCAGAACAAAAGCCCAAGATCTTTTGTCCGGTCAGTCAGTGGAGAGGGTTCCACCTTTCTGAATCCCCACTTTTTGTCATGAGCTCACCCTGTCCAGGGTTAAGAGCTATGAGGTCTTATCCTCATTACCCTTTTGATCTACTCACCCTGACGTTCAATGTCAGTGGTTAAGAGCCCATTTGATTACCTATTCCATGGCTTGTTTGTCGAGGTTGATATGACCCCTCTTGACTAAAGCCCTACCCATGTAGGTTTGAGCCCCCTTGGTGGCATTTTACTTTATGCATGTTTGTTTTGTATGGTGTGATCGTCTCCCCATAGGATTTCTAGGCTTCGTATAGTCTCTCGTTTGCATGTCAATTAAGGTAGCACTGTTCCTTCGTCTAGGACTTCCTTTTTTGCATGAGCATTCCTAAAACCCAAACAAACTCATTGATTTTTCTTCTCCTAAGAACACGTTAACTCCTTCTACTACAGGCGAGTAAGTCTCCAAAGGTCGAGCATCCGGTAGATTGCGTAGTAACGTCGTTCATCTAAAAAACACAACCCTTAACCCGTAGTTAGCCGAACTACGGTTTGCTCTGATTCTCATTCCAGATGAGATACGTAGGCATAAGACGCGATGTCTTAGCGAGCACACTCCTCTTTAGCCCATAGGCAGCCGAGCTACGAAGACTCTGATTCTCATATCCAGATGATATACGTATGCAGTGGATGCGATATCCGTGCGAGTCATTTTCTTTTGACCCCCTCTTTTAGCAAATAGTACATTAGATAAACCCACACCCTTTAGACAAGAACAACAAAAGTGGATCCCGTAGAGTACTACGGATGCGTAGGGGTGCTAATACCTTTCCTTCGCATAATCGACTCCCGAACCCAAGATTTGGTTGTGAGACCTTGTCTTTTCCTTTCCTTTTTCCAGGTTTACTTCGAGCGTTTCCTTTCCCTCCTTTGGGATAAATAACGCACGGTGGCGACTCTTCTGTCTTTTCTTTTCGGCCGGTTGTTTTTTCGCATCTCCTTTTTCAGGTTGCGACAGCAAGCAACAATGTCGAGGATTTAATGAAAGTGAAGGTTGAACTCAATAAAGAGTTCGATATGAAGGATCTGGGAGCTGGATCCAGTATTCTTGGGATTGACATCCGAAGAGACAGAAAGCAGTCGAGAATATGCTTATCTCAAGAGACATACATATGGAATATTCTCGACAAGTTTGGTATGTCGAATTCAAAACCTGTTGTGACTCTGACAAACCCTCAATTCAAGTTGGGTACATATCAGAGTCCTGATACTGAGGTCGAAAGAGCTTATATAAATAGCATCCAATATGCTAACATAACGGGTTCTTTGATGTATGATATGGTATGTACTAGACATGACATAGCATATGTAGTAAGTCTTGTAAGCACGTACATGGCGAATCCTGGAAAGGCTAACTGGTAAGCATTGAAGTAGATTTTAAGGTGCAACAATGGTTCTCTAAATAGAGTCTTGGTTTATGGTGGAGCATGTGGTGAAAATAGTAAAGCATAAATCGAAGGGTATGTCGACTCTGATTATGCACGTTGTATGGATTCTAGAAAATCTATTTCTAGATATGTGTTCACTATGTTTGGCACAACAATTAGTTGGAAAGCAACACTTAAGAAGGTTGTTTCCTTATCAATCACTGAAGCAGAATATATCACCCTCATCAAAGCTGTGAAAGAAGCATTGTGGCTTGAACGTTTTTCTAAGGAGCTAAAACTTCAAGGTCGAGTTATCACTGTTAAATGTGATAGTCAAAGTGTTATACAGCTGTTGAATAATTCATCCTATCATGAGTGAACCAAGCACATCGATGTGAGGTTGCATTTCGTCAAAAAGGTAATCGAGCATGGAGAAGTCCAAGTGCTGAAGGTTTCGACAGATCACAATGATGCTGATATGATCACTAAGACATTGCCAAGTTGCAAGTTTTTCAATTGCATGCAGTTGATAAAGTTGCATGAAGAAAGCTAGTTTGTTCCCTTAATGTTATAGAGTTTATCCCAAGGTGGAGATTTGTGAGATATTGGATCAAACTCTAGTATGGTCGAATGGTATCTTTTTAGTTCGACAACCTAACATGATCATTAGCATGTCATTGAAGTTTGTTCACATGTTGTAGTCGAAGTATGCTAGGATTGTTAGCTGTCAAATTGGGCATGTTTGTTATGTCCAATTGGTTTCAGTTAGATTGTTTTCTAAGTTAGCTTGTGTAATGGGCATGTGTGTAAAAGTCCATTAGTTTAGTGTGTTAGTTTTCTTATAAATAGAATACTAGTCTCTCATTATTACATAACACAAATCCTAATTAGGGTGAGAGAGGTTATTTGCTATTCTGTAACACTTGTAATCTTGTTTCAAAGAGAGAGTAAAGAATAGCAGTTTATAACCAACTTGTTATGTTCTTCTTGCTTCCCTTTTTTCTACCCTTGTCGGTTTCTTTCCAATCAAGAAACCGATTATACTTTGTTATTCCAGTGTCATTTTCACAACAGATTTCCAAAGCAAAAAATAGGGGTAAAATTAGAAAGAGTAGTATTGGAATACCACATCCTGGTATCCGAATACCACTTTGCGACGTCTTAATTTTTTGAAAATTTCACACTGGCATTCAAATATATAAAGTTGGTATTCGAATACCATTTTCGTGACAGAACTAAAATCAGCTTTTTACACTTGAAAATAACTTTTTAAGGCAAGACTTCCATGGGTTTTTATGCATTAAATTTTAAAAATATATTAGCTTAAATTTGAATAATATTTTATGATCACTTAAATGATATATAAGATTAATGATGATATATCAAAGATAAAGACAATCTTAACTTTGTTCAATGTTTATCTTTGTCACTTTCTCATGATCGACTGTTATCTTCATCTTTGTCATTCATTGACTTCATCTTTTTCTTCTTTATTGATCATTGTTAACTTTATATTTTTCTTATTTTATTGATGTATTATTTTCATCAAAACCCTAGTCAATGTCAAAGAGAAACTCTCTTCTTCAAATTCTCCCACTTCTTGATGACAAACATCCTTTGAAATTTTCTTGTTCGTGAAAGAGTTGCTTTAATATTTTTGAATCTTTCAATTTGTACACCAACTAGAAACCCCATTTATCTTGTATGTCTCTCATTTTCTTTGCACCATAGTATTGATGATAATTCTTTTCCATCTAAGAGAGCTAGTGGTGTACTTCATCTTTATCCAAGTTGGAGCCCTTCTCTGTGGTGATGCAAAGTTCTCATACTTGTGGATGGCTAGTTGAGTGTTCTTCTTAAAATGAAAAAATGTCTTTTAATTAAAAAGAATCAAAACAAACATCTTTGTTACTTTTACCATAAACTATGAGGTTTTGATCCTCCATTGCACTTTGTTGGTACATAGGCATGAGACTCAGAAAGTCTTGGCAAACACAAAAATCATAAAAAAAAACATTTCTCTTCCCATCTCCCTAATCTTTTGCAAAAAAACACCATTGTAAAGTCAAAATGTACAAATTTTCAAAGAGGTTCCTATGGAGTACTATAGATGTTTAGGGTGCTAATATCTTCCCCTTGCATAACTAGCCCTCGGACCTTTATCTCTTTTTATTAGTTTTGTTTTAAAACTTCTTTGGGTTTTGTTCATTCTTTTTCCCTTTTCTTTAGAAATAATAAAAGCGCGGTGGCAACTCTTGCTTTGTGAGTTAAGTTAATCAATACCTTAACCTCAAAATTTTTACTGCTACAAGGGCAAGGCAATTTTTTGTTTTGAAGATGAATTAAAAAGTTTGACATTTTCAATTGGCATTGTGAAGAAGAATAAGAGCATGCCATAATATCGTTTTATCTAACAAAAGTACACAAAGGGCACAAAATGGTTTGAATGAGTTTATCAGTTTTTAGTCTTTTGAAATTGGTTTTGAATATGCTTAAAATGTGTTAGCATTTATTAAGAAAAAAGATTTTTAAAATCACTTGACAAAAGTAAAGGTTTATTGAGAAAGTGGTTCAAGTTTGAAAACAAGAAGTTTTTGAAAACAATAGAGAATATTTTGAAAATTAAAGAAGGGGAGGAGAAGAAGAGAATATCCTAGAGCATAAGTAAAAGCTAGGGAGGAAATATCTAACCAAGAGATAACAAGCTTTATGACATAAGTCAAGCTAGAATTCCCTCATTTGGGATTAAGCCTCAAGCAAGCCAAATAAGCAAAGAATAATCCATGTATCAGATGAAATCAAAATAACCAAGCTAAGTCTTCAAAGAAAGCCCAAAGTCAAAGGTACCATATGAATCCCAAGGTCTCAAATCACAAACTCTCAAAGCAAGGGTCAAGGTCCTAGTTCTAAGTCCATAACTCCACAACAATGTCAAGGATAGTAACCTCAAGTCCATGAATCAAGAGAACCAAATTTTTATAGATTTTTCCTTTATTAATGTCTTTAAAAGAAAAAAAATAAGTTCAAATGGACAAAGGAAAAAGAGCATAAGCATAAACAAAAGTAAAAGTGGACAAAGATAAAATAGCATAAGCACAAACAATATGAGATGAGATGATAAAGTAAAAGCATAAAATAAATAGCAAGAGATAGAATCATAAGATAAATGACATTATGTTAGACGGTGTGGCTAGTGATCGAGAGGGGGGGTGAATAGATCACCTCTTTAAAATTTAACGGATTTAAAGTTTTATCAGAGTTTTTCAAGTTGGCGGAAAAAATCAGTCCCGAATCGACTTCCGTCTATTCTGAACCGCTACTAGAAGACCGGACACACGAGTCTTAATGCTGGATTTGAATAAGAATGACAGAAACAATCCACACCAGAATTTTAGCTAATTGAATGCACTTATCATTAAAGTCTATTTCCAATGAATAAAACCTAGCTAACAATTTTGTCAAACAGTTGGTGTGTATGTGATCAATGATGAGCAGCAGTAGTATTTGATTGAAATTGTTTTCTTGCCACTGCTGTCTTGCAACAGGAACAATCACAACACACACTAACTGAAATTGCAAAAACTGTTTTAAACGTAAAAAGAAGTAAGGTAAGAATACGATACGCAGAGATTTGGTAAGGAAGTTCCCCATGTCGTCCTCGTGTGTGGGTACGTCTCCCTCTCAATTTCAAATGAAATTGAGAACTTTGATTATCGATAATTGCCAAATCCATTGATACAAGGTTATGATACACAGACAGAATTCTAAATTCCAAGAACTTCTTCTTGTATGAACCTTCACTTGATCTGAGCACGATCAAGAATTTCCTGCACGAAATTGCAAACAATTCACCGGTTCCACGACCTGCTTGCGAAATCCCCCGATCTCCAAACGCAACGCTGCGGCTGAATCTGTTCTGCAAACGTGACTCCCAAACCCTCAAGAACACTCCAGTTCTTGAAGGATAAACCAGTAGGTTTTTCCTAGAAACCCCCTTCAATCTTCAACTCAGCTAGATCCTCGATCGTTCCGCTGAAAACCACAGCTAGATCCTTGATCGTACCACTGAACGTTATCTCGATAATCCTTTAATCCAAAGAACAAGAATTATTATATGTTGATGTTCTTGAAGAAAAGTGATTGAGAAAATGAAGAAGATGAAGTCTCTTTCAGGTTTCTATGTGCTCTCAAACAATTGCTCCAACACTGCTTTTGATCTTGTGTTCAATTGTTTTTCCTCAAAGAATTCGTCGCTTTTCACTTCTGTCATAACATCTTATATATGCAGCAACAACAGAACTGTTAGTGAGCAAAACAGCTTTATGCATTGATACATGAGAGTATGCATCGATGCATACTGTAAGATAAGTGAATTTTTGGTGAAATGGATTAATCATGTATCGATGCATAATTCGTATGTATTGATGCATGTGATTTTTTCACTAGTATGTATCGATGCCTAATGCGTATGCATTGATACACATGCTGTTTCAATTGGTCATGTATCGATGCAGGGATCGTATGGATCGATGCATGAAGCCTTTTGCCTTTCATGTATTGATGCATGACTCGTATGCATCGATGCATACTGAACAAGAAAGGTTTTGTGATTTATCACATGCTGTATGTATCGATGCAGAGGCTTATGTATTGATGCATACTGACACAAAGTGCATTTTAATTGTTATTTTAAGAGAAGTGTTAATGTAGGTCTATATGTGCAGTTATGCAACAATAGAGTGGGATGAAAACACAATAAAAACACAAATGTATCATGTAATATAATGCACAACCAACATTTGGATGATGATCACACAATTTGCTATCATTAAAAATTAATTCAAAGTAAAGAATTCTCTCACAAACTCCCCCTTTTTGATGATGGCAAATTCTTGGCAAGATGTGTGATACTCCCCCTGAGTTTGTGCATATCTGCATTTTCTCCCCCTTTGTCAACATCAAAAAGAGGAAGAAACAGATCTATCAAGGTAGCATAGTGTAGCAGGACATGGCAAAAAATGGATAACAAGCTATCAATCACAAAGAAGGAAGCTTCAAAGTAAAGAATCATTCACAAAGAATGACGAATAAGGGCAATAACAATAGAGATAAACAGAAAGAGAAAAGCATTTAAAGATTCGAACGAGTTTAAGGATTACATAAGCTAAACCATATATTGTGCAACAAAATAAAACTTGAGCAATATGAAATAAAATGCAGTGAGATGAAATGCAGGTGGGTTAATTTGGATTGTGGCCACCACACGATTTCTCATCTCTGTCGAGATCTCTGTAGCTTGGCGGAGGCGGAGGAGGAGGCATTGTGTCTGGATTTTGGCCCATGAAGGAGTATTGCCTAAATCGGTTCTAAACTTCAATGCTTCTAAAGCTGTCCATGATACCAGGATTTTCACGGCAGTCGTCCATAAAGCCAGATATTTCGTTGTAGAAAACTTGATGCCATTTAACCAAGTCTTGGTGCCAAGCGTGTTGATTGTGATACATTCGTGTATGCTCATCATGCCAGTCACGATGCTCCTTGTGCCACTCAGATTGTTGTACATTCCAATACCGTGCTTCTTCATGGCGTTCTTTGTTAGCAATTTCCATCTGTTGAAGCATATGAGTGATGTCCGCAGTAGGTATTGAGGATGAAGTACCACCTGAGAATGGAGGGGCTGTAGGTTCAGGTACGTAGTTGGTGGGAGACCACCTTCGTGGCACCCAATCTCCCCAACCAGCATTGGCCTCAGCTTGAGGCACATCTGTTTCAGGCGCATCCTGCATTTCTTCATCAGGCTGTTCTTCAGCAACATGGATTCGTTCCGAAGGCACGTCAAAGTTGTAGATTCTGGTTTTGGATTTTCTTTCAAAAAAGTAGAAGCATTTGCGGTCTTTGTCCCACCGATATCCCATATGCGATAGAGTGGAAGAGTCAAACTCTTGAGCAGCAGATGGAGATAGGAGAGGAACAATAGGAATTGCAACTTTCCAAAACTTAAGAATTTTCATAATTTGAGAAGCATACCCTAGAGCCGCATTTTTGGAGCTGTCTCGCACAAAAAATAGACGTTTTACAAAGTAGTTCGCCCAATTTAAGAAAACCTTATTTTGCATAATGTAGAGAAGATGTATGCTAGGCCTATCCAACCGAGAATGTCCACTGTTTGTTGGACGCAGAATATGTGTGATAATCCAGTGAAGAATACGCGGAGTTTGCTTGATCATACCTGACGTGACGTGTTCATCCTCACTCAACGGTCTATCTATCTTTAGGATAGATGGAGTAAAGTCCTTCATGTCAAATTCAGGATCAAAATGCAGGTCATGCCAGGACTTGACAGTCATCGACGGATGCGGAATTTGAAATACTGTTTCCCAATCAGAGGCTTCAAAGGTATATGTTCTGACACCGATAGAACACCGGAACATATAGCCTCTACCAGTTTGTAAGCCGGCATAAAAGGCCCGGATGAAATCCTCATGATAATCATCTTTTGTGGACAGGAATGACCCAAGTCTTTGTGCATGTAGGAGGTCAACCACCTCATTTAGGTGCAGGTGAATAGCATCTGTTTTATCAAAGATATGGGGTTTCATGACTAACCTTGTCTTGAAGGATTCCTCAAATTCAGCAGCAATAGCAGGATGAAGTAGGTCTAAGGCATTTGAAGGAACATCTGGTGGTTGCTGAGAAGTACCGGCTGTTTCCTTTCCCTTTCCTTTTCCTTTTGCTCTGGCTGGAATAGTGTGTGGAGGCATGGTGATGTGAGATTTAGGGTTTTAGAGAGAGAGTGAAGATGAGAAAGATTAGGGTTAGCCACTGGTTTTGGGGTTTTTGAGGACAGATGATATGAAGTCTTGAGATAGGAAGCGATAGGATTGGCTGATGTGTCGATGCATGAGAGAGAAAAAAATGCATTTAATTCAAATAGCATCAGTATGTGTCGATGCAAATGGTAATGCATCGATGCCTATTATTCACATTTGGCATGTGTATCGATACGTGCGATGGCTGCATCGATGCATCCTGAACCATTTTGAAAAAAAATTGAAATTCAGAATATATGGATCGATGCATACATGTTTTGTGTTAATGCATACTGATGCCAAAGCAGATGTTGATGACTTTTGATGCAGTATGGATATGCATTATGCATTATGTCATGATGGTTATGCCCAAGGAAGATTCATAAGTCAGAATTTTAATGTGCACACAATATAGGCAAGGAGTATATGCAATCAAATTTATATCAACTAGAGTAAGAACATTTGTGCTAACTTACACAATCACTTAGCAATAAGAGAATAGTAGAAAGGATTGATATTACCTCTGTTGGCGTAATCTTGTGATGGATAATTGACATCTAACACAAGTCTTATCAACTATGATGAGGCATAACATAATTAAGAGGCAACATGCTTAGGACATCAAATGAGAAAGATCTAGGATCCCTAATTCACGACGAATGTTGAAGAAGGGTTCCGTTGCCAAAGGTTTAGTGAAAATATCAGCAAGCTGATTTTTGGAATCAACGTGCTCAAATACAACGTCTTCTTTTTCAACATGGTCGCGAAGAAAGTGATGTCTAATCTCTATGTGTTTAGTGCGTGAGTGTAAAACAGGGTTTTTAGTAAGGTTTATGGCACTAGTGTTGTCACATTTTATAGGAATGCGTTTGAGTTGAATGTTGAAGTCTTGCAGTTGCTGCTTCAGCCATAAAATTTGAGCGCAACAACTACCGGCTGCAACGTATTCTGCCTCTGCAGTTGACAAAGCCACAAAAACTTGCTTTTTACTATGCCAACTTACCAAGGAATTTGAAAACAGGTGACATGTACCACTTGTGCTTTTCCTATCTGATTTGCAGCCAGCAAAATCAGAATCGGAGTACCCTACTAAACTACAATCACTTCCTTTGGAATACCAAAGCCCATATTTAGGTGTTCCGTGAAGATATCTAAATATGCGCTTCACCGCTTTTAGGTGCGATTCCTTAGGATTTGATTGATAGCGTGCACACATGCAAACACTAAACATGATGTCAGGTCTAGAAGCAGAAAGATACAAGAGAGATCCAATCATACCTCTGAACTTTTTGACATCTACATACTTACCATGCTCATCCTTATCTAGATTTTCGTTGGTAGGCATTGGGGTGTCAATTGATTTTGAGTCATTCATTCCAAAGCGCTTGAGTAGTTCTCTGCAGTATTTTGTTTGACATACTGCTGTACCCTCATCAAGTTGCTTTATTTGCAGTCCTAGGAAGTAGTTCAGCTCCCCCATTAGACTCATCTCAAATTCACCCTGCATAACCTTAGAAAATTCTTCGACCAAGTGTATGTTAGTTGAACCAAATATTATATCGTCGACATAAACTTGAACTAAAAGAATGTGCTTCCCTTTGTGTTTAATAAAGAGAGTATTGTCCACCTTACCTCTTGAGTATCCATGATCAATTAGGAATTTGCTAAGCCTTTCATACCAAACCCGAGGGGCTTGTTTAAGGCCATACAAAGCTCGTTTTAATTTGTAAACATGATCTGGATTTTCAGCATTTTCAAAACCAGGAGGTTGTGAAACATATACTTCTTCATTTATGACACCATTAAGAAAAGCACTCTTTACGTCCATTTGGTAAAGCTTAAAATCCTTAGAACACGCATAGGCAAGCAAAAGACGTATAGCTTCAAGGCGAGCAACTGGAGCATAAGTTTCCTCATAGTCTATGCCCTCCTCTTGGTTATACCCTTGTGCTACTAAACGTGCCTTGTTCCTTGTAATCACTCCGTTTTCATCAAGCTTATTTCTAAAAACCCACTTAGTGCCTATGATATGATGATCTCGCGGACGAGGGACAAGTTCCCAAACGTCATTTCTTTTAAATTGATTAAGCTCTTCTTGCATGGCCATTAGCCAAAATTCATCAATCAAGGCCTCTTTGGCATTTTTAGGTTCTACTTGTGAAACAAACGCGAAGTGAGAACAAAAGTTACTTATCTTAGAACGGGTCATTACTCCCTTTGAAATGTCTCCCAAGATGTTGTCAATGGGATGGTCTTTTGAGGATTTCCAGGCTGTTGGAAGCTCCTTCACATCAGCTGTCTTTTCTTCCTCATTTTCTTCATGACTGGTATCTTCCTCCTTCTCATGGGCAGCTGTTTTGGACTGATCAGTTTCCTCAATAGCTTCCTTGAGTATGTCTTCTGTAGATACACCTGCGTCATCAAAAGAAATACCTTTTCCGACATTTTTCGGATAAGACTCATCAAAAGAAACATGAACAAATTCTTCAACAGTAAGTAAACGCTTATTATACACTCTATATGCTTTACTTGACAGTGAGTAACCAAGAAATATGCCTTCATCCGCTTTTGCATCAAACTTCCCAATGTTTTCCTTTCCGTTATTCAAAACAAAACATTTACAACCGAATACGTGAAGATGTGACAAGTTAGGTTTTCTTCCTTTCAAAAGTTCATAAGGAGTTTTATTTAAAATAGGGCGAATTAAAATTCTGTTTAAAACATAACAGGCTTTGCTAACAGCATCAGCCCAAAAGTATTTTGGCAATCCGCCCTCATTAAGCATTGTTCTTGCCAACTCCTCTAAAACACGATTTTTACGCTCCACAACCCCATTTTGTTGTGGAGTTCGAGGAGCTGAAAAATTATGCTCAATACCATACTTGTCACAGAACTTCTCAAAGTGATAATTTTGAAACTCACCACCATGATCGCTACGAATTGTAACTATTTTGGAATTCATTTTGTTTTGGGACAGATTTGCAAAGTTTTTAAAAGCAGAAAAAGTTTCATCTTTGCTATGAAGGAATATGGTCCAAGTAAATCTAGAGTAGTCATCAACTATTACAAAGCCATAGTAATTTCCACCTAGGCTCTTTGTCCTAGAAGGTCCAAAGAGATCCATATGGAGAAGCTCAAGGGGTCGTGAAGTTGAAATTACGTTTTTAGATTTAAAAGAGACCCTTGTTTGCTTTCCCATTTGGCACGCATCACATAGGTGGTCTTTTGAAAATTTTATTTTTGGTAGACCGACTACTAGATCCTTAGATACAACCTTATTAAGCAAATCGAAATTAACATGCGCTAAACGTCTATGCCAAAGCCAAGAATCATCATTCAAGGTGACTAAACATTTAGTACTTGTTAGTGGTACATCAAACAGGTCAAGCATATAGATATTGTTTACTCTTACACCCTTAAACACAATGTTTTGTTTAGCATGTTCAATTATGCAGCAAGTTTTTGTGAACGAAACTTTATAGTCCATGTCGCATAGTTGACTTATGCTTAACAAATTGTGTTTAAGTCCCTCTACTAGATGGACATTTGAAATAGTAGTGGTGGAGGGATTACCTACACTACCTTTGCCGAGTATGGCTCCTTTGTTATTGTCTCCATAAGTAACATATCCCTTCTTCTTTGCCTTGAAGTCTATAAAAAGCGATATGTCACCGGTCATGTGCCTCGAGCAGCCGCTGTCAAGAAACCACCTTCTATCTGCGGAGGCAAGGCACTCATCCTACAATATCAAAAGAGAGAAGTTGGTACCCAATTTTCATTGGGTCCAAGTGGGTAAGTGCTAACATGGTTGCCTTTTGGCTTCCATTGATAAATACCTTTAGGGACAAGAAATCTCCTAAACTTGCATTTCTCAATGGTATGGCCAGCATGACAACAATAATGACATAAACCATGATGATGTGTTTGTTGTTTCTTGTTCATTGAATCCTTTAGAATAAAAGAGTATTTTGCATATGGAGGATTTAATGACTTCTTAAACAACCTAGAGTCAACGGCATAAGTAACTTTAGGTTGTAGCGCCTTCTTTAATTTGACCTTAAGAGTGTTTACCTCTTTTTGCAAAATATAACAAGCGTCACAATACCTAACTCTACTACATCCATCAATGTCAATAGTTTTTGAATTTTCTGCAATACTAGCTTTCAAGGCTTCTAAATCAATTTCAGCTTTGTTTACTTTACCTTCCAAAAATGAGAAAATATGTTTGTCGGAAGATAGTCTTTTAAAAGCATCTACAGCTTCGTTATGCAGTTTTTCAAAAGCTATTTTTAGTTCCGAAAAAGACATAGAGGAGAAATTATTGTAATAGGCTTGTTTTACCTTTTTGTCATTGTTTTTCTTCTTGTGGTAGGACAGATTTTTTGTGTGAGCCATAAGGCACAGATTTGCAGCTTCATCACCATCACTTGAGCTTTGTGTGCTTGATGAATCACTATCACTTTCCCATGCAATATACACTCTTCTTTGTTTGCTGTACCCTTTTGGTGAATCTTTTCTTTGATCCTTATACTTCATAGGGCAGTCCGTTTTATAATGTCCAGATTTACCACAGTTAAAACAGGATCCTCTTCCTCTACTCTTCTTGTTCTCTTCTTGTTTCGAATTTATAGATTGTCTTCGAAACTTCATGAGATTTTTGTCGGAATGCTTGACTCCATTCTTTCGAATGAATCTATTATATCTTCTTACAAACAGTCCCATTTCCTCATCATCCGAGTCTTTGTCACTACTTGAATCATTGTCGCTTTGCTCTTTTCGTGAGGACTTAGAGCTGGAGGCCACAAGAGCTATTGGCTTCTTCTCTCCCTCTTTGTCTCTTTTCTTCTCCTTTTCCTTCTTACTTTTATTCTCATATTTTTCAAGACTTTCCAACGCTTGCTGATGTTCTTCCAGCTTTCCAAACAGAGTTGTAATCGTAAGTCTTGTAAGATCGTTGGCTTCCTTAATTGCTGTTACTTTAGGTTGCCACTCCCTGCTAAGACACCTGAGAATTTTATTAGTAGCAATTTCATTGGAAATAGGTTTTCCAAGCGCATTCAATCGGTTAGTTAGGTGAGTGAATCTCTTTTGCATGTCGGAGATAGATTCTCCTTGTTTCATGCGAAAGAGCTCAAATTCTTGATTGAGTGTGTTAATGCGGGACTGTTTTACTTCAGTAGTACCCTCATGGGCAACTTCTAAAGCATCCCACATTTCTTTAGCTGTCGTGCAATGAGATACTCGATAATACTCATCAACACCAAGTGCTGAAATTAGCATGTTTCGAGCTTTCCAATCACACGACCACTTTTTCTCATCTTTCTCATTCCAATCATCTTCTGGTTTAGGTACTATGGCGCCAGCCGCATTTGTCATAGTAATTTGAAACGGACCATTTTCAATGGCAGCCCATACTAACCTATCCACAGAATTTATATGAACTCGCATGCAGTCTTTCCAGTAGCCGTAATTTTCATCGTTGAAAATAGGCGCTCTATTATACGCCCCCTTTGGTTCAGAATCCATACTGTTACAGGCAGCCACAGAGCACCAGCGAACCGGCGCTCTGATACCACTTGTTAGACGGTGTGGCTAGTGATCGAGAGGGGGGGGTGAATAGATCACCTCTTTAAAATTTAACGGATTTAAAGTTTTATCAGAGTTTTTCAAGTTGGCGGAAAAAATCAGTCCCGAATCGACTTCCGTCTATTCTGAACCGCTACTAGAAGACCGGACACACGAGTCTTAATGCTGGATTTGAATAAGAATGACAGAAACAATCCACACCAGAATTTTAGCTAATTGAATGCACTTATCATTAAAGTCTATTTCCAATGAATAAAACCTAGCTAACAATTTTGTCAAACAGTTGGTGTGTATGTGATCAATGATGAGCAGCAGTAGTATTTGATTGAAATTGTTTTCTTGCCACTGCTGTCTTGCAACAGGAACAATCACAACACACACTAACTGAAATTGCAAAAACTGTTTTAAACGTAAAAAGAAGTAAGGTAAGAATACGATACGCAGAGATTTGGTAAGGAAGTTCCCCACGTCGTCCTCGCGTGTGGGTACGTCTCCCTCTCAATTTCAAATGAAATTGAGAACTTTGATTATCGATAATTGCCAAATTCGTTGATACAAGGTTATGATACACAGACAGAATTCTAAATTCCAAGAACTTCTTCTTGTATGAACCTTCACTTGATCTGAGCACGATCAAGAATTTCCTGCACGAATATGCAAACAATTCACCGGTTCCACGACCTGCTTGCGAAATCCCCCGATCTCCAAACGCAACGCTGCGGCTGAATCTGTTCTGCAAACGTGACTCCCAAACCCTCAAGAACACTCCAGTTCTTGAAGGATAAACCAGTAGGTTTTTCCTAGAAACCCCCTTCAATCTTCAACTCAACTAGATCCTCGATCGTTCCGCTGAAAACCACAGCTAGATCCTTGATCGTACCACTGAACGTTATCTCGATAATCCTTTAATCCAAAGAACAAGAATTATTATATGTTGATGTTCTTGAAGAAAAGTGATTGAGAAAATGAAGAAGATGAAGTCTCTTTCAGGTTTCTATGTGCTCTCAAACAATTGCTCCAACACTGCTTTTGATCTTGTGTTCAATTGTTTTTCCTCAAAGAATTCGTCGCTTTTCACTTCTGTCATAACATCTTATATATGCAGCAACAACAGAACTGTTAGTGAGCAAAACAGCTTTATGCATTGATACATGAGAGTATGCATCGATGCATACTGTAAGATAAGTGAATTTTTGGTGAAATGGATTAATCATGTATCGATGCATAATTCGTATGTATTGATGCATGTGATTTTTTCACTAGTATGTATCGATGCCTAATGCGTATGCATTGATACACAGGCTGTTTCAATTGGTCATGTATCGATGCAGGGATCGTATGGATCGATGCATGAAGCCTTTTGCCTTTCATGTATTGATGCATGACTCGTATGCATCGATGCATACTGAACAAGAAAGGTTTTGTGATTTATCACATGCTGTATGTATCGATGCAGAGGCTTATGTATTGATGCATACTGACACAAAGTGCATTTTAATTGTTATTTTAAGAGAAGTGTTAATGTAGGTCTATATGTGCAGTTATGCAACAATAGAGTGGGATGAAAACACAATAAAAACACAAATGTATCATGTAATATAATGCACAACCAACATTTGGATGATGATCACACAATTTGCTATCATTAAAAATTAATTCAAAGTAAAGAATTCTCTCACACATTAAAGTAAAGTTAATACAATAATAGATTAGAAAATTGTGTTAGTGATCAAAAAGAGAAAGGCAATTGGTAATTTTTGGGAGAACACTCAACTATTCACCCACAAGTGTGAAAATATGGACCTCTACATCACCTATGAGAAGGGCTCGAACTTGGATAAAATCAGCAAGTATGCCACTAGCTCTCATAGGTAAAAGGAAACAATATTATTCACATAATACCATGAGGAGGAAGAGACTTACAATCTCACTTATGAAAATGAATTACTTTTGGGACTAATTTAGCATTATGTTAAGCAATAGTAATTGGACTTATATAGAATTCACAACTATCTGAGGCCGGTTAATGATAATATTTGTGTTAATACATGATAGATAAAATATATGTAAATCATTCTCTTAAAGCTATGCCACACAAAAAAAAAGAATGATTGATTAAGCACAAAGGCTAGGAGAATGGTCCATTACATCAATCCATACTTCATGATACTTAATACAAACTTATGCATCAATCCAAAGTACCTTAAATGATCCATAATCAATTAAGAGGTAGATTTAAAATGATGAAAGTTCATCAAGCACTAATCCACACATCATGAATAAGGTGGACATAAACCATCTAATTGATCAAAAGAAAAAGGAAGAGAAAGGGATGAAGAAGAAGAGGACAAGAGAAACCAAATCCAAATTGGATTACAAGATTGATCAAGTCATCATCAACATTAATCATCCATTTTGGTGGATTAGGGTTTTCACTCATCAACATCCAAGATCCATTGAGTTTGATGAGACCTATGATCAAAGTAACCAAGATCCAAGACCACCAAAAGTAAGCAAAAGTCAAACAAGCATAAAATGCAAAAAAGATAAAATAAAATGCATCAAAAATATTTTTAAAATGAATTTTAAAAGGGAAATGAAAGAGAAAAACCATAAAGTCCTTAAAAACAACAAAGAAATGGCCAAGAAAATTATGAAAGGTTAGAAATAAAATAAGAAGCATAAAATAAATTTTTCAGAATTTTAAAATCTACAAAAGTGTTTTTAAACCAATTAAAATAAAGGAGAAAAGATAAAATTCAAGAAAAATAGAAAATCAAGAAAATAAAATGTGAAAAATAAAAATCATATGAAGAAAAATAAAAGAGGATTTTAGTAATTATTTTGGATGCAAAATGAATTTTCTATGAATTTTAAAAGAAAATGCAACTTAAAATATAAAAAAAAAGAAAAAGAAATAAAATCAGGAAAAACATGGAGCTTTGGATCTGGCCTCATTAGTTGACGCGGTAGATCTAACAATCCTTAGGCTAGGGCGCAAGATGGAAATTAGGAAAAATGAAACACGGAGTCTAATTCAAATTGGGTCAATAAAAAATTTTCAAATGGCCAACGTGTCCAGCCAAACTCAAATTACCTGAGATAACTCCGATCATCTTCCTCGATGATCCCTCACCGGAGTTTCACCATTTGGTAAATTCAGGACAAGAGACTACCACCAATGTGATTGCCTTCTCATCACAAATTCAACCTTTTGCTCCAAATTCATTTATCTAAACTGAGCATGGAGAATTTCAGAGAAGTTTTAGAAGCAAGCAAGCCAAGAAAAATAAAATTAAGTAATGAACACGATCAATTAACACCAAATAAGTTAGGGGAAAGCATCAGAGAGTGAAGGACTACATTATGGTAACTTATTTGAGTTCAAATGATGCTTAGAACTACCTTGTCCAAATGATGATCAGAAGTTGATGAAGCTCGATCTGGCCAGGGCACATCAGGAGGTCTTAGGGCTTGGGACTTATTGAAAAAGCTTCAGATAAGATCGAAGGTGCTAATGGAATCAAGAAATTGGATTGAAATAAGCTAGAATTCAAATAACGATGGCTCAATTTTCTAGAAAAAATTCAAAGTGAGACAGGAGTTTCTTGGCTCTCAAAAGCTTAGAAATGAATGTAATATGTTGATTTATTTATAGGGAATGTGTTGGGATCCAAATACATGTGGAATGAAGCTCAATTCGTTCAAAACGAATTTGATTAGAATGTGTGGAAAATGTGACTTGTAATCCATCAAAACTCAGTCAAATCATGTGTTTTAAGAGTTAATTAACTTCTGGAGACTTGATTAAACATGTTTAGGTCCAAAATCCGTGGTAATTTGGTTTGTAATTGAGAATTAGTGAAGTTCAAATTCGGATCATGGTGATTTTTTCAGTTCCAAGTCACCATGTTAAACTCAATGGGGCATCTTGCTCATAAGGCTTTTTGATCCCATTCTTCTTACAATATGTTGAAATCATATCAAAGATCACAATGTGCCAAGAAAGGTTGGATTTGGATACTTGAGAACAAAGTTATGACATGTTGAAGTTGGCACAAAAATTTGGTAATGTAACTTAGAAAATTCTAAGTCCCAAATGGCTGAAAATGACTTGTAATGTCTCAAAGAATTCCATGGCCTTCCAAGCATAATTAGACTTTGATCCTTGAAGAAAACTTGTAGAGGGCATCACAAATGATATTATATAAAAAGAACTAGACTCAGATGTTGAAAATTGAAGAAGTTTTAATCCTTTAAATTTGAGAAAAAGTCACTTGAAGATAGGTCAAATTTCACTAAGTCCACAAAAGACCTATAATGTCTCCAAACTTTTGATGATCCTTCAAGCATAATTGGATCTTGTCATGTAAAGGTAAGTTGTAGAGGATATGAAGAAGAGTGACATGTATAAAGAAGCATTCAAAAATGTTGAAAATTGAAGGAGTTGTGATCCTTTGAACTTTGACTTCAAATGTTAACTTTTTGGTCAAACCTCTTGGAATAAACTTGTGCACTTGGACTCTTCTTGCATTTCAAGGTACATGGATGATCATATGAACTCAAAATAAGGTGTCCTTAAATTTTTTTTGATTAAATTGCTCAAATTTTGAGGTAACTTGTTGAAGAAGGCATTGAAATAAACACATTAACCTTTGACTTCTCTTGAGAAATGAGCAACAAGGATTTGAGGTACTCTTGGTCAAAATAAGATTGAAAGATGCTTGAGAACCTTAGAGATCATGTTTTGAGTTATATCCCCTTAAGAATAAATGGTTGACCATACTTTAACTTGAGGAATCAACAAAACCCTAGCGCAGGAGCCATGCTTGATGCTTTTAATGAAAAGCCCTGCCTTGCACAATAAACTTAAAGAACAAGAAATATTTTTGCTATTTTGGTTAGTGGTTAGATAAGTAATGATTATATAAACACAAATATAAAACACTAACAAAGAGGTGCTTAATGATCCCTGTAAAAGGCAAAACCAAAGATGAGAGGGAGAGGACAAAGATGTGATCTTGTTTGTATGCAAGGATGCAAACAACATGTGGGATCTTAGGGTTAAAAATTTGGGTATGACAGCCCTATCAAATGGTATCCTTGTGTCTTGAAAAAACAATTTTATATTAGCATATAGTTTTCAAGTACATCTTCAATAATAAATTAATGTTTCCTTCTAAATATCTAAAACACTTTAGATTCTTTTTATTTAGTTCATTTCTCAACCCATACATACTTTCCACTTGGTACACCAAATCTTTTCATATAGGATGTATTAGGGGTGTGTCCTTTACAATTACAATAAAAACACGAAGACTTAAAAGACTCATTATTTTTATAAGTATAGAAAGTATTTATCACATAATTCATTCTTGAGTGAAAGTTATCTTGCACCTTCTTGGTTTGAACATTATTGTAAGCATTTCTAGATTTCACAAAGATAGTTTTACTTAAACTAGATTTATAAATTTTCGAATATCCTAGTTCACTCTTATCATTTGTATACATTTGCTTACTTAGAACATTTTCTAAACCAAGTTGGCATTTTTCTTACTTTCATATCACTTCACTTAATTAAACAACCTTTGCTTCAAGGGATATACATTTATTACACTCATTAGTGTATTTGTGTGTGTGTGTGTGTATGTGTGTGTGTGTGTTTGTTTGTGTATATATTTGTGTCTATGTATGTGTGTCTATGTGTGTGTGTGTGTGTGTGTGTCTATGTGTGTGTCTGTATGTGTATGTGTATGTGTGTGTGTGTGTGCGTGTGCGTGTGCACATGTGTATGTATGTGTGTGCGAGTGTGTGTTTGTGTGTGTATGTGCGTGTATGTGTTTGTATGTATGTGCGTGTATGTGTTTGTATGTGTGTGTGTGTGTCTATGTGTTTGTGTTGTGGTGTGTGTGTGTGTGTGTGTGTGTGTGTGTGTGTGTGTGTGTGCGTGCGTGTATGTGTATATATGTGTGTGTGTGTGGTGTGTGTGTGTGTGGTGTTGTGCGCGCGTGTGTGTGTGTGTATGTGTGGGTGTGTGTGCGCGTGTGTTAGAGAGAGAGTGAGAGAGAGAAAGAGAGAGAGAGAGAGAGAGAGAGAGAGAGAGAGAGAGAGAGTTTAGTCTAGATCGTTTTACATCTTCAGATCCTTGAGTGATCTCCAAGGTTTCCCATATATATCTTTAGCGATTTGGAAAGTTGACACCGTAAAAATTCATCCATCCCTGAGGAATGTGTTATTATATTTTTGGTTTCTTATCATGTATAATTTTCTTCATTCCATGTATTTTTAGTTTTTGGTTGACTTACATCATTAATAAATAAAGTATGAATGTGGGACCATTTTTGACAGCTTTTCAAACTTTTACACCTTATGATTCTCAAAACATTTGAATTCTAATCTTCCAAAAATCATAACACTCGCCGCTGAAATTGAGTGTTCTATTGACGTTGTTGCCTTCTCCTAAAAAAGGTTTTACAAAAGTCATTTTTATCCGGATATAGGAGCAAGCTACCTAATTGTTTTTCTAATGTCAAATGTAACTATAAGATACAATCTAAGAGGGGTGTATTAGGATTGCTGGATTTTTATCAATTTTGCGCGATGTTTCTTAAGTTATAATTTTGTTGGAAGTAATTATTAGAATGATAATTTAAAATGAAAGTAAAGTGCATAATTTTAAAGGTATAAAGATAAAGAATACAATAGAAGTATAATAGTTTTCCTTATCAACCAATGGTACATCTAGTCCCTTTATTTCTTAGAGAATTTTCCACTATGATTAGATTCTTGAACAAGTATCACATTAAGACTTCTTTAAAATGTTCTAAAACATACATAAACACTGAACCCTATGGTGGACTCTTAATCTATATGACTCAGAGAACCTTTTCAACAATCACCAAACATTGATGATCCTCACAAAAACTAGAAAGTATTGCACTTTCTATTTACAAACACATTTCACCAACACACTATGATGAAAGATACAAATACTTAAACTTAGTTGAGAAATGAAGAATGTAGTCGTAGGCTATATGTCAAATCTAATATTGGGATTATAGACTTTTTTTTTCTCAATATCACAATTCAAAGTATATCATTTTATTGCTCAGAATCTATTTTGGTTTTAAAAACCTTTTCTAGTTTATGAAATTTCACATATTTTCAAACCATTTGAAAAATAAAAAATACTTTGAAAATGATATTTGATTCTAATAAATTTGATTTTTAAAGTTGGTACACTTGTTTTCTAGTGTATGATGATTTATATACACTTCTAAAAACCTGTATAAATAGATGCATAATTTTGAAATGGTTATAAGAAACTTTGTCACTCAAAATAATGTTTATGTTTGATGAAAAAGACACTGGTTTATGTGGTATTCGAATACCACACATCCTGGTAGTCGGATACCACTTGCAATATCTTAATTTTTTGAAAAATCCAGATTTATATTCGAATATGAGGTTAGTATTCGAATACCGCATTCCTGACATCACTAAAATGAGCGTTTTACACTTGAAAACGTCTTTTAAGGCAAGGCTTCCGTGAATTTTTATACATTAACTTTGAAAACAATTTAGTTAAAGTTTGAATAATGTTTCCCGAGCTTTAAAATCATATATAAGATGAACGGTGATATCTCAAAGATAAAGACAATATTAACTTTGTTCAATGTTGATCTTTGTCAGTTTGTCATGATCGATTGTTGTCTTAATCTTTGTCGTTCATTGACTTCATCTTTTTTTCTTTGTTTATCATTGTTGAGTTTATCTTTTTCTTCTTTTGTTGATGTATTCTCTTCATCAAAATTCTAACCAAGATTAAGGAAAAGCTCTTTTTCACAACTATGATACTTTGTGAGATTCACTTCGTATTTTTGTTTTTAAATTTTTTTTTAAATGATAGATTGAATATGTCTAACTATCATTTTTATTAGCTATTTAATAAATTATATTTTATATTTTTCTTTTTTTTTATTTCATAATTTGCCCACATTCAAAAAATTTAAGAATTTCTTTATTGCAAACATGACAATATATAATAGATAGGATAATATTCTTTTATAAAAAAAAAATGTCATTTAATTTGAGTTTTTTCATTTATCAAAACATAAACTAATTGGTAACGGGTATAAATTAACATTAGATTTAAATGTATTTTTTATTCCTTATTTTTAACTTTTTGAATTTTCTCAAAATTCAGTTTTTTATTCTTTATGTTTTACTTTTCTTTTTAAAAAATTATGATTTTTTTACGAAAATAACCTATTTTACAAGAAAATTTCCAAAACAATCCTGTTTTCAAAAAAAATCCCAAAGTACCCCTTTTAGGAGGAGGCGTCAATCCAATTGGCGACTCCTCTTAAAAATAGAGTGGAGGCGCCAATTGGATTGGCTAAGGCACATGGTGCAGCCAATCCAATTGGCGCCCATGTGTATCAGTTGAAAGGAGACGCCAATTGGATTGGCACCTCAGTGTAAAATGCATTTTTTTGTTAAACGGTCTACGTGATACATAATTTCGAAATAGGACCAATTGATATTAATATAAATTCCCGTTTACACAAAAAAAAAGCCTAATGGTGATGACCTAGATCACCTAACCGACCTCCGGTCCCACATCCCCTAGCTACCCTAACCCGTGGCCCTAACCCGCGTTGAGGATTCACCACTGGTGTTTGAGCATCTGAGGGACCAGGAGCATCACTACCAACTACAGGAGATGACCTATTGAGATAGTCAGACAAATCGGCATAGTCTTCAGTATGCATCGAAGGTGTACCGCCATAGCTGAGTTCATGACCCATGCTAGAGTAGTTGGGTTGTGTTTGACTCATTGGTGGGCGGTTGGGACGGTTGAAGGGAGACATGGGTGTGAGTGATGCATCGAGGAAAGGTTGGAAAGATTGTTGGGGTGTTTGGTAGAGATAGGGTTGTTGGAGGTTTTGGTTTTGTGAGGTTTGGGCTTCTTGGCTATGGTAGGAGGAGGGGCGGTTGATGTTGAATGATCGTTAAGTGTTCTGGCTAAGGCGACTTTGGTAGGGTGATGTGTTGGGTGCGAAGCAATGTTGGGTCTCTGATTGATGATCAATTTGTTGGTGCTGGTATGGGGTATGCTTTTGGTGTTGGGGTTGGGTGTATGGCATATTTGGATGATATGTTTGTGTGTTGGTGGAATGGAAAGATTGACGGAGAAGGGGTTGTATGTATCCGGTCTGACAGTGTTGTTGGGGGTTAGATGTTGACACATCATTTCGGACTAGCTTGCATGTGTGACACATCACTTCTAACTAGCTTGCATGTGAGACAAATCACTTACCTATTTAAGTGTCTTACTATCAACATCCAATACTCAACACACATTCATCTACAGCAAGAAAATAATTTTCATCTGCACCAGAAATATTACAATGTCATCTTCATCGAAATATAATGTCAATGTTCACTACAATGGTGAAACATACGAGTCTGAGTTATACGGATTTTTTTTTTCGAAACACTGATACCATTCGACTTACGATCAAGAGAAATGCAACCTTCTTGCATTTGAAAAAAAGAATACAATCTTGTATAGGATCGGGTATTGTGTCAAAGATCACGTATCAAAATCCAATATTTTTTTAGAATAGTCAATGCAAGTTTTTCCCGCTTAAGGTACGGGATGATAAAGATGTTGAATACATGTTTGTTAGTCATGAACATTCATGCTGCAATTGTATAGAGTTGTATATTACTCTTCAACCATGTATACCATCTCAGAAGTCTCAAATAACCAGTTATGATGAATCTGGTGAATTTGATCCACAATGCTCAGATGACGTCAATCCAGAAGCAGAAGCAGAAGTGAACGTCGTTGATGAAGAAGAAGAGAAGGCCGAGATACAGGTCGATCATATGTTGAACAACGACATTGAAGATGATGATCAACCACCGACAATACCTCCTAGTCATGTCTACAATCCACCTCAACATATGACAAACATGCATTTGCATGACGATGAAACATCTAACATTTCTATAACCCATATCCATGATCAGAAGGCGAGTTAAAGGTGGGATACATGTTCTGCACCAAAGAAGAATGTGTGCGAGCTATCAAAAAATTCCACATGAACAACTCTGCTTATTTTACAGTGAAACGCACTGATTCGAGAAGGTATGTCATTGAATGTCGTAACATCCTTTGTAAGTTTCAGTTGGATGCGTCTTACAAAAGGAAAAATGACTCTTGGGAGATAGCTTCAATAGACTCACCTCACAGTTGCATTGCAACTAACGTTGAACAAGACCACTGTAAATTAAGCGATGCATTGATATGTCAAGACATTATGCCGTTAGTTAACAAAGACCCATCAATGAAGGTGAGTATAATTATATCCCATATCAGAACAAGATATAATTATACTCCATCTTACAAGAAAACCTGGATTGCAAGGACAGAGGTTGTTGAACAGGTATTCGGCAACTGGGAGGATTCATACAAAGAATTGTCACGGTTTTTATGGGCACTAAAAACATATGTCCTAGGAATTGTGGCAATTATGGAGACATTTCCAGCAATAATGACAGACGGAACCTGTGTTACAGGTAATATAATCTTTCACCGTCTCTTTTGGGCGTTTGACTCATGCATCAAAGGTTTCGCATTCTGCAAAACTATTATTCAAATTGATGGCACTTGGTTATACGGAAAATACAAGGGTACTTTGCTTATGGCGGTTGCACAAGACGACAACAGCAATGTCTTTCCCATTGCCTTTGCTCTGGTTGAAGGTGAAACGGCTGGTGGATGAGGTTTCTTTCTTTGACATCTCAGAATGCATGTGGCTCCACAAGTCAATCTCTGTTTGATTTCTGGTAGACATGCTGCCATTGAGAGTGTCTACAACAACCATGACAACGGATGGCATGATCCTCCTTCTACCCATGTCTATTGCATTAGACATATTGCATAAAACTTCATGCGTGCAATAAAAGATAAGAATCTTCGCAAGAAGGTGGTGAATGTTGGGTATGCTCTAACTCAGTCGTCATTTCAATATTATCGTGATAAAATTAGACTGTCTAATGAAGACGCGGGAAGATGGCTGAATAACATACCAGTAGAGAAGTGGACAAGGGCATTTGACGGAGGTTATCGATGGGGCCACATGACAACAAACATTGTGGAATGCATGGATGGGGTATTCAAAGGAATTAGAAATCTGTCAATAACCACCTTGGTAAGATCGACCTATTATAGGTTGGCTTCTACGTTCGCAACCAGAGGTGAAAGATGGAGTGTCGTATTAATGTCTGGGCAAGTATTTAGTGAGTGTTGCATGAAAGTCATAAAAGAAGAGAGCATCAAAGCTAGCACACACGATGTAACAGTCTTTGACCGTCATAGGAAAATTTTCAGTGTCTAGGAAACAATGGACCACAACGAGGGGAGGCCAAATTTAGCCTATGTTGTTAGACTAAACAGAAGTTGGTGCGACTGTGGAAAATTCCAAGCATTCCGCATTCCTTGCTCCCATGTCATTGTAGCTTGCACATATACTCGTCAAGACGCTTACAGCCATTTATCTGATGTGTACAAGGTCGTCACCGTCATGAATGTATATAATAAAAGCTTCTCGGTGCTACCAATGGAGGAATACTGACCTCCATACGAAGGTGATATAGTTTGGCACAACGACGAGATGCGTAGAAAGAAAAAAGGAAGGCCAAACAGCACACATATCAGGACAGAAATGGATTCGACAGATAAAATGATAAGATTATGTAGTATCTATCGTCAACCAGGACACAACAAGAACAACTGTCTCAATCGAGGAGCATCATCTGGGTCATAAGCTTTTTGTAACATTGTAATTTTGTAACCTTCAATTATTTTATATCATAAAGTTTTTGTTACAACGAGGTTCACAACAAACATCAGTACAAAATAAGCTATCTGGAAACAGAAATATTTCTAACTGATTACGACAATCAAAGTGATGTCATCTCGACCGAACGTCATTTCCCTAGCATTCTTATCAGTTTTCGTTCGCACCCAACCAAAGATACTGTCGAGTCTCTCAATACTTCTAATTTTTTTCCCCTCTGGTATTTTCCCATCTAAGCAACGAACCAACTCCCTCTTCAGTTAATCGAACGTAGTGATGTTCCAGAAGAGCATCAGCATCTGAGGTTTGTCTCTCGCATAAATCACCTTTCTGTATCGGCGACGAACACCAAACATGATTGTCAAATGATGAAATGAGATGTGAAAAAATGATTCACACAACACCTCTATTTAAAACAAACAAAAAAATTGCATTTTACACGGAGGTGTCAATCCAATTGGTCTTTGTAAAAATACACATGGGCACCAATTGGATTGGCTGCACCATGTGCCCTAGCCAATCCAATTGGCGCTTCCACTCTATTTTTAAGAGGAGTCGCCAATTGGATTGACGTCTCCTCCTAAAATGGGGTACTTTTGAATTTTTTTTGAAAACAGGATTATTTTGAGAATTTTCTTTAAAAATTGGGATATTTGATAAAAAATTCAAAAATTATCCCTTCACATTTTTGTACGCGTGTCAATGATGAATAGGATAAAAACATTATTTTTAATTAGGTGTCAATGATGACTTAGATAAAAAAAATTAAAAAATAATAATTTTAATAATATTATTAAAGATGATTATATTAAAAAAATTAAATTATAACTATTTTTTCAGAATTAATTAATAATTAAAAAATTTATTTGCGCTAATAATAAATTTAATTTAGAAAATGGATACGTGTCCATGTTTGCTTGGCTATTGGAGATACCAACACATGAACCACCTTCTTCTTTCTCTTCCTCTGAACCAAAGTGAGAAAAACCTCCATTGCTAGAACCGTCAAAACCGGATGAGTTATTTGCAGAACCCGAGTAGCATCCAACATCGTGACCTACCTCCAAGCTTGAATCTTTAGCTGAACCACCAAGAGCTCCATCACCCTCATCAAAGTGAAAAAACTCATACTCATGATATTAGATAACCCACTTTCTTCTTCCATCACCCAAATAAGAAGTTTTTGAACACCTCATCCACAACAATACTGTCTTTCAAAGCTTCACAAGACTTTGTATTTAACAAATTGCTTTGGTGAGATAATGAGAAGAAAATGGTGGTTGAGGGAGGTTGTTGTTCTTGTGAATTTTTCCCTTTTACCACCATTACTTGATTGTTCTTGTTGTTGTTGGATGCAAACAATGGAATTGGGTGTGATTTTTGAGATTTGGTGGGGAAAGATATAGTAGAAAATGTGTAATCCATATTTGGGAGTTAAAGATCTCGTTATCAAAAGTGGGGAATCAAATTAATGGGTTTAGCACTGTAAATATTAATTAATTTTTAAATTAATTAGTATTAAATTAATTTCTAAAAATTATAAATAAAATTATTAATTATTAATTAACTCTGAAAATATATATAATTTAATTTTTATTTTTTAATTTATAATAATATTTAATAATATTATAAATATAAATTTATTTTATTTTTAATTTTTTTCCTATTCATCATTGTTATTTAATTAAAAATAATTTTTTTTCATAATCATCCTTCCATGTATACAAAAGTGGAGTAAGATCAAAAAAATCTCAAAATAAAATAAAATATAGAAACTAAAAGATAAAAAACATTTAAATAGGAACCAAAAGTGCATTCAAATTATTAATAAAATTATTTTTCATCCTATTTAAAAACATTAAAAGTACGTGTAAAAGAGAGTTTTGGAAGTTGTTTTTTAGGCATGAGTTATGGAAGTTAGGGAGAAATAACATTAAAATGAGGCGCACACGCACCCACTAACGACACTATTTCCGTTGCTTTCGTTGAAATGAAAATAACAGTAAACGGTTATCCTTCCATCTCCATCGTCCAACATGAAATTGTTAATTCCGTTTTAATTTACATTCCTGTACATTCAAACAAATCCTCCTTAAAATACTTTCTGTGTTTCTCCTTCATTTATTTATTTTGGTCTTTTTTTTCTCTCTCAATCTAAACCTCTACCTGCGATTCTCACATCATGGCTTCGGTATTATTCTTCATTTTTCTCCTTTCATTTTCGTCAATGCAATGAATAATTCATGTTATGAAACTTGTTTGTAATGTAGCTTTTCTCGTTAATTATCATTTGTTTTAATTGATTTCTTTCATCATGGCATTGGATTTTATGAATGTGCATCGTTGTTCTGCTATGTAGAGGATGGTTGTAATTTTGTTCTGTATTCATCTTTATTGATAAGTTTGAACGGTTAGATCACAATGTGGATTTGCATTACCAGAACATGTTATCATGAGATTAAGATCATCCTGCACTAACTATATGATATTTTCGTGATATGCGCAGCAGGATAAAGGTAGGCCATTGCCTAAATTTGGTGAGTGGGATGTGAACAATCCAGCCTCAGCGGAAGGTTTTACTGTCATTTTCAACAAGGCTAGAGACGAGAAGAAGACCAATACAGCCGTCCATGCTGCTTCGCAGCGTAAGCCTGATCCTGCCTTCAATAACGATGATTTTCCTCAAAAGGTGAAACTAATTATTTCATGCTAGTCCTTATTTTGAGTGTCTGTGTTAAGGTTTGATTTTAATGAATGAAATCTGAAATTGCAGAGTAAGTGGTTTTGTTGCGGTTGATCCTATGGGACGTATGTGCCAATGGAATATGCTGGGAATAAGGGTTAGACAATGGGAGCATTCTAAAAAGCCTCAACCATGTTCTAGTAGGATCATAAGCTCATATACTGTTGATGTTAGTTGTAAGCAAATTGAATTTTGCACACCATTTTTCTTTCTTTTTCTTTTTTAGTGCTCAGATTGATCAATGTTTGTTTAGTTCTTATCGTGTGCCAGATAATAGTGTGAGATGTGGTGTAATAGAAAGAAAAAAACTGTAAAAATTAAACAGAAACTCTTGTACAAAATAATATTGCCATATTATTGAATACTATTTAACTAATCTTGCCAGTTCTATAATATTGTCTTTCTTTTCAACTTGGTTCTTTCAATTCATGGTTTAGTGTGTTTGGTCGAACATTGGATAAAAGTGGTTGTGACATTTGATTTCATAAAATTGCTTTAAATTAATTCTGTTTTTTTGTTTGTTCAAATAAACTAATTCTAATTTGACTCTCGTATAAGTCGACTCATGGAAACTATTTCAAAACCAAAATGTTGTGCCACATCCACAGACCAACCAAAAAAAAAAAGGTGTCTCGAGATAGTTTTCAATGTTAGATTGTATAAAATAAATTTAATGGTTTAATCATCGTTTTTCAACACACAAAAAAGGTTCATATCAGTTTTAGAAACTACAAGAAAAACAACAGATTCAAAACAGAGGAACCTAAATAGATTTAAGAACTTTCTCATCATCGCTCACTTGTGAAGCCAAATCTTGAAATTTGGTTGGAAAACAAATGCACGCGTGCATAAGCATATGAATGACCCAAAGGAATGACACACAAGAAAGTTACATTCACAACCATCCAAACCAGTCTAACTTTAATCCAAAGGAGATAAACCAGATTTAACAGATAATCAATCTGCAGATGCATAGGTAACCTGTAATAAATACATAAGAAAACTGTTTGACATATATAGATATTGCTATACTCTGCAACGCTTGTATTTTGCATTGGACAGAGCCATAAAAGCTAAATAGAGTGTCTCATGTTTAGGAGGAAAACTACATGTTCAGGGTGATTGTATCCAAAAAGATAGAAGATCCTTGACAAAGATGTTTACACAGATTGCTGAATTGTCACGTCACCTGCACTTACACCCATCCCAGCCATCTGAGCATTCGCTGGGTTTGCGTAGGATTGCTGTCCCAGTCCAGGCATCATCAAGGGAAGTGCGCTTTCTGGGTGATCAAATCTACAAGCTGGTCCAAATTTGCAAATTCCATAACGACTATAGTGCGAGCAGACACTCTGGTCCTGGATTTAATGACAAATAAATATTGAACACAAGAAACTAGCCAAACTAACTTGTAGACTCATACGACGAGTCATACTAGAGGAATTAAATCAGAAACTAACAACATCTAGGTTACATAGCCGTGTCAATTCTATTTTAAATACTGCATAGAAGCAAAAACAACAGCGTAACTTACAGGTCTCAAAGGCAAACCCTTGTCACTGAGGTTGCAAGGAGGCAATCTCGCATTCCTATTCTTTGGATGGTGAAATTTACAATTAGACTTGAACTTGCAATCCCCAGTTTTTAAGAAGAAGCTGCATTCAGGTTCACCGGGCCTTTCTGGATACACTTCAAATGGCATCTGCTTCTGGTGAGGCACATACACATTTGTTTCAACTGTTGGGTTGTTCACGACATATGTAGAAGATGGATGCATGATCCTCTCAGATAAGTAGACAGGAGCCTTTACAATTAAAACCATAAACAGATCAAATTGATGGGAAAACAACTTGTGAGAGTTTAGCTGGTATAATATTTAACTCATGGATAGAAAACAAAAGACTATATTGTAATTTGTACTAAATAGAAAACAAATTACCCTTTGCCAAAGGGCTTTTTGGAATTGAATCTATGTATTTACCTGATATCCATTCCAATCAGGACTTTGAGGAGCAAGTCCTTGAGTAGGCGTAATCATCATTGGCACATAAGGTGTTTCATTTAACTTTCTTGATGAAGACGACCATGAAGAAACAGATTGTTGGGATACACCTCGTAATGGAACAGACCCTCCTCCATTACCATACCCTCCTCCATTACCATACCCTGATTGAGGATCACTTCCTCCAACAGTTGTAGGATCGGGATGATTAAACCTACAGTTTGCTCCGAATTTACAAGAGCCAGTACGCATGTAATAGGGGCACTCTCTCTCGCCCTATCAAACAAAACATTTTAAACATTTCAGAAAGAACTATTTTATAAAAACACAGAAATAGTCAATATATTTTCATAGGTAAGAAATAAATGTGTACCAGACGAATAGGTAACCCGAGAAAGTTAAGTTCTGAAATTGGTGCTGCATACCCTCTTGTATGGTTGAACTTACAAGCTTTTCCAAACTTACAACCCCCAGACCTTTGATAATACTGCCATAGCATAAGATAAAAAATATATCAAGTACAAACATGTCAGGAAACGTTCTATTATCACTGCCATTATATATATTATCCTTGCTAGGAAAGCAAGATAAAGCTTAACAGAAGAACTTTGTCAACTAATATGCTGTGATAAAAACCAAACCACCAGGTTTGCTTCCTCTGTTCATGGCCAATGTACACCAGGCAGATAACTTACATTAACACATAATCCTCCAAAAGTGACATCTATTAATTCTAAGAAACTAGAGATTATTAATCAAGAAATTCAAATGTAAGAGTAAGATACATTGCTTCTAAGTCCCGCTGTCAAACTCAGGTCCACTTGGTGTCACAAGTAAAAGTGTAAAACAATGCCGGATAGTAAGACAGCCCCAAAAAAACAAACATAAATGATCTATGACCTCAAGGTAACACGAAAAAATGAAACAATGATGTTAGATTTAACATCCTTGAATAAGCCTTGCACACAATCTTCCATGGAAAACCACCACCTTGGGGAACTTATATTTTAATAATGAATATAATAACAACATAAAATAAACCAAAGTGATAGCGGTATAGTATGAAGTTAGAATTTGCCATATAAATTTGTTTAGAAGAATGATTTGGGGAATAACCTTGCATTCTGTCTGTCCTGAGTTCTCTGCAGGCTCTTCTCTTTCTCGCACCTTCTCCCTTACAGCCTTCATATATAGTCAAAACACCAAAACAAAGAAGAATATTTTAAGTAAGAACATCAAATAAAATTAGCCTAGTTATAAAACCCAATAGAACCTGTTTGACATGCTCAACAAGTTACTGTCCCTTCCAAAGGAAAACTTTATCTTCCATTTTTAAAACCCTAGTGGAGTCATTATGCCATATAGGAAACCTCACAAAGAGTACAATTATAAGGTTTGAAGAACTAACTAATCAAGCAATGTCACAGGACTAACTAACAAAGAGTACAATTTCAACAATGTCATATCTAAAGGGAAACATCAACAACAAACTTTAAATGAAACAACCAACACAGAGAAAAGAAATAACCTGGTTTTTCCTCCTAATGGGGTGATTAAACTTGCAGTTTATTCCAAACTTGCAACTCCCAGTCTTCATATAAAACGAACAATCTTCAGCTTCAGGCCTCAAAGGGAACTGGTGATTTCCATCACTGATGTTACCTTCTTTCTTTTCAACTCCATGACCATAACCATAAACAGCATCATATCCATCCCCATAACCACCACCATAATCATCGCCGCTATCTCCCTTCTTTTCACCTCCATCACCATAACCAGCATCATAGCCACCGCCATAACCATCATCGCCATAACCATAACCAACACCGTCTCTACCACCACCAAGCTCTTCATTCACATTCTCATTCCAACTATTAGTATCCCAACCCTTGCTATCTCCATCAACCCTTTCTTCACCCTTAACAGATACTACATCTTCATCAGCACTCTTAACAGATTCCTCATCGCAAACTCGTTCACCGTCGTTAAACTCGGAAACTTTCACCTCAGTTTCAGCAGCCCCTTCTTCATCTTCAACCTTCAAATCCAACTTATCATGAAGCTCCACAGCAAGTGCGTCATCATCTACGTTAACGGTCTGATTGAGATCTGACGGTGGGGAATGATCCTCGGAACCGCGTCGGGGTTCTTCGGAGTTGGAAACAGCAGCAGCAAAATCGATTTCAGAGTGTTCCATTCTCCCTCCACATTTCAAACCCTAAAAACAGAAATAGATTTATATATAAAGAGAAAGAAGAAAGAACGCGGAGAGAAGTAAATGAAAAGGGGTTGTGGTTGTTTTTATATGGGGAATGAGGAACACAAAGGGAGTGAAAAAAAGCAGAGGCAGTGTGAACGAAACAAATGGGGAAAAAGTGTGTGCTACTTTTGTGTAGTGTTGTTGCTTGTTGTTGGTGTGTAGTGTGTACTGTACTGTAGTGTGCTACCTTTTTCTTTTTATTAAGGACTGTATTTGGACATATTAATACTATATTAAAAATATGTTATATTTTGAAATGGTAATTCTAGAGTTAATATTAATAAAAGCGGTAACCGTTTCAAATTACTCCTCATTCTAATCAAATATATTTCTTTTAAATTATGTGTAGTATACTTTTATTCAGTGGTATTTTGTTTAATAAAAAATAAATTTAATTAGTTTTGTTTCTTCAAATTTACTATTTGATTTACAAAAAAAAATTGTTTTAAATTCTAACCGTTTTTGTTTTCTTTCATTTTCTTTTCACTAAAAAACTATGTGATTTTCGTTTTTAACTTATATTTTTTATTTATAAAAAGTTATTCTACGAATATTTGTCACATGATTAATTTTTACCGTAAAAAAGTGGAAAAATAAAATAAAATAAAATATAAAAATTAGTTTTGTGAATCGGAAAAATAGAGTCAGCGGAATAATTAAACTTAAAAATTATTATATCTTGTCCTTTTTATTAATTTTTAAAATTTTGTGTGATTTAGTTAAATACATGTTGTTTATTGATTGACCATAAAATTATTTTATGCATTGTATCTTTCATTTTCACATTTTTATTTTTATTTAAAAGTTGTTTATTTATAAATATTAGTCATATATTTATATTATTACATTATGAAAATATAAATAAAAAATATTCTCAATTAATACATATTAATTTGACTATTCCATTCATCTCAAAATTAATGTTAAAATGTTAAGTAATTAATATTTTTTATTAATTAGCACTAATAATTATTTTTTTAAGTTTTGTAAAAATGTTAAAAGAGATCTTCTTAGGCATTTTTTTAATAAATTAAATATCTTCTATGTTAAACTAAAAAATAAATTAAATCTATAATTAAATTGAATATAAGTAATGTTTACATAGAAAAATATTTATTTTGTTAAATATTTAATTTATACTTTTATAACGATTTTAGTGAATTTTTTAAACAATACATTTAATTTTTGCTAACAATTTTTTTAGTCTTATTAGAGTATGATAAGGACACATTTACGAAGGACACATTTATGTAGAGAATAACTTGCATGATAAATGTATTATATTATGTTTTAAAATAGGGTTCAATGAAAAATTACAATATATAAATAAATTAATATTAAAAAAAAATTATTATGTTTTTTTAGTTAACAAATTATATTAAATTTGAGATGAGTTAAAATCAATAGACTAAAATTATTAAAAAATAATAATTCATGATTTGTTTTAAAAAATATGTTTTGGGTCGGCCAAACAGCTCAAGAAGGAAAAATGCTCAAATATTAAGTCTCACCAAACACAATAGAAAATAGACCAAGTCTCGATCCACAATAAATAGGAGAAGGATAAAACAATTGAAGTCATACAAGCAATCATATGGTCCATAACATTTTACGAGATCTCTTTATAAATAAGTTACAACAAACTTCTCTTATCCAAATTTTCCTCTTTATTCAACTACTAACTTGAATATTGAAGTATTAACCTTGGAGATTACCTCAATCCACCGCATTAGAATCAATATCCACTGCAATGCCACGTTTACCATACAATATCCGTGAAGTCAATAAGCGATAACATAATTTGTTTAGTTATGTTAATGGTTAATTCCTTTAATTTCTTGTTAGATTAAATATGGCATGGAGCCGCCGACCTTTATTTTTGGTTGAGTTCATGTTAAGAAATAAAAATATCAAATGTATTCCTCCATTCTAATATTAAAATAAAATAAATATCACCTCTAAAATTAATTCTACTTCTTATTATGATGGGCACGCATCCAAAAGGATCAAAGCACTCACACACAAAGGTCAAAGCGAACAACTAAGTCGACCAAAACACCAACACACAAGCAAGACAAACACACCTAAAGGTGCTGGCAAATAATCGACTTGCCCCCTCTTGATAGCTAACCACTCTAGAGATAGTGGTGAGTTCACCAATACATCAACCTCGAACCAGGTTCATACATGGGGCATGGGAAGAGGAATTAATCCTTGGTCGGGCATGGTCCCCATAGACGACCAATAATGACCGCGAAAGACATAAGCATAAATCTAACAACGCAGGTATGAGTTTAACAAAAATAAACAAACAAAATATATGTATACACTGCAACACTGTAGGTCATGTTACACAGTTCATACCCAAGGTGTTTGGCCTTAAAAAAATGTATTACTTATCCAAAAATACCAATTCACCATCCACAACCATTTGGTCAAGGAGGACCTGTGTTTAAGAGATAAGACTGGTCGAATAGAAATACTCAACTTGCTTAAAGACACTTTCAAAATCATCTTCGACTATAGAAAAACCATTTTGCAAAGACTTAGATAGTTCTTTAGAGAGAGAGAGAGACTCTTTGTGCATGTTCATAATATTATCTTGAGTCTTCAAATGGTCATCTCGAGTTTCCTTTAAGGCCTTGTCTAAGTCATCGGCCTTCTTGTGGGTAACTTTCAAGGACCGTTTCGCCTCGAACAAAGTTTCATCCTTATTGACCATCCATTGAACCTACCGTTGTAACTATTCATGCTGAGTACCAGGATATCCCAGGGGTTCCATGGCAACTTCCATAGTAGTAAGAGAATTGGAGACGTCCTTAGTCTCGCCAAGACATTTATTTCTCTCAAGAACGAGGTTGTCAACCCTCTTTTTCAACCTCTCTCTGTCCTTGCATAAGCGATCAGATAGGAAAACTTCCTCATAGCCGGCAATACCAAATGCCAAAATGACAAATGCCCGATGAACTTGGTAAGTCAACTCAATCATTTGTACCTGACGAGGATCATCAGGGAGCCCAAAAGAGTAGGAGTAGTCCTCATCAAAAATCAAAATGCGAAACTTACCATTTATTCTCGGATCTGATCGAGCCAACATGACATGATTAATATGTTTATTGAAAATATTAAAAATTGAATAATATGCTTATTGTGTACTCAGTGTAAACTTTCAAAAGAAAATTTTATTTGGTCAAATTCAAATAAATATATTTTTCTTTTTAATATGATTTTAAGTTTGAGCTTTAACAAAACCATATACTTTAATAACAACTCATTAATTAAATGAAAAGTGAAAACCAACTATTTTTATTGACAAAAAAAAAATTGCACTCTAAACATTTTAGAAGTGACCAATTTCATACATTAGAAGTCTATTGTAGAGTGGCATGTTGCTTTGAAACTTTGGATTATGCGGTTGTGAAATTTTTCTTTTTCTTTTTTTATAAAGAAATCTATATCTTTGTGAAAGGAAATCTTTGTAATAATATTGCTGGGTGAAATAGAAGTAAAAGGTATATGAAGTTTACAATATAATAATGCATTGGAGCATCTTTCAACTTGGCCATTAGTATATAGGAGAAAAAGGAGGTACGGGTATTTGTCGGTGAATTTATGCTCTAAACTCTAAAGTCACTTTAACAAAGTTGGGAAAGAGGGTCATAACTAAGAATGGAACCATCCATCTCATTCTTTTTATTTAAGAGCGTTTTTTCCATTAAATTCATTTAAGTTTTTTAAATGATTTTTATTTAATATTTTAGTTTAATGACGATATAGTGTAAAAGAATTTACACTATCATGAACATATATAAAAAAATTATTTTGACGAAATACATCATCTTTATTAATTAATTATATAAAATTAATTTACACGATCAATATATATTTATTTTCTTTTAATTTTTATATTATTTTACATTTTTCAGTTACATAAATAAATTACATTTTTAAATATCCTTACACTTCTTTAAAAACCTTAAAATAAATTTTAGTGAACCCTTCATTAATGCATCACATTTATATTTTCGATTAATATATTAAAAAGCATACAACAGTACATTAAGAGAAATTAATAAACACTAAAATAAATTATTAGCATAAAATATACTAAAAAGATAGATTTAAAATAATTTTTAATTATAATTATTTTCATAATATATATATATATATATATATATATATATATATATATATATATATAGCTAATACTAACATGTGCCCCAAGGGCACAAATTAATGATATATTTATAAAAATATTGTCTTGGATTGCGTATATTTGACTTTTTGAAATTTAAAATTTTATTTTATTTAATACAAAAATTTTAATAATAGTAACCTTAACTTTTATCTTAAGGACACAAGTTAACAAGACTATATATATATATATATATATATATATATATATATATATATATATATATATATATATATATATATATATATATATATATATATATATATTCTTTTAAGTCATGTTGATGATGTGTAAAATTTTGTTGTTGATTAAATACGGTGGTCAAAGTCTAGAAGCGGTTTAAATAGATTAATTATCTTTGTTTTATTTACAAAATGAGAGTCAATTTTCGAAAGTTAAATTGGTGAAAATTGCTTTAAATGAATTTTACCAAGTTAAAAGTGTCGTAGACAATGAATTAAAAGAAGCCAAAAGTGATCATGATAATATGATAGAATATGTCTATTAACTTAAGGGATTAATTATTATGCTCTGTCAGTGTAAAAAAATTTATACGGTCGATTTATTATCATCACCCGTTTACATTACTTTATAGGTTTTTAAAATAAAAGTCAAACTTATTTCAATATCCAACGTCTAGAATTAACTGACGGTGTAAAATTCGTTTACACAGTCAGTGTATTTCAATTAAATCCTTAATTTAATACAAGTCAAATACAAAATTCTAAAATGTATCTAATTAATCAAAATCAAACCTAACTTTTACAAATTAAACACCATGAACAAAAAAAACCTAAAACATCATATATATATATATATATATATATATATATATATATATATATATATATATAGAGAGAGAGAGAGAGAGAGCATCAAAAATTATCTTCCACTAATTTTGATTTTAAGTACAGGTTTGGTAAGAACAAGAAATCATATAAAATTTACTCAGATAATTATGACACTTTGTAAACACGTAATTTTTATGGTATTTTATCAGTTATTTTATTAAGTTTCATCTCATTTTAATTAGGATTTACCATGTTTTTTAATAAATTGAAGAAAAAGGAAAAAAGAAGAAAATGTGAAGAAATGGTGTGAAAAAGAGCAACTTAAAGGCATTTTTGAATTGCAGCCATCACGCCCCATCGTGGCACGATGCTTAGGTCATCACGACGCAATACATTTACATCGTGGCACGATGTCATGCGTGATTTGACATGTTTTGAAGATTTATAAAGGGATCTTTGGCACACTTTTGAGAGATCTTCTTTTGGCAACCTAATTCTGACTGTGGACCTCTGGAGCGAAAGTTTTCACCACCAGATGTCGAATTATAACCAGTTATCCATGTATCTTTTCTTTATGAATTATTTCGCTATGAGCAACTAGTTTTTTAGGTTAGGTTTCGTTCAGATGAACCTATATGGATTTGTTAAGACCATATGTTATGTGTTTATATTGTCCACGCTTTTGATTATTCATTATTCGGATAACATTTGTGTTCATTGCTTTACATGCGTTTACGAATGTCCATGTATCGATTAAGATTAATGGTGAGTATTAACCCTAATTGTGTTAATCAGATCTAAGTTAATTGATCTACCTAATAATTGAGCTTAAGATAGGAAATTGTAAGATTGTGACTTAGGGTTTAAAGAACGAACACCATCTATTTTAGGTATAGAATTTGCCTAAGAGATTAGGAGATTATAGATTAGAATAGTGAGGTATACACCTAGAGATATGGTAGATTGGCTTAGTTAGACCTTCGTGGTAATTGAAATAATCATCATAAGGAAGTATAAATGTTAACATGAACAAAGACAAACAGAGGATTCAAGACGAAACCTAATCGCCTTTCACAATATGATAACTTTTCTATTTTCCTTTTCACTATCAAACTCGAAACCCCTCATTGTTACGTTTAATTACCACAATTGTACACCTTGTTAAATTGAAATCCTCGTGGAGACGATCTTTTAAGTATTACTTCAGCACTATCGGTACACTTGTCGATTTGTCAATAAGTTTTTGGCGCCGTTGTCGGGGATTGTTGAAATTTCAACAAGAAAATTTTTGTGCGACATTTTAGTTTTAATTTATTTATTTATATTTTTTTTGAATTATTTGTTTGGACAATTCTACTAAAGGTATCTCTACTTGTTTATGCGAGGTTCAGGATCTGAGCTAGTACCAATTGATTCAAAAATCGAAAAGACCACACGATTAAACTGAAAAGCAGTGCTAGAAGCACTTTTAGAGCAAGAAGCTTTAGTAGATAAAAGCATAACCATTTATTTTGATAACGAAAGCAAATAAGAAGAAGCTACCATGGATAAGCAACAACCACAAACTATGAGAGACTACTTCAAAACAAACTGATGCATGGCAAATTACTATAGGCTTCGTACATGCGAACCCGACTACTTTTGACATAAATTTTTTTGTGCTTTTAAGTTTAAGGGACAATTCATTGATGGAAACATGATCTAATATCCTTGGGAGGGTTCAAACGGTCTACCGGGTCAGTGATTAAAATATAGCAGTTTCAATTGGGTTTATATGGGCGGGTCGGGTTCAAAATTCTGAATCGCGGATACCCAAACCCGCCCAATTGAGATACCCTCCTAGGGTTTTCCAGCAGCTCATTTTGTTCTCTCACTCACCTGTTCTCTCACTCACCGTCATTCACCACCCACCACCTTCAACTCTCACCACTCACCTCTCACTCACCTGTTCTCTCACTCACCGTCATTCACCACCCACCACCTTCAACTCTCACCACTCACCGTCCAATTTTCAATCCACGCGCGCTTTCGGTTTCCGCTGCTTCCACACCTCAGCTCATCTTCCAACGCTTCGTGGCTCGCCGCTCTTTTCCGCCAACACACTCACCGCTAATTCCGTTCCGGTATGTATTCAATCACCGTTCACCAGCCTAGGTTTTTATATACGGTGGAGTATGTATTCAATTTTTATGTATTCAATCACCGTTCCGCTTTAGTTTCAATTGATCTTTCGGCAAATCAGTTGAATGGAACACTTCCACATGGTTTTGATGATGCTTTTCCTAATCTTAGGACATTGAACCTTGCAGAGAATGATATCTTTGGTGGTGTCTCAGATTTTTCAGGGTTGAAATCTATTGTGAGTCTTAACATATCAGGAAATTTATTTCAGGGTTCTGTTACAGATGTTTTTGTGTTAAAGTTGGAGGTTTTGGACCTTAGCAGAAACCAATTTCAAGGTCACATTTCTCAGGTAAACTACTACAATTGGTATCATTTAGTTTATCTTGATTTGTCGGAGAATCGGCTTAGTGTTCTTTATTCTCTGCAGGTTGGTGTTGTTTCTGATTATGACTTGTCTAAAGCAGAAAACAAGTCAGAGCTTGCACCATTTTTATTGCTTTTTTTCATACTTTAAGTGCTTTTCTTAGGACCTTTCAAGTTGTTTTTACAAATTATCTTGTTGAACTTATAATTAAAAGTAAATTATGTTGGTTAATAAGCTGAAGTAAGTTATCCAAACATTCTTAAGTCATTGTAGAAATTCAGTGCATTTCATTTTCAACTCAAATAGCTATCATCTATTTTCATGTTATTTTATCTGTTAATGACTTTTTTCAAATAGCCAATTTTTACTTGATTTCTATTTTAAATTTTGCAACCTGCTTTTCCTTCAATTATGTTGATTATGGCTCCGTCATTTTTCAGTGATGGGTCAGCCTAATCAAACTATACCTACTGAATATGTCATGAATGAAGTTGGTTCAACAGCAACAACTGAAGTTGTTGGAGCAGAATTAGTTAATACCCAACCTACAAAGAAGAGGAAAGCTAGTGCAAGTGGTTCTAGGCAATCATCTGCTTGTCGGGAGCACTTTATTAGATTACCAGATGACTTAGTTGATACACCAACTGCAACTTGTAAACACTGCCACAAAAAATACCTATGTGACCCTAGGACTCATGGCACCACCAACATGAACCATCACATTCTAAAATGTGCAAAGAAGCCTAGAACCATTGATCCCACCCAAACTATTCTGACATACCCCTCTGCAGAAGGATCTAGTTTGGGTCATGTTAGCTCCAAATTTGACAAGCAAGCTTGTAGAAAAGCTTTGTCAATTTTTGTGGTTCTAGATGAACAACCATTTAGTGCAGTTGAGGGGGAAGGTTTTAAGTACTATTCTAAAGTAATGCAGCCCCAGTTTACTCTCCCATCTAGGTGTACAGTAGCTAGAGACTGTTTTCAGCTACACTTGGTTGAGAAACAAAAACTAAAAGCCTTCTTAAAGTCTGACTGCAATAGAGTAGCACTTACTACTGATTGTTGGACTTCTATCCAAAATCAAAACTACTTAACCCTTACGACACACTTTGTGGATAACGAATGGAATTATCAAAAGAGAATTATAAGCTTCACAGTTATTCCAAACCACAAGGGTGATACGGTAGGTAGGAAGATTGAAGAGGTGTTAAGGGATTGGGGAATTAGGAATGTGTCTACCATAACTGTTGATAATGCAACTTCAAATGATGTAGCTGTAGCATATTTGCATAGAAAAATATCAACTATGAATGGGATGATGGGGGATGGAAAATGTTTTCATATGAGGTGCGCTGCTCACATATTGAATTTGGTGGTAAATGAGGGTTTGAAAGATAAGCATTTGTCTATTACTAGTGTTAGGGATGCTGTTAGATTTGTCAAGTCCTCACCGCATAGGGCAGCCAAGTTTAAAGAGTGCATTGAATTTGCTGGAATAACTTGTAAAAAACTAGTATGTCTCGATGTTTCAACTCGTTGGAACGCGACATATTTGATGCTTGAGGCTGCAGAGAAATTTCAAGTTGCTTTTGATAAGCTTGAGTATGAAGAGTCGAGCTATAGGGAGTTCTTTGGAAAAGGTAGTCCTCCTAGTAGTGATGATTGGGACATTGTTAGAGCTTTCATCTCTTTTTTAAAGTTATTCTATGAAGCAACTAATGTTTTTTCCACCTCTCAAAGTGTGAGTTTGCATAGTGCTTTTCACCAAGTGTCTGCGATCTATTGTGAGCTGAAGCAAGCTACTATGAACTTGAATGGTGTTTTTGCAAGTGTGGGTGGGGACATGATGGAAAAGTATAATAGATATTGGGGGTGTGCTACTAAGATGAACAAGTTGATTTATTTTGGAATCATTTTGGATCCAAGATACAAGTTGAGTTATATTGAGTGGACTTTTAAGGATATGTATGGAGTCGGATCTGTGTTTGCTACCGGGTTGATCAAATCTATAAAAGAGAGCTTACAAAAATTGTATGATTGGTATAAGCAAGCTTATGACCAAAATCATAATAGACAACCTCTTGGTAATGGTGAAAACAATGTTTCCAATTATGAAACAACAGCTGGCCGTCCTTCACTAATGGCTAGAGCCGATGCTTTTGAGCAACATTTAGAGGAACAAGACTCGATTGATCAACAAAATGAGCTTGAGGGTTTTTACTCTAGTAAGTGTGTCAAAAGGGATCCTAAATTTGACCTTCTTGTGTGGTGGAAACACAATTCAACATAATATCCTATTTTATCTACAATAGCTAAAGATATTTTTGCCACACCAGTGTCTACGGTTGCATCAGAAAGTGCCTTTAGTACGGGAGGGAGAGTCTTAGAAACTTATAGGAGCTCCCTAAAACCTGAAATGGCAGAGGCATTAATTTGCACCCAGAATTGGTTAAAGCCGTCTTTTACCTATTTCAAAGACTTGAACCTCATGGAAGATTTTGAGCTTTCTGAAGATATTATAGCAGGTAAAATTATTTTTAAAAATGTTATATCTTTATTTCATAATTGTTATATATTTCTAAAAAAATGTTTATTTCATTATTTTAGAATTTGAAGAAATTTCTTCTACAGCAAGAAGAGGATCTTTACCGTCTCAGCCACAACCTTCTGGTTGTGCTTGAAAAATATGGAGGTATATTTACTTTATTAATTTGATTTATTTATTACTTTATTCCTTTTTAAAGCTTAATATTTTTCTTGTTTAATTTTTCAGTTCAACTATGTTTTTTGAAGTCATATGTGACTTATATTTTGTGACTACTCAATGGTCAAATAATATATATTTTGTCCCGTAAATGAGGGAAGAAATTGCAGTTCAGAAAGCTAAGGAAACAGAACTTAATAAAACCATTCACATTACAGGTTCGCTTAGTCATTCACGCCAAATCTATTTTTTTTTGTTCTTAATGCTGTTGAAGGGTGCTTAATTCTCTTTTGGTTGCTGCACAGTTGTTTTCTCAGATGGTGTTGTTTCTGTTATGAGTTCATTCTGCAAGCAACTTAGTTGATAATGTGCACACTGTCTCTGGCAGATGCACATCTTAGTTATTGCATCTTATGTGTTAAACTCCTAATTCATGAATGCACATCTGTCTTCTGATGCATCTTATGTGTTGAACTCCTAATGCATGAATGCACACATCTGTTATGATGCCCTGTATGCAGTTATGACCTTTTTTATATGACTAATCACTGATGTAGCAGTGCTAGAAGCACTTTTAGAGCAAGAAGCTTTAGTAGATAAAAGCATAACCATTTATTTTGATAACGAAAGTAAACAAGAAGAAGCTACCATGGATAAGCAACAACCATAGACTATGAGAGACTACTTCAAAACAAACTGATGCATGGCAAATTACTACAGGCTTCGTACATGCGAACCCGGCTACTTTTGACATAAATTTTTTTGTGCTTTTAAGTTTAAGGGACAATTCATTCGATGGAAACATGATATAATATCCTTGGGAGAATTTAGCTCGCTTTTATGAAATAACTTCAATGTGCATATCAAGTGGTTTTAACTAATGGTCAAATTAAGCCTGGTCTATTTAGTTTTTCGTTGATTGGGGGAGGAAAATATTGGTTACTATGTCTTCCCAATGAAACTATTGGAAAGAGCTAGAAGACAAATTTTTGGAAAGGTTCTTCACCACTACTCAGTTTTTAGAGGGAAGGGTCGGGGTCAAAAACCTTGAGCAACAAGAGACTGAATCCTTGCATGACTCGTGGGAAAGGTTTACATTTTTATTATGAAGGTGTCATAATCACAACATTAGTAACATGGAACAGATGAAATTTTTCATAAAAGGTCTAAGAATTCAAACAAGGATGTTTTTGGATGCCTTGGCCAGACGTGCAATATGACTCATAACTGAAGCACAAGTAAAAGATTTAGTTGAGAAGATGTGTTTGAACGAATACTGCTCAAAGAGTGAAAAAAAGGGTCAAGGTAAAAAGTATATGTACGCCTAAGGGTGTGCTGACATTGGATACCCACATTGCATTACTAGCTCAAATTGAACTTCTCAGCAAAAAATTGGCTGAAAGCAACCTTAATCGAGCCAATGAAAGTCAATTACAATTTTTAAAATGTGATTTTTGCATAGAAGGACATGCGGATGGAATGTGTGTTCCATAAGGGACAATGAAGAAGTTCAGTTTGCTAATTTTCATAAGAACAATCCTTACTCCAACACTTACAATTCAAGTTGGAAAGATCATCCCAACTTCAAATGGAGCAATAATCTAACCTCTACTCCTAATCAAGGAAATCGACAAGCACAACAAATTCCATTCAAGAGGAAACCATTATCGTTTGAAGAAACTCTAAATAAATTTATCCAGGTGACTCAAAGTAATTTTGAACAGGTAAAAAAGCAAAATGAAACCATGAGCAAGAACCATAAATCATCAATAAAATTTTTAGAAATGCAGATAAGGCAATTGTCTCGACAAGTAGCAACAATACTAGGGTCTATGGGAGGATTTGAGGGTAACATTGTTGACAATCCAAAAAAATGAGACATGCAAGGCAATATAGTTGGGAAATGGAACACCATATTTAGAGAGAATTCCTAGTGTTGCATGAAAAGAAGTGAGTCATAATGAGATTGAAGAAGTATATGAAACATGGGATATGGAAGAAGAGGGATAAGTTGAAGAAGAAAAAGAGGTGAATGAAAAAATGAGTGAATGCTCTGTGAGGGTGGAAACACTTGATAAGGTGATAGATAGAAACTCGCCCTTGAGAAGAACAAAGAATCAAATACTCAATGATTTAAGTCCCGAACTACCTTAATATGTCAATCCACCTTACCGATCATCAAGAAGAAACCAAAGACGGAAGAAGATGATGAGCTTTTCTAAAAATTCAAAGAAATGATTTCCAAACTCCAAGTAAGCATTTCATTTCATGAAATTTTATAACTAATGTCTAAGTTTTCTAAATCCATGAAATAGTTTTTGTCAAGAAAAAAGAAATCAAGTTTGGGTAAGAATGTAGCTTTGACATAAGAGAGTAGTGTTGTCATCCAAAGAAAAATTTCATCCAAGCTAAGAGATCCAGAAAGGTTCACCATACCTTGTGCCATAGGTGAGGTTACTATTCCACCAACGCTTTGTCATTTAGGGTCTAGCATTAACTTAATGCCTCTTGAATTAGTAGAGAATTGAAGGTCACATCGCAGCGCGATGGGAAGAGCATCGTATTACGATACCAAGCAATCCATCTGTTGAATAGAGACATTAAGATTTATGCCATTCATCCCTATCGTTTCCCGTCGTGGCACGATGGGAGTGTATATCGCGCCACCATGGCAGTGATTCTAGGAATTTAAATAGTGATTTCTTTGTCATGTTTTTGTATAATTCTTTTTCTTCTCCTACATTCTTATACTATATTGAAATATTCCAGCATCCTTTAATATTTTTCTCCATTTTTTATGGTGTTACATTATTTGTTGTAACATTTTACTTGTGCGGAGTCAATGGCCCCAAAGTGAAATAGAGTTTGCGGTCTATCCACTTCAACCATCCCACAACAACCCAACTATCCAACATACAAGTTTATCTCTCAAAAACATGATGAAATATTTTTTAGAGTTAGGAACTACAATGTAGTGCTCCCAAGGGAATTTGATTTGATAAAGTTGGAGGATTATGAGGAGCTCTCTCAAACGTTGGAAGAAAGATGTTAGATTAAATTTAACAATTTGATCTAAGACACCAACAAAATAATTGGGTTAGAATTCTACACTAACATGTATCATCATGCCTCACACGACTACACTTCTTATTGTTAGAACAATATTTTGATTCTGTAATTGATTAGTCACCATTTGCATTGAGTTTTCGTTACTGATCCGACACGAAACAGAGGCTTTTGACACACTGTGCAAGCATTTATGATACGTTTCGAGTTAGTTTTACTTCCGTCATTTTATTCAAGCATTTTTATGTTTTACTTATATTTTAGTGATTTTATGCGTGGGATAACTGTGTTTTTGTCCGACAGGTCCAGGTAGAAGAACCAGGGAACTCAGAACGAGACAACACGAGATTCCGGCAAGTAGAGAAGCAGAAAACCCTGGTACAGGAGGCCTGACACGGTCACCCGTGTCAACTGACACGGGCCGTGTCAGGCAAGGAATGACGTGTGAAGAAAACAGTAGCCTGACACGGCCATCCGTGTCAGTTGACACGGGTCGTGTCATGCGCCTCCATCAGCCGTGTCACCCCATGCCAGGGGCGTGTTAGCCAGGACAGTAGGCTGACACGGTCACCCGTGTCAGCTGACACAGGTCGTGTCATCCCAAGCCACAAAATTCAGTTTTTCTCGGGCTTTTGTTCGTCGGGCTTTTTCAGAGATATTTTTGGACATGTCCAACTGCTGCTTGGAATTTTCACTATAAAAGAGGGTCTTCTGCCAAAGGAAAAATCATCTTGGAATACAGCAAAATACAGTATTGTGAAGCAATCAAGTATTATAGAGATCAAGGCATTCAGAGAGCTGAAGGTTTTCATGAGCGGGAGCGATTGAAGATCAAAGTCATTCAATTACTTGTAATGTGTAATTTTTATCTTGAATTTGTTTTAAACAATATGAGTAGCTAAACCCCTCAATGCTAGGGGTGTCCCCGATTTAGAATTGTAACGAATTTGAGTTTACATTTGCATTTATAATATTGTTTTTACGGTAACCTTTTCATGTGTTTATTGCTTTCTTTTTCGGACCAATCGAGATTGATTTGTGGTTATCAATTACGCTGGACCGCCATTGATAAGGTTTTCATAAGGTTACTCTATAGTAGATATCACCTAGGACTAGGGATACCCTGTATGAACCAGAGTATTCTTGATATTATACAGCTTAACTCCATCCTAATTGGCTATGGACATGGAAATTAGGGTAGATTGATTAAAGATTTTCTCACCAAGGACTTGGGAGAAAATACCCTTAAGAACTGATAGTAATTGATATTTGTTGATGCAATAGTGACTCAGAGTTGTTATAGGGATAAATCATACACCTTCCCTGACATTGTTTTTTTTTCTCTATAAACCCTTATTTTCATCCTTCTTTACCTTTACTTTTATTATTATATTTTTACACCTAAAAACCAAATTAATACTTTTTGTTTAATTGAATGATAATTTAAACTCAATATTAACTTGCAGTCATTGACATCGACATTCGGGGAATTTCCCCATTATTACTATAAAAGGCAAAATAGTACACTTGTTATTTTCCCGATCAAGTTTTTGGCGTTGTTGTCGGGGACTGCCAAAATATAGAGTTTAATTTTAAGTTCAATTAAAATTTTGTTGCTCTGCAATAAAATTACTTTTCTGTCATTTATAATTTACTAATTTGTGTATGCGAGGAGAACCCTCAACTGAATTTCTTTTTGACACAGAGATCGAGAGAACCCTTCACCGAAGACACAGAGAACAAAGAGTGGATTCTACGGAAGAAAGTACCTTTGATCACTCAGAAGTCAAGGAACCAATGGCTGAAGTTCCTCCAATTCCACCTCCTCCACCTCCGGAAAGACTCCTGGGTGACTATGGAGGTGCAAATGCACCGGGTGATCGACTGACCATTGTCAATCAACCGGTGAATGTGACAAATTTTCAACTACATCCTAGCACGATCAATCAATTGGAAAGAAAACCTTTCACCGGAAAGGTTAATGAAGATGCCAACAAACACCTGCAAAGATTTCTGACCATGAGCACCACCCTGAAAATTGATGGTCATGCTGATGAAGCAAAAAAATTAAGAATGTTCCCGTTCACTTTAGCTGAAGACGCGGAAGAATGGTTCTATTCTCTTCCTTCCGGCAGTATCACATCCTGGGAGGAGATGGAAACTGCATTCTTAAATGAGTATTTTCCAGCATTAGTATTCCTGAGAAAAATGTATGAAATTCTTAATTTCAAACAGAAGGATGGTGAATCATTGGGAGACACTTACAAAAGATTCAAAAGGATCTTAGTAGCGTGTCCAACTCATAATATGGATCAGACCGAACAAATGCAGATGTTCGTTAATGGGCTGAAAATAAAAACAAAACAGTTGATTGATACAGCACCCTGTGGCTCAACAAATTTCTCAACAGCCACTGGTATCAAAAGGATTATTGAAGCAATAGCTGCCAATGAGCATATAGAATTATACGACAGGTGTACTAGTCAGCCAAAGGGGGTGATTGATCTAAAATTAGAGACAAATAAAATCCGTCTGGAAGATACAGTTGCTGCCGAAGTAAACAAAAAGTTGAAAGCTATGAATATAGGTACTCAACAGATAGCGCAGGTTCAGCCAGCTCAGGCTAGCACTTGTGAGATCTATAATGGACCTCATCACAAGATCTATTGTTTTGCTACTCCCTAACAAATTGAAGAGATAAAATTCTTGAAGCAGAATAATCCCTATTCTAACACTTACAACCCAGGTTGGAAGAATCATCCAAACTTCTCCTGGAAAGATCAGAGAGGGAATGCTCCACAACAAGGTACAGGGCAATATCAGACTCAGTATCAACAAAAGCAGCAACAACATGCACCTAAAAAGGCTGAATGGGAAATTGCCATTGAAAAATTAGCAGCCCACGACATACAGTTTCAAGAAGAAATAATGACTAATAAGAAAAACACCACGGTCTCCATTAAAAATCTTGAAGTCCAATGGGACAGATAGCACAACAGTTAGCTTCAAACTCTCAAGCCTCGGGTATCCTACCTAGTGGTACGGTGACAAATCCGCGGGAACATAACACTATTAACGCTGTCACAACCCGAAGTGGAAAGTCAATAGAGGAAAATGATATAGAAAAAGATGGATTGATAGAGGTGGATTTAGAAATCAAGGAAACAAAAAACCAAGATGAAGAAGTAATACCACCTCCTGTTAAGGAGAAAGAGAAGGTTCCTAAACCAGTTATCAAACTTCCTTACCCTCCAAGACAGAAAAAGAAAAATCAACATGAAAAGAATTTTGAGAAGTTCCTGGGAATGTTCAAAAAACTCGAAATCAACATCCCTTTTTCTGAAGCATTAGAACAAATGCCAATGTATGCCAAGTTCATGAAAGATATCATTTCCAAGAAGCGTTCCACTGATACGGAACCGATCATCCTAACTGAAACATGCAGTGCCATTCTCCAAGGCATGAAAATCCCAATGAAAAAGAAAGACAGGGGATCGGTTACTATTCCATGCACTACTGGTGATAGAAAATTCAAGAAGGCTCTGATTAACTTAGGAGCGAGTGTAAGTTTGATGCCACTGTCCATCTATAAAAAATTAGGCATCGACTCTGTTCAAGATACTCGAATGACACTTCAGTTTGCGGATCGCTCTGCGAGGCGACCCTATGGTATTGTGGAAGATGTTCTTGTAAAAATTGACAAGTTTATCTTCCCAGTTGACTTCGTCATTCTGGAAATGCCAGAAGATGAGGATATTCCTCTCATATTGGGCAGACCTTTCTTGGAAACGGGACGGTGTATGATAGACATTGAGGAAGGAACTATGACCATCAAGGTCTATGATGAAGAGTTAAAAATAGATGTGAGGAACACAATGTATTACAAAGATGATATCAGCACAAACAACACTATAGAGATAATAAACCAAGTAATTGCTCAAGAAAATGAAAGGCATAGACCCCACTCACCACTAGAACGGGTCTTAAGCCTATCCATTTTTGAAAGTGATGAAGATGAAGGAGAGTCTTAAGTGCTCGCTATGATGGAAAAACAACCTGAATGGATTAGATCTCGACCACACCGGTAGGAAGATTTAAGACCACCACCATCAGATGTCACTGAAGAACCAAAAACAGGGGTGAACCTGAAGCGGTTACCAACAAATCTGAAGTATATATTTCTAGACACTGAAAAAAATGCTCAGCTATTATCAATGCTAATCTACAGAGTGTCCAAGACGCAGAACTCATTCAAGTGCTAAAAAAATACAAAGGTGCAATCGAATGGGAAATTGAGGACTTGAAAGGTATAAGCCCGACCGTTTGCATGCACAAGATCTTAATGGAAGATGATCACAAACCGGTGGTGCAACCACAATGAAGACTTAACCCAGCCATGAAAGAAGTAGTACGCAAAGAAGTTATAAAACTCTTGGATGCGGGCCTAATTTACCCTATTTCCGATAGCTCTTGGGTAAGTTCAGTCCATGTGGTACCAAAAAAAGGGGGAACGACGGTGATAAAAAATGAAAAGAATGAGTTAATTCCAACCCGAACTGTTACAGGTTGGAGAGTGTGCATAGATTACAGAAGACTAAACGTGGCAACCCGAAAGGATCACTTCTCGTTACATTCATTGATCAAATGCTGGAAAGGTTAGCCGGACACGATTACTATTGTTTCTTAGATGGTTACTCGGGGTACAACCAGATTGCAGTTGGCCCTGAAGATCAAGAGAAGACTGCATTCGCATGCCCCTATGGTATTTTTGCCTATAGAAGAATTCCATTTGGGTTATGCAACGCACATGCCACTTTTCAAAGGTGTATGACATCAATCTTTACTGACATGCTCGAAAAGCATACGGAAGTATTTATGGATGACTTTTAAGTATTCGGTTCTTCATTTGATAATTGTTTGACCAACTTGTCACTTGTGTTAGAAAGATGCCAGCAAACAAATTTGATCCTGAATTGGGGAAAATGTCACTTCATGGTGCGTGAAGGAATAGTCTTAGGACACAAGATATCCAATAAAGGTATCGAAGTAGACATAGCAAAAGTGGAGGTAATAGCAAACTTACCACCGTCGGTAAATGAAAAAGGCATCTGAAGCTTTTTAGGACACGCGGGGTTCTACCGCAGGTTCATAAAAGATTTCTCCAAGATTGCCAAACCACTAACTAGTCTGCTGGTAAAAGATACACCATTCTTATTTGACAAGAAGTGTAGACAAGCCTTCGAGACCTTGAAGAAGGAGCTGGTGTCAGCCCCCATAGTTATTGCCCCCGATTGGTCTCTCCCTTTTGAGATAATGTGCAACGCTAGTGATAACACAGTGGGGGAAGTACTAGGGCAACGCAAGGAGAAGCTCTTGCACGTGATCTACTATGCAAGTCACGTACTGAACCCTGCTCAAATGAACTATGCAACCACAGAAAAAGAACTCATGGCGGTGGTATACACGTTTGACAAGTTCAGCTCTTATCTGCTGGGATCAAAGGTAATTGTGTATACTGACCATGCTGCTTTAAAATATCTTTTTGCCAAACAGGAATCAAAGCCAAGGCTGCTGCGATGGATCCTACTACTACAAGAATTTGACCTGGAAATCAGAGACAAAAAGGGTAGTGAAAACACTATTGCTGATCACTTGTCTCGGATGACCCCGATTCAAGAAACAAAAGAAACGCACCCTATTAGAGATGAGTTCACAGACAAACGTATCCTAGCCGTTATGCATATCCCATGGTTCGCCGGTTACACGAACTTTGTGGTAGGTGGACTAATACCTGATGAATTTGACTCTAACAGAAGATTTTTTTTTGCATGATTGCAGGTTTTATGTGTGGGACGATCCATTCCTTTCCAAAAAGGGATTACATGGCCTGATCAGGAGATGTGTTCCAGAGGAAGAGCAGAGGGACATCCTAAAAGTCTGTCATAACTCAGAATATGGAGGACATTTTAACGGAGACAGAACCACAACAAAAGTCCTCCAATCGGGATTGTACTGGCCTACACTGTTCAAAGATGCATAAGTAGTGGTAAAAGAATGTGACAGATGTCAAAGAATAGGAAACATATCCAAAAGAAATCAGATGCCTCAAAATGCCATGTTAGAGGTCGAACTGTTCGATGTGTGGGTGATAGATTTTATGGGACCCTTCCCACCGTCCTTGGAAAGTAATACATTCTGGTCGCGGTTGACTATGTGTCGAAATGGGTGGAAGCAGTAGCACTGCCCACGAATGATGCAAAAGTGGTAATCAATTTCCTCAAGAATTGTATCTTTGCACGGTTTGGGGTACCAAGAGCACTGATTAGTGACGAAGGTACCCACTTCCTCAATAAGCTGATGGAGAACCTACTACGGAAATACAATGTCATGCATAGAATCGCCACACCATACAACCCCAAGACTAGTGGACAAGTTGAGGTATCAAATCGGCAGATCAAGCAAATCCTAGAAAAGACCGTTAGTGCCTCACAAAAAGATTGGTCAATCAAGCTCGATGATGCACTCTGGGCATACCGAACAACATTCAAAACATCAATAGGTATGTCCCCATATCAACTGGTCTATGGTAAAGCTTATCATCTACCACTCAAACTTGAGCATAGGGCATTCTGGGCTACCAAATTCCTCAACTACGATCTTTCCAAAGCGGGTAAATCTCGGATCCTCCAATTACAAGAGCTAGAAGAATTCAGAAATCGAGCATACGAGAATGCCAAGATATACAAAGAGCAAACCAAAACATGGCATGACAGACGCATTCAGAAGAAAGAACTTCAGGAAGGACAACTGGTTTTATTATTTAACTTAAGGTTGAAGTTATTCCCAGGGAAACTAAGGTCACGATGGTCGGGACCCTTTGTGATACAAAAAGTACTTGCGCATGGAGCCGTTGAACTAAGAAATCCCGCAAACGGAGACACGTTCAAGGTAAATGGGCAGAGAGTTAAACCGTACATACAAGACTAGGAGGGTGGTTCAATCGATAAAATCCGTCTCACCTAAGCAGACGGAGGACCGTCGAGCCATGCGACGTTAAATGAAGCGCTTCTTGGGAGGCAACCCACGCTTTTTATATCTAATTAGTTATGTGTGTTTATAGGTTTACGCAGGAGCTCTACAAGGAGGAAACATCACACTAACAAAAGTCTAAGTCATGCAAAAGAATGATCAACATGGCCAGAGATACCAGCAATTAAACCAGAGAGAAAGCCAAAAACGGCAAAAAGGGTAGCCTGACACTGCCACCCGTGTCAGCTGACACGGGCCGTGTCAGTAGGGTGCAAAAAAAGCAGACAAAAGGTGGAAAACAGTGGCCCGACACGGCCACCCGTGTCAGCTGACACGGGCCGTGTCAGGAGCACTGAAGGTGACAAGGATTTTCTGATCAACAGTAGCCTGACACGGGCGATCGTGTCAGCTGACACGGGCCGTGTTAGGAGAACTGAAGGTCATCCCCAACCATGTTTAAAAATAGTAGCCTGACACGGCCACCCGTTTCAGGTGACACGACCACCCGTGTCAGGTGACAAGGCCGTGTCAGGCAGGCGAAAATTTTGATTTTTTTTTGAAAATTTGAATTTTTTGTGGGACCCACCCACTTAATCCACCATTAACCATAACTTTTTCTCTTTAACCTTATCATTATCAGATTTTTTATTACCCACTCATTATTCTCTCTCATCATTCTTACTCACTTTCTCTCAAAAACCTTCCTACCTCCATTAAAACTCAAAACCCCACCATCTAACCCATTCCATAACCCCCACTTCCACTCACCTATAGCCAAAACACCCTTCACTAATAGTACTCCACTCGTCGCCCCCGTCCTAACCACGGTTTCGGAATTTCCTAACTCAAAAGTTCAAATAATTTCTATTTTTGCAGGTCCAAAATGCCCCCGAGGAGAATTCTCACCGGAAAGCAACAGCTCGCGGAAATGGCGAAGTCACGGAAGCGCCCGAGTCAGAATCCAAATCCACATAACATCGTGTTTGACAATTCGGGACAAGAACGGAGATACCAAATTCACCGGAAGTGCAAACTCACGCTGACGAGGTACATGTGTGAGCAGACTCTGAATGCTCTAGGGCTCAAAATGGAGGTATACCGGATGTTCCATGTTTTAGGAATGTTAGAGTTCATGAGTTTGGAAGTGCCAACATATGAGTGCATTACTCTCGAATTCCTCAGCACGTTGGAATTCCAGCTTGAAAAGCGGTGGATAGACACGACTAGGTATTGTTTCGGCATTTTGCGTTTCCGGTTGTTTAATAATTATCATGAGCTGTCTATTGAGGAGTTAGCAGCAATACTCCGACTCCCTCTGTACGGACCAGGAGCGGTCCCAGACAGGTTCTCACCTAAGGATTTCTGGATTGCCATCACCGGGAGGACGGATTACACCTCCAAAGGTGCTAAGGCCTCGGGCATCCAGAATCCATGTTTCAAGTACACTCAGAAGGGTCTAGCCTATACCCTGTTTGGAAGAGGTGATAGCACAAGGGTAGCTATTCAGAGAGAGCTATTCTTTATGTACTCGATGGCTTAAAACAAAGCCATCAATGTAGCTGCCTTTGCAGCGGACTATCTGGGTAGAGTAGGCCGAGCCGACTCCGGAGGCATATCCGTAGGGGGAATGATCACCCAAATCGTTAAGCATTTCGGGTATCAAGTTGTTTTACTCGAAGACACGCCAATTGCAGGTAAGACCAAAATTGACATGTTTGCTCTAATTTCACAAGGTATGATTGTTGTTGCCCCTACTTACTATTCTGTACTTAGCCATAAGAGGTTTATTATTGCTCTGCCGGATCCGGACAAAGTTGCTATTACTGACTGTGCTAATTGGTTGTATGTGAGCTTTGACCCCGACGCGGATGAAGGCCACGAAACTAACCATTTTACTACAGGTGAGCAATTTATGGATGACCGGGTGGAAGGAACGGAAGCAGAAGAAGAAGATCCTCAAGCACCTCCTGAGCAGTTTGTACCACCACATCAGGAACCCACCCAACAGGAGGCGGGTTCATCATCCTGGTCCACTGACCAATGGAGCTGGGTACAAACCGAAATAGGTGACTTGAGGACGGAACAACAACGACAAGGCATCGAGCAAGCCCGTCAGGGGGCGATGTTGGATGAGATGAGCAACATGATGCGACATTTGATGTTGCATTTCCCGTAACCACCTCCTCAGTAGGGTACTGTGAGTGCCCTCCTTCGCTCTTGTTCGCAAACATTGTGGATAATGTTGAGTTCAAGTGTGGGGGAGATTTTATGTCTGTTATTGGTATTTTATTCTCAGTATTTTGTTATTTTGTTATTTTACTTTTGTGCATTCTAGATTTGATTTTTCTGTTTGAAGGTACATTATGTTGCGAGTGTGTCAAGTCTGTGTTGATAGGTTGGAAATAGTAATGATCACGATTAAGAGTGGATGAAAGGATTACGCCATTCACCATTGCTTGTTGTGAAGGATCTCCCCAGGAAGTTGACACTGCTGAAAGTAAGATCGGACGCAACGTATACAGCTTAACTGACATGAGCATCCTGTACATTCCGAAGTAAGAAAGAAATCGCATCAAACTAAAAAGTACTGTGGATCCTGTCAAAGCTAAACCAAACAGAGTGAGTCATAAAAAGCCAAACACATTGATCATCATGAGTGACATTCAGGTTTGTCTTTATCACTCTAAATTTGCGTAGACTCTTTGGGACTGTCACTGCATGATACACACATTGAGGCACGTTGTTTGAAATTAATCTCGAGCCTTTCTAGCCATCCTGAATAATTATATCCCTCGTTAACCCCATTTGAGCCTGTATCCATTTGTTTATTTAAATCCCATAAATGTACCCCTTGGCCCAAATACTTCCTTACCCTGTTCAGAGTCATGTTAATGCATTCAAACTGTATTGAAAAGCTAAGTTTGGGGTAAAAACCCCAAAAGCTACCAAAGCCCAAGAAAGCGCGAGAAAAAAAAAAGAAAAAAAATGATGAATCGAGAGAAAGAAAGAAAAAAAAAGAGAAAAATTTATAACTCGAAGATTCAGAAAGAAGCACGAAAAAGAGCATTCGGTGAAGAAAAGAAAATAACAAAAGAAAACCGAGCAAATAAGAGAAACAAACACAGTATGTAACATCGACTCTGAACCCCAAACCCACTTGTTTTCCGTTTTTGTTTGAATAATCCATACCCTAACCCAAGCCAAGTTACAACCCGAAAGACCTCAAAAGTGTGTGTGGTTTGTGTATGTGATAGGAAAAGAGAGACTATTCAAACTTGTGAGTGATATTGCATACTCTGAATTATGAGTGAAAACAGTTGACCCCGAGAGAATTAGTGAGAATGTGATATAAGCTGACAGGTGAAACGGTGCTTTGAAGTGGAAGTGTGAAGGAAGAATTACAAAGAAAAACAGGACTTGTGGAAGTAAAAGGGAAGACGTTAGCGAATGATCTCAATTGTGGTGGGAAACATAAAGAATTCTGGGGAGTGACAATGTTATCTGAAACATTACTTGGGACAAGTAATGAGCTAAGTTTGGGGCTGTGATTAGTCACCATTTGCATTGAGTTTTTGTTATTGATCTGACATAAAACAGAGGCTTTTGACACACTATGCAAGCATTTATGATACATTTCGAGTTGGTTTTACTTCAATCATTTTATTCAAGCATTTTTATGTTTTACTTATATTTTAGTGATTTTATGCGTGAGATAACTGTGTTTTTGTCCGACAGGTCCATGTAGAAGAACCAGGGAACTCAGAAGGAGACAACGTGAGATTCCAGCAAGCAGAGAAGCAGAAAATCCCGGTACAGGAGGCTTGACACGGCCACCCGTGTCAGCTGACATGGGCCGTGTCAGGCAAGGAAGGACGTGTGAAGAAAACAGTAGCCTGACACGGTCACCTGTGTCAGCTGACACGAGCCGTGTCAGGCGCTTCCACCAGCCGTGTCACCCCATGCTAGGGGCATGTCAGCCATGATAGTAGGCTGACATGGGGCGCGTTAGCCCAAGCCCAAAAATTCAGTTTTTCTCGGGCTTTTGTTCGTCGGCCTTTTTGAGAGTTATTTTTGGACATGTCCAATTGCTGCTTGGAATTTTCACTATAAAAGAGGGTCTTCAGCCAAAGGAAAAATCATCTTGGAATACGGAAAAATACAGTATTGTGAAGCAATCAAGTATTACAGAGATCAAGGCATTCGGAAAGCTGAAGGTTTTCATGAGCGGGAGCGATTGAAGATCAAAGTCATCCAATTACTTATAATGTGTAATTTTTATCTTGAATTTGTTTTAAACAATATGAGTAGCTAAACCCCCCAATGCCAGGGGGGTGTCCCTGATTTAGAATTATAATGAATTTGAGTTTACATTTGCATTTATAATATTGTTTTTACGGTAACCTTTTGATGTGTTTATTACTTTCTCTTTCGGACCAATTGAGATTGATTTGTGGTTATCAATTACGTTGGACTGCCATTGATAAGGTTTTCATAAGGTTACTCTACAGTAGATATCACCTAGGACTAGGGATACCCTGTACGAACCAGAGTATTCTTGATATTATACATCTTAACTTCATCCTAATTGGCTATGGACATGGAAATTAGGGTAGATTGATTAAAGGTTTTCTCACCAAGGACTTGGGAGAAAACACCCTTAAGAACTGGTAGTAATTGATATTTGTTGATGCAATAGTGACTCAGAGTTGTTACAGGGATAAATCATACACCTTCCCTGGCATTGTTCCTTTTTCTCTATAAACCCTTATTTTCATCCTTCTTTACCTTTACTTTTATTATTATATTTTTATACCTAAAAACCAAATTAATACTTTTTGTTTAATTGAATGATAATTTAAACTCAATATTAACTTGCAGTCCTTGAGATCGACATTCGGGGAATTTCCCCATTATTACTATAAAAGGAAAAATAGTACACTTGCTATTTTCCCGATCAGTAATATATTTCTAAGTTTTGATGATAATAAAGAATGAAACAATTTGGTACCCTAACAATTTTTCTTAAGTGTGAATGATTCTAAGTTAAAATGACTCTGATAAGTCATCTTCTGATCATCAAGAAACAAATATCTGGCATCTGATTAATCTAGGAAAGCTGACCCAGCTGAAAGAAATCATATTTGACTCTAAACAGAATGCATCTGAGGAGCAATCAACTGTAGAATCTGACTCTGAAGTTCAAGCTCTGATCTAAAGACTGCAAGAAATATCTGAAGACTGCAAGAGACATCTGAAGACTCTGTAAGAGATATATGAAGAATACAAGAAATATCTAAAGACTGCAAGACACCTCTGAAGACTCTGCAAGAGATATCTGAAGACTGCAAGAAATATCTGAAGACTGCAAGAGATATCTGAAGACTCTGCAAGAGATATTTGAAGACTGCCAGAAATATCTGAACACTCTAACTTTGAAGAATCTGATCATGCTCAATCTGATACATGCTCAACACGCCATCAGATATCACCTGATCAGAAACTTATGTTGGAAGTATTCAAATTGTAGTATAACTCCTTTTAACGAAATAATGGATTATGCTCCAAGACTGCTATAGAAAGGATAAGAAAGTTACTACCTTTAACTCCCACAGCTGGCACAAAATCTTTATTGATTGCCCCCCAACGGTATCATCTCAAGTGTTATATAAAGGCCTCCTTACAACTTGCTGGAAAAAATAACTCATATACAACGATACAACCTTCACACAACAACATCCTTATACTCTAAACATTTTTCACTACCATTGTTGTAAGAAATATTTTCCATACAAGAGTTGTTGCTCAATATTATGTGGTTGTGTTTCATCATTCTTAAAGTGTGTTTATACTGCTTATCTAGAAGCATCTAGTCAAACACTTGTATTCCTGAAATTATTTGTAATTCCTCAAGTGACTTGTTTAAGTATGTATACTTGAGAGGGCTAAGAGGTTGTTAAACTCTTAGACGTATTTTGTAATCTGTTGAGATTAGTGGATTAAGTCCTTATTGAAGGCGAAATCACCTTGGCCGGGTGGACTGGGGTAGCTTTGAATTTCAAGCGAACCAAGATAAACTCTTTGTATTGTTAGTATTTATTTTATGTGTGTGGTATTTCAAAAGTTTTTAATTCCAGTGAAAACAATTCAAATCCCCCTTTCTTGTTTTTCTCTACCTTCAATTGGTATTAGAGCTTCGGATCTATTATTGATTTTTGAATCAAATACTTAATTGTGTAGAGAGACCCAGGGTGATAAAAACTTCATGGCTAACACAAATGAAAAATATAGCTACAACACAAAACCTCTAGTTTTTTATGGAGAAAAATTCGACTACTGGAGAACAGAATTGAAAGTTTCTTCCTAGGCTACGATGCTGATCTTTGGGATATGGTTACAAATGGTTATGAGTTACCCATCTCTGGACTTGGTATTCCTATTCCAAGAAGTATAATGAGTGATGATCAGAAGCGTGATTTCAAGAATCACCATAAAGCAAGAATCATTATGTTAAACGTTATTTCCTACAACGAGTACGAGAAGATAACCAATAGGGAAACAACCAAAGAAATTTTTGACTCCTTAAAAATGACGCACGAAGGAAACAATCAAGTTAAAGAGAGACTAAGGCTCTGGCCTTATTCCAGAAGTATGAAGCCTTCGGAATGGAAGATGATGAAGTTGTTGAAGCGATGTTCTCAAGGTTCCAAACCTTTGTTGCAGGACTTAAGGTTCTGGAAAAATGATATACTATAGCAGATCGGGTCAAGAAGATCATTAGAAGTCTTCCCAAGAAGTGGATACATATGGTTACTTCTCTAAAGCTATCCAAGGATTTGAACAACATAAGTCTTGAAGAACTTATCAGCTCTCTTAGAAGTCATGAAATAGAACTAGAAGAAGATGAACCTCAGAAGAAAAGCAAATATGCTGCTCTAAATTATAGATCAGAAAGAAGAAATCCAGAAAGAAACAAAGCCTTTCAAGCTGAAGAGGAAGAAAATGATGACTTTGAGAATGAAGATTCTGATGATGAAAAAGAATTATCTCTTCTTTCAAGAAGAATCAAACAACTATGGAGAAAAATACAAAACAACTTCATAAGGCTCAGACAGAAGGGAGATCGTCTAGATTCAACATCTAGATGCAGACCCAACAAGGAAGTAACGTGTTATGAATGCAAAGAGCATGGACACTACATAAATGAATGTCCAAAGCTCAAGAAGGACAACTTCAGAAAGGAAAGCTTCAAGAAGAACTCATTCAAATCAAAGAAGAAAAGACTCATGGCAACATGGGACGACTCTGAACCTGAAGCATCAAAATCTGATTCTGAAGAGGAGCAAGCAAACGTAGCACTCATGGACACTACCTCTGGAAGTTCATCTGAAACAGAGTCTGGCTCTGAAGAGGTATTCTCTGATTTTTCTCGTTCTGATCTGGAAGCCTGTTTGTCAGAATCTCTGAGCTTGTATCAGAATCTTTGACAGAAATTCAAGAACCTGAAAAAGGTTCATGAAGAGATTGTTGAAGAGTGTGATAAACTTGAGAAAGAAGTTTCTGAACTCAAAGAAAATAATTTTATTTTTGAAAGAGAAAAGGAATTTTCAACTAAGAAATGTTCAAAACTTGAGGAAACTCTTTTTAAAGCTCCACCTACTTCTGACACTATCATATACAAATATGATAAAGCTTTTTAGAAATTTCTGAACAAAGGCCTAGAAAGAAGCAAAATGACTTTTATGATCTATGGTGTAAGTCATAATAGAAAAAAAGGAATATGATTATGACTCTGATGACGATGATTTGAAACCCTCTATAGAAAACAAATCAAAATCTCCTTTTTCTTATCATTATACACCTGCACAGACACAAAAGTTCAATAACGCTAGAAAACCCAAAGTTTTCAGAAACTCTGGGAAAATTAATCCTAAAGGACCTAAAATATTTTGGGTACCAAAAGATAAAATAGTGTATGTTACAAATATCCTTTGCAGCAGAGTTAAAACACCAGTCATGGTACCTGGACTCTGGATGCTCGCGACACATGACTGGAAGAAAGCTTATGTTCTAAGACCTAGAACTTAAAGATGTTGGTTTCGTAGGCTTTGGAGGAAATCAAAAAGGAAGAATCAGAGGATCTGGAATAATTGGTAACCGATCGCTTCCCTCTATTTTTGGTGTTGTTTTTGCATATTTGAACTTGTGTTTATATACTCCCACGACTCTCACATTCACACTTTCACTACTCACAACTTATACAAACCCAAAAACTCCAAACCTCTCTGCAACTTCTCTTTATCTCCCACTATAACATCAACATGAATGCTCAAGAACAACAAGTTTTTGAATTCTCTCAACAAATGAACGCCACTGAACAACGGGTTGAAGCTCCACAACAAGTTGCAACCACTACTACTTCTCCAACAACAACTTCATATCAAGAACCTCATGTTCTTGATCGTCATACCCACATAAACCTTTCAACTCCCTTTGAACAACTTGAAGTTATTTGTGAGTTACTGGTGGATTTTGACAACCTCAAGGAAAATGGCATGGAGCTGACACCGAAACTGGAAAATCGAGGGTGGCTCACTTTTTTCAACCGTCTTTATGGCCCCATCTACACTAACCTGGTGAAGGAATTATGGAGATTCGTTAACCCACAACATCTAACCCCATCCCTCTTAAAACCATCACACATTCATCTCCCTTACCTCTCTTCAACCTCCAAACCACATATATCCCCCACTCTGAAGCCATAATGCTCAACGAACCCCTATCTCCATCCCTCTCCTCAAACCCCATCTCCACTCCTTATTATGACCTAACTTATAACTATGGACACTCTAGTTCAGATAACCCAACTTCCCCAAACCATGAAGACCTTCAGGCCACAACTGTGTCTGAAAAGACTCTCTCTGTACCTGAACCATCTGAACCCATATCTGACCCTTCTGAACCTATTCCCGAACCCTCTAAACATAACCTCACTTTACCTACCTTTGGTGAGGCACTAGCTAAGTTATCAGAGAGTCCATCTTCCAGATTCAAGAAGATCTCTGATGAATCCAGTGTCAGTGACAGTCCTTCTGAAGTAAGGACTCACTGGAACGGGTTCATCAGATGGATGGCTTATGAAGTCTTCAAGTTGAAAGGCTTATATGAATAAGTAAAAAATGACTTTATCAGAGGTGCTAAGGAGAAGCTGGAGGCTCTTCTATCAAAGGAAGCTACTGAGAAGGCAGAAAGGGAAACTGCGAAGAAAGTAGCTGCAGAAGCTGCTACCAGGGAGGCAACTGAGAAAGTCGCTGCAGAAGCTGCAGCTAGAGCAAAAGTTGAAGCTGAAGCAACATTGCTCGCTGAAGCTGCTCAAAAAGCTGTTGAAGATGCTTAGAAGACAATTGAGGTTGCTCTTACTCAAGGAGAGTCATCAACAAATGACCTTGCTCCTCTAGTCATTAAGACTCTGGAAGAGCTGTAAAAGGAATAACAACTGGTCAGAGCCAGACTCAACAAACAAGATCAAGTCAACTCCAGCATTAAGAGTCTGCTAGCTGAGCTTCTTCAGAGGATGCCTCCTCCTCCAAACTCTTAGACACTCTAGGATTTTTTATGTAATTTTTTTTCTAAGTTTTTTTTGCCTCTGAGGCTTTATCTTTTGTTTCTTTCTGCACTTTGTAAAGTTTTTCTCATCAATGAAATTTTTGTTACTTACTTTTTGAGTCTGATAAAAAGGGGGAGAATTAAATAGAAGTCTTTTGATGAAGTAATTTATCTAACTCTCATAAATGCACTGCTTATATTCTGACATAAAATTATTGCATAGACTAAGTCATGTTTCAGGATCTATCTGAACTAAGGGAAACTGAATCCTTATATGAGAAACTACTAAATCAAGTCAAGCAACCTAAGAAAATCTGGTAAGAAATTCTCTACCCCATAAACCCATATCTGATACTAAATATCTTTAAGAAATGTTTTCCAAGTATCAGACTTTGAGGGAGATTGCTAATCTCAGGGGGAGTCACTTTTCTATCTGACTCTGATCATTTCTTTGTATCTCTGAAAGTACTTATTGTTTCATCAAATTCTAAGTTTTGTCATCATCAAAAAGGGGAAGATTGTTAGAACAATATTTTGATTATGCAATATATCTCTAAGTTTTGATGATAACAAAGAATGAAACAATTTGGTACCCTAACAATTTTTCTTAAGTGTGCAGGATTATAAGTTAAAATGACTCTGATAAGTCATCTCTGATCTTCAAGAAACAAATATTTGGCATCTGATTAGTCCAGAAAAGCTGACTCATCACAGAGAAATCATATATGACTCTAAACAAAATGTATCTGAGGAGAAATCAATTGTAGAATCTGACTCTGAAGTTCAAGCTCTAAATCTAAAGACTGCAAGAAATATCTGAAGACTGCAAGAGATATCTGAAGACTGCAAGAGACATCTGAAGACTCTACAAGAGATATATGATACCGGCAAGAAATATCCGAATACTGCAAGAGATATCTGAAGACTGTAAGAGACATCTGAAGACTCTGCAAGAGATATTTAAAGACTGCAAGAAATATCTGAAGACTTCAAGAGATATCTGAAGACTCTGCAAGAGACATTTGGAGACTCTGCAAGAGATATCTGAAGACTGCAAGAAATATTTGAAGACTCTAACTTTGAAGATTCTGATCATGCTCAATTTGATACATGCTCAACACGCCATCATATATTACCTGATCAGAAACTTACGCTAGAAGTATTCAAATTATAGTACAATTCCTTTTAAGGAAACAATGGATTATGCTCCAAGACTACTATGGAAAAGACAAGAAAGTTACCACCTTTAACTCCCATAGCTGGCACAAAATCTTTATTGATTGCCCCCCAATGGTATCATCTAAAGTGATATATAAAGGTCTCCTTACAACTTGCTGAAAAAAACAACTCATATACAACGATACAACATTCACACAATAACATCCTTATACTCTAAACATTTTTCACTATCATTGTTGTAAGAAATAGTTTCCATACAAGAGTTGTTGCTCAATATTGTGTGGTCGTGTTTCATCGTTCTTAAAGTGTGTTTATACTGCATATCTAGAAGCACCTAGTCAAACACTTGTATTCCTGAAATTGTTTGTAATTCCTCAAGTGACTTGTTTAAGTCTGTAGACTTGAGAGGGCTAAGAGGTTGTTAAACTCTTAGATGTATTTTGTAATCTGTTAAGATTAGTGGATTAAGTCCTTATTGAAGGCGAAATCACCTTGGCCTGGTGGACTGGAGTAGCTTTGAATTTCAAGTGAACCAAGCTAAATTCTTTATGTTATTAGTATTTATTTTGTGTGTGTGATGTTGCAAAAGTTTTTAAATCATGTGAAAACAATTAAAACCCTCATTTCTTGTTTTTCTTTACTTTCACTTATGTATGAGGTAAGATCATTGATTATAGTGTTAATGATATTAACACTTTACTTAATTTACGTCCTTCATAATAGTGTGGAGTACAACACCGAAGAGCTAGCATATGCAACATATCATAGGAAAGGTGGGGATAAATTAAAGATGAGTTGTTCAAAATTAGGGCAAAATATTATGGCAGGCATGGAACCAAACAAAGACCTTGTACAACAGACATGCACTCGATTCCTAAGGCGTGAGAATCATTTATAGTGCAAACTCTAGAGGCGTTATCAAGCACTTCAAAGTTAATTATTAAAAGATTTTTGTCTCTTATGGTAATGCTTCATGATGACTCAATAAATGTCGGGCGATTAATTTCAGAAAATATTAAGACTATGGTAGATGTACCACAACACTCTTGTAGCCATTTTATATCAATAATAAGTTATACAAATTAGCTGGAGTAGAGAGTTAAGAAGATGATGAATGACAACCTACAATGACTCTAATCAAGGTCACGGGCAATAAGGCACGCAAGCAGAAATGCAAGAAGGAGCTCATGATGAATCCTATCGTCCAAAAGATCATGCACAACATCAAGATTTGGATCACCATCAAAAAATGGAGGAATTTGCAATTGGTATGGCATATTGGGCCACCTATGTCTCGCCCAACATCTACACAAATTCTCCCAGCTTTGTATAAATTTTCAACAAATTTTCAACAATTCAAGAGAACACCTCCCACCTTAAAATTTTAGACAATGGTTTTCATCACAGTTGTCTATGGGAAACTATTTTCAAGAGAAAATTTGTATGATCGCTCATAGACAATATGAGATGAGAGCTACTTGGATTAGAGAAGATCAAGATATGATGGAAACCTTTGTAGCTATGGGTCATTTCCCACCCTTCAAGCATCGTGACGATTAGTGATTCGGGTGTTTCACAATCATCCTAGTTATTTTGTTATTTCCCTTTCGTTATTTAAATTCAGCATTGTACTTTGAATTTCTAAGTAAGAATTTTATTTTCAATGTTTTTCGTATTTGTAAACTACCTATTCTTTATTTAAGTAATAAATTTATCATGTGTTTTCTCTGTACAGATTATCTGACCATACCAATGACTACAAAAGCAAGACATAGTGTCATACGGTGAACTGGACTTTTTTGTGGTTTTAATCGCAATGTCGCGGTTAGCAAGAGTCGCCACCGACTTTTCTTTTATCCAATAAGGAAAGGTGGAAAAGAACAGGAAAAACCTTAATTTAGATTTTGGGTTCGGGAGGTACATTATACAAAGGGAAGGTGTTAGCACCCTTTGTATCCATGGTTATCCATGGGCTCTTAATTGCTCGATCACTTATATTATTTTTGTCTAAAAAAAAAGTGTTTGTGAATTGTTTAGAAAAATTGTTTTGAAAAGAGAATTTAACTTTGTAATGATTCTTGTATGAATGTATACAAAGTGATTATCTCGTTTAGTTTTGAAAATTGTTTAGAAAAATATAACTCGGTAATGATTCTAGTATGAATGTATACCAAGTGGTGATTTTCTAAAGGCATTTTGAAAGGTGTGAGGTGCAAAAAAAATGTTTTAAGTTGTGAGCCAGCAATTAAGAGTTATACCGACCCAAGGTCTTTACGGGCATTTCCTATCCTTATGAGGGTAAAACTGTCCTTATTATTGAGAAATAAGTAGTTTTATCCTTTGGATGTAAAAGGGTCATCGTAGGGTCATCGATTGGTCATTGAAGGCAACTGTTATGAGGATACCTTAGCATTCGAAGGGACTATCATCATTTAACCGTAGGCAACATCGGAGGGTCATCGAGGGACAAAGTTGTATATTCGAAGGCAACATCCGAGGGACTATAATTTATTTTATGATGATTTAACCGAAGGGTCTTTGCTAAGGGTATCCCCACGTTCGCGGGACATGACCGTAATATCGTAATCGTAAGGCAACAAAGAGAGGTCCAAGATCACTTATTCAAAGGCAAAGTTTTACAATTAATTATATAATTAGGATGAAACTCCACATTAAAATTATTAAAAATAATATATAAAAAATTAATACATTAGAAATTAATACATTAAAAAATTAATTTAGGGTGAAACTCCACAAGGGTATCCCACAAATAAAGTGGAATACCTAGCCAATAACCTTTTCCTGGGATATGTGAACCTTTACGAAACTCAAAAAAAAGAAACATGTCAGAACACCAAATCAGGGTGCAATCGAAGATTACACCGGAGAAATATCACAACAATAAATAGGATAGGATAAATAATGCATGGCTATGATAAAAACATAAAAAAAACAGACTAGAAGAATCAGGTACTGTCTCGTTCGCCTCTGCCTCGCCTAGCGAAGGCCACGGATTTTGAATTTGAAAACAGCCCCATGTTAGGAACTTTGAATTTTATGGCATTTTATCACAGGAATAACATGGTCAAACATTCAGGGTATTCAGGCATATTTAAATTCCCATACGAAAGCAAATTATATATCAACATTTAATCATGATGCATTATATATGTAGATATGGCCAATTGAAAGTATAAACAATAGAGATACGCAAACCTGTTTGCCAATTCAAGGTTGAAGGGATTGACCACTTGTAGTATCGGAATAAGTTAGGCAGCGGGAATTGGACGGCGATGGCTTCGGTGCAGATGGGCTGCCTTCAGGGTTTCTTTACTCTCTATCCGTCCTTCTCTGTTCTCTCTCTTTCTTTTTCCTCAAGGTTTTGTTCCAAGGAAACCTCAGAGTGTTTTGCTTCTCTTCCTTCTTTCTCCAGTAAATCTCCCAGTGTAAACTCCAAGTCACTCCCCTACTAAAACTTCAGTATTTATAGACTAATTTCGTGGGTAATGGGCTTGGAATGAGGGAGACCCAAGTCCAAAATAATTTGTTATATTTTATTTATTTATTTATTTTAATTATTTAATTAATTAATTAATTAATTAATTAAATTTTTTTTTTTTTTTTTTTTTTTTTTTTTTTTTTTTTTTTTTTTTCGTTTTTTTTTTCCGTTTTTTTTTTTCGTTTTTTTTTTTTTTTTTTTTTTTTTTAGGAAAAATGATGGGTAATTTTTGGGGTATGACAGCTGCCCCTGTTCAATATTCTTGAACCGAGAGAGTTAGGATGGCGTGTATGCCATTCGTGGTCTGGAGGTGGAAGATTATTGAACACTAGAATGCCCCAAAAATTTGCACTTGAGAATCGACAGTTGGTCTTGATGGAGATGGGCCTAAAGATGCCATCCGGGAGGTTTGATGACGAAAGCTTCAGATCGCGCCGTATATTAGGCCAATTTGAAGACATGGGTGCCACACTGGGTCGTACGTTAGACCGTATAATGAGTCATCCATTAGGCTGCCGACTTCGCTGGGGAGTCGGAGTGTGTCATATGCTGTTGGGGATAAAGGATCAGAATGGACCATACGCTAGATCGTATCTGAGTTGCAGAATGAGCCGTACGTTAGGCTGAATCTGATGACGAAAGGGGTAGTCGTACGTTAGACTACACTTCAGAAATGTACCGTATGTTAGGTAGCATCTGAGGGGATGGACATCCGAACGGGTCGTACGTTAGACCGTCGCAGAATGAGTCGTCTGTTAGGCCGCATCTGATGATGAAAGCGGTAGTCGTACGCCAGACTACACTTCAGAAATGTACCGTACGTTAGGTAGCATCTGAGGGTTGTAAGATCCAAACGGGTCGTACGTTAGACCGCGTTGGGGTTGTTGAAGTTCAGAATGGATCGTACGTTAGATCGTATCCGAGTTGTAGAATGAGCCGTCCGTTAGGCTGCATCTGAAAAAGAAAGTAGTCGTACGCTAGACTACACCCCTGAATGTACCGTACGCTAGGCAGCATCTGAGGATTTGAAGGTCCAAATGGGTCGTACGTTAGACCGCATTGGAGTTGCTGAAGAAGTCATATGTTGGGCTGAATCAGAATGAACCGTACGTTAGGCTGTATCTGAAAACCTGTATATGTTGTACTTGCAATAAATGTCTGGGATGGGCTTAAAGATGCCATCGTTAGGAGGATATCGAAGTGTTGTCAGAATGAATGTTCCCATGAACTGTATTTGAAATATGTATCTGAATCTTGAATGTGATTGATAAAGGTGTCTGTCTGAATGAACCTTTTATTTTGACTATATCAGGAGGATAAATAACCTGCAAAGAAAAGTTAGCTTCATGCTATGTCATGATGTATGAGATGTTTCGTGTTATGCTAAAATAAATGCGAATGTTGTATGCATGCGTATGCTGTGAAATGATGTAATGAATGAGTTATGCGTATGAGAAGTTCTGCTTGGGGACTCTACTGGGGAAAATAAATCCCCATCTACTGATTGGAGATATTTGTAACGATGACCCTTTCTCGGCTGGGGATGCTTGATTTCTGTCTGATGGTGGAAATATTCAGCAGAGTCGGGCTGGAGATGGATGAGATGATCAGCCTGTCTGGCGATGCCGACCTCTGTTGGGGAATAGCTGGCTGTGCCGGGGAATACTGCCATTTTCTGAGGAAAAAAAACAGGCTTGCTGGGGAAGAGAATTGGTAGCGGATTCATTGGAAGCATGATTAGACCTTTTCCTTGATCCTGAAGTCGGGTAGTAATTGCTATTGCTATTCTATGCATGTATTTTTGGTAAACATCAGTCATATTCAAATGCACATATTAATTCAAATTAAATCAATGGACATTTACGCAACCAAAACAGAAAAGTAAAAACAAAAGCATCTTTTTTTTGAAAGAGGGTTGTATTGATTTTGAAAGGAGGCCTATAAACAGGCAATTTGTGTACAAGGAGACAGAAATCCTAGTAAGAGGAAATTGTCGAAAACAAAGAGAAAGCTATGTGGAAGAAGTCCTATTGATTTTAAGCCTACTACTGTCATTATGTCTTCGAGCATCTCATCCCTTGCTGTCGGATAGAAGTGATTGGCTTGGTCAGTCCCTCGAACTTGGATGAAAGTTGACTGAGAACGAGACATAGTCATACGCTTTAATCCCTAATTTTTGCCTGGACCGCCTTTTCAGGTTTTCAGTCCACCAGGATACCCTTTTTTGCCCAAGCCGCCTTTTCAGGTTTTCGACTTGCCGGGTGTATATTTTTTTTTATATATCCCTAATTTTTGCCCGAACCCTTTTGGTTCGCCGGGATGCCCTTACTTTTGCCTAGATACGTCGATCTAGCGGGTCTCTTTTATGCTGTAGCACCTCAAATTTGCACCTATCATTATGCATACATTTTCATATTAGGCCATAACATGTCATGGTTCATTGCATAGCATTGCATTGTTCCCAGTTGCCTCAAGAGCAAGCAATCAAGAACCAGGTCAAACTAATCTCCTGATCAGTCAACTAAGCAAGCAAAGGAATTTCTCATTGAATCAAGGCCTTGAGGTTTGTCCAACAAGTTCACATGGCTTGGAGGTCTATTTGAAGTGTTCAAGTCAAGGGTTGAAGGCTCAGAGGTCAGCAGTTCACACACAGACAGTCAAAAGTCAAAGAAAAGTCAACTGTCAGTCAAAGCAGTGGATGGTGGTCATTCTTGTGGAATTTGGGCACCATGGTCAATAATCAAGGGTTCATACAACTTGGGACATCACTTGAAGTCAAATTCTCAAGGAATTAGGGTTTGGAAGTCATCAGTCAATGCACAATCGGACAGAAACCTAAAAGTCAACTATTGGTCAACTGTCCATTTAATCAGTGATTGGATGATTGGATTTGGTTTGTGAGGGTTCATTCATGTCCAAATAGTCATCATACATCATGCCAAACACCATCATGGAAGAATTTGAAGCCAGATCAAAAATTTCCCAAAACGGAAACTGGGCCTGTAACTGAAACTTGCCATAAATAGAAAGTTTTGATCCTCAAACTTACATCATGATACAAGCCTCAAATGAATTTTTGCCCAACATGAAAGTTGAAGATCTTGTTCTCCCATTTCCAAAAAGTCATAGAACTCTCAATTCCCATGTGTGGTTGGCAAGTTATGATCGAATCGATTTCAGAAAATCTTGAACTTCAAAGGGCCATATCTCCCAAACCGTTTGGCCAAATTTGGTGGGGTTTTTTCCTACAAACCACATTTTTCATCCTCTTTCCAAAAATATAAATTTCATGACCTAAAACCTTACCAATCAAAATGGCATTTTTGGACCTTTTTTCATTTAAATTCAAAGTTTGACCAAGAGTTGACTTTTTGACTCAAGCATTTTTTCAACATTTGGCCAATTGGAACAGCTCATAAATGTCATTTAGAATGTGTTTGCAAAGTCAAAATATGCAGTACTTGCACTCATCATGAATCCATACTTGGTTGCTTGATTTGTAAGGAAAGTACAAATTCAACCATGCTTGTCCATATATCCCACCATACCATGATCTGTACTATGGAAACAGAAATTTAAACCACCATTTGCTGTCATTTTGAAGCTCCATTTAGCAGCATAAAACCACAAAAAAAAGCCTTGCTAGCTGACTTAAACATTGGCCAAAGTACATGTTTACAACAACCATATCCCACATGGCCATACTTTGCACCATGACAGCAAAATCATCACCATTTTCTGTCAAAATCACACAGCAACAGCATGGCATTTTTGTTTGTGATGAGTAGCAGCAGATCACCCTCTCTCTCAAAGCCTCACCCTGCTGTGCAACTAAAAGAACAACTATACCATGCCATGTACTGCAGCAGAATTGAGGCCATTCCTCCTGTCATGACAGCAGCAGCAATTGGCATCACACAAAAAACTACTCTTGGCCAAGGCAGAATGAGAAAAAAGAGGATTCTCATTCTAAAGAATCTCACTGTGCTTGGCAGGACCCTTTCATCTCATGGAAACATAACATAGCAACCAAAAACACTTGGTTACTTTCATCTCCATTTCTCATCATTCCCAAACCTTGCTAACATGACACAAACCCTGCTCTTGCCTTGCTTGGTATCTTTCTGCCCAAACCTTGCCAATTTCTAACAGCAGAAGTTTTGTCATGACCAAACACACCTTCTATCCAACTGTAGCAACAGCAATGGAACCAAACCTGAGACTTGCTAGTAACCAACATAATACAACCTAGCCACACCATAACGAAAGCCTTGGCCCTTACTCACTCAAAAAACCTCACCTGGCCATTTTGCCTTGCATCTTCAAAAAACAACCTTGCCTTGCCAGCTTGGCATAAAACATAAAACCAACTAACAGTCAAAAACCAAAACCTCATTCACAAAAAGAACCTTCATTTGTTTCCAACCTTGCCCTGCTAAACTTCTTCTATCCAAAACCAATGAATTAAGTTGGTTGGTCAAAGCCTGCAGCAAGCAAAAGAAAGCCCTTGGCCATTCTTGAAAAACCTGCAGCAGCCTCTAACCATCCCTCAAGCTTCACTTTGGGTGCATGAACCAAAATCATTCCCAAACCTCCAATGAACAATAACCTGGCCATTTTGATTTGCATTTAAATTTTCTGCCAAAGTCCATAGTTCCAACAGACTGCACGAAACACTCAGTCAAAACCACCCTGCTATTGGCAATGCATTGAACCAGTCCAAAGGCACATAGACAAACCAGTAACATTCCAAAAAAAAACTCACTTGCATTTTCCAACCAACCTTGCCATTTTTGCATTTTGTAACCTTCAGTCACCAAGCCTTGTATTTGGTTTTCCAACATCACACTGCAGACAAACCCTAGCAGCCACATAGCAGGATCAACCATGTTATTCCAACCAAAACCAAACCTTGCCATTTGCAATTTACTGTCATAACAAAACCTAGCAAACCAACACACTCTCTAAAAAATTGGACTTAGCCTTTTTGGCCTTGGATGATCAAAAACCTTACCAACATCAACCAACATCCTACAGCATCAAAAAGACAGCATCCTGCAGATTCCAACTCTGTTGAAAATTGACAAAAGAAATGAAAAAGCCCTGCATCCATTTTTCTTCACAGCCAAGTAAGCTTTTGAATCCTTTCTTTTGCCATGCTGTGTGTTGCTATTGATTAATGATGCTTCATGATGATATTTCATGGCCATGATTTTTGTTTGATACTGTTGTTTATGTGTTGGTGATTTAAATGATGAGCATGGATAATGATAGTGAATACTGCTCATGTTAAACTTTGTCCTGCCCAGAATTTTCTCAAGATTTTGTTGGTTTATTGTTAATGATGCATAATGATGTTGTTTAGCTACCATGAGGATTGCCATGGTGGAATTTCAATTGATGATGATTACATGTATGATGAACATAGGCTGCTATTTTGAAACCTTAAGCTGTACAGGATTTCCCATGAGCATGTTTGTTCTAATGATGTTTGCTGCTGTTAAACCATAACCTTGGTGCTATTTGAAAATGAATGTTGTTATGCTATCAACCATGCTGCAAATTGAGATAAATGCTGAAGGCCACGCTGTTTATGTGCTGCTGTGATTGCTTGCTCAAATTTTGTGTTATGAGATTTATGACATGATGCTGCCAAGCCATGCTGTTTATGTGCTTTTGCTTGAACATAACCCTGTCCAGGATTTCACATGAGTTCATGTTTTGCTTGTTTGTGTTGAGGCTGCACAAGTGCCATTGCCTTATAGTCTTGTTCTTGCTATTGGAATTTTGCCGTTGGGTGAACAACACAAGCTCGATTTGCTGCTGCTACAACCAAGCGCATAAACCTTAGCCATTTCCCAAATTCCTGTTGGCTGCTGTTGTTTGCCTTTAATTGCATGAACCATTGCCTTACTATGCTTTTGTCCATGGTCGAATTTGGCTTAGTGATGATGTTACCTTGCCATGATTGATCATTGATGCTGTTTTGTTGTTTGTTGTTCATGATTGATTGTTGCCAATGCCTTTGCCATGCTTAAACCCTAAGGGGTTATGTGAAAACTCAGATTTCTCACTTGTTTGGCCGTGCTACTGTTCCATTGGCTGGGAGCCAATAGGAACATTTCATTTCTTTCCTCAAAAAGCAGTAGTTTCAATTAGTGAGGTCTTTAATTACAAGTATGCCATTCTGTTGACTTGTGTTGACCAATTGCCATGCCTATTGTTTCATGCTTCATCCAATTTTTCATCCAACTTCACAAATTAATTTCCAATTCGTTTTTTATCCAAAAATTATGATTCTTTTTCCATGATGTTCATAATTGAGTCTATTATTTAATTATGAATTTTAATTAATTTTTCATTGGCTGGATTTTGAATGATAATTGGCTTTCTAACATGTGTGCATAAATGATACCTTGTGCCATTTCAATTGTGAAATTGTAATATTGCATCCATGAGCTTGAAATTTTTTGTGGTGAAACTAGACACATTGACCTTCATTTCCATATAAAGTTTGTGCATTTATCATTTGTGGATTGAGAGTTATGATTTTTTGAAGTCATGTGTTGCATTTGGTGTCATACCATGATCATGTATTTTCACAAATTTTGTTCACACACTTCCCCACATCCAAATGACTCCAAATTTTGCGTGAATGATCCCTTGTATGTCTAATTGATGTATGATTTTTCTTGGAATTAATCATGCTGTTTTCCATTTGATTGTGAATTTTCTTCCATATGTGGTCATTTGTTGACTTTTTGTGCTATGTCTTGCCAAATCTTTTGTGAAATTCTCAAATCTTATTGTATGACCATGAAATTTCATATGTGATAACTAGACATCCTCATCTTCACCATGGTTTTGGTCCCATTCATTTATCATACACCATTCTAGACTTATGATTTTTCTAAGTTGATGCATGTTTGGTTGACTCCATTGAGCATGTTCAAATTGACTTTGTCTTTCTGATTTTCATTGACTGCCTTCCACTTGTCCAAATGGGATGAAATTTGACATGCTTACCATGCTATGTGTTAGGTTTGATCATGATTTATTTGGTGATTTTTGAAAAATGTTTAGATTGGTTTTGAATCAAGTCTTTCTGTTGACTTCTGTGGGTTTCTGTTTGCCTTACTTTGACCTAATTGGTTCTTGAAATGATGACAGTGATTGGTATGAATGTGAATCCAATTGGTTTTGTTTCCTAATTGTTTGAACATGATTTTGGATACTTAACCCTTGCTGTTTGGACTTTCTCATTCACTTTTGACCCTAGGCTTGCCCTGGTGGTCCTGCTACTCACCTTTGAGTTTGTAATTTCAGGTTGACCATCAAATGGCCATTAAGACCAATTCTTTTTGAGCTTATCCAAGCATCATTGCCTAACCTCTTTGTTTTGTAGGTGGCTTGGCTCACATGCCATAAGCCTTGTGCCTTGCACATCCATGTGCCTCCAATTGACTGTTGGTTTCTGTTTCTGTTTGTTTTGTTTGAAGTTGCATACTAACATCTGCTTGACTGTTTCAGGTGCTTTAGTTGCTTAGTTCCTTGTGAACTTTTTGCTTTGCTTTGCTTGTATAAGCAATTTGCATTGAGGTATGCCTCCTTTACTTCATGTAGTCTGGAAGACCTGGTCTGTTACTTGGCCAGGCAACTGTCTGAAGTCCTCCTTAAGAGGCAATGTTTGTGGATGTTTACTTTTGTCCCTGCATAGAGTCAAAGACCTCCTAAGTGAAGAGGCAATTGGTGGAAGGTAGGGATATGCAAACTATCCCCCACTATTCAGTGTGTCATCTGCTTTGCTCACACCATCGTGTTGATGCATTGCAGATACAAACCCAAGATCTTGTACAACTGTACAGTTGAGTCAGTTTTAATGTGTAGAAGGGTTCCCACTTTCTGAACCCACACATTCTTGTCTTGAGCTCTCCCAGGCCAGGGATAAGAGCTGTGAGGTCTCATCCTCACTTTATCCTTTCATCTGCTTCACCTTAGTCTCTCAATGGCAAGGTTAAGAGCAACATTCACCCCATTCCAGAGGTTTGTTTGTCAAGGTTGATATGACCCCTTGACTAAAACCTAACCCTTGTTTGAGCCACTTGTTTGTGTATAACGTGTGCTATCTGTGCTTGTAGGATTGTTTGACTTGCTTCCTGTGCAAGTTAGGATAGTTTGACTTGCTTCCTGTGCAAGTTAGGATAGTTTGACTTGCTTCCTGTGCAAGTTAGGTTTAGTTTAGACTTGCTTCCTGTGCAAGTTAGGTTTTGCTTGGCTTGCTTCCTGTGCAAGTTAAGTGTGTGTGGCTTGCTTCCTGTGTGAGCCATACTTAGGATAGGTTGGCCCTCGTGCCATTTAGCTAGAAACCATAACTTAGGGTTGATTTTGCATGACAACATCTAGGCTCGAGTCGTAGTCTCCCTAGAGTTGTGTCTCCCTCTGTTATCTGGTTAGGCTAGTCCTTTATCCCTGCGTAGGGGAACTACATCGCCCTGATCTTCATACCAGATGAAGTATGTAGGCAGGAGATTGAGCTGATCTCTCCGGGCGCCTTTTCTTTCTTTTGTGTGTGTTGTTTGACCTTTGCTAGGCTCGAGTCCCCGTACTCCTTAGCATTTGCTGTCTGTTTGTGTGCGTTTGATAGTTGTAGGCTGAGTCCCCGACTCCCTATCTATCTGTTGTGTTGTTCAGGTTCGGATGTCAATGTAAGTCCAGTGATTGGCATTTGGCCTCCACGTTTGCCTTCTTGTGTGTGTTTAGGTTCGGATGCTGATGTAAGCCCAGTGATTGGCATTCAGGATCCACGTTAGCCTCTTTGCGTGTGTTTAGGTTCGGATGCTGACATAAGTCCAGTGATTGGCGGTCGGGCTCCACGTTTGCCTTTGCCACCCTTGTGTGTTTGTTTATTTAGTTGTGTGTGTGTCAGCCGAGCTACGAATGCTCTGATTCTTCTCTCGTCCGAGAAGATACGTATGCATAGGATGCGATATCCTAGTGAGCATGTGTCGTTTCCCCAGTCCGAACTACTTCGACTCTGATGTCTATGCCTGATGGACTAAGTAGGCCCAGGATGCGATATCCTGCCGAGTCAGTTTCAGTCAGTTTTCTTGTGTCTCTTTCAGCCAGTGTATGTGTGTTTGAGCAGTGTTTAGCAACCATTTCCCTTCCTATTGTGCGTGGATCCCGTAGAGTACTACGGATGCGTAGGGGTGCTAATACCTTCCCTTCGCATAACCGACTCCCGAACCCATACTCTTTGGTCGCGAGACCATGTTCTTTCCCAGGTTTACTCTGAGCGTTTCCTTTCCCTCTTTTGGGATAAATAACGCACGGTGGCGGCTCTGTTGTTCTTTCTTTTCCCGCCGGTTTTTCGCGCGATGCGACAGCTGGCGACTCTGCTGGGGACTACAAGAGAAGTTGACCTATGCTGGTCCATCTTCCCTGAGCGAGTCTCTCCTAGCGCTCTCTAGGTTAGGGTTTTGGTTGCTTTGTGCTGTGTTTATTTATTGCATTCATTATTTACTGTTTGCATTCATTGTCTATTGTTTGCATTTATGTTTGCATTAATGTTTGCATTTATTCATCTGTTCACCTGGCTGGTTGTTGTTTCTCTCTGTGTGGGGGGGAAGAGTCAGTTGAGGTAAAAGGTCCAATACCCAGACCATGAGTGCAATCTAGGATACCTAGGAATAGAGTGATTCATGGGAAGCGGGTGGTATGGCGCCACTTAGCGGAACATTGATATCACGAGCAGTTCAGACCCTGGTGGGATGCTGTCGTTACATACTTCGGGTGTGTATATGACAGTATTCTGCGAAAGGTTATTTATGCTGCGTTTCTCTCAAGCTTTACCCTGGCCTAGACTACACCCGTGAGTGGGGAAGGGTTATTTCATTACAGGTACCATTGGTGACTCGGTTCTGTTGGTGACTTGGTTCTGATGGTGACTTTGTGTTCAGACAGTGTTCAGTTAACCTTAAGTGGGATTTATGTTCCGATTTTGACTGAAGCTTCGACCTAGTGATCAGAGATTGCACAAACAGCCAGTCCAGTCTGCATCATTTGCATCATAGCATATTTATTTTTCAAAAGAAACGCAATGAAAAAATCAAAAAAAAAAAAGAGGAAAAAAAGAAAAAAAAACTAATCTCTGCATGCATATCATTTCTCAGGTACATTCCAGAGCTGGTCTACTGATAGAGATGGCAACAGTCTCAGAGCCGAAGCGGAAGACCTGTTCCTACAGCTTTCATCGTGATCCGTTGACTTCACTGATTGAGTTGGGTAGCTTTGTGACAGATGATCGTCTGAAGAGTTTCGTTGGACAGTATGGAGATATCTTGACAGTACTGAAGACAGTAGTGGATCCGGTGCCTCTGCAGACACTACTACAGTTTTATGACCCAGAGCTCAGATGCTTCACTTTCCAGGATTATCAGTTGGCGCCTACTCTCGAGGAGTACTCTATTCTGTTGAGTGTTCCTATCCAGCATCAGGTTCCTTTCTTGGATGTGCCCAGGGAGGTTGATTTCAGAGTTATTGCCAGAGCTCTCCACTTGGGTATCAAGGAAGTCAGTGATAGTTGGAAGTCCAGTGGGGATGTTGTAGGATTGCCTTTGAAATTTCTGTTGAGGGTAGCTAGAGAAGAAGCAGAGAAGGAAAGTTGGGAAGCCTTTCATGCTCAGTTGGCCGTCATGATCTATGGGATCGTCTTGTTTCCGAGTATGCCGAATTTTGTTGACTTCGCTGCCATCAGCATTTTCATCAGAGGGAATCCAGTCCCAACTCTCTTAGCTGATACTTACTATGCCATCCACAGTAGGCATGGTAAGGGTGGAGCCATCAGGTGCTGCTTACCTCTTCTGTTCAAATGGTTCATGTCTCTTCTGCCGGCTAGTGGACCGTTTGTAGATACCCAGAGCACTCTTAAGTGGACTCAGAGGGTTATGTCTCTTACCTCCTATGATATCAGGTGGCAATCTTACCGGATGGATGTGCGTAACGTCATTATGAGCTGTGGAGGATTCCGTAATGTACCACTCATAGGGACTAGGGGTTGCATCAATTACAACCCAGTTCTTTCTCTTCGCCAGCTAGGGTTTGTTATGAGCAAAAGACCGCTTGAAGCAGAGATAGCCGAGAGTTTTTGTTTTGAGAAGAAGGATGACCCTGTTAGGTTGGAGCAGATTGGAAGAGCTTGGAAGTCCATTGGTGTCAGAGATGGATCCGTCTTAGGGAAGAAGTTTGCCGTTGCTATGCCCGATTACACTGATTGGGTCAAGGAGAGAGTAGAAACTTTGTTGTTACCCTACGATAGGATGGAGCCGTTGCAGGAGCAACCACCTTTGATCCTTGCTGAGAGTGTGTCTGCGGAGCACTACAAGCAAGCCCTAATGGAGAATCGCCGTTTGAGAGAGAAGGAGCAAGATACTCATATGGAGCTGTACAAAGCCAAAGCTGATAAGCTGCACTTGGCCCATCAACTCAGGGAAGTGCAAGGAGAAGATGCTAGCAGACTGAGAAGTAAGAAGAGATCCTATGAGGAGATAGAGTCTATGTTAGACGCAGAACACCGGGAGCGCTTGAGGCTGCAGAGAGCAGAAGCCAGTTATCAGAAGAAGATCAGAGACTTGGAGAAGCAACTCAGAGATAAAGACATCCAGTTGAGGAAGGAAGTAGACTTGAGACAGGCATCAGAGGACCACCTTGGAGGAGAAGTCTTGGAGCTGAGAAGACAGTTGAAAGAGAAGATCACTCCTTTACCAGATTGCTCAGAATGTTCGCTGTTGATCGACCAGTGCCATTACCTGAAGACCCTCATTCCGGAAGACCGTCTGTCTTAGTTTGTATCTCTGATTGTATTTTGTTGAGAATCACCTCCAGGTTTGTTGGATGGGATTCATTTGCGTGTAAGCCATCCCTTGGATCTTTTTGTTGAGAATCACCTCCAGGCTTGTTGGATGGGATTCTTTTTCTTTGTACGTCGTTTATTCAGATATTCTGTTGACATTGGTTGTATGCCTTTTTACCCTTATGTATGTATAAGGATGTCAGCATTTCCCTGTATCTGTTTGTCCTCTTGTTGCTGCAGTTTGTCATCTTTTCAGGATGGGTCAGGCTCTTTGAATGCCTGAGAAATGAGCATATCATGTGCATCATACGCATCATTAGCATCATACTCATATCATTTTGCATAACAGGTGTTCTTGATCGTGACTTCTCACTCTTGGTTCCTGTTCAGGCAGGATAGCTGATCAACGTCCGCACCGCTACTTAACAAGACTGAATCGACAGAGAAGTATGGATCAATTTCAAGCTGAGTTGGCTGAGATGAAGGCTAGCATGGCCCAGTTTATGAATATGATGCAAGGGGTTGCGCAAGGTCAAGAAGAACTCCGAGCCATGGTTCAGAGACAAGAGGCTGCAAATCCACCGGTCAACCATGGTCCGCCAGAGGGAGGCCCAGTCGATGATAACAATATTGCTGCTGCTGTACCCGTCAACAACTATGCTGTAGGTGATGAGTTGGGGGGTATTCGAATCAACGGTCAACCTATTGTTCCAGATGCCGCTAATGCCAGAGTAGTCCGTGCTCCGGCCCGTAATCCTGTTCCGGTCGTTGACAGACAAGAGGATATGTTCTCTCTGCTCAGTGAAGACGAAGACGTTCTGGGAAGGGTTAATGAGAGAGACCGCAAAGTTGAGGCTCTTGCTGAGAAGATCCGTGCTATGGAAAGTCAGAATTCTCTTGGTTTTGATGTTACTAATATGGGTTTGGTTGAAGGCTTGAGAATCCCTCACAAGTTCAAAGCACCGTCCTTCGACAAATACAACGGTACTTCTTGCCCCCGCACCCATGTGCAGGCTTACTACAGGAAAATCTCTGCGTATACCGAGGATGAAAAGATGTGGATGTATTTTTTCCAAGATAGTCTGTCTGGGGCTTCTTTGGACTGGTACATGGAATTGAAGAGAGATTCGATCCGATGCTGGAGAGACCTGGGTGAGGCCTTCTTGAGGCAATACAAACACAACATGGACATGGCGCCTAGCCGGACTCAGCTGCAGAGTCTTTGTCAGAAATCCAATGAAAGTTTCAAGGAGTATGCCCAGAGGTGGCGTGAACTGGCTGCTAGAGTTCAACCCCCTATGCTGGAGAGGGAGTTGACAGACATGTTTATTGGTACTCTGCAAGGTGTGTTTATGGACCGGATGGGGAGTTGCCCGTTCGGTAGTTTTTCTGATGTTGTCATTTGTGGAGAAAGGACTGAGAGTCTAATCAAAGCTGGTAGGATCCATGATGTTGGTTCCTCGTCTTCATTAAAGAAACCCTTCTCTGGGGCACCTCGCCGTAGAGAAGGAGAGACCAATGCTGTACAGCACAGAGGGGGTGTGTACAGAACAAATGCTAACAGAGATCAATATCGTCCAGTAGCTGCAGTAACCATTCCGGCACCTCAACCTCGTCAACAACAACAAAGAGTTCAACCACCGCAACAACAACAACAACAGCAACGTCCTTATCAGCCCAGACAGAAATTGCAGGCTGATAGAAGATTTGATCCTCTGCCCATGTCTTACACAGAGTTATTACCCGAACTACTCAAGTTGGGGATGATTGAGTTGCGTACAATGGCTCCGCCTACAGTGCTGCCTCCCGGCTATGATGCTAATGTTAGATGTGACTTTCATTCTGGGGCACCAGGCCACCATACTGAGAAGTGTCGAGCTCTCCAGCACAAGGTTCAAGATTTGATCGATGCTAAGGCAATCAACTTCGCTCCAGTGCCTAACGTCGTGAACAACCCTATGCCTCAGCATGGTGGGCACAGAGTGAACAATATTGAAGGGAAAGAAGCTGAAGATCTGGTTGTTAGTGTTGATGATGTTCAGACTTCTCTGCTAGTTGTGAAGGGCCGTCTGCTGAATGGGGGTGTCTACCCGGGCTGTGATGAAGATTGTTTAGGCTGTGCAGAATCTGAGAATGGTTGCGACCAGTTAAGGACCGGTATCCAGGGTATGATGGATGAAGGTTGTTTACAATTCAGTAGGGCTGTAAAAGATCATGGAACAGCATCAACTATCACCATTTACTTTAAACCGTCTGAAGAACGTGGACAAAGGATCGTCAGTGCACCCGCAACGAATGGTACCCCAGTTACCATTCCCGTGCCTGTAACCATCAGTGTTCCAACTACTATCGTTGCGTCTGGAAGAAGGGCTGTTGAGAATAGTAAAGCCGTGCCGTGGAAGTATGATAATGCTCACCGCAATTACAGAAGGGCTGAAAGTCAGACCAGACCAGTGAATCAAACTCCAGTGACAATTGGTGTACCGAATAGAGTTCCTACAAGTATTGGTCCGGCTGTGGATAATGTAGGGGGTCCAGGAGGTTTTACCAGAAGCGGTCGTCTGTTCGCACCGCAGCCTTTGAGGGACAATAATGCTGAAGCTCTCGCCAAAGCAAAGGGTAAGCAAGCTGTGGTTGAGGAAGAACCTGTTCAGAAAGAAGCGCCCGAGGGGTCGTTTGAGAAGGACGTGGAGGAGTTTATGAAGATAATCAAGAAGAGTGACTACAAGATTGTAGACCAGTTGAATCAAACTCCGTCCAAGATTTCTATACTTTCACTATTGATGTGCTCTGAAGCACACCGTAACGCCTTGCTGAAGATGTTGAATCTGGCTTACGTGCCTCAAGAGATTTCTGTCAATCAACTGGAGGGTGTGATGGCCAATGTGAGCACCAGGCATGGTGTGGGTTTCACCAACTTGGACTTACCACCTGAAGGGCGAAACCATAACAAAGCCTTGCACATCACCATAGAGTGCAAGGGGGCAGTGTTGTCTCACGTATTGGTAGACACCGGGTCGTCGTTGAATGTGTTGCCTAAGCAGATTCTGAGGAAGATTGATGCGGAAGGGTTTGTGCTTAATCCCAGTGACCTGATCGTTCGTGCTTTCGACGGCTCCAAACGTTCTGTGTGTGGGGAAGTTACCTTGCCTGTGAAGATAGGTCCTGAGGTTTTTGATATCATCTTCTATGTTATGGACATCCAGCCTGCCTATAGTTGTTTGTTGGGGCGTCCATGGATTCATGCAGCAGGGGCAGTCTCGTCGACTCTCCATCAAAAGCTCAAGTATGTCTGGAACGGTCAGATTGTGACTGTGTGCGGTGAAGAAGAGATTCTGGTGAGTCATCTATCCTCGTTCAAATATGTTGAGGTGGATGGCGAGATCCACGAAACCTTATGCCAGGCGTTTGAGACTGTGGCTCTTGAGAAAGTGGCGTACGCTGAGCAGAGGAAGCCAGGTGTTTCAATTACTTCTTACAAGCAGGCTAAGGAGGTTGTTGATTCTGGAAAAGCTGAAGGCTGGGGCAAGATGGTGGATTTGCCGGTTAAAGAAGACAAATTTGGTGTTGGTTACGAGCCTCTCCAGGCAGAGCAGAATGGTCGAGCGGGTCCGAGTACCTTTACCAGCGCTGGGCTGATGAATCATGGTGACATCTCCGCAACCGGTATTGAAGACTGTGACAGCGATTGTGATTTGGACAACTGGGTTCGCCCGCGTGCACCAGGGGGGTCTATCAACAACTGGACAGCTGAAGAAGTGGTTCAAGTTACTCTTCTGACAGAGTAATTTTCTGTTGTTTTGTCATTTTGCATGAAAATCCTACGTTCTGCCCAAGGCGTAGTGATTCATTTTTGTAGGGCCTCATCATGTTTTAATGATTATCATTAATGAAGGACATTTTTTTGAACAAATTTTGTGATCCCTGTTTTTCTATGTTTTCCGTTTTCACTTTTTTCCAAAACAATAAAAATGGCAATGTTTTTTTGTTTTTGTGACTTTTTGAACTCTTTTTCTAAAACAAAGCATTAAACATGCAGAAGCGATCTTATGGCATTCACTATGAACGATTCTGTTATGGCTCAGTATGATTTCGATAATCCCATATACCAAGCCGAAGAGGAGAGTGAGGAAGACTGTGAACTCCCTGCAGAATTGGCCAGATTACTGAAGCAGGAGGAAAGGGTCATCCAACCTCATCAGGAGGAGTTGGAAACTATTAATTTGGGTACTGAGGACGACAAAAAGGAAATCAAGATTGGGGCTGCTTTAGAGGACTCTGTCAAGAGGAGGCTGATTGAGATGCTGAGAGAATATGTGGAAGTGTTCGCCTGGTCGTATCAAGACATGCCTGGTTTAGATACAGATATTGTGATGCACCGGTTACCTCTTAGAGAAGGATGTCCTTCGGTTAAACAGAAGCTTCGTAGAACGAGTCCTGACATGGCAACTAAGATCAAGGAAGAGGTTCAGAAGCAGTGGGATGCTGGTTTTTTGGCTGTTACAAGTTATCCGCCGTGGGTGGCCAACATCGTTCCTGTGCCGAAGAAGGATGGTAAAGTCAGAATGTGTGTCGATTACCGGGATTTGAATAGAGCGAGTCCGAAAGATGATTTCCCATTACCTCACATTGATGTATTGGTTGATAATACGGCTCAATCCTCGGTATTCTCTTTCATGGATGGTTTCTCCGGATATAATCAGATCAAGATGGCGCCAGAGGACATGGAAAAGACGACATTCATTACACCTTGGGGCACATTCTGCTATAAGGTGATGCCATTTGGGCTGAAGAATGCTGGTGCTACCTATCAGAGGGCAATGACGACTCTTTTTCATGATATGATGCACAAAGAAATTGAAGTGTACGTAGATGATATGATTGCGAAGTCGCAGACAGAAGAGGAGCACCTGGTTAATTTGCAGAAGCTGTTTGACCGGTTGAGAAAGTTCAAGCTGAGGTTGAATCCGAACAAGTGTACGTTTGGAGTGAGATCCGGGAAGCTCTTAGGCTTCATTGTCAGTGAGAAAGGGATTGAGGTTGATCCAGCGAAAGTCAAAGCTATTCAAGAGATGCCTGAACCGAAGACGGAGAAGCAAGTCCGTGGGTTTTTAGGGAGGTTGAACTACATTGCAAGGTTTATATCTCACCTAACTGCCACATGTGAACCAATTTTCAAACTGCTCAGAAAGAATCAAGCGATCAAGTGGAATGATGATTGTCAGAAAGCTTTTGACAAAATCAAGGAGTATTTACAGAAACCTCCAATCCTTATACCTCCAGTTCCTGGGAGACCTCTGATAATGTACCTGTCAGTGACTGAGGACTCGATGGGGTGTGTGTTGGGACAGCATGACGAGTCTGGTCGAAAAGAGCATGCCATATACTACCTTAGCAAAAAGTTTACCGACTGTGAAACAAGATATTCACTGCTCGAGAAAACTTGCTGTGCTTTGGCCTGGGCTGCTCGCCGACTGAGACAGTATATGCTGAACCATACTACCCTATTGATTTCTAAGATGGATCCAGTGAAGTACATCTTTGAGAAACCAGCTCTCACCGGACGAGTTGCCCGTTGGCAGATGATTCTAACAGAATACGACATTCAGTACACGTCACAGAAGGCCATCAAGGGTAGTATTCTGTCAGACTATCTCGCCGAACAACCGATTGAAGATTATCAGCCTATGATGTTTGAATTCCCTGATGAAGACATCATGTATCTCAAGATGAAAGATTGCGAAGAGCCTCTCGTCGAGGAAGGACCGGACCCGGATGACAAATGGACACTGATGTTTGATGGGGCTGTGAATATGAATGGTAACGGTGTTGGGGCAGTTTTGATCAATCCTAAGGGTGCTCATATACCTTTCTCTGCCAGATTGACGTTTGACGTCACCAACAATGAAGCTGAGTATGAGGCTTGTATCATGGGGATAGAAGAAGCCATTGATCTGAGGATCAAAACCCTTGATATATTTGGAGATTCCGCTCTAGTGGTCAATCAAGTCAATGGAGATTGGAATACGAATCAGCCGCATTTGATTCCGTATAGAGATTACACCAGAAGAATACTGACGTTCTTCAAGAAAGTGAAGTTGTATCATGTCCCCCGGGACGAGAATCAGATGGCCGATGCCTTGGCTACTTTGTCATCTATGATCAAAGTTCATTGGTGGAATCATGTGCCACATATTGAAGTGAATCGACTCGAGAGGCCTGCTTATGTGTTTGCAGCCGAGTTAGTTGTTGCTATTGATGAAAAGCCGTGGTATTATGACATCAAGAATTTCCTCAAGACTCAGGAGTATCCCGAAGGTGCGTCAAAGAATGACAAGAAAACCCTGAGGAGACTAGCTGGAAGCTTCTACTTGAATCAGGATGATGTGCTGTATAAGAGAAACTTTGACATGGTCTTGCTTAGATGCGTGGACAGACCCGAGGCAGACATGTTAATACAAGAAGTTCATGAAGGTTCCTTCGGTACTCATGCCGGCGGACATGCAATGGCTAAGAAATTGTTGAGAGCGGGTTATTACTGGATGACTATGGAATCCGATTGTTTCAAGTATGCTCGGAAGTGCCATAAGTGTCAAATCTATGCTGATAAGGTGCATGTACCGCCAAGCCCTCTGAATATCATGAATTCGCCTTGGCCGTTTGCCATGTGGGGCATTGATATGATTGGGAAGATTGAGCCTACTGCTTCGAATGGACATCGCTTCATCTTGGTTGCGATTGACTACTTCACCAAGTGGGTGGAAGCAGCTTCCTACGCTAATGTTACCAAACAAGTGGTTACCCGGTTCATCAAGAAAGAAATCATCTGTCGTTATGGAGTTCCTGAGAGAATCATCACTGACAATGGTTCGAATCTCAACAACAAGATGATGAAAGAGCTTTGTAAAGATTTCAAGATCGAACATCACAATTCTTCTCCTTACAGACCGAAGATGAATGGTGCTGTAGAAGCGGCAAACAAGAATATCAAGAAGATTGTGCAGAAGATGGTCGTTACGTACAAGGATTGGCATGAGATGCTGCCTTTCGCTTTGCATGGGTACCGTACCTCAGTACGTACGTCGACCGGGGCAACCCCTTACTCCCTTGTGTATGGTATGGAAGCTGTTCTACCTGTTGAAGTGGAGATTCCTTCTCTGAGAGTTTTATTGGATGTCAAGTTAGACGAAGCCGAGTGGATTCGAACAAGGTTTAACGAGTTGAGCCTTATCGAGGAGAGACGGCTAGCAGCTGTATGTCATGGACAGTTGTATCAGCGAAGGATGAAGCGAGCCTTTGATCAGAAAGTGCGTCCTCGAAGCTATCAGATAGGTGATCTAGTGTTGAAGAGGATCCTCCCTCCCGGTGCAGATAACAGGGGCAAGTGGACTCCTAACTATGAAGGTCCGTATGTTGTGAAGAAGGTCTTCTCCGGCGGAGCCTTGATGCTTACAACTATGGATGGTGAAGATTTTCCGTCTCCTGTCAACTCAGATGTAGTCAAAAAATACTTCGCATAAATCGACCCGCTGGACAAAAAGAATAAAAGAGCCCAGGCAAAAAAAAAATGGGCATCCCGGCGAACCAAAAAAAAAACAGAAAGAAAAGGTTCAGGCAAAAATTAGGGATAAAATGAAAAATGTATACACCCGGTAAGTCGAAAACCCGCAAGGGCGGCTTAGGCAAAAATGGGTATCCCGGTGGATTGAAAACCCGAAAGGGCGATCCAGGCAAAAGTTAGGGATTAAAGCGAAGACTACAGTCTGAGTTGTCTGTACTTCATCAAGCTTTATCGTCTGCCATCTCGAAAGATGTGATCCGTCCAGTCATTCTTCTCAGAAAGCAAGGAGTTGGGAGGGAAACTGATGATCTGTGAGTTATAACAGAATTAGGAAATAGTGGATGCCGTGTTCACATTGCCATTAGGATAGATTTTTCCTTTTATGCGCAATTACCTCTTTCTAGGAATTGCTTCCCGATGTATTTGCCTCTTCAGGCACATTTTCAATCAATAAAAGTCTTTATTCAGATAAATGGCTCTCTTGTTTTTATTTTTACTGTTTTGTTTGCAAAAATGTCCGAATTTTTGATAAGCATTGCATATAAGAACATGAGGGCTACACAATAGCTTGCAGGATGACAAAACATTTGAAAATCATTTTGAATGTTGCGGACACTTGAGCGTATCTTGTCCATACATCCCCTGGGGGGCATTTCGTTGTGCTGTTTTTCAGATTGGCGTCTGTGAGGACGTTTCCTCAACAGATATTTTCCCCAAGCAAGCTTGAAAGCTATCAGAGTTATGTTCCCCTGCGAAGACGTCTGTGGATAGTGTTTTCTATTCCCCAACAGATCTAAGGATGGCCTGTCCCCAGCAGGCCTGTATTTGCCGATTTCCTCCCCGAGTGAGGCAGGTTCATTGAATTTATCCCCAGCGGAGTTTACCTTTTCCCAGCAGCAGTGCCATGCTTCAACATGAGTGTGGAATCGCTTCACCATTCCTCAAGCAAAGTTCCCCGCAGAGTATTTCCCCCAAGAGGAGTCTCCCCACAGAGTCAGAGTATCTGATCATTTTGGCCCCAGCCGGAGTTTCTCATCATTTTGCATTTTGCATGTAGTAATCATTGCATCCTCAAAAAATCGCATAGCATTCCCATTTAAATATGGAGCATTACGCCATAGAAAAAATTCAAACATATGCATTCATGTGTTAACTTCACCAGACCGTATCCCCGGCAGAGGCGGATCATTTCATTCAACATCAGCACAGCAAGACTGCTACAGTTGCTCTTGACAGCGTTCAGAGGTTTATTTCCTCACCCGATGGTGACAGAGGTTTATTTCCTCACCCGATGGTGACAGAGGTTTATTTCCTCACCCGATGGTGACAGAGGTTTATTTTCTCACCCGATGGTGACAGAAAGTTTGTTTCTCTTCAGTGAGACCCCCAGCAAGTGGTCAACCTTGCCTTGACATATCTAAGATGTCGTTCTTGTGATACCAGTAAGTGTCATGTCAGCACCCGCGTGTGTTTCTTCTTTTGGTGTCGGTAAACATCATCTTTCGATGTCTGTAAACGTCGAGTATTCCCAGTCATCGGTAAATGTCTGGTCATTTTTGATGTCGGTAAACATCATCTTTCGATGTCTGTAAACGTCGAGTATTCCCAGTCATCGGTAAATGTCTGGTCATTTTTTATGTCGGTAAACATCATCTTTCGATGTCTGTAAACATCGAGTCTCCACCCAGTCATCGGTAAATGTCTGGTCATTTTTTGATGTCGGTAAACATCATCTTTCGATGTCTGTAAACGTCGAGTTTTCCCTCAGTCATCGGTAAATGTCTGACAATCCCCAGCTAGAAATCCCCAGTAGAGTCATCTGTAAATATCCTATTTGGTTTCCAGTTGCGAATATTTACTCCCCAGTCATCAGTAAATGTCTGGTAGTTTTGTTTTGATGTCGGTAAACATCATCTTTCGATGTCGGTAAACGTCGAGTCTCATCCCAGTCATCGGTAAATGTCTGGTCATGCTTTTCCCCTTGTTGATAAAGTCAAGATCCCCAGAAGTCGTCGGTAAACGTCTTGTCTGGTATCACCACAAAGATTTTGTTCCTCCCCAAGTGGAGATGCCATCGGTAAATGGCCCCGTTTTCTTCGATATCGGTAAATATCAGATTCCCAGTTGCAGTAGCCATCGGTAAATGGTCTTGCTAAGTTGACATCGGTAAATGTCCAGTTTTTTTGAAGCCACCATCGGTAAATGGCCTTGCTTCCTTTCTACATCAAAATCTGTTTCCCAGCAGCCATCGGTAAATGGTCATGCTGAATTTGATATCGGTAAATATCAAGTTTTAACCATCGGTAAATGGTTTTGCTTTTCAGAAGTATGTTTTCCCCAGACGTCATCGGTAAATGGTCGTGCTGAAGTTGATATCGGTAAATATCAAAGTTCCAGTTCTTCAACCATCGGTAAATGGTTTTGCTTTTCTGAAGCTGTCATCCAGTTTGTCATCGGTAAATGACGTGGTTCTTTTGTACTATATCCAGTCTGTGCAAATTCTACGGTTCTTGGTATTCAATCCCTGTTTACCCTGAAAGTCTGACAGCCGTTGCTATCATCCGTTCGGGTTCCCAGCTGATTGAATAGGGGCAGCTGTAGCACCTCAAATTTGCACCTATCATTATGCATACATTTTCATATTAGGCCATAACATGTCATGGTTCATTGCATAGCATTGCATTGTTCCCAGTTGCCTCAAGAGCAAGCAATCAAGAACCAGGTCAAACTAATCTCCTGATCAGTCAACCAAGCAAGCAAAGGAATTTCTCATTGAATCAAGGCCTTGAGGTTTGTCCAACAAGTTCACATGGCTTGGAGGTCTATTTGAAGTGTTCAAGTCAAGGGTTGAAGGCTCAGAGGTCAGCAGTTCACACACAGACAGTCAAAAGTCAAAGAAAAGTCAACTGTCAGTCAAAGCAGTGGATGGTGGTCATTCTTGTGGAATTTGGGCACCATGGTCAATAATCAAGGGTTCATACAACTTGGGACATCACTTGAAGTCAAATTCTCAAGGAATTAGGGTTTGGAAGTCATCAGTCAATGCACAATCGGACAGAAACCCTAAAAGTCAACTATTGGTCAACTGTCCATTTAATCAGTGATTGGATGATTGGATTTGGTTTGTGAGGGTTCATTCATGTCCAAATAGTCATCATACATCATGCCAAACACCATCATGGAAGAATTTGAAGCCAGATCAAAAATTTCCCAAAACGGAAACTGGGCCTGTAACTGAAACTTGCCATAAATAGAAAGTTTTGATCCTCAAACTTACATCATGATACAAGCCTCAAATGAATTTTTGCCCAACATGAAAGTTGAAGATCTTGTTCTCCCATTTCCAAAAAGTCATAGAACTCTCAATTCCCATGTGTGGTTGGCAAGTTATGATCGAATCGATTTCAGAAAATCTTGAACTTCAAAGGGCCATATCTCCCAAACCGTTTGGCCAAATTTGGTGGGGTTTTTTCCTACAAACCACATTTTTCATCCTCTTTCCAAAAATATAAATTTCATGACCTAAAACCTTACCAATCAAAATGGCATTTTTGGACCTTTTTTCATTTAAATTCAAAGTTTGACCAAGAGTTGACTTTTTGACTCAAGCATTTTTTCAACATTTGGCCAATTGGAACAGCTCATAAATGTCATTTAGAATGTGTTTGCAAAGTCAAAATATGCAGTACTTGCACTCATCATGAATCCATACTTGGTTGCTTGATTTGTAAGGAAAGTACAAATTCAACCATGCTTGTCCATATATCCCACCATACCATGATCTGTACTATGGAAACAGAAATTTAAACCACCATTTGCTGTCATTTTGAAGCTCCATTTAGCAGCATAAAACCACAAAAATAAAGCCTTGCTAGCTGACTTAAACATTGGCCAAAGTACATGTTTACAACAACCATATCCCACATGGCCATACTTTGCACCATGACAGCAAAATCATCACCATTTTCTGTCAAAATCACACAGCAACAGCATGGCATTTTTGTTTGTGATGAGTAGCAGCAGATCACCCTCTCTCTCAAAGCCTCACCCTGCTGTGCAACTAAAAGAACAACTATACCATGCCATGTACTGCAGCAGAATTGAGGCCATTCCTCCTGTCATGACAGCAGCAGCAATTGGCATCACACAAAAAACTACTCTTGGCCAAGGCAGAATGAGAAAAAAGAGGATTCTCATTCTAAAGAATCTCACTGTGCTTGGCAGGACCCTTTCATCTCATGGAAACATAACATAGCAACCAAAAACACTTGGTTACTTTCATCTCCATTTCTCATCATTCCCAAACCTTGCTAACATGACACAAACCCTGCTCTTGCCTTGCTTGGTATCTTTCTGCCCAAACCTTGCCAATTTCTAACAGCAGAAGTTTTGTCATGACCAAACACACCTTCTATCCAACTGTAGCAACAGCAATGGAACCAAACCTGAGACTTGCTAGTAACCAACATAATACAACCTAGCCACACCATAACGAAAGCCTTGGCCCTTACTCACTCAAAAAACCTCACCTGGCCATTTTGCCTTGCATCTTCAAAAAACAACCTTGCCTTGCCAGCTTGGCATAAAACATAAAACCAACTAACAGTCAAAAACCAAAACCTCATTCACAAAAAGAACCTTCATTTGTTTCCAACCTTGCCCTGCTAAACTTCTTCTATCCAAAACCAATGAATTAAGTTGGTTGGTCAAAGCCTGCAGCAAGCAAAAGAAAGCCCTTGGCCATTCTTGAAAAACCTGCAGCAGCCTCTAACCATCCCTCAAGCTTCACTTTGGGTGCATGAACCAAAATCATTCCCAAACCTCCAATGAACAATAACCTGGCCATTTTGATTTGCATTTAAATTTTCTGCCAAAGTCCATAGTTCCAACAGACTGCACGAAACACTCAGTCAAAACCACCCTGCTATTGGCAATGCATTGAACCAGTCCAAAGGCACATAGACAAACCAGTAACATTCCAAAAAAAAACTCACTTGCATTTTCCAACCAACCTTGCCATTTTTGCATTTTGTAACCTTCAGTCACCAAGCCTTGTATTTGGTTTTCCAACATCACACTGCAGACAAACCCTAGCAGCCACATAGCAGGATCAACCATGTTATTCCAACCAAAACCAAACCTTGCCATTTGCAATTTACTGTCATAACAAAACCTAGCAAACCAACACACTCTCTAAAAAATTGGACTTAGCCTTTTTGGCCTTGGATGATCAAAAACCTTACCAACATCAACCAACATCCTACAGCATCAAAAAGACAGCATCCTGCAGATTCCAACTCTGTTGAAAATTGACAAAAGAAATGAAAAAGCCCTGCATCCATTTTTCTTCACAGCCAAGTAAGCTTTTGAATCCTTTCTTTTGCCATGCTGTGTGTTGCTATTGATTAATGATGCTTCATGATGATATTTCATGGCCATGATTTTTGTTTGATACTGTTGTTTATGTGTTGGTGATTTAAATGATGAGCATGGATAATGATAGTGAATACTGCTCATGTTAAACTTTGTCCTGCCCAGAATTTTCTCAAGATTTTGTTGGTTTATTGTTAATGATGCATAATGATGTTGTTTAGCTACCATGAGGATTGCCATGGTGGAATTTCAATTGATGATGATTACATGTATGATGAACATAGGCTGCTATTTTGAAACCTTAAGCTGTACAGGATTTCCCATGAGCATGTTTGTTCTAATGATGTTTGCTGCTGTTAAACCATAACCTTGGTGCTATTTGAAAATGAATGTTGTTATGCTATCAACCATGCTGCAAATTGAGATAAATGCTGAAGGCCACGCTGTTTATGTGCTGCTGTGATTGCTTGCTCAAATTTTGTGTTATGAGATTTATGACATGATGCTGCCAAGCCATGCTGTTTATGTGCTTTTGCTTGAACATAACCCTGTCCAGGATTTCACATGAGTTCATGTTTTGCTTGTTTGTGTTGAGGCTGCACAAGTGCCATTGCCTTATAGTCTTGTTCTTGCTATTGGAATTTTGCCGTTGGGTGAACAACACAAGCTCGATTTGCTGCTGCTACAACCAAGCGCATAAACCTTAGCCATTTCCCAAATTCCTGTTGGCTGCTGTTGTTTGCCTTTAATTGCATGAACCATTGCCTTACTATGCTTTTGTCCATGGTCGAATTTGGCTTAGTGATGATGTTACCTTGCCATGATTGATCATTGATGCTGTTTTGTTGTTTGTTGTTCATGATTGATTGTTGCCAATGCCTTTGCCATGCTTAAACCCTAAGGGGTTATGTGAAAACTCAGATTTCTCACTTGTTTGGCCGTGCTACTGTTCCATTGGCTGGGAGCCAATAGGAACATTTCATTTCTTTCCTCAAAACGCAGTAGTTTCAATTAGTGAGGTCTTTAATTACAAGTATGCCATTCTGTTGACTTGTGTTGACCAATTGCCATGCCTATTGTTTCATGCTTCATCCAATTTTTCATCCAACTTCACAAATTAATTTCCAATTCGTTTTTTATCCAAAAATTATGATTCTTTTCCATGATGTTCATAATTGAGTCTATTATTTAATTATGAATTTTAATTAATTTTTCATTGGCTGGATTTTGAATGATAATTGGCTTTCTAACATGTGTGCATAAATGATACCTTGTGCCATTTCAATTGTGAAATTGTAATATTGCATCCATGAGCTTGAAATTTTTTGTGGTGAAACTAGACACATTGACCTTCATTTCCATATAAAGTTTGTGCATTTATCATTTGTGGATTGAGAGTTATGATTTTTTGAAGTCATGTGTTGCATTTGGTGTCATACCATGATCATGTATTTTCACAAATTTTGTTCACACACTTCCCCACATCCAAATGACTCCAAATTTTGCGTGAATGATCCCTTGTATGTCTAATTGATGTATGATTTTTCTTGGAATTAATCATGCTGTTTTCCATTTGATTGTGAATTTTCTTCCATATGTGGTCATTTGTTGACTTTTTGTGCTATGTCTTGCCAAATCTTTTGTGAAATTCTCAAATCTTATTGTATGACCATGAAATTTCATATGTGATAACTAGACATCCTCATCTTCACCATGGTTTTGGTCCCATTCATTTATCATACACCATTCTAGACTTATGATTTTTCTAAGTTGATGCATGTTTGGTTGACTCCATTGAGCATGTTCAAATTGACTTTGTCTTTCTGATTTTCATTGACTGCCTTCCACTTGTCCAAATGGGATGAAATTTGACATGCTTACCATGCTATGTGTTAGGTTTGATCATGATTTATTTGGTGATTTTTGAAAAATGTTTAGATTGGTTTTGAATCAAGTCTTTCTGTTGACTTCTGTGGGTTTCTGTTTGCCTTACTTTGACCTAATTGGTTCTTGAAATGATGACAGTGATTGGTATGAATGTGAATCCAATTGGTTTTGTTTCCTAATTGTTTGAACATGATTTTGGATACTTAACCCTTGCTGTTTGGACTTTCTCATTCACTTTTGACCCTAGGCTTGCCCTGGTGGTCCTGCTACTCACCTTTGAGTTTGTAATTTCAGGTTGACCATCAAATGGCCATTAAGACCAATTCTTTTTGAGCTTATCCAAGCATCATTGCCTAACCTCTTTGTTTTGTAGGTGGCTTGGCTCACATGCCATAAGCCTTGTGCCTTGCACATCCATGTGCCTCCAATTGACTGTTGGTTTCTGTTTCTGTTTGTTTTGTTTGAAGTTGCATACTAACATCTGCTTGACTGTTTCAGGTGCTTTAGTTGCTTAGTTCCTTGTGAACTTTTTGCTTTGCTTTGCTTGTATAAGCAATTTGCATTGAGGTATGCCTCCTTTACTTCATGTAGTCTGGAAGACCTGGTCTGTTACTTGGCCAGGCAACTGTCTGAAGTCCTCCTTAAGAGGCAATGTTTGTGGATGTTTACTTTTGTCCCTGCATAGAGTCAAAGACCTCCTAAGTGAAGAGGCAATTGGTGGAAGGTAGGGATATGCAAACTATCCCCCACTATTCAGTGTGTCATCTGCTTTGCTCACACCATCGTGTTGATGCATTGCAGATACAAACCCAAGATCTTGTACAACTGTACAGTTGAGTCAGTTTTAATGTGTAGAAGGGTTCCCACTTTCTGAACCCACACATTCTTGTCTTGAGCTCTCCCAGGCCAGGGATAAGAGCTGTGAGGTCTCATCCTCACTTTATCCTTTCATCTGCTTCACCTTAGTCTCTCAATGGCAAGGTTAAGAGCAACATTCACCCCATTCCAGAGGTTTGTTTGTCAAGGTTGATATGACCCCTTGACTAAAACCTAACCCTTGTTTGAGCCACTTGTTTGTGTATAACGTGTGCTATCTGTGCTTGTAGGATTGTTTGACTTGCTTCCTGTGCAAGTTAGGATAGTTTGACTTGCTTCCTGTGCAAGTTAGGATAGTTTGACTTGCTTCCTGTGCAAGTTAGGTTTAGTTTAGACTTGCTTCCTGTGCAAGTTAGGTTTTGCTTGGCTTGCTTCCTGTGCAAGTTAAGTGTGTGTGGCTTGCTTCCTGTGTGAGCCATACTTAGGATAGGTTGGCCCTCGTGCCATTTAGCTAGAAACCATAACTTAGGGTTGATTTTGCATGACAACATCTAGGCTCGAGTCGTAGTCTCCCTAGAGTTGTGTCTCCCTCTGTTATCTGGTTAGGCTAGTCCTTTATCCCTGCGTAGGGGAACTACATCGCCCTGATCTTCATACCAGATGAAGTATGTAGGCAGGAGATTGAGCTGATCTCTCCGGGCGCCTTTTCTTTCTTTTTGTGTGTGTTGTTTGACCTTTGCTAGGCTCGAGTCCCCGTACTCCTTAGCATTTGCTGTCTGTTTGTGTGCGTTTGATAGTTGTAGGCTGAGTCCCCGACTCCCTATCTATCTGTTGTGTTGTTCAGGTTCGGATGTCAATGTAAGTCCAGTGATTGGCATTTGGCCTCCACGTTTGCCTTCTTGTGTGTGTTTAGGTTCGGATGCTGATGTAAGCCCAGTGATTGGCATTCAGGATCCACGTTAGCCTCTTTGCGTGTGTTTAGGTTCGGATGCTGACATAAGTCCAGTGATTGGCGGTCGGGCTCCACGTTTGCCTTTGCCACCCTTGTGTGTTTGTTTATTTAGTTGTGTGTGTGTCAGCCGAGCTACGAATGCTCTGATTCTTCTCTCGTCCGAGAAGATACGTATGCATAGGATGCGATATCCTAGTGAGCATGTGTCGTTTCCCCAGTCCGAACTACTTCGACTCTGATGTCTATGCCTGATGGACTAAGTAGGCCCAGGATGCGATATCCTGCCGAGTCAGTTTCAGTCAGTTTTCTTGTGTCTCTTTCAGCCAGTGTATGTGTGTTTGAGCAGTGTTTAGCAACCATTTCCCTTCCTATTGTGCGTGGATCCCGTAGAGTACTACGGATGCGTAGGGGTGCTAATACCTTCCCTTCGCATAACCGACTCCCGAACCCATACTCTTTGGTCGCGAGACCATGTTCTTTCCCAGGTTTACTCTGAGCGTTTCCTTTCCCTCTTTTGGGATAAATAACGCACGGTGGCGGCTCTGTTGTTCTTTCTTTTCCCGCCGGTTTTTCGCGCGATGCGACATATGCGTAGTATTTTTTAACTATGTCCGCGTTCACGGGATGTGGGAAGTCTTCACCATCCATTGTAGCGAGTATCATGGCTCCACCTGAGAATACCTTCTTAACCACAAATGGCCCTTCGTATGTGGGAGTCCATTTGCCTCTGGGATCACCTTGTGGTAGAATGATACGCTTGATCACCAAGTCGCCAAGTTGGTACACCTGTCTCTTAACTCTTTTGTTAAATGCCTGGGTCATGCATTTCTGATATATCTGCCCATGACAAACAGCCGCAAGTCTCTTCTCATCAATCAGATTTATCTGATCGAGTCGAGTCTGAATCCATTCATCTTCATCTAAGCCCGCCTCTTTCATGATTCTTAGAGAGGGAATCTGAACTTCCACTAGTAAGATGGCTTCCATTCCATAGACTAAAGAGAACGGAGTTGCCCCTGTCGTAGTGCGCACTGAAGTGCGATAACCGTAAAGAGTAAAGGGTAACATCTCATGCCAGTCTTTGTATGTTACTGTCATTTCTTGCATGACCTTCTTGATATTGTTAGCAGTCCCCACGGCGCCGTTCATCTTTGGCCGGTACGGAGAAGAGTTATGGTGTTTTATTTTGAACTGCGTGCAGAGTTCAGTAATCATCTTGTTGTTCAAATTAGTACCATTGTCAGTGATAACTCTTTCAGGAGACAGCAGGTTTCTCAAATAGGTATTTGATAGAATCCATCTTAGAAGTCAATAAGGTGGTATGATTCAACATATACTGTCTTAGTCGGCGAGCAGCCCAGGCCAAAGCACAGCAGGCTTTCTCGGGCTGTGAGTATCTTGTTTCACAGTCGGTACCTTTTGCTAAGGCAGTATATGGCATGCTCTTTTCGACCAGACTCGTCATGTTGCCCCAACACACCTCATTGAATTTTCTAACACGGTCAAATACGTAATTAAAGGTCTTCCTTCAACTGGTGGCATCGGAACTGGAGGTTCTTGGCGATATTTCCTGATTTTGTCATAAGCTTCTTGGCATTCATCATTCCATACCATCTCTTGATTTTGTCTCAGTAATTTGAAGATGGGTTTGCAGGTAGCAGTCAAGTGTGGAATAAATCGGGCAATGTAATTCGAGTGCCCCAAGAAACCTCTGACTTCTTTCTTGTTTATTTCAGTACCCAGATTTACAATTTCAATTGATTCCTCATGCGGCTGTATAGTCTTTTCTTCTTGCAGTAGTCGGGCAAGTTCTCCAGGGACTTCACAATCTTCCTCGCTTCCATCCTCGGCTTGGTAGATCGGATTTTCAAAGTCATAATGAACAGTAGCAGAGTCATTACCAACAGGATCCAGAGTGGATATGGATCGGCAAATTGTTACGTGAGTGTGTGCAAGAAACATAGCTTGTTTGAAAAATGACAGGAAAGATAAAGAGCGCAATATTTGAATGCAAAAAGTCCATTGATCTATTGAATATGAATATGCTTATGAAAATGACAAACCCCTAACAAATTAGCCATTGTGCCTCGGGCATAGACACAATGCTTTAAGAAGTTTGATTGTAAAAGAAAATTAAAATTTGCAATTCTAGAATAAACAATAACAATTACTCCTGACTAAAGGAAATCGGGATAATGTCTTCAGTCTTCCAATTGTTGAGTCCGTCACCAATTGTTGGGAAAATCCAGCTATCCAAGTCGCAATCACTATCAGCATCTTCCATAGCATTAATCTGATTTTTGACTATCTTTCCAGAGTTAAACCCCAGGCCAGCTTTATCAGACTTGTACGGTACATTGATCAGTTGACCCCAACCAGCACGATCACCATTTTCAATCGCGGCTTGAGCATCTTTCAGAGAGATCATGACAGGGGGAGCACGAACAACCTTGGGCACAAGGGGAGTTGGCTTAAGGACAGGACTGGGTGGAGGAACCACTTCAAATGACTGAGAAGGAGTCTCAAAGAATTCACCATCCATCTCAACGTATTTGAAGGCTTGCACACTACTGACAATATACTCTTCTTCTCCACATACAGTGACAACCATGCCTGCTATTGGATACTTCAGCTTTTGATGAAGCGACGAAGCTACCGCACCTGCCCCATGGATCCAAGGGCGCCCCAACAAGCAGGAGTAGGCGGGACGAATGTCCATCACGTGAAAGGTAGTGTTGAAGACTTGAGGTCCTATCTTGATAGGGAGAACCACTTCACCATAGACAACACTCTTCGCACCATCGTAAGCACGCACCACAACATCACTAGGTTTCAGTTCAATGCCTTTGTAGTCAAATTTATCGAGTACAGCTTTCGGGAGCACATTCAAGGAAGAGCCGTTGTCGATCAACACGTGAGCCAGGGTGATCCCCTCACACTCGATGGAGATATGCAGAGCTTTATTGTGATTCTTTCCTGCTGGCGTCAGGTCAGCATCGGAAAAGCCTAGGCCATTGTCAACAGTCAAATTAGCAACATAATGTTCGAATTGATCGACGGATGTTTCTTGAGGCACATGAGCGGTCTTCAAGAATTTCATCAATGCATTGGCATGGGATTCAGAGGATAATAACAAGGACAACATTGAGATTTTAGACGGAGTATGCCCCAATTGTTCCACTACATCAAAATCGCTCTTACGGATGATTTTCAGCATCTCTTCCATTTCCTGTTTGGCAACATCTTCAGAAGTAACTTCGACCGATGTCTCTGACTGAGGAGGATTGACTGGTCTTTTTCCTCGAATTTCGGGAGCGGGAGGTGAGATTTCTGGGGAGTAGATCCTTCCACTTCGAGTAACTTTACTAGTCCCCACAATATCATTAGGATTAGCAGAACTACCAACTTGCTTTATGCCATGGATGTAAACGTCGCCTCCATAGTTCCACGGAATAGCTTTGCTGGAGGAATATGGCACGGGGCCAGGTGCGGTAATAATCAGGGGAGCCACTTTGGGCTCAGCGGTAATCTTCACAGGCACTCTAGTAGCGGTAATCTTCACTGGAGCTTTGTACCTAGCAATCACAGATACCTCTTCAATAGAGTTGTCCACCTTAGGAACCCTTTCAAATAGAATTGTACGATCATCCATCAGCCGTTGAATGCCGTTCTTCAACTTCAAACAATCATTGGGTCGGAGTACACAGAGATCGCAATCTTCAGCACAACCTGGAAATAAACCAGCTTGCAATAAATTCTTCTTAACGATCAGGAGAGGAGATGCTAAATCAGCAACGTCAGTAACGTGAGAATTGTCGTCCACAACATTAACATTCTGGTCATGATTAGGCATAGGTGCTGTGATGACATTGGGGGTCGCCGGAGGATCAAATTCAATTTCTCCAGCGTCGATCATATCCTGAATCTTGTTCTTCAACAACCAGCAATCATTCGTATCATGCCCGGGGCTATCGGAGTGATAGGCACACCTGGCGTTGGGATTATAACGAGGAGAAGTAGTGTTGGGATTTGCAGGAGGGCCTCTGAGGGTAATCAAATTGGCCTTTAACATACTCTGCAGTGCTTGGGTTAAAGTCATATTGATCTTGGTAAACTGTCTTCTCGACCTGTCTTGTCTGTGTTCGAAGTTCTGAGATGGCGGTGCGGCAATTGTAACTGCCCCAACAGTATGGTCACGATTCTTCTTGTTATGCTTCCTCTCACTGTACACAGCATTTGATTCACTCTTTCCCTGATAGGACTTTGTGGTGCTTGCAGAAGTAGCTGCCTGTATCTTTCCACTTCGAATGCCGCTTTCAACCCGTTCACCTGTCAAGATAAGTTCAGTGAAACCTGACGAGGAACTTCCCAGTAGATGGCTGTAGAATGGGCCAGTCAGTGTACCCATGAACATGTCCACTAACTCTCGATCAGTCATAGGGGGTTTGACTCTGCCAGCCAAATCTCTCCACTTTTGAGCATATTCTTTGAAACTTTCTTTAGAGCCCATAGTCATATTTTGTAGCTGTAGCCGAGTAGGCGCTAACTCAGAATTATACTGGTAGTGCTTGTAGAAAGCTGTTGCTAAATCAGTCCATGTGCGGATGTTAGAGCTCTCAAGCTGATAATACCACTCTAACTGTGTGCCAGACAGACTCTCTTGGAAGAAATGGATCCACAGTTTCTTATCAGTAGTGTGCGGCTGAATCTTTCTCACATAAGCCCTTAGATGCATCTGAGGACAAGAGGCACCATCATACTTAGTGAAAATGGGAACCTTGAATTTGCGGGGAATGACCACATCAGAGACCAGACCCAAGTTTTCGAAATCCAGACCGGGCACTTTCTGCCCCTCCATAGCTAGCATACGTTCTTCCAGCAACTTGTACTTATCATCCTTCGGAGAGTACTGTTCATGTTCATAATCTTCATCGTCGTCCTCAGAATTGACGAGATTAGGATTCTCATCTTCCGAATCATTCTCGGTCTCTTCTTCTGAATCCTTCGGAATTCTAATCTTGACTCCTGTAACCTGTCCCTTAAGCCTTCTCCCCGGGTTGATGTAACCCACAGGTTTCTGGTCCTTCTTCTTCTCCATCAAAAGAGCTTTCAGTTCTTCCTGACCCTTAGATAAGCTCAGCATCATTTCCTGGAATTGAGCATTCTGGGCCTGGAGATCTTTGACAGTTTGTTCGAGAGCCATTGTTCAATCTGTTTGAATCTGCTGGAATCTGTTTGATAGGAAAATCGTGAGAACACTGATCCTTTAGAATACCTGTTATGCGATGCAATGCAATGTATGAAATGTTTTCAAGGACTTTCGGGATTTAACTTTGCATAAACTACTAAAAAGAGCTTTTTTTTCTTTTCTCTTTTGTTTTTGCTTTTGTTTTTGTTTTTTTCTGTTTTTTTTTTTAGCAGAGTTAAATCCCTAAATCCTTGAAATGGTTAGTACAATGCCATGATGTTATGATGTTATGTTGTTATGATGTTATGTTGTTATGATGTCATGTTGTTAGATAAATAACAAGCACAAGCAAGTCACACAACAATCATTCCTAGGTTTTAAGGCTTGCGTGAGTTCCATAGGTAAATACCCTCCCCACTGAAGTTTGGTTGGTTCAACCTGTCTTAGAATAGTAACCGGGTTCTAGAAGGATCTCAAATCATTGACCTTTCCTTAAGTCCACTTCAGTGCAACACCAAGTGGTTGACCGAAGCTTCCCTAAAGTCCAATCTCAAAGAGTGTAGTATCGAGTCTCAACCAACTCCAGTCGGAACCGAAGCCAGTTATCTCACTACTTTCTAATGGCCAGGATGAGTCAATTAGGGTTCTAAAGGTCTGGTTAATGCTTTTATGACACCACGCGAATGCCAAATATTTCCTCAACTAACATGAGGAACATCAGGACATCCAAAGTGCCACATTAACCGTAGCCATCATTTTGACCATTCCAGTATACGCCGGACAGTCGCGATGATCTCTTGCTACTTACCTAAGGTACACTAGATCCGGGTGTAGGATCTTTCACTCAAGCATAACATACCCAAGCAATCCCTTAAAAATAAATCAGACAAATTGAATAAGTGATCTTGTTTTTAAGGTAACCTCTCTTTTTAAGGTCCCCAGCAGAGTCGCCAGTTCTGTCATACGGTGAACTGGACTTTTTTGTGGTTTTAATCGCAATGTCGCGGTTAGCAAGAGTCGCCACCGACTTTTCTTTTATCCAATAAGGAAAGGTGGAAAAGAACAGGAAAAACCTTAATTTAGATTTTGGGTTCGGGAGGTACATTATACAAAGGGAAGGTGTTAGCACCCTTTGTATCCATGGTTATCCATGGGCTCTTAATTGCTCGATCACTTATATTATTTTTGTCTAAAAAGAAAGTGTTTGTGAATTGTTTAGAAAAATTGTTTTGAAAAGAGAATTTAACTTTGTAATGATTCTTGTATGAATGTATACAAAGTGATTATCTCGTTTAGTTTTGAAAATTGTTTAGAAAAATATAACTCGGTAATGATTCTAGTATGAATGTATACCAAGTGGTGATTTTCTAAAGGCATTTTGAAAGGTGTGAGGTGCAAAAAAAATGTTTTAAGTTGTGAGCCAGCAATTAAGAGTTATACCGACCCAAGGTCTTTACGGGCATTTCCTATCCTTATGAGGGTAAAACTGTCCTTATTATTGAGAAATAAGTAGTTTTATCCTTTGGATGTAAAAGGGTCATCGTAGGGTCATCGATTGGTCATTGAAGGCAACTGTTATGAGGATACCTTAGCATTCGAAGGGACTATCATCATTTAACCGTAGGCAACATCGGAGGGTCATCGAGGGACAAAGTTGTATATTCGAAGGCAACATCCGAGGGACTATAATTTATTTTATGATGATTTAACCGAAGGGTCTTTGCTAAGGGTATCCCCACGTTCGCGGGACATGACCGTAATATCGTAATCGTAAGGCAACAAAGAGAGGTCCAAGATCACTTATTCAAAGGCAAAGTTTTACAATTAATTATATAATTAGGATGAAACTCCACATTAAAATTATTAAAAATAATATATTAAAAAATTAATACATTAGAAATTAATACATTAAAAAATTAATTTAGGGTGAAACTCCACAAGGGTATCCCACAAATAAAGTGGAATACCTAGCCAATAACCTTTTCCTGGGATATGTGAACCTTTACGAAACTAAAAAAAAAGAAACATGTCAGAACACCAAATCAGGGTGCAATCGAAGATTACACCGGAGAAATATCACAACAATAAATAGGATAGGATAAATAATGCATGGCTATGATAAAAACATAAAAAAAAACAGACTAGAAGAATCAGGTACTGTCTCGTTCGCCTCTGCCTCGCCTAGCGAAGGCCACGGATTTTGAATTTGAAAACAGCCCCATGTTAGGAACTTTGAATTTTATGGCATTTTATCACAGGAATAACATGGTCAAACATTCAGGGTATTCAGGCATATTTAAATTCCCATACGAAAGCAAATTATATATCAACATTTAATCATGATGCATTATATATGTAGATATGGCCAATTGAAAGTATAAACAATAGAGATACGCAAACTTGTTTGCCAATTCAAGGTTGAAGGGATTGACCACTTGTAGTATCGGAATAAGTTAGGCAGCGGGAATTGGACGGCGATGGCTTCGGTGCAGATGGGCTGCCTTCAGGGTTTCTTTACTCTCTATCCGTCCTTCTCTGTTCTCTCTCTTTCTTTTTCCTCAAGGTTTTGTTCCAAGGAAACCTCAGAGTGTTTTGCTTCTCTTCCTTCTTTCTCCAGTAAATCTCCCAGTGTAAACTCCAAGTCACTCCCCTACTGAAACTTCAGTATTTATAGACTAATTTCGTGGGTAATGGGCTTGGAATGAGGGAGACCCAAGTCCAAAATAATTTGTTATATTTTATTTATTTATTTATTTTAATTATTTAATTAATTAATTAAAAAATTTTTTTCTTTTTTTTTTTTCTTTTTTTTTCGTTTTTTTTTTCGTTTTTTTTTTTTTTTTTTTTTTTTTTTTTTTTTTTTTTTTTTTTTAGGAAAAATGATGGGTAATTTTTGGGGTATGACACATAGGAAAAGTAAAAATAAAAGAGAAAAGCAAGTTGAGTTGTAATGGAAGTTGCAAATGTGGATTGACAACACTAGAAGAGGGATGATTTTTCAAGAATCTTGTGTTCAAACTCCAGATACCTCAGCAAGTTAGGTTTAAGCCAAAACTTCCCATTTTTTTTACCATTTCCTTGTAATGAGTGTCCACATGATTGTTCTACTAGGACTTGCATTATTTATGAATTGTTATCTATTTATTTGATTACGCACCGAGACATGTTATTTATTTTAAACCGACAAACTTTTCTTAGGTGTCCCCTTAAATAATTTATCCGTTGTTAAACCCTTTGGGCCTGAGCCATTGTCTCGGTGACTTAGCCACATTATTAGCCTATTGACCTAAAAGATTTATCTTTCCAGTCTCTCTTTGGAGTTAGATTAATTGATTTTATAGGTGGTATAAGAAGCTAAGTTTGGGGTTTCTCTTGGAATTAGCAACATTTAAATTTGGGGTTGGCGTACTAGAAATCTTGAGTCATATAAAAAAATGATGAAAATAATGGAAAAAAGAAGCATGAAATAAGAAAAGTTGTTAAATTATAGCTTTTGAAAAGAAAGAGAAAAGAAAGAAAAAAAGAACTCAAGTCTAGTACCCAATCGTAAAAGAAAAGTAAAAAAGGTGATATGTTTATAAAATTAGCAGGTACTTAACTCCAAAGAATTAAGCCTACTGACCAAAAATATAGTGTACCCTGTCATCAGCCAAATTACAATCCTTGAAAGACCTTAAAAGCGTGTTTTCAAATAAAATGTGATATTTTTTTATAGAAATTTTACAAGTTCATATGTATGATATCAATTATGTGCGAATGAGCATACCAAAATTTCCAATCATGAGTGAATTGGTGACATTGGGAGAAAGGTTAAAGAAAGCAAATAACATTCCTTTAAAAGTGTTGAATTGAATTAAGCAATGGAAGTAAAGACGCTGCAAGCATTGGTGTCTGCCATTGGTTTGGTAAGTATGAGGTTTTGAAATTCACAGGTATGAATGAGTTACTTGACGGCAATCAATAGTGTAAGTTTGGGTTGTGATGACACTCTGTCAACACGTAATTTTTACCTCACTTTATCATTTGATTTATTAAGTTTCATCTCATTTTGATTGAGTTTGCTTAGGATTTACCATGTTTTTGAATATACCCCCTTCCCAGACATGCCTAACAACATGGTATGCATATAAATGAATTAATGAAGTGTCAAATAGGCCTCTTGGATAAATCTCTAAAGGGGCATCGATAACGGCTTCCTCCCGGGCTTTGTGGACTTTAGGGATTTCAGGCTCTACTGCGTCATCTAGGGACTCGTGGCCCCGAGAAGTAGATGCCTGAGAGAGGTGGCTACGAGAAGAAAAACTTGATGGTTAGGAACCTCGATCCTACGAACCATCAAACGAGTTATCATCAACTTGTGACCTCGTGGTCCATGTTGCGGCCCTCTCACTTGGTACGAATACAATTTGGGACACACGGTAGAGCCTAATTCTACTAGTGTTGTTATCAGCTATTACACATGCGTTAAAAAATGACACTCACATCACACAATCATACAAAATTAAAATACATGGTAATTCAGAGATACATCTCCGAAATAAGTTCAGAAAGAATCCAAAGATGCATCTCCGAACAAAGTTGTAATTTTGAAGAAATGGCATAAACACCATTGTAATCCTAAACTCCAAAAAACTTTCAATGCATATCCAAAAGAAGCTACCTATTTCGACTGCGCACTACCTAATGCAGCTTAAACAACTTATTTTTCCTAAAATCTCATTCAAAACAGACAAAAAAAAGGATTGATTTTTGAAAAATTTACCAAATTATAAGTTGTTGAAGAGAAGATTGAATGGAGTAAGGACCTTTGCAAGAAATAAAGTAAAATACAGTTAGAATCTTGATTGAAAAAAAAGAGCTTGAATGGACGGAGAGCACCCGTTGGATTTTTTAAAGGTTTAATAAGTTTTGAGATAAATGAAGGAGGAAGAGGGAAGGTTTTGACACGGATTAAAGTATTCACCTTGTTCGGAGATGCATCTTCGGACCATCCACTAATTTTTGAATTAACTGTGTATACGAAGATGCACCTTCATACTCACCGTTTATTCATACGGAGATGAATCTCTAGATTAAATTTTGGCATAATAGGGGTGCCTTTTCAATTTGCTCTAAGAAATGGCTTAAAAAGATGCGTCAGAGGATGCATTTTTGAATTTCAAGAGCATTCGTGACTTTTCATAGTGGTGGAAAAGAACATTTAAGGATGGAAAGAGAAACCTCATATATATATATATATATATATATATATATAATATATATATATATATATTATTAATATATATAATATATATATATATATATATATATATAATATATATATATATATATATATATATAATATATATATATATATATATATATATATATATAAGATAATGACTTGTAAAAAGACAAATAAAAATGAAACATATACACCAACATATATATGCAACATGTGGATCCATTTAACTTTGTTATATTACAAGAATGATCAAAATCATAAAAGGAAACCAACTTATTATTTTTGTGGTATTACACTTCTCTTGGCCATCCTTTATTAAAAATTATTTGATCAACAATAAAACCTCAATTAAATAATTTTACAAATATCACACTAAAAAGCAATACAATGCCCTGAAAACTGAGGTATGTTTGTATATAATTACAGTAGAATCTAAACCGATACCTACAAGTTTTTCTTTTAATAAATTCCACAAAACATGTCAATAATTTATTTTATATTATTTCAATAGAATAAAAAAAAGCCACTTTATTAGTCTTTTGTGTGAACTTTTCTCTATAGTTAGTGACTATGTAATGGAAAACGCCTTATGAGGATTCGAGAATGAAATGTGCGATCTCTCACGGTTACCATGCTCTAAATAAGCTGTAGTTAAGTAGATTTAAAATAAATTTTAATGGAGTTAACCTTTTAATCATACTTTAATTAATGGAGACTTGAAATATATTTGGCCTCAATATGAATTATGGTTAAACTTCTACAAACAAGTCTTACATAGTCACAAAAGAATGGACGTAAGTCTACGAGCAGATCTTTCGGATAAATAATTAATAATTGACTATATCAATCAGTATTTAATTAATTGAATAATTAATCTAACATGAACTAGGAGTTGTCTCATGTTGTTACCTTTGATTTTTACTAGATATATCAACAAAACTCATATCAGCGGATACCTGTCTAAACTCGCCATGAGTTTGACGGGAAAAACCCGTTTTGATTGGGTTTGAGTAAGAATTTTTTATTTTATTTTAAAAGATGGATAGAGACAGAATGAAGACACTAGTACCCACTCAGAACTTGCCCCATTGATAATTTCAGATATTTTATTTTGATGATTTATAATAGGATTAGATATGTTTGTCGTCCTTCTAAATATCTCATATTTCACTTTTAATCCCTCAAAATTTCCTTAAAAGAATGATCCTTCTAAAAAATTCCAGCCACACTTTTGGCCCCTCATGTTAAAACAGACGCTAAAATCGTTGTTAATTCAATCGCTAAGTAGTAAACCGTCGCTAAAATCGTCACTAATTTTGTCGCTATGTTGTAAAAATCGTCGATAAGTTTCATAGATGATCAAAAGTGTGAATGAAATTTTTTATGAGGACCGTTCTTTAAATGAAATATTTTTAGGGACTAAAAATAAATATGATATATTTATGAGGATAAAAACATATTTAACATTTTATAATTTAATTACTTAAAGGTTAAATATGTTCGTGGTTACTAAAATATCCAAAACTCAATTTTTAATTCCTCAAAACAATTTCTTGAATGAAAGATCCTCAAAATATTTTTCTTCTATAATTTCATTCTCCGTCAATGTTCGTTACCAGAAATTGACCGAACACGACACTAATAGATTAAAGGGATTACATACCTCATTAAAATCATTAAAATGAAGATAGATTCTTAATAATAATAATAATAATAATAATAATAATAATAATAATAATAATAATAATATATTAGTAGTAATAATAATGATAATAATAATAATAATAGTAATAATAATAATAGTAATAATAATAATAATGATAATAATAGTAATAATAAATTAATAATAATAATAATAATAGTAACAATAATAATAATAATAATAACAATAACAATAATAATAATAATAATAATAATAATAATAATAATAATAATAATAATAATAATAATAATAATAATAATAATAATAATAATAATAATAATAATAATAATACATAGGATATATCAATCCATTCATAAATTTATTTTGATTCATCTGTCTCCCGTTTGGGTGCATTGATATAATTTCTTCAATGTCATAAATTGGACTAGAGTTTTTACTTCACCACAATATTGATTACAATACACACCATTATTCGTTATTTGCCTTAAAAAAATACACACCATTATACAATAGCATTATGATGCAAAAGAACAAAATAATATAGCAATCTAGTATTGATGTGACATTTATCTGGGATAATGTTGCTATTTTTTTAAAGAATAAAAACCTCATTATCATGTTTAATATCTACTCCATACTTTGTTAGTTTGTTTATTTTTTGAATCTTTACATGAAGATGTTAGGTCAAGAGGGATGAAGGATGATACGACCCGCATCGTTGAAGATATTATTCTTTCAGACTATCTATTAGATGAAATAAACTTGGTATTTGAATTTGGCCAACAAGGGAAATCATCTTTTAGACTATCTCTTAGATGAAATAAACTTAGGATGTGAACTAAATCTTAAAACTAGTTTCAATTGAATATTGGATGGACTTTAATGAGCAAGACTAAAAATATGCAATTACTCATTAGTATAAATAGTTATCATTACCTGTAGTGATATATTCATCACAAAAATAAAAACATTTATAAAGAGAAAACTCTTTCTCTAGCGAGCTTGAAAGTTACCGAAAATACTAATTGTTATTTTAAATTTATTACGGCAATTCAATTTATTTTGTCAACATTTGGCATTAGATTTTGTTACATTAAAATGACTATAAATTCAAGCAATAATCAAGTTCAACAGGTGCAAACAACTATTTTTAAGTTCAATGGAAAATCAATTTTTTCAATATGGAAACACTTGATATTGGAGTTGTGTTAAACCAGTGGATATGGAGAAATTATGAAAAAAAAGGTTTTCTTGAGACAACTGAAAAAGATAAAGAAAAAGTTGATGAGAAACATGTTGAGAAAGATCGTCAACTCAACAAAAAAACTTTGTCTTTTATATGTCAATGCGTTGAGCTATCTGTTTTTGAGAAAACTTTCCATGCCAAAACAACCAAGGAAACTTGGAAAATATTACTTAAAACATATGAAGGTGAAAACTAGTCAATGAAATGAAATCCAACGACGATGACATAAAGGAGAAAGATGTTGTGGAGAAAATCATGTGCACTCTTTCAACTTGTTTTAATTACGTAGTAGTAGCAATCGAAGAAGGAAAAGATGTCACCATATTGACTTTAAAGGATTTGTAAGCATCTTTGGAGTCACGCGAGATGCAAATGAACGAGAGATCAAGTGGCACATTTGAGCAAGCTTTAAAAGCTCAAACAAATGTGAGAAATGAAGGACCCGTGAAAAGAAGGCCAAACCACTTTCAAAGAGGAAATAGTTCCAAAGGTAGATGAAGGAATTCTCAAACTGGCTTAAGCCAAAGCATATGAGGTAATGGCTCTTTTCAAAACAAATCTAATATTCAATGTCACAAATGTCAAAAGCATGGTCATTTTTAATCAAAATGCAAATCTCATATTTACTGTCTTAATTATAAAAAGTATGATCACTATGGTCGAGAATGTCGTGCTAAATCATTGAATATTAGAGACAACCATGTTCTAATTGCATAAATTGAAGATGATATGAAAATGGTGCTTACAACATGTCATGTTGTAGCCGATAAAAGTGATCAACAATGGTTGCTAGATACTGGTTCCAGTAACCATCTAAGTGAGAATAAGGAACTATTTGTCAACTTAGATAAAAGTTTCCATAGCATAGTTAAGCTCAGTGATAATTTAAAACCTTAAGTTTTGGGAAAAGGAAAGATCGCCATCAGATTGAAGGATGGATCTTTGAATTATATTTCTGATGTATTCTATGTACCTAGTATATGTCAGAGTCTCTTAACCATTGGACAACTTATTGAGAAAGGCTATGATTTAAACTTCAATAAAAAAGGTTACACTATCAATGATGTTGAGATGGGCCTTATAGAAAAGACAAACATATCAAGGAATCCTCTATTTCCAATGAACATCAAGTATGATGCTGATATGTGTTACAAAGTTGTAGATATTGATGATAATTGGCTTTGGCACATGCGTCTTGGAACTTCAACTTTGAAAGCATAAAGTTTCTTGTAAATAAGAAATAGGTTATTGGCTTGTCTGTTGCCCAAGTTCCTGATCAACTGTGTGAAGCTTGTGTGGTAGGAAAGAAGCATTGGGATCCTTTTCCTAAAGAGAAGGCATGGAGAGATACAAAGTCACTTGATCTTGTGCACTCTTATTTATGCTATGTGGAAGTCCCATCAAACGGAGGTAATAAATATTTTATTACTTTCATTGATGATTTTAGTAGGAAGACATGGGTTTATGTTCTAAAAAATAAGTCGGATGCTTGTGATACGCTCAAAAGATTTTTGACGTATGTTGAAAGACTGAGTGGTTATACTTTGAATACCTTAAGAACTGATAGGGGAACAAAGTATATTTTTTATGATAATTTCTTGAGAAAACAGGGTGTCAAGCATCAAATGATGGCAAGATACACTCCTTGACAAAATGGAGTGACGGAAAAGAAAAATAGAACAATCATGGATAATGTGAGAAGCATATTGTATTGCAAGAATTTACCCAAGAGTTTTTTGCTTAAGCAATGACTTGTGCAACATATCTTTTAAATAGGTGTCCAGTGAAAAGTATATGTGATAAAACTCCAGAAGAAGCTTGGAGTGGGCAAAAGCCAAATTTGAGTAACTTGAAAGTTTTTGGTTGTATTGCTTATGCACATGTTCCAAACTAAATGAGGAAGAAGCTTGATGATAAGGCAAAAATTGCATCTATGTAGGATATAATGAAGAAACAAAAGCCTGCAAGTTGTATAATCGAGAAACTCAAAAGGTAGTCATCAACAAAGATGTTACCTTTGATGAAGATGGAGCATGAGACTGGTCAGAAAAAGAAAAGGAGTTTATGCATGTACCAGTTACTATAAATGAAGAAGTAGATGATAAAGTTGATGAGCCATCCACTGAACCAACACAAGACTCACCACCTCATAGATATCCAGAAAGGGATGTCATCCACCTCCTCATTTGAAAGATTATGAAGTTGGTCGAGATGATAATCCTGATGATATAGAGGAAGAAATTACTTATTATGCCTTATTTTTTATTATGATCCCGTGACATATGAGGAAGAAGCCAATAATGATTTTTGGAAGAAAGCAATGGATGAAGAAATTCATGTAATTGAGAAAAATAATACATGGGAGTTAACTACACTTCCATAAGGAAAGAAACCAATTGGAGTCAAGTGGGTGTACAAAACAAAGTACAACCCAAAAGCAAAATAGACCACTTCAAAGCACGGTTAGTAGAAAAAGGGTATAAACAAAAACCCGACATTAATTATTTTGAAGTTTTTGCATTAGTTGCTAGATTGGATATTGTATGCATGATCCTTTCCCTTGCTACCTAGAATCAACAGAAGATATTTTATATGGATGTCAAGTATTCTTTCTTGAATGGCGTGCTTGAAGAAGAAGTTTATGTAGAACAATCACCAGGTTATTTACAAGGAGAAAAAGATAAGGTGTACAAGTTGAAGAAAGAACTTTACGGATTAAAGTCGGCGCCTAGAGCTTGGTATACACGCATTGACACATATTTTATCAATAATGGATTCCACAGTAATCCATATGGGCATGATTTATACGTCAAAGCAAAAAAGGATGGAAATGTTATTATTTTTTGGTTGTACGTGGATGATCTTATCTTCACCTGTAACAATACTAAATCATTAGCAGATTTTAAGGAGAGCATGTCCACTCAATTTAGAATAAAACTAGGTTCCGATTTAGAGAATGCAAACAGTTCATTTAAATTAAGTTTCTTCCTATTAAAGAAAAATATTGTCCCAATTCAATTAATTAATCTGACTTAGGTGTGAGTACTATTGATTGACGAAAGCCATATTCTGGCCTCACTTTTAATTGCTTTTATAAACAAACTTGTTTGATTTTTCGTTTTAATTCCCTTTCTCATCCAAAATTCGACCAGCCTTATATTTTCATTGTGACGATAGATAGAGGTTAAATTGACTATAAATTCCTTGTGGGTTCGGCAATCTTTTATACTCTTATACATTTTGTGCACTTGCGGAAAGCATCTAAGAGAAGGAAAATAAGAAGCACATCAAGTTTTTGGCGCCGTTGCCGCAGACTATATTAGTCAACATCGTAACTCCATTGTTGTGTCGTATAGATTAAGACATTTTATTTTATTTCTACTGGTTGTATTCCTAACACTCGCTCTAACACAGAGGAGTTAGAACAACCGATCCTTGAAGTCGAGCATTACATTCACCTGAAATGCCGAGTACGTGAACTTAGAGCCATATTCGAACCTATGGCTGAAACCGATAATCGTCCACTCAAGGATTTGCAGTTCCATCTCAGAACGAACCAGACTCAAGCATTGTTCCACCTGCAATTCAAGAGAACGCCTTTGAATTGAAACCGTCTCTAGTGCAAATCGTGCAACATAACCAATTCTCTGGAAATCCCACCGAGGACCCAAATCTTTATTTATCAGTATTTATACAGTATGCAAACACATTAAAGAGTAGGGGTGCTAATTTAGAAGCCATTAGACTATGTTTATTTCTATTTTCCATGAGTGATAGAGCTAGAGCATGGCTATAGTCTCTACCTGCAAACTCAAACACCACTCGGAATAAACTCAAGAGGGTATTCTTAGCCAGATATCTCCCACAAAGCAATCATATAAGTACATTTAAACAAGCTGAAGGAGACACACTTTTTGATGCATGGGAAAGATATAAATATATGATAAGACTATTTCCTCATAATAGATTAGAGCAATGGCTTGTCATTTATACTTTCTACATTGGTATACTATACAATACCAGAATGACCATAGATGTTGGTACTGACAGAGCCTTAATGAACAAACCCTTCGAGGAAGCCTACCAACTTATCAAAAACATGGCCCAAAATCATTATCGATAGGGAACTGAAAGAGTTCAAACTGAGAAAACCCAACTGAAAGTAGGAATGTTCGAATTAAATGGAATTGATCATGTAAATACTATAGTAGAAGCACTTATCCAAAATATCAACAACTTAACTATAACCACTCTAGTTATTGTAGTTGTTGTAGCCCTAAACTACGAAATTTGTGGAGTCATAGGACATATAGCCATTGATTGCCAAATATTGACTGGAACCACGCCATACCATGTCAACTATGCACATCCCTATTCTAACACTTATAATCCTGGGTGGAGTAACCACCTAAACTTCGCTTACAAGAACAATAACACATTGTTTACACCAAGTCCTCCACCTTCAAACCCTATAGGTTTTCAAAAAGGAGCTATTGCTGCTCCTCCTGCTCCTAGAAAGTAAAACTTAGAACTTATGATGGAGAATTTCATTTCATCTTAGACCCAGCAAAACAAAGAGTTCATTAATCAAAATGTTCATACTAACGAGTTGGTAAAACAATTAGCAAACAAGGTTAAAGCCATGTCTACACATAACAAGATGCTTGAGACTCAAATCTATCAAGTTTCCCAACAACAAGCGGCTACTATTGCTCCAGCTGGCACATTTCCATGCCAACCTCAACCTAATCCTAAGGGACATGCAAACGCTATCACACTACAAAGTGGGATAGAGTTAGATGCACAAGTAGACCTAATAGTGGAAAGCCTTTGATAGGAGCCTGAGAAAGTTGCTAATGAGAGTCAAGTAAGAAAACCAATAGTTGAAGAGGAAGAGACTATTACTAATAAAGATGTTGTTGAGAAAGAGGAACCCTATGTACCTCCACCTCCATATAAACCAAAGATACCCTACCCTTAAAGACTAGCCAAAAACAAGAATGAAGGTCAATTTAAGAAATTCATCGAGCTCCTAAAACCACTTCATGTTAATATACCTTTCACTGAGGCCATTACTCAAATGCCTTAATATGCTAAGTTCCTAAAATAGATCTTGTCAAATAAGAAGAAACTTGAAGATGACGACTGTGGCACTCGCTGTAGAGTGTAGCGCGATTATCCAAAACAACATGCCACCCAAATTTAAAGACTCTGGTAGTTTTTCTATTCCTTGTGTAATAGGAAAGTTTGTCATCGAAAAAGCATTATGTGATCTCAGAGCTAGCATCAGTTTAATGCCTCTTTCCATATGCGAAGGCCTAAAGTAAGGAGACTTGAGACCCACTAGAATGTCCCTCCAATTGGCATATCGTCCTGTTAAATACCCTGTGGGAATGCTGTAAAATATTCCAGTTTGCATTGGCCCGTTTTATATCCCTACAGACTTCATAGTCATGGATTTAAAGGAATATTCTAATATGCCAATCATCTTAGGAAGGCCTTTCTTAGCTACAACTGGTGCGATAATAGATGTAAAACGAGGGAAGTTAACATTTGAGGTAGGAGAAGAGAAAATCAAATTTATCCTTTCACAGTTTCTAAATACCCCCGCTATAGACGACACATGTTGTTTTATATATATCATTGATGAATGCATAAAGGAGTTAGCATCTGCACCTTCCCAGACAATTACAGAATTAGTAGAACTTCCATCCGAAGAAATGCTAAAAGAAGACGAGGATGAAAACCATCACCAATATGTTGATGATGGATTGATAAAATGCTTAACACTTATACCTGACCATATGCCAAGCCCTAAGCAGCCATTAATAGAACTTAAGGTTCTTCCCAAGAATCTAAGGTATGAATTTCTTGATGAATGACTTGATCGCCCGATCATAGTTAGTGCCGATATTAAATAATGAAGAAACCGAGAGACTTTTAATGGTATTAAGAAAATATCATACGAATTTAGGTTATAATATTTCCGATCTAAAAGGGATAAGCCCCTTTGTATGCATGCACATAATTATGATAGAAGAAGACTCTAAAGCCTCTAGAGACATAAGAGGAGGATAAATCATATCATGAGCTATATAGTCAGGAAGGAAGCACTAAAATTAATAAAATCTGGAATAACCTATCCAACCTCAAACAGTCAATAAGTTAGACAAATGCACGTTGTCCCTAAGAAAGAAGGTGTAATAGTTTAAAAAATGACAAGGGAGAATCTGTAGCTAAATGAACAGAGACAGGATGGAGTATGTGTATAGATTATATGATGTTAAACAAAGCAACTATGAAAAACCATTTTCCCCTTCCATTCATTGATCAAATGCTCAAACATTTAGATAGACATTCGTATTTTGTTATTTACACGGATACTCAGAATTTTTCCAATTTCTTATTCTCCCAGATGACCAAGAGAAGACTACTTTTACATGTCCTTATGTAACTTTCGTCTACCGTCGAATGCCATTCGTACTACCCAATGCTCCCGTAATGAGTGGACACCCCAGTTTCTACCGATGTTTTATTAAAGACTTATCTAAAATTACAAAACCTCTAACTGGTCTTCTGATGAAAGATGTTGAATTCATTTTCAATGAAAAATTCCTTGAGTCTCTTAATCTTCTTCAGTGTGCATTAATCCTCGCCCCTCTTTGAAGCTACGTGAAATATACCCGAACGCATCGCACGCTCGAAGATACAACATAGTCGTCATCGAACTTTATTTATTCCCGAAGAAAAGGGAAAGCATCAATAAAAGTCGGGGAAGGAGAAAAAGGGTAAGGAAGTCGGTTATGAAAGGGGAAGGTATTAGCATCCCTCACATTTGTTGTACTCAACAGGGACCGTTTCGATTGTTCTTTGCAAGAACGAGTGTTACTATCTAAAGATTACTCGCGAAAGGAGAAAAAGGTTTAAATAATTAGAGTGCTCGCCAACGATTGGGGCCCTCGTGCCTACATATACTCATAGTGCAATAAGAAAATCAAAGTTTCGTAGTTCGTGGAACTAAGACGAATGTGTTGGTTGTTTTTAATGAATAGTGTTAACATTCGTGTTCTACAGTAAACTTGCTTGTATGCTCGAGCATGGGAGACTTAAGCGTTTATTCATTTGGGATAGAATGGATGCACTTAGATCTCAATCTAGCAGTTAAATATTGCTTGTATGCTCACGCATGAAGGCTTAAGCTTCGTTTATGGTAGAATGGAAGTAACACTTCCTTTCTAAAAAGGTTTAAAAAGAAGAAGATGCCCAAATGCAAAAATGAGTTTGATGGGGTGAGTTTGATTTTATTCTTGAAAAGAAAGTCATTATTTGAATAGTACTAAAGTCTATGAATAAAGGTGAATACGATAAGAAACTGGGTCATTCGTCTTGTACCTAAAGATATTCAGAATGAGGATAAGAATGTTCCACTCTCACCCCTTGCTCCAATCGCATTGTTAATTGTTTTTTGAGTTTATTCACGAAAATGGTTTTAGTTTTATTGGAGAAAGAAAAGAAACCCTAGAAGGTTAAAAGCTTGATCTTCAGTCTGCATCCCACATCCGTGTAGAAAGATTTGTCAATTATTCGATTTAAATTACACCAAAGTCTACGAATAAAGGTGAATACGTTAACAATTGGGTCATTCATTCCGTACCCAAAGATATTTAGAATAAGGATATGAATGCTCCACTCTCACCCATTCTCTACTACTTAAGGCTCATGTCATGCAATTTTCATCATAATTGACGAGTGTCGAAGTTGCATCTCCTTGTTGCTTCCTGTGATGAAGTGTTTCTTTGAAGAAATACACTTGACAATAATTCAATTAGAGTTGTATTAAATTCTACGAATATAGGTGAATACGATTAGCAACTAGGTCATTCATCTTATACCCAAAGATATTCAGAATGAGGATAGGAATGTTCCACTCTCACCCTTTCTCTATTGCTTAAGGCTCATACCACATAACTTGAATCATGATTAACAAGTGTTGATACACCTTTGTTGTGCTTGAATAATAGTCCATCCTGTCTGTAATATAAATGCCTTGTACCTACTTAAATTCTTAAAGTCTTGATCTTGTATCTTGAGGTCTTGAGCTCCTGAGATCCAGTACAACTTGAACACAAGGGACTTGCCCTAACAAGTGATCAATGGTCTTTTGATCACTTGAACAAGCTTGGGGAATTGAGAATAGTGTAAAGGATTTGATTGATAAAAGTAAACTTTGATCAATACAACCAATGGGAATGAAAAGATTAGTTGAATTATGAACACAACATACCTACCAGATTAATCAGTCAATTTACACTAGATGATTTTTACAAGCCCTACACTAGGGGAACATGCATATCAAGGTATTTCTAAACCCTAGGGGTTAAATCTTAAACATCTAAATATAAGGGAACATGCCATGGTTTATGTGTAATCTAATAAGGAAAATCAACGCCAAAATTATATCAAAAGCAAATGATTAAAAAGATGAAATTAAACCTAACAATTCATGAACAAGATTTATGAATAAACAAGTTCTAATCAATTAAAGTCTAATCTTGAAAGAATTAATCATCTAAAACATGAATGAATCAAATCAAATCACACCATGTAATCAACAAGCATCGTGCATTTAACAATCTAAACCTAAACAAAAAAACTAGGTTAAATCATATTTTTTCTAATCATTTTCAATTAATCAAGTAAGAATTAATCAACTCATTAATCCTAATTAACAAACTAATTCTGTAAATTTCTAAACAAAAACCTAATCAAAACAAAAAACTTAATTTCCTATCAATTTGCATCAATTATGAACAATTATCACCTTTAAGAAATATGTAACAAAATTAAAGAAATTAAATAAAAAATGCAAAATAAAGCCCAAAATATGGGGTATGAATTAACAAACACAATGGTGCAAGCAGAAAAGGTGCATGGGCCCAAACAGAGGCTTATATCCATATACACTCATGCATATATGGGTGTATTAGTTAAAACAAGGTAACATCAGCAAAAGCCCAAACGAATTCAGCATTACAAATGGATAAGGCAAAGATTCTATTGGCAGTGAGTCAGCATATACAATATGCCATTAATGAGTTAATGCAATTAAAACGCACGTGAATCACATTCCATATGAACTCATAGCAAACAAAATGAACGCGCCTTTCTCTTCTTCTTCTCAGTCCTGACTCCGCCATGCCGGAGGCCCTCTCCAGCGACGGAGGCGCTTCTAAACATCAATCAAATGTTTCACCTAGTTATACACACCTAGTTCAAATATTCTAACTAAATCACATAATTCAATTTGAGCTGCTCAAATCAAATCTAAAAAGGGAAGAACCCTAGGTCTAAGAATCAGAATTAAATCGAAACAGAGGGGAATCAAGCCACTCCACCTTGGGGCTTTGGTTCCCTTCATTGAAAGCTAAATAATGGTAACTTCATTATGGAAAAAGTATGAAGATGCAAGAAACGGAGACTCACCAGAGAAGATGCAGGTGATATGTCTCAAAGTTTATTGTGTTCGAATCCTATGAAAATGGTGATGACGAAAGTGCACTCAGGTAAACGCGAATCTACTCTATTTGATCCTTTCTTACTCTTTTTATTTTACATCTACTTCTTCTTCTTCTGTGCGTGCATTCTTGTTCTATGTGTGTGTTGATTGAGGTAAATATGGATTGAAGTGTGAAAAGTGATGAAAATGATTGTTTTAAGATTGGTGAAAAGTGATGGATGAAATTCTATTTGCAGTGATTATGCTAAGTGCAGAGAGTTTTCTGAGATTGGTGAAAAGTGAGAGCTAGCTTGTGTGAATTATAGTGAAATGCTTTTATAGGATTCGATTTGTTAGCCTATGTTGGCTTTCTGTTAGAGTTTGTTGAAGGTGGTTACAAGTTGTTAGCATTTGAAAAACGGTTAGAAGTTAGTTGTAATGTGTTAGAGTGTGGATTCAGTTAAGTTAGTTGAAAAGGGAGGTTATAAATGAATCGACTGTTATGAATTATGCAAGTTATGTATTGTGTTTACAATGGTTCTTTTTCATTTTGGAAAAATGAAGGGCTTGAATCGTGCTTGGACATGTTGGTCATGGAATGGAATTGCCTGTTAGGGATGCCAATCACATGGAATTTTGCAGGTTGAATGTATTTGCTAGCCATGGACTTGTCATTGGCCATGTGAAATGTTATGCGTTGAATGGATTTTGGGTTATGAGCTTGGGTTGTAATCTTGTAATTATTGTATTGTGGTTGGAGTTAATGGTTGTATTTAATGACATAGTTTGTGGTTATGTATGAATGTATGGTGTGGATGTAATATGATTCAATGTATTTGTGTTTGAATGTGGAAATGTTTGGAAATTTTGAATGAATATATAATGGTTGAATATATCAATTTGGTTTAATGGAAATTGAATGGTTTATGATGGCTATTGTAATGTCACTTGGAATTAAATGTAAGTAATTAACGGTTTAATGGTTTAATGGTTTAAAAATGAGAAAATGGCTTATGAGTCAAGGTTTTAAATGGTGAGTGCATTGGCTTAAAAATGAAAAAAAGGTTTAGGTAGGTTCACATGGTCCATTTGTTGGTTCGTTTGGTGGTCTGACCAGGTCATGAACCTGGTTTCTTGGTCCAAATGGTGGTCCATTTGTTGGTCTGACCTGGACATGGACTAAGTCATGGACCCAGTTTCTTGATAATGAAGAAACTCAAGGAAACCAAAGATTTTAGTTATGAAATAATTCAAAATGAATGTAAATAGGTTTTATGGGGTCAATGGAGGGTCAATTGCCTTTGGTCAACCGATTAACCAAAAGTCAATTGTTGACCAAAAGTCAAATGTTGCAAATTTTGACCAATTTTATAATTCTGGTATGAATATGGACATTCTTGTAATGAAATGATGGAATTGTGAATGGAAATGATATTTTTATTGACTTTGAATGAAATTGAATGGTTTGAATTGTCTGAACTGTGGACTTAGTGAAATGAATAGAACTTCAATGATACAAGAATCAACCAAACTTTGAATAAACCATGAAATGAATGAAAATACTTGATTGAATGGATCAAATATTAATGGAACATCTATCATGACCTAGATGACCAACGAATCAAAGACAATATGTAGTGAAATATGAATGTAAGCATGCCTTTAGGCCAATCACAAAACACCATGGTTGGGGCTTAACTAGGTCAATAATCCAAGTCAAACAATAACCAAAACCTTAAACTAAGTGAGTAATAAATCATAAATTCCATGAGCTAAGCTAGGGTTTCCACCTCCTTAAAGAAATACCACAAGGTTCGCAAACCTCAAGATCAAGAATTAGGGTTTATCATGGACTGAACTCCAAGGTCGCAGCTCTAAGACTTCAAGCAACTAGCAACTAGGGTTTTGCACCTTGATCACCATGAAGGGATTTCCGCAATGACTGTAGCATCACAACTCATAGGGCTTGATTCTCAAACAAACCCTAGGTCCTTGTTAAGCAAAACTAACCTCAAACCTTTGAATATATGATGAGATTATCACACTAGATGACAAGATGTTCATGAATGCAGATGAATCTTAAACCAAAAGGTTAAATGAAAACGAAAAAGGGGATGACAAATTTTGGGGTATGACAATATTATGCAACCTCCTGATTGGAGTCAACCATTTGAGATCATGTGCGGTGCTAGTGACTATATTGTAGACGCTATCTTGGGACACATAAAGATAAGAAACTACATGTGATATAATATGCAAGCAGAACCTTGGATGCTGCTCAAATGAATTACACAACTACTGCAAACAAAATTTTAGCCGTAGTATTTGCAATCGATAAATTTCGTTCTTACCTAGTAGGAGACAAAATAATCATTTACGTAGACCACACTGCTGTAAGATATTTACTAATCAAATAGGATGCAAAAACAAGATTACTTCGATGAATCCTATTGTTACAGGAATTCCATTTGGAAATTCCAGACAAGAAGGGAACCGAAAACATGGTAGCTGACCACCTCTCAAGGCTAGAGGATCTAAAACCAGACCATGTACCTATAAATGATGATTTTACTTATGACAAACTGGTCGTGTCAGTTGACATCGAAGGAATAAGTTATGATCACTACCATGAATATCTTAAAGCACAATACTCAAACATTGAGAACGCGATAGAACAGGAAGTTGCCTTAGTGCACAAGATTGTACCCTGGTATGCTGACTACGTAAACTACCTTGCATCTAAAGCTCTACCTCCTGATATGACCTACCAACAGAAGAAGAGATTCTTCCATGACCTAAAATATTTTTATTGGGATGAACCACTCCTTTTCAAAAGAGGAGTCGATGGCCTTTTCCATTGTTGCGTTCCCGAGGAGTAAATCAAAAGCATTATAACCGACTGTCATTCCTTCAGTAGAAGTGTCTGAAAATAACTGTAACAACTCGTCAGGAACAGGCACCTGTGAAATTGTCACATTTCCACCTTTTTGCAACATATATCTTGAGATTCTCTATGAAACAATTTTGCATTGCATCGTCTACAGTCACTCGAAGTAGGCAATAGGGATTTGATTGTCATAATAGTATTTTAAAAATTTCTAGCAATGTTATGTCTTGCTTGAAAAATATATTGTAATTCTGTATTTTATTACATACAAAACATTCATTAAAAAAATTATACTTATTATATACATGGTTACTTACATGAAATAATATTTAAATAAAAACATACAATATATGTTATGAATAAAAAATAAATAATCGTACCTTGATCAAAAACTGTTTGTGTTTCGTGAGTTTTAACAGATGAATTCATATTTTGCGAAGGTGATTCTATAAAAGAAAGTATTGACTTCAATATAAAGTTATAGTTCAAAAATAACAAGAATGTATAAATCTAAATATATGTTACTATCAATATGAGTATTGATAAAATTATACTTACCACAATCATTGTCATAAATATTTCTTATAAATGGTCTTGCTTTGTTGTCATTAGTTTGTTGAAAAACCGGGTATGTAAAATTTTGTAAATTAGTTTTGAATTAATAGACTAACCAATTAATTTTGCATAATTAATTGATATTTTTCAAACATAAAATATTAAAGTATAATGTATACATTAATTTAAAGTTTCTAACCTGAGGATGGAACGCGACTGACATGTGTGGTACTCAGTCCAACTTCATTATCATGCGCTCTTTGATAAAATCGAGAAGTAAAATTGACATTTATCAAGTCTTGAAATGACATCATGGTTCTAATATTAGAAGTATCAAATGTTTGAACTTATTTTCCTTTCTCTTTATTTTGTCTGTAGTTTGAACGTCTTCTAGCAAATTCTTGTTGTCTTTGCTTAACACTCATCCACTGTCTTCGATCTCTTGCATTTTGAGTTCGTCTTTCTCTTTGACATTCTCTTGAAACTTGACTACGAATATTTTCCATTATATTATTTTATCTGTAAAATTAAATGTAGTATTTAAAAAAATTATAATACAAAAGTGAATGTGTTGTGTACATAATTATATGGTTTTATCCATGTATAATTAATACGTTTGTCTATAGATACGACATGACATTATCAGAACCAACCTTCTAACTCTAATGATTTTATCAATGGATCAGAAAATGAATATGTCAATATACAACACATATTTTCATACAGCTATATATTAGAATATTAGTAAACCTCTTAAACCTGGATACTCAAAATCCAATTTAAAATAAAATAATAACACATAGATAAAGCCAAATAATAAGATCTCAGTCAATATTTTAACTCCACACTTATACAATTCTCAATTTAAAAAAAAACACATCAATCTAAATTTGAGTCATAATAATATATATATATATATATATATATATATATATATATATATATATATATATATATATATATATATATATATAATGAGCAATAAAAAAATATAATTTATAACAACAAAATAATTGAAGTTCTAACTTTCATAAATTTAATCTCAGTAAAATAAATAAAAAAACTTCCAACTTAAAATAAAATATATATCATTATTATAAAACAAAATATAGAATGTACCTTTGTGAATAATAAGGTGAGTCACATATGAGCAGATAACACCAATAACTAAAATAGAATGATAAAAGCATGATTAATTGTATATGAGGAAAGCAACATGATGAAGAGCATGAGAGAGCATCTACAATTAAATTGAAAGACCTACATGTAGGCTAATTTGATATAGTCAATTTAAAAGATTATTCTGTTGGATTATATACCAAATTAGAAATTCTAAATCTGGATAAACTATGGAAATTTTTACTCAACTAACCCACTTTTTTAATTTTTTTTCCCAAAATAACCCACTTTTTAGATTAATTTCTAAATTATCCCACTTTGAAGAGATGGCGCCAGATAATTGGCGTCTGCTCTTAAGTTAAAGAGGTGACGCCAATAAGATTTGCTAGTGCACCTGGTATTGCCAATCCAATTGACGCTCATGTGTAAAAAAGGAGAGGATGTGTCAATTGGTCTGGCCTCTTTGTGTATTGCGTAATTGTTTTTGAAAAATAATGTACGTTTTAGATAAAAGTCGAAATCAGATCAATTGATATTAATATTAATATTCGTTTACATACAAATACCATAAAGACTAATATCGTTGACCGGGATGTCCTAAATGACCTCCGGTACCACATCCCCTAGCTACCCGAACACGTGACCGTAACCCTCGTTGGTGCGAGCGAGTTAGTTCATTGGTTAGACGGAAACATACCTAAAGGCAAAAAAATTAGAAGTATTGAGAGACTTGATGCCTTACGTGGATGAATGCGAGTAAAAATGATAAGGATGATATGAAAGTGATGTTTGGACCAAATGATATCAGTTTGATTGTTGTAATCAGTTAGAAATATTGTTTTTAAATGTTGCGGTTGTTGCGCAAAAAGTCAACTGTTGACCAAAAGTCAACTGTTGTATAAATGGTCAATTTTGTAGTCTTTGTACATGTATGGACTTTGAATGTGATTGTATGAAATGATATTTGATATTTGAATGCGTTTACTGTTTGAAATGAATTGTATGGATATGAAGATATTGAAATGAATGAACATGATAACATGAATCAACATGGAATAGACTAAGTGATGAACTTGATGAATACCTAATCATGGATCAATGGACATGACCATAACTTGGATGAACAATGTCAAGCATGAAACAAAAACTCTAGCAAGGCCCAAGATGTACAATGAACTAGGTTAGAATCAAAGGCTCATGGACCAAACAACAATGGCAATGCAAATGGCATGAATGACATTGGCCAGATGAAATAGGTTATGCATGGACTAAGCATGAGGATATGATCAGATGCAATGCTAGGGATGAATTGAATCAAGTGGAAGTTGTGATGCCATGGAAATGAGCTTGAACCAATGAACATAGACAAGCAAAAGATGAACATGTAAGGCCAAGAAGTGAATGCTAAACAGAACAAAGAAACCTTCATAATAGACCATGAACAAGTGGTCCTTGAATGGATCTTGACCAGGCAAGTGAAGCATACACAACGGATGCTGCAACAACCATATGACTATCAAACACCACAACAATCATTTCAATCTTTCCTTGATACATCATTCACACCAATGTCTCCTTTCAGTCGTCCTCTAATAACTAAAATACATCTCAACTACTCTGGCATGGGTCATGAACTCAGCTATGGCGGTAACGCTTCATTGCAGGTGGTGGTGATGTTCCTGGACCCTCAAATGCTCAAACACCTGAGGTGAATCATCAACGTGGGTTAGGGCCACGCGTTCGAGTAGTTAGGGGATGTGGTACCGGAGGTCGGTTAGGTCATCCTGGTAAACGACATTAGTCTTTATGGTATTCGTATGTAAACACATATTAATATTAATATCAATTTGTCTGATTTCGACTTTTATCTAAAACGTATATTGTTTTTCAAAAAAAATTACGCAATACGCAAAGACGTCAGACCAATTGACGTCTCCTCTCCTTTTTAACACATGAGCGTCAATTGGATTGACAACATCAGGTGCACTAGCCAATCCAATTGGCGCCACATATTTAACTTAGAGAACAAACGCCAATTCATCTGATGCCACTAGAGCCGTCAATTTAGGGGGCCGGAGCCTAACTTTTAAGGCCTCCAAAATATAGGGGGCCCAAAATTCTAAAAATAAATGAGCCCCAAAATATATAGGCCCCCTAAACTAAAGGCCCTTAAAATTTAAGTAAAGCCTTAAGGCCCCATCATTTTTTAAAGTTGACTTTTTAAAGAAAAAAAATGATTTTTTTTTTAAAGAAAAAATATTTTATTATTTTATTTTTATAAAATCATTTTTTTCAAAAAATATCATCTTTTTTATTTTAGGAAAAATTCGATTTCGTTTCAAATAAAATTAAACTTTTTTATTTAAAAAAATCGATTTAATTTTTTGGAAAAAATCGATTTTTTTTATTTTAGAAAAAACTTTGACTTTTTTTTCTATTTCCGAAAAAAGTCAGTTTTTTTTTTTATTTTCGAAAAAATTCGGGTTTTTTTCAAAAACAAATCACCTTTTTTTTTCAAAAAAATCGACTTTTTTTATCAAAAAAATCGACTTTTTTTATATATAAAAAAATTGAATTTTTTTTTCAAAAAAAATCAAATTTTTTACTTTCTCGAAAAATCGACTTTTTTCTCGAAAAAAATCGATTGTTTATTTTCAAAATAAAATTGATATTCTTTTTCGAAAAAAATAATTTTTTCATTTAAAAAAAAATTGACTTTTTTTTCGAAAAAAAATAATTTTTTATTTTTAAAGAAAAACCGCCTTTCTCATTTTAAAAACTTAATAAGTTTTTTTTACGAAAAAAATCTATTTATTTTTTTTTCAAAAATATCAAATTTTTTAAAAAAAACTAAAAATTTTAATACTTTAAACAAATCGATTATGTTTATTTTTTAAAAAAATTGATTTTTTTTTAGTTAAAAAAATTGATTTTTTTTTAGTTAAAAAAATTGATTTTTTTTTATTTAAAAAAATTGATTTTTTTTTTAAAAAAATAAGGTTTTTTAAAAAAAAAAAAATTCAAAAATATTTATTTGAAAAAATAAAATATGTTGTTTCAAATAAATTCTATTTTGAGCCCCTCATTTAGGCCCTTTAAAAAACAAAAATATGAGGGGCTTAAAAATAAGGGGCCAAAGAATTATTGATTTAATAGGGGGCCTAAAAAAATGGGGCCAAATAGGGACCTAATTGTTACGGTTTTATCATTTAAGGCTTTTTTGACACCTCTAGATGCCACCTCTTTAAAGTGGGATAGATTCTGAATTAATCTAAAAAGTGGATTATTTTGAATTTTTTTTAAAAATTGGATTAATTGAATAAAAATTTCTAAACTATGATATTTCTACTCTCTTACACTGTGTTTGATTAAAGAGAGAAAGAGATCAAAAAGAGATAAAGGAGAGACAAATGAGAGAAAAAGAGGTGAGAAATACTCATATTCTTCTCTTTGGAACATCAATGAAATAGGGAAGAGAGATTAAATAATGGTGGACCCTACCACCTTTTTATTTCTCCTCAATTGAGCGAAGAAAGTAGAAAGAATTTTTTTTTATGAATGTGTTCCATTAATACCCTTTACCTTTTTATATGAATGATTTGTGTATTTTTTTCATTGAAAATGACTATGTAATGGAGCGAAAGACTACATAACAGATAAAAATATGTGGATAAGGAAATAAATAAATCACTGTATAATCAAATTATTTATTAATTGAATATATGAAATAAAAATTAAATATTAATTTAATAATAAATAGATATTAAAATTTTCAGGAAAATGCAAAAATATAAATAGCAAATTAGTCATTTGAATAAAAAAGATTTAAATAAAAGTTTTGACAAGGTCATTTTTGTAAATTTAAAAATTATTCTATTTATCTTCTCTTTATATTATATCAAAGAATGAATCTAATCTACTCTTTTTCTCGTCTCTCACTTTCTCTTAATATTTCTCTATTCATAACTTCTCTTTCAAATCAATCAAACCCGAAGTACCATATATATCTTTTATTTATGTCTTAATCCATTTATTTGTAATTGTAGGTTCACTCCAAACATGATTATTACATTCATATCATCTTGGTCAACTTAAACATAACTCAATTCACTTTTAACCAACAATATTTTATAAAAAAAAATTCATTCACATATTATAAAACACTTAAACGTGACTAATAATAAATAAATTGACGGTAATTCATAAAAAAATCCACAGTGAATAAAGAAAAGAAAGAGCATGAAAATTTGTTTGGACCATTACGAGGCATGTACCTAAAAATAACTTCTACCGAATCCTAGAGCTCCGCAATAATAGCTTTCTTTGAAATTTGAATATCTAAAAACCACAACAACAAAAAATCAATTTTAAACAACATGCAACTCTGTCCTATAGGATAACCTTTTAAATTGATCTTACTATATGATAATTGTTCGGTCAAAATAAAACCATTCATGAAATATATTTATGTATAAGAATAGTTAATTGTTTTTAAAGTGTGAATACTATAATACATTTTTTTAGAGTTATAGTTAATTGTTTGATAATTTCTATATAAAAATGGGCAATAATATAATTAACTACTCTTACACACTACACTTATATGTAGTGTCTAAGATGATGAAGAGCATCTAAAAGAATAATTAATTAGTTATTAGAGTTAATTAGTATTATGTGCTATTCTACATAATTAATATGTCAGTAGCTATGTGTGCATTATTCAAGCTTAGTCTATCAGAGTATCTCTAGAACAAAACCTATTTATTATTGCCCTAAAAGAGATGCACCAGGATATACATCAGAACATAAATTGGTGAAAATCAAGTTAAGAGAAAAGAATAATAACCATAGAAAAAAATGAGTTTTGAAGATGTTAAAGAAAACACTAACTACATACCTATATATAATGATACACTACATGGGGTAGTTTCAATACTACGTGGGAGTATTTACATATAAAATTTAAATTAAAAAATAAATGAACATAGTAAAATCCAAAAATCACTTAGAGACTGTACTGGAAGTTAATGTTAGGGGAGTCAAGGGAAATTCATTTGTTAAATTATATATTAATATTAATTATTAAATATTAATAATATTATTTTAGAAGAAAAAATAATTAAAATAGAATAACTTTGAAAGATATTTTAAAAAGTAAAATAGCTACATTAAATGAATGTTCGACTTTATATATTATTATAGATTTTTCAAAATGCATTAAAATCTTTGGAATTCTTAGAAGTTGCAAATCAAATACCCCATTTTACTAGGTGAATGATCTCATTTAGTATATATGTCCAAGCCACATATACATTTGGGCTGATAAAAAGGTCCGCTTATCCTGTTCCACCTTAAATCCGCAAAAAAAAAGAGGCGAGACAGTAAAGTCTGTCAAGTGAAATTGAGTTTAAAAATCTAACTCGTTCCACCAAGGAGGCAGGTTGGCGGATGTCATATTTGTCCGCCTATTTATTTATTTTATTATTTTTTTAATAGACTAATAGATTTACTTTAACGTTTCATTTAGATTTTAAACTTATGAGAACAATTTTTTATAAAGTATCTTTTTAATAAATTTTACTTTAAAAGATATTGCATATATTTATAAATAAATGTATAGAATAGAATCATCAATAAATATTTCAAAATTATAGTTTAATTATTAACTTTCAATTAATCAAAATAAATATTTTGAGTGCTCATAATTTGGTTGGCGGACTGACGGATCAATTCACCCTTTTCTTTTTTATGGATTTAAGATGGAGCGGACTAAACAGATAGACGGTACAAAATTCAAACTCAATCCTCCAACTTTTTACGGATACACTAACGGCGATCCAATCCTTCATTCTTGGTATTATATATAGGTTGGCACTGTCAAAATGCTAATGCATAGGAAAGTATTATTATATTGTAGTTAACTTTAAGTTTTTATATTATAAGTACTAAATGTGTAAATATTGTAGTTAACTTAAATTTTTTATATGAATGTATGGAAACATTTTCTATTGATTTTCCTTTTTTTTATTGATAATTTAAGGAACCCTCACTCTCTCAAACAAACATATGTAACAGATGAATAATGCGGATATTGATGCTAAGTGTGTTCAGTGTCGATAATAATGTTATATAAATTTATGGTATATAAATTGCTATTTTGTTTTATTTTTTTATCACGTTCAGTTGATTTTACAATTTGTGTACTATATCATTTTTATTTTATAGATAGATAGATATAAAGAGTATTATTGAAGGCGGTGATTCAAATAAAGAGGAGTTGACTATGCAGATTCTAAAAATACACCTACAAACAAGACATTGGGGAAGAGGTTGGCTGGATCAATTGATGTGAATGATATCCACGGTGGTGTTTTATCTCTCGCTAAAGATCCTAAATGTTAGCTTGAACATCTTGCGTGTTAAAGAATAGGTGTCGTAAACCAAATAGGTGTCGTAAACCAAATCAAATCGCACGTATATATTTTTATTTTTTATTAGTACCATATGTTTTGTTAATTTATTATTAAATGATATTTTTTGTAATACATTTATTAGTTTGATTTTATTTATTCATTCTTATTAGTCCATCACATAAAAATATTTAAATGTCTCTCAGATTCTGGAGATACATCTCCAGACATACCTTGAAACGTTAAATAATTCAGAGATATATCTCTGTAATATTTTAAAAGTCATGCACAGACTTGACACATATATTGTACCGGAGATGCATAGTCAATTATTTTACAAAGCTACATTTTGGTATCATACCAGAACATTGCATGTTATGTTTTGTTTATGTTTATTCAAATGAAGATTTATAAACGTTATTTAGTCCAATAAGTGACGATATTTAAACCATACAATCGATATGCAAAAAATGACATATATCAATTCAGATGGTACGAAAATGTCATATATAAATAAAGTCGAAAACAACGATAAAGTAGCATGAGGTGAAAATAAAATACAACCCATAATAAATCCAAAGTACAACTACTATATACCACGCGCTCGGGAAGATGAGGAGCGATGAGACATGATCTGCATGCCAACCACCCCGAGTATAGAACTATCTCATCAAATGGTCGCGTCTCACGATGATCGACATAGCTGTTGAAGTGTATGTCCTCGACAACCAAGTGGTCAAGATACACTCTAAACGACTCTATCGCCAGATTTTATATGGGTGGGGAAAATGCAAGAGCACGCGACATATCTTCAGTGTAAGTCGATACACTCGCCCAGCCGAAGATGCGCGGAAGTGCTGGAAAATCCAAGCCTACAAAGTTTTGGAACACTCGAATCATCAGTAAGGGCGTTGTAAAGATGAAATGAAAAGGACATAAAAATATTAAAAGACCAATAAATATTACTGTCATTAGTATGATGTTGCTTGTGACCTGTTTCGTCTTTCACATACAACCCTCTAATAACTTCGAGTACAAGTAGACCAAACAAGCAACCTCCTAATTTTACTCATGGATTCGCTCGAAGTCCATAAAAATCTCAATGCCAACCAAATATAGCAAGTATGCTCTCATAACATACACCAACCAAATATAGCAAGTATGCTCTCATAACATACACTATATGGACCTTCATTTGCTTGTCATCGTCTCTAGCCTCCCCAGCTCTCTAGAGCTCATATATATATATATATATATATATATATATATAATTATAATATATATATATATATATATATATATATATATATATATATATATATACCTTTTTCAAGAATTCAAACCTAGCATGAGCCCCTCTGGTTTTGGCCATCTTCGACAACGCAACCTGTAGGTCAGTTCCCAGATAGTCTACCATTAATTAGAGTGTCTCGTCATTGGTAATCCTCTCATGATCTAGAATTTTTTCCCTGATCAAAAGATGCAACGAACATTATATTTCATCGAGTTTGATAGACATCTCACCAAACGGGAGATGAAATGACGAGGTCTCGGTGTGCCATCTCTCCATAAATGCATTAAGCATCCTGTGATTGCCTGTAATATAACTGGTCATGCACAAGTCCTTCAACCTAGATAGGGACAGAGTTGTCTGAAACCACTCCTCATTCGACTAAGACAAGCTAGTAATCTTCCACTTGTGGTTAATAATCTTCAGCGGATCACGGTCCTGCAGAAAATAAAAAACAATGTCATAAACTTGTAATATATTAATAAAAGGTAAATTAAAAGATTTAATCCAACTAATGCTACCTCTCTATCCCAGATATGTCTGGCAATATGGTATGGATACATAGGCAGTAGTGACAAATCTATATGGCCTCCTCCAAATGGCTCTGACTCAGCATCTTTGGCAGCCTCACCATCTGGAGGTGGCACTGGCTCAACAACATTAGAAGTAGGAGGTGGCACTGACTTAGAAGCACCATCCGGAGGTGGCACTGACTCAGCAGCATCAGAAGTGGGAGGTACCACTTGTGACTCGGGTACCTCTGGCGCCTGAATAGGTGAAACCTGACGTCTGCGGGAGGATTGAGGGAGTGATGCGCCGGTAGGTGAAACATGTCTCCTACGAGAAAAAGAAGATGGAAAAGCATGACGATAACATGAGTCCCAGAAATAGATGTCTCCGCATGGTCAGAGGGAACAAGAGCCTTTGAAACCTGACTCTTCTCCCGCCGCACTGATGCATGTTGGACAACCTTCATGTGCCTCAGTCTATCGTGTCTATCAACCATAATGCTTAGAAGTTAAAGTAAACCATACAATTAATACAAGCAAGCAACACTACAAACAAGAAAGAAAAAAAAGACAGACTTCTATTTTACGGAGATGTATCTCCGGGTAATATGAACTCAAGTGTTGAAAAATATTGGAGATGCATATCCAGGTAATATGATTCCGGAGATGCATCTCCAAAATTTTCTGCAATTCTTCGGTTCACCAATGGAGATAATGCAGAAATGCAAACCTCAAAATAAACGGTTTGATTTTGATTTTCTACAAACAAATGTGTTTTACAGCATGTATAAACTAACATTCTTGCATTTCGTATTCGTTTGATATCTAAAACATCATTTTCTACTCATTTACACAAAAACTCAAAAACATACAATTTTTCACTTTACTTCAGTGTTTGATGATGTTTCTGATGTTGATTGAAGATCATTTGAGCTTGGTTGTTTGATTTCGGACTTGGTGATGGAAAAAAATTGAGAGATTTTGAAGAGAATTTTGAATTTTTTTAGAAAAGAGGAAGGAGAAAGGTTCTGACGCGATTTAAACTCCATTACCTTTCAAAAATACATCTCCGAAATAAATTTGAAAATACATCTTTAAAAATTTTTAACGTTTACTCAAAATTGGATGCACCCAAAAATACATCTCCGGAATCTAAGGACATTTAAGTATTTTCATATTATGCATTAAAATTTTCCCTTATAGCAACTCATCAAGAGGATGACAAATATCACTAATAACCGGTGAATAAATACCCGGAATATGTCAGAAACAACTCGTTAAAATAAGATTTTGAATCTAGACTATTTGCCATAATATCCACAGGTGAGGATAACTTCATAATTCTGGTATGCATTCAACCTCTCTAGTGCAGTGATTGTCATGTCAATTAGAGTAAGCTCAAATAAAAAAAATTGAGATCTTTTTATGGCCTTTTTACCTTTGCATCTAATGAGTGTGTACAAGCATATGATATGATAAATAGCAGTTGCATGAGACACCAAATGGGTGAGAATCTTGTTTCAATATCCAAACAATTGGTTGCTTTAATTGTAATCAATAAAATAAAACATTAGAAATCAGAGAATTAATAGTTACTCCAAATTGCTATTACAGGGATATCCTAAAATGTTGTTAAGACCTAATCCTATCCTGTCAATGACCAATAGATTCATAAATTTATCAAACAATGCTACTAACAATGTTTATTACACTTGGACTTGCTATTTACGAGTTTTCTTTACTGAATGACCAGTTTTTCGCTTATGACGACTGAAATCAGAAACAAACCTGAATGTTTGTTCACACCCCGGCTCAGCACACACATATGGACGGGCACCGGTGTGGACTCGAATATGTTCGGTACGAGCCCAAGCCCACTTGAAAGCCATCTTGCATCCCTTCCAAGGACACTTTAGTGGGCGATCATCCTCATGAACTCGACGGTGATGCACCAGATATTTGTGTGAGAAAAACTTCTTTCCACACCCTTTCACAGGACATATATTTTTCTTATGATGCATCAGCTCCTGTTTAGAATAAAAACTCATGGTGCACCCTTCAATGTCACACTGGTATTCTCCTTCCTCATCCTTCACTTTGGCACGGCCAGCTGAAACCTTTGCAGCTATTGCATTCTTTAATTTTTTCTTATTTGTTTCTTTTTCTTTTGTTTTCTCCTCGGATTCGTTCTGAATTTTTTGGACTCTTTTCCTAATGCGCATGCTGGGAGGTCTTCTAGCTTCATTGTCTTCAATTTGCGAGGTTTCATCTTTGGAGTTAACTGATTGGTCATTCCATGCAAGAGGCTGTTGCTTCATTTTCCGAGGAGCCTTTGATTTTGTTAGCAAATGAGCACCATGTTTCACAGGCCGAGATGGCTTGCTTCTCACACAAGGCGAGTTAGCTTGTTTCATTTGTTGAAGAGTTTGTGATTTAGTTTGCTTACGTCGAAGAGTTCTCATGTGTTGCTGATGACAATCATCGTCCATCTGATCATCTGAGTTTATATCGTTTTCATTTGTGAATTTAGCTTGCTTCCTTTTAGGAGTTTTATGCAGCACATGAGAATCACTTTCAGCCGAGTCTTCCATATTATCATCATCACTATATTTATTTTTCTTGCTCCTTCGCATACTTCTTCGGGGCTTCTGAAAGTGACACTCCAACTGGTCATCACATGTTACATCTTCCCCAACGATGGGTTTGACTTGTTTGTCTTTCGGAATCCTTCTTTGATACTTTCGAGAATGGCATTCAGGTTCGTCATCAGATATAATATCCTCTTCAACAGGGTAATTGTCCTGCCAGCTTTTAGGACTCCTCTTCTGTTGCTTCAGCATGCAGTGCTCCAGTTGATCGTCTGATATCACTGCATCTTCTTCCGGAAGATATTTGGGTTGCCTGCTTTTAGATATCCCGCGTTTTTGCTTCTGAATATAAACCTCTGTTTGGTCATCAGAAATCACATCTTCAACAGTGTATTGGTCATACTTGCTTTTAGGAGTCTTCCTATGCCGCTGAAGAGAACCAACACCCAATGAATCTTCTGATATAGCATATTGCGTGTCACTAAGCTCTTCCTTCTGTGGCCAATCAGAATCATAGTCCATTGTATCATCTGAAACCATATCACTGTCAATAGATTTAGCTTCCTTCGAAATAGCATTCCTCCAAGGTTGTATGCGAGTATTACCATCATGCGAATCATCTGAAACTGCGTCACTTCCCATGCATTTTGTATGCTTGCTTTTAAGCATGTTATGGTGCTGCAAAGGAGAATAATCCCCTTCTGAAGTAGTACCATGTCCCTCAATATGCCTGGTTCGCTTACTTGCTAGAATCCTCCTTTGAGATTGATTGCATTTATCTTCAATTGGATTATCAGAATGCCAATCCCCCTCAGAAAAACTTCCTTCCCAATCTCCTTCACTCTCTACGGCCATTTTCCTTTTCCTACCAGATTTTCTATTCGTAGTATTACTTTTGTGTGTCCGTCCTGATCTCTCACTTTTCTCATCTAGTAATGGCCACATTTGTATGCTTTTCTCATTCTCAACATCTTCGAGCTCTCTTTTTGCTAAAAGCGGGTGGACCTGATTAGACATCCAAACTTTTCCGCACCACTTTCCAGCAACTACCTTTTTCTGCCTATTTGTCCTTTTCTGACAGACACTGGGCTCAATGGGCGAGCTTACTGGAGAGCTACAGCCAAATGCATAATACAGAACAGAATTGTAAGGCATCTGCTTACTGTAAAGTGGAGACCGGCTAAGATTGGCACTATAAAAGAGATTGATTCCCAACTTTACAGCCCAGTCACTATTGCCAGAAATAGCTTCCTCACTATCCAGAGCTGATTGAATCCTCTCCTCGTCTTCCCTGTTGGCATGCCTGTATATGGTATTCTTCCACTTATAACTAATCCCCGTTTCTTCTGCCACAAACTTCGCTTCAGCCTCTATCTTCAGATAATCTGTAGAAATCAGTATAAATCAAGAATTATTGGGAAGGAGAGGAATACCAGTTACAATAAATTATAAACAGTAGTAATCACAATCCTCTACAGATGCAAAACACGCTCACAAGGTCAAAAGTTAATTTGTAGCAATTAGGCAATAAATACCACTTACTACGAATGCATGACAAAATTATATATAAATGTTGGTTCAAATCAGAAATAAATATCACTGATATGTTGACATGTGCATGGATTTCAGTATTTCTAATAATATCTAAAAACTTGTACACTAAATATGTTCACTTACGGTTTGAAATATGAGAACAAGTAAAGCTTGAGCTCCCTGCATTGTTCATATAGATTTATGAACATCAAACACAAAACTAACACTTCATATAAGTTTAAGCCTTTAAGGAAAATGGACCAATCAACCACTTAACCTTTCATATTAGTATATATGAATAACCTTTTCACCAGGGGAAAACAAAACTCACATACTTTTTTGCCTCTTAGCCTAAACTGAGACATAACTTAACATCACAAGACTCTCATGTTCATTGACCAAAGTTTCCTTGAAAAAGTGTTCACACAGGGAAAAGGGAAGAGAGTTTTTTCACACAAAGAAACATTGCAGTGCAAAATAGGTTCATTCAATGATACAATAACTTAAGTGGAAATCGTGAATTAATGAATCGCCAGACCTGGATGACATAGGAGTAATATATGCGCTCCTCCAATTGGACGAAGTTGCTGCTCTACTTCTGCAGCATGCTCTAGACAGAAGATATGCATCCTAGACGAATCTTCATCAGATGGGGGCACTGATGAGACATTTTTATTATCAATGGGAATCACAGTCTTGCCCAACAAGGGCATTTCAGTTTGAGTGTCTTTGGAAGAATTCAAGGTGGAACGAAGTCCTTCCCTAGTATTTTTGAATGATACCCCTGATGTGGTATCATAATCTCCTGACTTAATAGAGTAATCAAAAGGACTCATAATGCGCTCAACTTTCTTATGCATATAACTCTCATAATTGTTAATACTATTTACAGGGCTAGCATGGCAATCTTGAAATTGAGAAGGCAAACAAGGACTCTCCTGGGATTTGCTTTCTAATGGATGGTTCATCGTGTTCAAATCATCCCCATCAACTGCTATATCTGAGTCACTTTGATCATCTTCCTCGGAATCGGATGAATTTCCATATGCTATAGCCAACAATGCAAGAGCCGTGTTTCCTTTTTCAGTATTTGAAGCTTCCATATAACTTTGATCAGCAATTTGTGTCTGTTGTTCAGAAGATTCAACAGGAACATCATATAAATCATTTCCAGCATTCTGTTTTGTCCATCCTGCATGATGGGACAAAATATGTCACTAGTTTTACCTTTGCCAAGAAAGATTGAAACAGACAACTTATATACAGAAAACTTTTGGGAGATAAAATTAAAAGTAGATAAGATACAACCGAACTTCTTCTTTTCTCATTCACGCCATAAAGTTTTGGCATAATATATATTAGGTATAGCTGCTCACGCTCTTTCATAAATAATAACATGGTATGAACTCACTAAAATTCTACATTAAAAAACTAAACATACAACTTATCAGCTCAATTGTCTCCCTGGTTTACAAGAGCACCGGAACTCACTAAAATTCTACATTAAAAACACTTATCAGCTCAATTGTCTCCCTGGTTTACAAGAGTGCCAGAACTCACTAAGCTTCTACATAAAAACCTAAATATACAACTTATCAGCTCAATTGTCTCCCTGGTTTACAAGAGCACCCATAGGACCCGTACGAGCCTTCTGGGTCCCAACTATGCTACTAGTCATTGGCTAATTTATGTTCCGATCAAGCCTTTTGACAAAAGGAAAGATTAGTTTTTAAGTAAAAGGAAATAAATGAAGAGATTACTATCAAGCATTTCGTACTGCAGTGACAGAGATCCTAGTGTCAGCAAAAGCCCCATTGCCCTTCATTTTTTCAAAAGAAACTCTAGCATTCCACAGTTCCTTCAACTGACATTGTCAGATACGAACAACCGCCTTCACCAAGGATGATCCAATTGACTAGGTGTCTCAAGCGGAAGCACATTCACAATTTAAGGGACTTAAAATCACAGGTGGATGACTTGCTTAGATCTAAACGAAAAGAATGAATTGACACTAGTTAAAGGTGTTGAATGAATAAAATCCCAGTTTCAATTGGGAGAAACTGAAATATGACTGCCTCTGTTGAACATTAATCCTGAACTCTTTCATACTCAATCTAGTTGTCAAGCAAGATGGTTTAGTGGACAAATAAGTGAAGGAGTTAAAAACGTTCTCTGCTGATATTATTATCAATACATGGGTTTTTAGGGGAGGATTGAAATAACAGAAATGGTTAATGGGACTCACCCTTGAGCCTTTGCATCAACAAAAGAATATATCGGTATTGGGGGATGCAAATTTACCCCGATGACACAGTTCTCAGAAAATGGCTTACACCAGTTTTGGAACAAGAATAGTACCTTATAGCCTATTAAATTCAGTAAGTCCATGGCTACGTAAATACCAAAAGGAGATCACAACTTACGTGTTTCCCCCTCCCTTCGGGCCAAGGCAGGGTATTGTGGGCCAAGTGCAATTACTTGCCATACATTCCTATATAATTCTATCCTAAATCCGTCCTTAGTCTAATATTTAGGATAAGAACGGTTTCTTATCAAGAGCCCAGGAGAAAAACAAAAAATTATTTGTTTCTCTCTTGATTGGTAAATCCTGGGAAATGTCTCCCGTTCAACCTATTCCCTACTGCTCAACTCTTGACCTTATAAAGTAGATACAACAAGGGTGTCTTGTAAAATAAAGGGTGGGGTCAAATTAACTATAAATGTGGAGAATCCCAAAACAGCAACTTTTCACTACAATATGAAACTGAACCAAAAGCCAAAAAAACCAAATAAATAGAACATGCCTGTATATGTGCTCTGCTCGGGAATGTTTACATCTTCATGCGCAGCAGTAAACTTATTTCTAGTTACTCCAGAATCAATTATCCCATCATTAAAGAAGCTACAATCAGCTGACATTAGGTATCTAGCCGCTGGTTCTTTAGGCTGTACAATTGCAACACAGGAAAAACTTAATACTCCACATGTAACACATGAGAATAGTCTTTGGTCTGATAACCCATCTCCTTGGCTCGTATCTTTTTCAGTGTCTCTTTGCAATGCTTTTGAACTTGAAGTGCATACGTCACCATTTGCACTGAATGAACAAACCCTGTTCCTTTCACACAAGGTGGCGAACTTTTCTTTTACAGAAGAAAAACCTTTTACTTTTTTGATTCCATGATTCCTGTTGAACACTAGATCGTCTGAAATGAATTTTTTTGAGGAATTCGTTCCCTCGGAATTGCACGCACTGGGTGAAATATCAGTGTTAACCTTAAGTTGTTGAGATCCAACACGTAATTTTGAGTAAACAGAGAAGTCAGAAGAGCTACGAGGAAGGAGTACTACAGAAGATCCTTTGCCGAGTGCATGCAGCAGATCATTATTCTGTAACACATCCTGTGCAAATAGTTCTTTAATTACGGTTTGTCCTACACCCTTCTTCTTATCTTTAAGTCGAGAACTCCTTGGTCCGACACTAATGTCTTCAGGGATTCTGTATGGACAAACAAAAGTTATACATATATGTTATGTTAGGTTATATCCAGTATGATTAATCAACATTTTATAAACATGTGGTATGAAACTACATCTATATAAAGTGGATGAGTATATTGCTTATAATTGCAGCAATCTACTAAAACGAGTCGGGACCTATGAAGCGCTGACTTCAACACAGAGACGGAGACGCTGACATTGCTAATGTAAAAACCATAGCCACCGACACCGATGCATACATATTAACTTATTTATTGCAATTAAATTAAATAATCATATTATTTATAAAAGATCTAAATTGAGAATCAAAATATATACACATGCATCAAAATTGAGCAGTTTATTTACCCATCGGTCATCAAAAAGCTAAAAATGTAATGAAATTTAAATGTTTTATCTTCTCGTTGATCAGCATTGTTTCGATGCATCTTTAAACCTTGTAGATGTGTCCTAAGTGTATAAGGCATGTCAAATCAAAGAAAATAAACACATTTTTTGGGCACATGTCTATGTTGTTACACACTTGTCGTACGAGTGTCATATGGATGTCGGACACCGATCAAATAAGTGTCGAAGCAAAGGGAAAGTAATTGGGAGACTTGTCTGAGTTATCCAACATGCATCGTAGGTACGAGTATCATACAAGTGTCGGACACCGGGACATGCCCAGTTCTAGAGGTGATTGTGCTTCATAGGTCAGGACAAATGAAGAAAGAGACACCAATGAGGAAAGACAAACCTAGAACACATAGCAAGGCCAAGGTCATAAAGCAACTGGAAATGTGAAACCATGGGAGGATAATTAATTGAAGCCCTCCTAATAGCAGCATCTTTAGCAACCGTCAACCATTCAGGTGTTGCAATGTTAGCTGCCTCTCCACAGTTAAAACCTGTGTGCATCCAAAGGTATAGAAACATTCAACTATTGACAGAAACAATCATCAAAAGTACACCCCATCACCACAAAGAAAAACAAAAGAAATGCTTTTTTCCATATTGCTGTCTCACCATGATTGAATCCTGTGTGATAGGCTCTTGGAAATGTCACAACAAACTCCCCAGCATTTTGCACTAACCTGATTCAATGCAATTGAATATTAAACTCTAGATACAGATGCAAATTCTCAATATAAATACAGAGAGAGTAGAAGTATGAGGATATAACATCCACCAAAACAGATACACACCAAAACAGATAGAGAAACAAAAAGTGAAACAGAACAGAGACAATGAGGCAAGCCTGTCAAGTCTCCTTGCATATGAGAAAGGCGAACCCCTTGAAACTTCCCTAGTAAGGCACTCAAGAGAAGCCAGAAACAAGTCCCTAGCCTAAAGCAAATCTATAAGATCACAAAGAGCAGCATAAAACCCTTGCAGATACAAAATTACGATTTCGTTCTTTCAACCAAAACCTTCAAAAAATTTACTGCCGGATCATCCAGAAGAAAATGTAACCAATCAAGTAACCAAACAAATAATCCCCAAGGAGAAAAGCTAACCCACATTGTAGAAAACAATGCAGCTGAACCTTTTGTCTCAGGTACCATTTCCAGCAAGACCATGCATTGCAAGTTTGCAACAGTACTTCCACATAACCTAAACTCGAAATGATTTCTCTATAGAACAAAATAAAACAGCACCATCGAAAACAAAAATTTATAGCATAGAAAAAACCCCAAAATCTAGTACCTGCAACATGGAACACCTGCCTGAACGAATACTTCAGGGGACATCACTGTAGTTTTCTCCCCAAGAATAGCAAAAGTAACTAGCCATCAGAAAACAAAAACCCTCATAAGTTTCCCAAGAAAAACAACAAAAAAGCACTCAATCAAGTACAATAGAGCATTAGCATTTAGCTACGTAGTACCGACACTTCATATCCATAGTGACACTGATATCTAGTCTTGATAGTGATGCAACACGTGCTAGTCTGTGTCAAGTATGTTTTGGTGCCAGTACTACATAGGCATTTAGAATTAAGCATTTTGATTGAGAAACAAGTAATAAAAGCAATGATTAACTAACTAACCAAGAGGGTTAATCTCTCCTCCATAGCCATGAACTCTAACAACATCCTCAAAAGCAACAGCAGCCTCTCTAGGAACACCATACCAAGTCTTAGAAGCACCCATATGAAGATAATTCAAGCTATGCAAATCATGATCCTCCACATGCCAAGCAAACCAGCTAAACATCATAGCAACATAAACCATAGGAGAAGTAACACCGGGAATCTCTTCTTTCATAAACTTCAACAGAGACCCATTCGCCCTGGAAACCCCTCTCATATTCCAAGCAGTTTCACCCACCGTTAAAAAACCATCTCCTCCAAAACCAGCGTCGTTCACTTCCCCAAACGCAGAACCAGGCATGTCGTTGGCATACTCAACGGAAAAAGGCTTATCCGCAGTAGCTTTCCAGTACATAGCTTCAACTTCCAGAGGAGAAAACTGAGCGAGCTTCTTCCCTTTTCCGAAGTAAGTTTTCTCAAACGACTTCGCCTTAGCTTCGAATTCGCGGAATGAGTAGTGATGACCGCTGTGCCAGACCGGTCGTCGAACCGGCTGAGGGCGCCGCGGACAGAATCCGATCTGCTGTTGACGGGTTGTGAAGCGGGGTTGAGACCGGTTGATGTTAGCAATTACGGTTTTCTTAGAAGAAGGTGAAACGGGTGGAATGATCTTGCAGATTCCATATTTGGATGCTTCTTTTTCGATCTTGAAAATGTAACCTATTGGATCTTGAAACTCTGCTAAAGATGGTCGATACTCAGGTGCTACCGGAAGAGATTTTAGCCATGGGAAAACCTCTTCTGAAGTCGCCATTGTAGAAGTGGTTTTCGAGTTGCTAAAATAATTTATCAATCATTTCCAAACAGAGCCTAAGAGAGTCTTGAGATTCCATGCTTAGTTTTTGTATATTATCTTTTGGGACGTTTTTAAAAAAATTAAAAAAAGAGTTTTGGATTTAGAATTTGATTATAATAATGTGTGGAGTGTGGTTGTTACTTGGTTGTTCTGTTTTCGATGTTGTTACAGAGAGAGATGAAAAGGAAAAATGGTGGCAGAGTGGTGAGTGTGTGAGAGTGAGTGAGTGGGGTTTGTTTTTGGAGTTTGGACAAAAATGGACGTTGTTTGTGTTGTTATTTACTAAATTGCCATTTTCTAATTTGTTTTATTTAAAGAATATATAAATTTGTCTGAGTTGGCGTTATGCTATTTGCGGAAAATATATAATAATTATAGAGAAAACGGTGGGTGTTACTTTGGCATGCATCTCTGACCTTGGGTCCTTCTGCCGCTTGGTTCGGAATATGTTTATTCTCTTGTTTTCCATACTACGTCTTTGCATGTTCAGTTCGGGTCCTAATTAATGTAACAGATTAACAATGTAACACTAATAACTACTTTTTAGAGAAGAATAATTACTTTATATCAACAACAATAATAAAAGAGAATATTACTGTGTAAAAATAGAATAATTTTTTTAAAAAAATATTAAGCAAAAGTATTCCTCTTTGATAATTTTACTTAAATATAAATAAATTTTAATAATTTAACTAAAATAGTAATAAAATAGCTTTTAATTAGTATGTCCACGTGGAGTATAATAGGGGGTAATTTATATGACATTTCTTTCAAATATTATAAAGAGTGAAAAAATTAGTTTAAAAATAAGAAAACAGATTTTTATCATTTTAGCTATAGTTTTGTGTGTATAATTATATTTTATTGATATTTATTTTAATTTATTTGTTAACAAAAGAATAAATATTATTTATTTATAAATATTAATATTATTTTTATGTGAAATGAAATTTTTATATATTTATTTTGTTTTCATTTTTAATTTATTGATTTTATATGGATAAAATTAAAAGAAAAGTTTAATTTATATTATTTTATCTCTTTATATATAAAATATTAATAATAAAAAAGTTATAATATAATCACATGCATTCACTTATTTATAATTATATAGTATAGTATTTTAAATTTATTTAAGAATATAATTTTATGTATATTGTTCTTTAAATATAAGATGAAATTATAAGAAACAATTTATATTTATGTATCAAGTTATAAATTTATTAAAAATTATAAATTTATTTTATGATAATATATGAATGATTAAATACAAAATCATATTGTTCTTTATATTATATGTGTTGGTTTAATATTTATATTTTAAAATCGAACCATCAAAATAAATCCAAATCGCATTGATTTGATTTGGTTCAATTTTATTTTAAAATTCAATCGAATTAAACCAAATCATAAACTTTTTTCTATTGCAATATGTAAAAAAGATTAAATAAAAAAATTACTCAATCACACCACAAAAACCTCTTATGGAGATAATAGAAATTTGAGAAAATTCTAACTAATTAGACGCAATATTCTTGCTGTCAAGATGTCACACTAAAATGATGCCACTATGCAAACGTTCACATCTTTTTCAAAAAAAAGTTGGTTAGAGCCAACTTTATTGTAGAAAGGAGAAACCATTTACAAAATGACCATATTCTATTCATTCACCCTCTTTGAATTAATCAAATATTGTTGATTTTCTCCAATTCCAATTTTCACTCATTTTGTAGCTAAAAATAGATAATTTTTCATTGCCCGCAAGAATGAAATGACTTAAATTAGCCATCAAATTACCATTATTTGGGATTCAATTATTTTTCTAAAATTTGGTGTCATTACCATCTTAAATAATCAAACAGGTGTTGCTTTCCACTTGCTTTTCATATGAAGAGAATTCATAGGACCGCAATTATACTTAGCTCTAAAAAATTGATATCACCACTTTTTTTTCTACCACAATTTGTCAAGCAAGTTTGATCTTATTGATCATCTTCTCTTCGAAAATTTATTCCAAAGACAATGAGGTAGCATTCTTTTGATCATCATTGTTGTTCCAAATAAATTTATGACACAACCTCTCGGCCTCGTTGCGAATCAAGCTTAGATACTAAGAATCCAAGGATGTCTACCAAAGACGAATGAGGCAAACTCACCCTATCAAAAATAGATGAAATAAGTATAGTAGACTAAATACTTATATAAGTTCAAATATTACTCATGTGTGATTTATATGAAAGAATCATATTTTAATAGAGATATATAATTCATAGTTAGTTTTCCAATATAAATTTAAAATATATGTCTAAACGTTATGGTAATTTTAGTGGTAATTTTCATGTAGGAGAAGTTTCTTTTTATATTGGTGTAATTTATGAAGGGTTCAGAAGGATCTTCACTCTCCATTAGATTTCTTAATTATTGTGTTTTTAAAAAATTTGATGTACGATTATGAGAAATTGATGATGATGATGATTCTTGATGTGTGACTATGTACTCGTGATGTAATGATTGTAGAAATTAGTATGTGAAATCTGATTTTGACATTGTTATTATTTATGTGTTGTGTTGGTGATGATGATCATGAAGGTGATTTTCATGATGCATTATTGGTGATGTTAAATTGGTGAAATTAGATGTCAATTGGTATGTTTAGGATGTAATAATAGTAGATAATTGATATAAGATGTTAAATTTCCGAAATAAGTTGATATAGCATGTTAGGGTGTGTTTGGGTGGGTTTTGAGAACAATTGATTTTGCTGAACGTACTCTAAAATTGGTATTTTTGAAAAAATAGCTTATGTCAATCGATTGCATCATAGTGTCAATCGATTGATCCTTCTAAATTTTTGAAAAATTAAAACCAATTAATTAATTAATTGGGAGAATTAATCTATTGCATCAAGTCAATATGTTAAAAATAAAAGAAACAAAATATATAGAAAAGTGAGAACAATCGATTTAGGGGTGATGACAATCGATTGATGTTATTAAAAAATGTGAAAAATGGGTATGGGAGTGAGAATAATTGATTGATGATCCCTTTCAATCGATTACACCTGTGTAATTTTAGTCAAATAATGTTTTGATCATAACTTGAGATTCATGCCTCTGTTTGAGGCGTGATTCGAAGCATTGGAAAACTAACGCGTAACACTTTTCCTCAGTAATGTTTTAGGGAGCTAAATGTGAATGAATGATATGAATATAATGTTTTCTTTAGGTGTGATATTGTGAATGTGTGATTGATTCAAGATGAATTTTCATGATGATTGATGATTAATTATGTGGAGAATACATAATCGTTGTTTATTGTGGTGGTAGTTTTGAATGAGGAACTACGTTATGGTTATGTTGCATGTTATTTATGGTTAGAAGGGGGACCATAAACATGTTATTATTATTGTTGCATAAATTATATGTCATGCATCATTTTGTATCGTTGTTGCGAAATAAGTGAGTTGTGAGTCTAGAAGTGTGGATGAGTAACTTGTCACAAGTCTAGAAGGGTGGACGAGTAACTTGTCCTGAGTCTAGAAAGGTGGACTTGGGGTTCATAAGGGTGAACTTGGTTGGTATGAAGAACCACGGTTGATTGGTACCACATGCATAGTATCGATGTCATGAGTCACGTTGCATGCATGTGTATATATTATGATGGAAAAGGTGTGAGATTGTAATGGTATGGTTTGTGTATTGAATGCATGATGTGTTGTATGTTTATCTACCCTCGCATTATTTATGCCATTTTATATTGAAGCTTATTCTCACCCTTTTTGCTTTATGTTGTCCACCATGAACATCTTACAGATAATCAGGAGTAGAGTTTTGTTGTTGTGAGTGGAAGATAGCTTCTTGGAGCTTACCTTCGTTTATTTATCATTTTATTGTATTTTAGTGGTTTATTGCTCAGATCATGTAACATCGGGGATGAAAAGCTTTTGTTATGTTTTGAGTTGTTATCGAATTGTGATGTTAAAGTTTAATAATTTATTTGAGAAGTTCAATTTGAAGCTGGTATTATGTTAACTTCCGCTGCATGTTGTTAAATGTTTTTGAAAGTTTTGTTGGTTGGTTGTAGAAGTTACACCTTAAATTGTCGAGTAATTCTTTTTATATAAGTTTCAGGATTTAGGGTGTTACAACCCACATACAAACCATCTGAAGTATAAGAAAATGACGTCCAATGGACGCTTCTCGTGATGACCCGTGTATGAGCAGAAGGACATGTCAGCTCGTACATGACGATTAAGATACACTTAAATGACTTGATCGCATTATTCCCAATGTACGGGGTAAATGTGACAGTACATGGTCAATCCTCATTGTAGGCGGGCACAACTTCCCACCTGGTGATGTGTTTATCTATGATTCGTTTATCTACATCCAACAGTCGTCCACACTCCACGTCTGGCAAACTAGAAACGGTTCTAAATATTCTTGGACACCCTTAAAAAGTTTCACCACATTCAAACACTAACTTGAGATTTTAAGTGTAAACCTTTTGCATGCACCCCTCTGATTTATAAGATATCACCTTAAATAAGAAGTCTTCACAAAACCAATTAATTGTCCAAAAAAGTCATGTTAAATAATTGAATATTACAAACACCAAACATGCCTTGCTTAGGATCACAACAAACCATGTCCCATTTGATGCAATGTATCCCGCGAGCTTAGGCATACTGCTTATACAGTATGCTCATTCTAGGGATTGACATGTCATCTTAAAGTTCATATTGAGTAATATATCTCTTTTTTTTTTCTTTTTTTTTGTCATCATGGTTCAACTTCATTAGAGATCTAAAGTAATTTTGAAATGAGACATTTAAAATATATTTAAAAATCAATTTTCGTTGTTGTAAAAATTCAAACTAAAGAACCGAAAGATATGAGACTTTTCTTTTATCCCCTCCACTGTGATAATTTATAATATGTGAATTACATGTCATTTTATATATTAATAACTAAATTGGACTATTTTAGAATCATTTTACCCTTGTGTCGGCCCTATTCTCATCCAAAAATACATTTATAAGTAAAATAACATTCAAAATTTATCTTTCATTAACAAAATTTAGAGTTCTAGTATTTTTTATGTATTCATTTTTGGGTTAAATACACTTACTCTATGTAATGTCAGCGAGTTTTATTTTATTTTACCCTCCTATAAAATACCTCTCAGTCTCAAATTATAAGTCACTTTCTCAAAAATATTTGTCACAAATTATAAGTCACTTTATAATTTCAATGGAATATTAATAATTTTTTTCCCAACATACCTTATATCATTTATTACTATTTCTTCTTACAATTCTTTAAATTTCTCTATCATTTATAATAAATGAAGGACAATATTGTAATATCATGTATAATTTGTCTTCCCATACAATCATCAAAAAGTCTTATAATTTGGGATGAAAGAAATATTTTTTTTTATTCTTCTCTTATAATGTTTAAATTTTGTTTTTTTTTTTCCACTTTGGTGACTTTAGAACTATTGAATATTCTTATTTGATGAATTGGCAGTCCACGTAGCATTTTATTTAATTATTTGATTTATTTTTAAAATCCAAGTGGATTTTTTTATAGAGTTTAATTGAAATGCACTGACAGTGTAAAGATATTTTACACTGTCAATTAATCACAGTCATTGATTTTTTAGAGAAGTTTGACTTTTTCTACAATCACATGTAAAGTAACCCAAACGGATGATTGTGATGTATTGACAGTGTAAAATTTTTTACACTGACAGTGCATAACAATTAATCTCTTTTTTATACTATTATCATTTATTTATTTAAATATTTTTTTAAAATCTTTGTTTGAAGTGCAATTAATTTACTTTAATTTTTTAGATACATTTGCAATGGAGGTAGATCAAGGGAAAACATACCTCATGAGAATCATCAACGGTGCACTCAACCACGAGTTGTTCTTTGCCATTGTGGGTCACAACATGACAATAGTGGAGGTGGAGCTAGTTTTGCAAGATACAAATCTCCTCATAGTCGAATTACATATTTTTCATCTCCATGGATACAACTTTTTTGTTGTTGGAACTGGTATTGGTAATTTCGATCATGCGAAAGACCCTTCTAAATACAACTTGGTGGATCTTGTTGAAAGGAACACAAAGGTGGTTGGGCATCAATTTGTTTCCGAGAAGACAATCCAGATACTTCTGAGGTTGTACAAAGTTTCTATAATATTTAACTTTAAGGCATTATATTCTCATCATGGCATGATATTGTTATAAATATGATTGCACATGTGTATGGTTCATGCATTCTCATTTGGAGTTGCACACAGGTTAGGGGTTGAAAACAGTTTTCCTTGTTGAAAATGGATCATAGCCACCACCAAAGGACCTTCCATCATGCTAACTAAAGAAAAATTGAACTAAACATTATTCGATGCTTTTAACGTGTTTTTGTCTATTCAGTCTTCATGTAGAAATTGCAAAGGGTTTTGCTTAGGGAAGATAATAGGTCATATCAATCTACAAAGACTTATAGTCTAGTCTATTTAAGATCATGTCAGACCATATCTATTTAATAAAAAAATTAGACTTAAATTTTTAAAAGTCTATTTAATTAAATAGGTCATGCTTAGGCTATTAAAAAAATCTGTGAAATTTTATAAGCAGACGATTTTCATATATATATATATATATATATATATATATATATATATATATATATATATATATATATATATATATATATATATATCGACGTATAAGATTTCTTAAATAATATGGATTAAAAAAGAGTTTTTATTAGGTCATAAGTCATACCAGACTTTTAAAAAGGTCAGGTAAAAAAAGAGTATATATTAGGTCATAGACCAGATTCAAATCTTGTAAATTTATCGTAAGTCAGACTCAAACTTTATAGGTTTATCGTAGGTCAGACTCGAGCTTTGTAAGTTTATTGTAGGCATACTCAAGATTCATGCCTTCTAAAGCCTAGTCTAACCTAACCTATTCTCTTCCCTAGTTTTACTTAAGAGAAAAAAAATGTAAAAGCGATGATTCTTTATTTCATTGAGCATTACTAATTTACTAGAGTATTAAACTTTTTCAGCTACTTGGACCAATATATACTCCAAAATACATCCCAATTTAAAAAAATACTTGAACCATTCCCCATAAACAATTTTTTTTTAAAATTATATATTTTTTGAAAATTAAAAAAAAAAAAGTTAACGTGAATTTTAAATGATAAATAAAAAATTAAATAAAATATTATTTGACAGCATATAGAAAGATTTCATAATTGTTATATCATTACAAATTGGAATTCAAAAAAGAAATTACATGAGGTAAATCGAAAATCTCACATATTTGTAAAAATAAAGTGTATTTAATCATTTATTTTATATTTTTACTCAGTCTCATATAATTAATATAATTATAATATGTATTTTAAATGTTATTTTATATATTACTAATTAAATTGAACATTTTTTTGACTTTTTTTCCTCAAAAATTTTAATTAATTCGCCTTACCCTATGTCGACCCTATGTGTTATCCATGACTAATTAAAATACTGTTCAAAATTTATCTTCTATTAACAAAAAGTTGCAGGAGTTCTAATATTATATATGTATTTTTTTACTCTTTAAGACAAATAATTAGCATTAATAAATATTTATTTGAAAAGAAAACAAATCTCTAATAATTTTAAATAAAAAACAAGTATTTATAATTTTATAAAAAGAGTCTATATTAAATAATGAAGGTAGTAATGCTGTGTTTGTTAGAGGAGAAAATTCAAAGAGAGGCTGATTATTATTTTTATTAAAAAAAATTTTAATGAATATTTCAGTCTTTGAAACTGTAGCTGCATTACAAATTGATTCCCCAAATTAGAATTTTTTATTATATTAAATTTTAAAACTAAATATTGTTAGACAATTTAATTCTCCTATCATCCATTTGTTTATCGTGAAATTTAGTAAATAATTTTAATTGAAAATTAAAATTCTGTTTTTTCCTTTCAAAATTAACAGATTTTATTTTCTGAGTCACTTTAGTTGTAGCTTTTATTCCCAATGTATAAATACATTTGTATCATTCCAATTCAAGGTTAATGCAAAAATACATACTCATCCAAATATTACCCTATTCTCTCTAATTCCCTCTCAACTTCATCTTCCCAAATCTTCTTTTCTTCCACCATTGTTGAACCTTCAATTTTCAGTTTTATATTTTATGTTCTAACATTTGGCATCAAGAGCCTTGGTTATCGATCATAATCTGCTGCAACAATGGCAACCGTTTCCAATGATCGAATTCCCACCAATCTCCTGATTCTTGATTCGAAGAATTATGATAAATGGGCAAAACAAATGAGGGTTTTGTTTGGTTATCAAGAGGTGCTTGAGATCGTCGTCAATGGAGTTACACAATTAGGGGCAGAGGCTACCGACATTCAAAGAGCTACACACAAAGAAGAGAAGAAGAAGGATTACAAAGCGCTATTCTTGATTCATTCTTGTGTTGATAACGACAATTTCGAGAAGGTTGGCGATTGTGAATCGGTGAAGCAAGCATGGGAAATCTTGGAGAAAGCATATGCCGGTGCCGTCAAAGCGAAGGTTGTAAGGTTACAAACTTACAAGCGACAATTCGAGTTAACACAAATGGAAGATAAAGAAACGATCAACAACTACATTACACGCATTACCCGGTTAGTTAATCAAATCAAATCTTGTGGGGAAATGATTCTTGAGCAGAATGTTGTATCGAAAGTATTGCGTTCGTTAACGCCGCGTTTCGACAACATAGTTGTGGCTATTGAAGAATCAAAGGATCTAACAAATTTGAGCAAGGATGAATTGCAAAGTTCGTTAGAGGCACATGAACAAAGGATGGATGAGAGAGGCGCCGACAAAGCCAAAGCGGAGATTGCTTTGCAAGCGCGTTTCAATGAGAAGAATAAGAGGTCGAAAGGAAAATTTGCGGCGAGAGGTAAATCAAATTTTCAGAATTTTGGTTCAAATGATTCGCAAAATTCAAAGCATTCGACGAGTGAAAAGGGTGAATGTAGCTCCAAGGATAGTGGTCATAGCAATGGTTTCAAGAAGCGTGATGTGAGTAAGGTTCAATGCTACAAGTGCATAAAGTTTGGACACTTTGCAAATTCGTGTCTTGGTAAATTGAACGAGAATCACAATAATGAAGCCAAGGTTGCTAGGGAAGAGGTAGATGATGAGGACACACTTCTAGTAATGATCACGGAGGGGAGTTATGGCATTACGGATGTTCTGGGCAGCAGCTACAGCAGTGAAAGTTTGCGGGACAGCAGTTGTACTGTTCCGGAAAATAGCGAGAAAATGCATTCGGATCGAAATGCGTTGGTTACCGTTTGTGATGGAGTCCAAGGGAGAGATGAGTGGTACTTGGATTCCGGTTGTTCAACACATATGACGGGTCGAAAAGATTGGTTCATGCAAATCAATCAAGCGGCAAAAAGTAAAGTCAAATTTGCCGACGACACCACTTTAAGCGCCGAAGGGGTAGGAGATGTTTTGATCGGAAAGAGGAATGATGGACATTCAAGGATCAAAGATGTCTTGTATATACCGGGAATTAAGTGTAATCTTTTAAGTATTGGCCAATTACTTGAAAGAGGATACAAAATTCGGTTGGAGGACAAGATTTTACGCGTTTTGGATTCAAATGGTGTGTTGATTCTAAAAGCGCCGATGGCTGCCAACAGAACCTTTAAGGTTGAGTTAAAGGTTATGCAGCGTCGTTGTCTAGCTACCGCGGCAAGTAGAGAAGAGTGGTTATGGAATTACCATCTTGGTCACCTTAATTTTAGGGATCTAAGCAAGTTGCAACAAAGTGAAATGGTAACGGGGCTGCCACACATTAGTATTCCAACTGAATTGTGTGAGGAATGTGTGAAGGCTAAACAGCACAAGAATGTGTTTAGCAAAGATGCGAGTCTAAGAACCAAAGGCTTACTTGAGGTGGTATGTTCCGATGTTTGCGGACCGATGCAAGTAGAGACTTATGGTGGCAATCGATATTTTGTTATGTTCATTGACAATTTTAGTATGAAGCTTTGGACATATCTAATCAAGAGAAAAGATGAGGTATTTGGAGTTTTCAAGAATTTCAAATCCATGGTGGAGCGCCAAAGCGGTCGGAAGCTCAAAATTCTCAAAATAGATGGTGGAGGTGAGTATGCCTCTAGTGAGTTTGGGAAGTTTTGTTATCTTGAGGGAATTGTACGTGAGGTGGTGCCTCCATATACGCCTCAACAAAATGGGGCTGCCGAGAGGAAAAATCGTACAATAATGAACATGGTGCGTAGTATGCTTTGTGGGAAGAATTTTCCTAAGGAATTGTGGGGTGAGGCCGTGTCTACAGCCACCTACTTGTTGAATAGGTGTCCCACTAAGAAGCTGGAGAAACTCACATCGGAAGAGGCTTGGAGTGGCTTCAAACAAAATTTGAATCATTTGCGCGTTTTTGGATCGATTGCATATCGTCATGTACTGGATCAACTTCGGAAAAAATTGGATGATAAGGGTGAGAAGCTGATATTTGTAGGATATCACTCTATTGGAGGGTACAAGTTATTCGATGGAAGAAATCGGAAGGTCGTCATAACCCGGGATGTGACCTTTGATGAAGTAAAAAATGTAGAAAATGTTGCAGTAACCGGTTACCCAAATAGTAGTAACCGGTTACTCACAGAAAATGCAGTAGTAATCGATTACCCTATTGGGAGTAACCGGTTACACAGAGAAGATTTGCAGCAGCAACAGTTTTTTGAATTCTCTGATCCTGAGGCTAATGACACAATTGTACCAACACCTACAGTAGCGCAAAATGATGTTGTTAATAATGGTAGACCAGTGAGGCAAAGAGTCTTGCCTCATAGACTCCGAGATTACGAAAGATTCCAAGATAACGAAGTGAATAACGATGGTGACTTTTTTCATTTCGCGCTTATGGCCGAATCCGAACCAGTAAATGAGGAAGAAGCCTTAAGTGATCCTAAATGGATATGTGCAATGAAAGAGGAGCTGGAATCTATTGAGAAAAACGGTACTTGGGAGTTGGTCGATTTACCACTTGGAAAGAAACCGATAGGTGTGTATAAGGTTAAAGCAAATCCCAAAGGTGTAGTAATCAAGCACAAAGCTCGATTAGTGGCGAAGGGGTTCTTGCAATGAGAAGGTATAGACTATGAGGAGGTATTCGCACTGGTGGCTAGATTAGAGACTATTCGTTTAGTTGTTGGTATTGCGCATAGCAATAATTGGATGGTTTACCAAATGGATGTCAAATCTGCGCTTTTTGAATGGTCCTCTTGTTAAGGAGGTCTATGTGGGGAAGCCACCCGGTTTCGTGATAAAAGATCAAGAGATGAAGTATTACAAGCTACACAAGGCGTTGTATGGTTTGAAATAAGCTCCAAGAGCTTGGAACAAACGTATTGACGACTTTCTTATTGACATTGGTTTCAAACAATGTGTATCCGAACATGGAGTTTATGTGAGATCGGATATGAGTGATGGTATGATTATACTTTGCTTGTATGTTGATGATCTCTTGATTACGGGCAGCCATGACAAGAGTGTTTCAAGGTTCAAAAGTGAGCTCATGAGAGAGTTTGAGATGACGGACCTTGGTGTCATGAATTACTTCCTTGGCATAGAGTTTCACAAGTCAAAAGTGGGGTTGCTTATACACCAAAGGAGGTATGCTCTAGATATTTTGAAAAAGTGTGATATGGAGCATTGTAATGCTTGTATTACACCTTGTGAGGCTAGAGTGCAGCTGCCCAAAAGTGATGAGGAGGATGATGTCGATCCAACGCTTTACCGGAGCTTGATTGGATCGTTACGGTACTTGTGCAATACGCGACCGGATTTTGCTTTTAGTGTCGGTATTGTGAGTAAATTCATGGAGAGACCGAAGGTGTCTCACTTGGCAGCGGTCAAGAGGATCCTTAGATATGTGAAAGGTACTCTTGGTTGCGGAATTCTCTTTCCCGCATCGGACACGGGGCGTAAGTGCAATTTACTTGGCTACACCGATTCCAATTGGTGCGGAGATAAAGATGACCGAAAATCGACGGTGGGGTACATCTTTATGTTTGGTAGTACACCAATCTCTTGGTGTTCGAAAAAGGAACCGGTTGTAGCACTCTCTTCTTGTGAGGCCGAGTACATTGCGGCGTCGTTAGGTGCGTGCCAAGCTATGTGGCTTATGAATCTATTGAAGGAATTGGGATGTGGTGATGATGATGCCACCACACTATTTGTAGATAATGTTTCTGCAATAAATCTTGCGAAGAACCCGATTGCACACGGAAAGAGCAAGCATATTGAGATGCAGTTTCATTATTTGAGGGAATTGGTTGGTGATGAAAAGCTTAGATTGAGCTATTGCCGAAGCGAAGACCAAGTTGCGGATTTGTTGACAAAGGGTGTGACAAATGATGTGTTCAAGAGGCTAAAGAAGTGCTTGAGCATGGTGGACTTGGAGCAACTAAAGTGAGATGGTGTGTTAATTGAAAATTAAAATTCTGTTTTTTCCTTCCAAAATTAACAGATTTTATTTTCTTTAGAGTCACTTTAGTTGTAGCTTTTATTCCCAATGTATAAATACATTTGTATCATTCCAATTCAAGGTTAATGCAAAAATACATAATCATCCAAATATTACTCTATTCTCTCTAATTCTCTCTCAACTTCATCTTCCCCAATCTTCTTTTCTTCCACCATTGTTGAACCTTCAATTTTAGTTTTATGTTTTATGTTCTAACAAATAAAAAGAAGTTTTAATTTATTTAAGAGATCAAACTCGAAAAAATTTCTAGATATATTTTGTGTGAATCATGAATTTTGAATAATTTGACATAAGTGTCGAAATGTATGATTTTGCAAACAATAATTAAAATCGGAACAAAGTTTAAAGTGATGGCTGAAATGTAAATGAAAATCGAAATACATGTGAAAAATAAAGACTACATGTAGAAATAATTGAAGTATAAAGGAAAAGTTTTAATTCATAAAAGGTAGAATGCATACGTACATTCTGAAACTCTTTCTCAATAACATAAATACTTTGAGTTGTAAAGAAATGTGTACAATTGCGGACCCCCAAAACTCAAAGTTAACGCTACTTATATACTAATTCTAAGGTAACTGTCTAAAACACTCGACTATACACAACATATCACGTTTTATTTACATGAATACTTACTCTTCGACGATCTTCCACGTGTATTTCAGTTAGGGGTGACAAAATGGATGAATTGGATGGATATGGATTGGATCGTTAATGGATGGATCAAAATAATCCATTAGTCCATTAACAATCCACTAAAACTTTCTTTAAAATATCAAATCCAATTCATCCATTACGAATAAAATCCATCCAATCCATCAATTATCATATTTTTAGTGGATGGATATCCATCCATCCATTTTTTTTTTGTAAAAAATCGTTTTTTTTTAATATTAATTTTTTTATTTTTGAAAAAATTGTTTTTTTTACTTTTGAAAAAAATTACTTATTTTTTTGGATTTTTTTTTCTATTTTAATAAGAAAAATCAATATTTTTTTGAATTTTTTTTTCGAGAAAAAAACATATTTTTGTATTTTCGGAAAAAAATAATTTAAAAATCGTTTTTTTTTCAAAAAAAAATATTTTTTTATAATAGTAAAAAAATAACTTTTTCAAAAATAAAATTGAATTTTAGTATTTTCCAAAAACGATTTTTAAATTTTTGGGAAAAAATGATTTTTTGTATTTTTTCAAAAAACAATAATTTTGTATTTTTTCAAAAAAAAAGTTTTAATATTTGAGAAAAATATTTTTTATAAAATTAGATAAAAAAATCCATTGGATCATTAAAATGTGTTGGATGGATTGAATCAATCCATTATGGATTTAATCCAATCCATTAACTTAATTTTTATGTAGTGGATGAATTGGATGAATTTTTGTGTGGATGGATTTTGTATTAATGGATCCAATTGCCACCCCTAACAGTAACCCTTTGACCTTATTCAATTACACATCATTTGATGGCGTGGAGGATGTCTTGAGACTTTGAATTTTGCTAAGTCCTCAATTTCTAGTCCAACTGCGACTTCGACTTTGGTAATTTCCCATGTCGTCCAGTTACGTCTATCGAAGTCCTCATGACCATTTATTCTTCATTTTAACTTGACTAAAATCATTATCACATGATTTCTATCATACTTATGCTAGTGTCAAAATTTTGAGATGACAAATCATCCCCCAAAATGCCATAATTTGATTTTTAGATCAAAACTAGAGAAATGTGGCATTGTTGAACATATTTTCGACACTAGTTTAACTTTCTCGCTGACGTCATCATTACCAATTTATTGCGCGTTGTCATTTTCAGAAGAAAAAAATTCATAACACCATTATTGCTCCTAGTTTCTAGGAGTTCGTACCTTTTTGCACGTCTTCATTAACTTCTCCACTCATGAATTTCGCCACCTATTACCAACTCTCTCACTTCTTAAGACACAAAACTGATTCACATCACCACACTTCTGTCAAATGTCTGATATTGGGGCGAAAATAATTCTATAAATACCTTACCACACTCCTATTCATCTTCTTCGCTCTTGCTTTCAACTATCTCTGCATATGGAAAAAAACATTTCTCTTCACAATAAGCTTTTGCAAAACTTCATCAATGGCGGCTAACACCTCATCCAACAAATTTGATACTAGGAAGAATCCAATGGCTTATACGATTCTGCCATCGGAAGATGATGAAGGTAAGGATTTTGTTCCTGAACCTCCAATGTCCATAGAGAAAATCGTTGCTTGGCAACATCAGGTACTCATCCCCTTCACTTTTTTTAGTAAATTGCTAGCATTTTTAGGACCATACCCAACTGCTAAATCCCACACTAAAAAGGTGAAGAACTTCTTTCTGGGCTACCCTATTACTATGCCTTCAGCGTTCGAAGAACGCTCTCTCCACCTGTCTTTTTTGGAGACACCTGCGTGTGTCTTCCGATCTGCACCTCCAACGCAGGGTAAAGAATACCTTGCTTGGCTGAATGTTACCTTCAAACCCAAGCTGCACATAACTGAATCGATAGCCTTGCTTGAAGAAAACAGTTGTAGAAGTATCGAACGCACCAAACTTGCCTTGATCACCCCTTATGATAATCCTTCCCAAGTAACTTTCAACAAATACATAAACCTCTTTCTCGAGTCACAACTTTTGTTTCAACTATGGATCCCTTTGTAGACAGATGTGTTAGGCCAACTTGGTTTCAAAACAGATTCATTGGTGTAAACCTTGAGGCTGCTACAATGTCGAATTCTGTCTGGGTAGCCTTTTTGACTCCAACACTTCTTTCTACTCGAATTGAAACTGGAACCGCCGGTTATGGATTTATTGGCTATCAGTCCAATTTAGTAGCTATACAATTTGATTTCAGCCAAATATTGTCATGTTCACTCTATTATTGGGAGGCCGACATTTGCTGGTCGGAAATAAAATTTACTTTGAAAGAGTACAAAGACTGCATGGCCTTCGCTCGTCAGCAAATTCTTGAGTTACCCACCTTCCACTTCTAACCATCTTTACTTTTAACAATGGAATTCGCAAGTGGTGGACAAGCTACTTTCAATGCCATCTTCCCGAGCAAAATTTATGTAAGAGGCTGTCAACCGCCTTCTCAAATCTACAAGACAACCCATAAAAGAAAACAGGTATATACTCAATCATTTAAATTGTATTTTGATACCTTCAATTTCTTACTTGTTTCCGTTACAAATGAACCCGCAACAACAAGTCACAAAGTTGTCAAAGGCCTTTCTAATGTAGGAGAAGAAAAAAGAAAAGAAAAACATCAACCAACAAAAGGTAATTTTCTTTCTTTCTCCATCTTTAGCTAATCTTTGCAACGGTTCTAATCATTGCTTTTTATTCAGAATCGAAAGCGCGATCTCGACTCCCCCTCGGCCATGAAAACCCATAAGAAGAAGAAGCCCAACAAGATTACCATAACACAGGTATGTATCTGACTCCTCCTTTAATGGTTTTGATGATCTTAGCACAACTAAAATAGACTTTTTCAGCAAGCTACTCCAAAACCGACAAAAGTTGTAGCCGAAGTCGAAAGCTCAAAGGATAGTGGAAAGACTTTTATTTTCTCACCACCCAAGCCAAAGACTCCTTCCAAAACAACTACCAGTAAAAAGAGCACTACCCAAAAATCCAAATCTCCAAAAGAAACAACCATCTCAACTGCTGGTCCTTATGATAAAGGGATATGAAAAGCGGATTCATCCATCCCTGAAGACCAAGTGCAGGACGAACCCATAAATCTCACAATCGAAGAAATGACCTTAAGGTATTGGTTTACACCAGCAAATATTTACCTCGATTTATATCTTTAACTCCAAAAACTAACCTTTTCCATTTGTAGGATTTGTCGAAGCCTGTTGAGAACATGGTGGACGAACCCATAAGTATCCCCTATTTGATTCCTTCTAAAACCTTTTCTCATATTCATTGGTCAGACATTATTGATTCCGACCTTTCTTCTGCTCATTCAGAAAACAAAGTGGCTGATGAGGATACAACTGCCCCTACTAAACCAACTCCTGAGGCGGAGGCCAATACTGAACAATTATATCATCAAAGAGTCGAGGAGCTAGATGACATCATCTCTTTTGTTCATGATGATTTGTTTTAAGACCAACCAGCAACAAAGAGCCCTGAAACCATGGAACAAGAGCAACACATCCCACATGTCAAAACTATTTCGACAAAAAAATAAAATCAACATGCCACAGTAATAGAGAAACAAACTCAATCTTCTGTCCACGACTCATCGTCCAACACCTCTTTGAGTCAAGAATAAATTCTTCCTCTGAAAAGGAAGAATCTGGCGGAGGCTCTAAAAAGACTCCAAAAACTGCGCAAGCTTTCAACCGGGTCGAAATCATCTCAATCTTCTGATGCTTCACTGGCCAACACAGGAGATGACTCATTGAACCTTCTGATTTAACAACTAAAGGCAAACATCTTTAAAAGTTGACCTTATCAGTGCTACCGAAGGAAATACCTGACTTGGTATTGATATTTGAATTTTATTGGCTAAACTCAACCAACACCGTGTATCTGATTTTATAGTCCAATTCTTGTTCGACTTTGAAGCTTACTTCGACCAGGTCTGTCGGGACATCGATCTCAAAAGAACCAACTTCGCTCAACTTCAACAGACTAAAGAAGCTAAGTTTGTAGCCTGGTATGCGAGTGACGCATCTGAGATGAAAGTTGGCAAACTCGAGGCCAAACTTCAAGAATACAAAGACAAGAAAGTTTCCATTGACGAACAAATTTCGCAACACCGTGCCAAGATTCTCGAATTGAACAGATAAATCGATAACCTGGAAAAGTAGAAAGCTGAGCTTGCTTGGGAAAAATCATTGCCCACTCAAGAAATAATCGATCAGGAGGCCACCAAAGGCGTCGAACATGCTAAAGTCGCTCTCAACCTGGGCCTTAAAGTCGAATCTTTGGAAGAATATCATGAACAACTAATGGCATGACTCAACTTCTCAAATATCAAGCTTGAAGGGTTTAAATCCAAATTTCATGTTTAATTCGCACTCTTGAGTTTTGTTGCTTTCAGTGTTTTTTCGATAATTTTGTAATGACTTTTGCATTTTGGCACTTTAAATGAACATCATTTTGGCGCTTTCGCATGTATATTATTCTATTGTCATTTAAATTTCCTATAACAGTGGTTTATACCTTTTTAAGTATTTTCCATTTACCCTCAGGATTCGATGATTAGATGCTCATTCTTCGATCTCATAAGCATTATTTCAAAATGCTTGAATGACTCGAAATGGACCTTCTCAATTAGGAGACCATTTACCCAAAGTCTTATCTCTCTGATCCATAGGTAAAACAACCTTCCACACATAGTCTCCGACTGAGAAGGTTTTTATCTTAACTTTCTTATTATAAGCTTTAGCTACTCTCTCCTTTTTTCTTATTAAAACATCCAACGCTACTAACCTTTTTTCATCCAAATCAACCATTTCGTCCAACATCATATTCCAATAATGATCATACAAAATCTCGTTTTGCCTCTAGATTCTCGTCGGCTGCAAATAGATTTCGACAGGTAAACAACTTCATGCCCATAGGTCAATCTAAAAGGAGTTGTATTTGTCGCCTCTTTATGAGACGTTTGATATGCCCATAAAACATGATCCAATATTGTATGCCAATTTTTTGGCTTTTTCCCCACATGTTTCTTAATCAAACCAATAATGATTTTATTTTCTGCTTCGACTTGACCATTAGCTTAAGCATAATAAGGTGTTGATGCCAACAACTTAATCCCCATCTCAAAAGCAAACACCTGCATCTTTCTACCATTGTACACCGATCCTTGATCAGTCGTAATGGTCTCGAGAATTCTGAACCTATAGATAATATCTTTCCAAATAAACTCGATTATCGCTTCTTGGTCGGCATTAACTAAGGGAATCGCCTCTATACACTTAGTAAAATAATCAATACCCACCAAAATTTACTTGTGACTTTTCGATGATGCTGGTCAAATCTCACCAATTAGATCCAATGCCCAACCTCTAAATGGCCATGGCTTCACAATTGCATGTATTTCACTTGCAGGGACATATTGAATTCCTGCATGTACCTGACACTCTTGACAACCTTTAGCGAATTCCATACGATCCTTCAACATAGTAGGCCAATAAACTCCTTATCGACATAACAACCATCTTATCTTATGCCCCATTTGATGAGCACTACAGTCTCCACTATGAACATTCGACACATCTAAATATTGGTCACTTTCACCAAGGCGTTTGAGCAATACACCCTCAGTCGTCTTCTTGAATAATTTGTTCCATATGATAACATAGCTTAGAGTTTTGCACTTAACCTTTCACTCAATCGATCTTGTAGGGTTCTCTAAGTATTCAACTATTGGTCTTCGCCAATCAGAATCAACCAAATTTTTTATGGCAAAGACCTCAAAATATTCAGGATTTGCTGACCCCAATTTCTTCATTGTTAGATCTGAAGGAGACAACCTCATTGATTTTACTCTTCCTCGTACTTCAATCAAATCTTCTAACTTCTCTTTTGACACTTTGTATCCTGAAGTAATTTGTGTTAACTCATTTTCCCTTTGATTGTCCAAACGAGGAACAAGTTGAATATCCACAAAGTCAAAACATTTGATTAGTCGATTGGCTATAAAAAAGTACATGATTAAATTCTCCTTAATACATATGTACTCCTTTGTGATTTTATTAACAATTAACTCGGAATCTCCTCTTATCTCGACTCTCTTTTCCCTCAAGTCAAATAAGATCTCGAGACCAGCTATTAAAGCTTTGTACTCGGCCTCATTGTTTGAGCAAGAGCCATTGATTTTATACTTGAACTTCGTCAGAATCTTATTAGGTGAAATTATTAAAATTCTAATGTCAGCTCCATTTATATGGCTGGAGCCATTGAAGTATAAATTCCAAGGCTCTGGCTCCAAATAATTTTAAGACGCCTGAACTATCGCATGATCAACGATAAAGTCGGAGACTACCTGTCCCTTCATTACCTTTAAAGGCACGTATGTAAGGGAATATTCTATTAGGGGAAAAACCCATTTTCCAATTGACTATGCAAAATTGGTTTAGATAACATGTGTTTAATAACGTCGAAATGTGAAGACATACACACATCAACTAGTTTTATATAATGTTTCAATTTCATACATGAGAAGTACAAGCAAAGACACATATTTTCTATCAGACTATACCTAGTCTCTGCATCATTCAAGACCCGACTGAGGTAATAAATGGCCTTTTCGACACCATTATCATCCTCATGTGCTAACGTGCTTCCTATAGTCGAGTCTGACGCATAAATATACAACCTCTTACATTCATCTCTAACAGGAGGGGACAAAATTGAAGTATTCATTAAGTACTCCTATATTTCATCGAACACTCTTTGATGTTATGACTGCCAATTAAACACTTTCTTCTTTAGGCGAAGCAGTAACGAGAATGGTTGAATCTTGCCACTAAGGTTCGAGATGAACCTAAAAAAAAATCCCCAATAAAGATTGGAGCCCTTTCTTAGTCGAAGGAGGATGAGTTTCCATGATGGTCTTAGTCTTATTCTGATTAATCTCGATTACTTTTTTATGGACCACAAAGTCAAGAAAGTCTACAGCCTGTACATACGACCCACATTTAAGAGGATTCATTTTTAGTCTGTACTTCCTCATTCTTTTGAATGATTGTCGAAGATGGTCGAGGTGACCATTTCCTAACATAGACTTAACGACTATATCGTCAATATATATTTACATAAACATCTCGATATAATTATGAAAAATCAAATTCATCACCCTCTAGTACATTTCCTCAGTGTTCTTCAAGCTAAATGGTATTACCATCCATTCGTAGGTGCCTAAGGCTCCGGGACATCGAAACCCATCTTCGGAACATCTTCATCTGCAATAAAAATATGGTTATAACCAAAATATCCATCTAGCATGCTAAGATATTCGAAACTCGCTGCTGAGTCGACCAACATTTCGGCAACATGCATTAGGTATTCATCTTTTGGGGTTACTACATTCAAATCTCTGAAGTCGATGCAAATCCTTAACGTTTAGTTTTTCTTGATCACTAGAGAGATATTTGTAAGCCATTTGACGTACCTCATCGTTCATATGAACCTGCTTTTCAGGAGTCTTTCGATCTCCTCTTTTATTTTGCACATCACCTATGGCGCAAACTGTCTAGGCATCTGTTTGACCGACTTTTTCCCAGGCTTTATTGATAGTTTTAACTCCACCAAATCCCTGCTCAAACCTGGCATTTTGTTATAATCCCAAGCAATGCAGTCTTTAAATTCATGAAGAAATTTAATTACGTCTAACCTTAGACTTTGGTTGATGTTGGCGCCGATATAGGTCGGCCTCTTAAAGATTCCATCACCCAAATCGATCTCCCCCAATGGGTATTAGGGATGCATATTTGTTGCTGATGTGACATGACCCTTTTCAAAGCCCAAAGACTCATCGTCATAAATATAATTAAGCCTCTGGCTTCTCAAGCCATCATCTTCTATGCTCATTGGTTATGCAATTTTGATAGGATTTGGCTTAACATTGATTCTCTACCCCACGTTGAACACTTCTAATCCGTTAGCTTCAACAAACATGTGTGTCATCTCGGCCTCTAAAGCCAAATTTAGTTTGTTCTCTGATACATAAGCCGAAATTCATTTTAGTGTATCGAACTCAAACATCTTCATTGAATTCTTCTCCCCAGCCAATCGGCCAAATGGTGTCATAGTACCACTCACCCATTAGTTATTTATCCCACGTAAATCCATGTGTTGGGTGGAGTTTAAGAGAGTAAAATGCCTTCTCTAAAGGCATGTATGCAAACCCTGTAGGTGCGCAAGGTGTTATATACACTAAGTTCTTGTCAAAATTCCTCTTGTCGACATGGTTTACTTCTACCGTATAACACCCTTGGCCTGCCTCTACATTCTTGATTATTATGTCGTTCCTCCATATTGCTATCCTTTGATGCAGGGACGGAGGTACTGTCCCCACTCCATGTACCCACCCTCTGCCTAGGAGTAAATTATAACTAGATTTTGGCGCAATAACCATGAAAAAAGTGGGTCGAGTTATTAACCCCACGGTCACATCATCATGGATGACACCCATCATCTGGCTTGTTTTCCCTTGGTAATTTAAGAGTACCATGTTATGTGGTCTCAAACCCGTATCGTATTTTCCGATATGTTTAGCAAGAAAATAAGGCATTGGATTCACCGTAGCCCCTACATCCGCCAGAATTTTATTAACTATTGTATCTTCAACTTTTGCCCTTACTTCAAATTACTTTTCATTCCTTCATTTGGTCTTTTGAAAAACATTTTCTCTTCCTCAACGCAATCATTGTTCATAACGAAATAGCATATAAGTTGTGCTTCATCATTTCTTCTTCTTCATAATCTATTGGCTCTGAAACTTTTGTAGCATAGTCATACTCCATTGGGAGTACCGACACGGCATTACATAGCACGTCAAAATGGTCTTCCAACCCTGACTCAAAGTTATCAGTGACTAATTTGTCCTCCTTATATGGCACTTCTTGAAGGAGAATTGCGATCCAAAACGCAGCGGAAATTAAAATTTTCTCCTTTAGAGATCCTTACGAATGGTCATGATCAGTGATAGAATATTTACCTCTTGTGACGATTGAAACCTTTGGTGCAGATCTCTTGTGATGATCAAAACCTTTGATACAGATCCACGGAGCGATCACGAACGTTGAACAATGACAACGTCTCTACTCAGTCCACACAAACGGATTCCTTCAATCACAGTGCTAGCTGGTACGAATGAAGGCTTTGAGTGAGAGAGAGAGAGAGAGAGAGAGAAAGAGAGAGAGAGAGAGAGAGAGAGAGAGAGAGAGAGAGAGAAAACGAAAATAATGCAACCGCAATGAATGCTTCTGCACAAGGGTTCTATTTATAGAACCACTTGTGTGGGCTTCAAGCTAAAAAGCCCACTTAAGTGTATTTTGGCCCATATCTTATAATATGCCCAAAATCACTTAAGCCCATGGTACCTTACCATATTTCGTATTCTACTCAAGTACACCGTACCTTACGATGTTCTATAATTCACTTAAGGGCACCGTACCTTACGGTATTCCTTAGTTACTCTATCTCTCATCAATCCGTCCTTTGTGTATGACCTTGTAGGTTTTCGTGACGTTGGCAATTATATTAAATCACGCATTTAACATAATAAACAGTGAGCGGTATCTAGCAACACATCACTGCTACCCAAGACACGAAAATGTCATGTGATCTGACAATTCCTTTTGTGATAATACTTATGTGTATAATTACCATTTTGCCCTTATGTCTATATTGAACACAAGGCATAGACCGTGTCATCCTTGTCCAGTTCAATATTGGGCCCATAGACATTTATCCTGTTATGCAGGATGGGCAAATTCCATCTAGGTCACTCATGTCCCTCAGCATGCTTCGTGGAGTACCCATCAACTGTCTTTATGGTTATCCAGTTACGGACAACGTTGGATCAACAATAAAGCACTCGACTCTACATCTAGGGTCCATAGTGGTTTCAGGTCGAAGAGTGGTATACACCATTATCACCATGAGAATAACTTATGACACTTTGCATAACTTTCTATATAGTATTCTCATAGCGGGTCAATCCGGTATAAATATTACTCCTAATATTCATACCTATGTTTAAGACTTGATAACTTTTTATCCATGATCCATGAGATGTGATCATCAGTCTACAAACATAATAGTCTTAATGCTTTAATGTTATCCCACTTCACACTAAAGCTCGACTACGAATACTTTAAGAATAGTGTCCTTATGTTTAATGTGTTCTCATGATTAAGTCACACTTAATACATTAAACGGACTATCTATTCCAGGGACTTTATTAATCAACCATAATAAAGAAAATGTCTTTTATTATTAATAAATAATTCGATACAAGTACCAAAAAGTATTGGCCTCTAGGGCTTACACCAACACTTCTTCCTTCTCTTTTCCCTTCGTCTTAACTTGCTTTGGTGAAAACAATTTCCTTTCGACTGGCTTCTTAGTCTCCTCACTTACTCGACTCTGGTTTGGTTTGTTATTGTTAGATTCAGCTGCTTCCTTCTCCGACTTCTTCTTCCTCTGAAATCTTCTCAACTGAGTCCTTGACATTGGGTTCTTTCCCTTATAGTTGTTGGGCCCATATGAGCCCTTATTTGATATCTGCAAATTTTCTCAATAGGTCATCGAAGATTTCCGACCTGTTTCAACATTCCTCCACCTCTGATTCCCAACCTGCTTCTTTCTAACGGGCCTCGACCACCTTCCTTGGGGAGCGTTCGACGCTGGCACGTAAGTGTGAGGCTTGCCTCTCTGGTGGTTAGGAAACAACTCTTTTTTCTAAGGGACTCCTCTCTTGTCGAAATAGAACTCGGGCCTATTTTTCCTCCAGTTTTCCTTCCTCTTCTCCTGCTGAGCACTCTCCACTTTCTTTAAAGTTCTCTTATAAAAAATAACACTGCACCTAAGGCACATCATGACTTCTGAATCTTCAACTTTGCATCGATGAAAGAATTCAAGCAAACCTTCACCAACCTTAGAATACACAACTTTAATTTAATTTCTCTCAAAAGCCTCATCCTCTGCCTCCATGTCGAGATCAGTGATCTCAACCATGTTAATTCCTATAGGCTCAACAACAGTGGCTTCTCCAACTTGCAGTTGGTCGGAATCAACCTTCATTAGAGATTTGCCATTAGAAAACTTGAGCCTTTCGTTGTTCAAGGCGTTCTAAACAAGATCCCTGAAAAGAAAATATTGTGAGGTCTTATGTCCTAAGAAATTATGATATTTACAAAACCCTCGCTTCTTTCTTTGCTCTAATGGTGACACTTTTGCGCCAGGTGGCACTGGTATTTGGCCATCTGAAACTAATAAGTCGAAAATTTCATCACATTTGGTCACGTTGAAGGTATAAGTCTTCTTAGGGAATTTATCATTTTTCTCAGGTTCGACAGGGTTTTTTTTGTTTGCAGGTGTAAGTGTTTTACACGCATATGGAGGGCCTGGTTTTAATTCGGCCACGTCGATCTCACTTTCCTCGACATGGTCATATTCGACATCTGACATCAAGTCATTGCCTTCCATGTCGACATAAGCCACTTGCTCCTTTTTACCTTTGTTCGCTTCGGCTTTCTCAGCCTTCAAACGTTCGACATGTCGAACTCTATCTGCTAACTGGGTCATGTCTCTTAAATACTAAGTACCTAACTTCTTTCTAATAGAGTAGTCTAAATCCCCAACAGCCATTTCAACAAGCTCATGTTCAGGTACCTAAGTAAAGCACCTTATTTTTAAAAATAGAAATCTATTAAGGTAATCATCAATCGTTTCGGCTAACTTTCGCTTTACATTCGACAATTCTTTCAGACTAATCTTCAATTGTCCCATATAGAATTGTTCATGGAACAACCTTTCCAAATGAGTCCAATCATTTATGGAATGTGGAGGAAGGGTCGTAAACCACATAAAGGCATTCTTAAGGGAACTAGGGAAGTGTCTCATCATTAAGTTATAATTATTCGATATGTCCCCAACCTCAGTCAGATATCGAGCAATATGTTCGAGTGTAGATTCGTTAGTCTCACCAGCAAATTTGGTGAACTTGGGGACTTTCCATCCCCTTGGAAGTTCGGTTTGCAAGACGTACTCTGACATATGAGGTCTATAGTTTGGCCTCTGTAGGCCCATGTTGAAACCATTTTGTGGCATTATCCTTTCGATTATGGCTGCAAGATCATTTTCTCCTAAAAAAAATTCTTGGCGAACCACTTGATCAGCGTCTTGGTCTCAATTTACTACCAAGGTTGGTGGTCGCTCGACCTCCCTTGTTCGACTACCTGGGGCACGCATTGTTGCCCCCTGATTCACCGTGTTTTTCTCATGGGTTATCCCCTCATCTCGAATTTGCCTGACCAACTAAGGTTATACGAAAAATTGAACCGACACTGGTGGAGCACCAAAAAATTAACAATTCAATTCATCTGAGTCACCAACTGTTGGTAACTCTGATTCGTGTTCTAGATCAATGGGTTAAATATGGTACCCATTTGCTGAGTAAGCGTATTAACCATATCATGGTTACTTTCGTCCATCTGATGTCTCATTACCATCACAAAATTCTTCATAAACGCTGATATCACTTAGGGTTGCATGGTATGACCAGGATTGCATATGGTCGAGCCAGACGCCAATATTGGCGAATATATGTTTGCAGCGTTGTCAGCAAATGTCGAAGGGTTAGTATGTAGGCTCTCTATCATCGACGTTGGCATACCATAAGGTTATTTACATCCCGACATGGGCATTGTTTGAAATTGGTGGCGAAAGGTCTAAAATTTGTTGCCATAATCGCTATGAGTCACTGGGTGACTCTGCGTTATCGAAGGGGAAAACACCATTCATTCTTGTGGATTTGATGGCATAGCCATCGTCGACGGTACAACTGTCATGCTTGCAATTGAAGCGGTTGATTCAGTTGAACTCGCGACAATCGTGCCTGCCCCAATGCTATTGGGTGGTTGTTCTTTATTACTGTTGTTTCTAGAATTAATCATCTTTCTAACGTATCTCCTCATTGGATTTCAATTTTCTCTCTTGGTTATCCTATCACTCCTCAACCTCATGCACTCACAAAAATAAAGAGTCTCTGAAATGCAGAACTTTAAAAAAAGAATTACTTTTCAAAAGAAAATATAAAGTCACAAAAACGTTCCACCCGGTGTGCCAATTTTTTACTGTGACATTTAGTAAAAAAAAACAAGTTTTGATTTACTTAAGGGATTAAACTCGAAAAAATGCTGATACATATTTTGTGTGAATCATGAATTTTGAGTAATTTGACATAAGTGTCAAAATGTATAGTTTTGCAAGCAATAATTAAAATCGGAACAAAGTTTAAAGGATGGCTGAAATATAAATGAATATCGAAATACATGTGAAAAATAAATACTGAATGTAAAAATAATTGAAGTATAAAGGAAAAACTTTAATTCATAAAAGATGTAACGCATACGTACATTCTGAAATTCTTTCTAAAAAACACAAATATTTTGAGTCGTAAAGAAATGTGTACAATTGTGGATCCCCAAAACTTAAAGTTAACACTACTTATATACTAATCCTAAAATAAATATCTACAATGGTTGACTATAGACAACACATCACATTTTATTTCCATACAGCTTTAGTCTTCGACGATCTTTCACGTGTATTTCAGGAACCATTTGACCTTATCCACTTACACATCACTCGATTGCGTTGAAGATGTCTTGAGACCTTGGATTTTGCTAAAAGTTTTCAATTTTTAGTCCAATTATGACTTCAACTTTGATAATTTTCCCTATTGACTAAAATCATTATCAAATGACTTCTATCACACTGATGCTAGTGTCAAATTTTGGATAACACCATTAAGATTAGAAACATTGAATTTGGACCTTCTTTAGAACAAAAGCTTAATTATTGCAGCATTTTTCATATATTTGTTATAAGTTCATCAAAATTGAAAATATTAATTAATGGTTTTAAGACAGAATATAAAAATAGTCATGATAATGGTAAATGGGATCAAATAAGACAATTTTTTTTATTGAGAATATACAAATAGTCATGAAAATGGTAAACGAGATAAAATAAGACAACTTTTTTTTTTTGTATGATCTGCTGATATTAATCATCGAGATAGTTCATATTGATGGAAAAACTCTCCTAACACTACTGCTTTCCCATATCTGGATAATTAAAGTTGTATTAAAATCATTAATTTATATTTAGTTGCATCACAAAAAAAACACATTAAATGCAATTGGTGTCTCAGAAGGAAGTAATGTATTGTATTTTTGGTAAACAAATTTCTTTTTGCACACAATGCAATTATAGAAATTAATCATTTAAGATAAGATCACCAAAATTTGTAGATATTCATCATTCAAAGCGACTATGACTTCGCCTGGAAAACATTTTTTCATATTTATCTATATTGTCTATCAATAAGTTGTCATATATTTTAAGATATATCCATACACGACCCTAGTTATTCCGGATGACAATTATTCTGCCCCATTTTGTTGTTGTCATCAAATATGACGCAACCTGATGCTGAATCCTGCTGTCAACCATAGTACTAATATGCAAAATTCACTAACCTACGCGTTATTGATATTCAAACTTGATCTAATGGTGCAAAAGAAAAAGTGCACAACCCAACAGACCCATTCATCCAGAGAGTACATGATAAAAGACAACTACCTCTTGATGCAACATCGTCCTGAAAAGATGTAAATAAAATAAAGACCAACTTTATACAACAACCGAGATACCACGATCCTCAGTGAGATATGATTCTAAAAGAAAAATGTCAATTCAAAAAGAAAATGGAAAGGATCATGTCAAGTTTATGGATCTCCAATGAGAAGAGGACAACATACATCGGAGAAACAATGAACATATATATGCCATCCTTAAAAGCCAGCAGCCCTGGGTGCGTACTTCAGTTAGACATCTGTGGCAGAGGGATCAAATGATGGTAGAAGCCAGCCCTTGGTCTGGGCATGCTCCACATAGAAAGCAAATTTTTCCTTGGCATTTGGAATGTCGAGAGCCAGATCATCAAGACCATCCTTAATTCGGGTGAACCCTTTAGTCATCTGATTGGTGGTGATAAGGCCTTCACTAAAGCATTCCTGCAGCAGATCTAGCAACCTGTCATTCTTCTTCTCCATGGCCATAACCAAGGCTTTCTTCACTACCTCGTGGTTAAAGAAAGGCATTCCCAAGTCACGGATACATTGGCATGCTTCACTGACAACCCCGCCACTTTCGTACTCCTCCAAGAGCTTCATGATCTTGTCCTTAGCATCCTCCACGGCCCATCCAGTTCCCCCGCCCCAGCATCTCAATAGCCTTTCACCTGCATGGCGAGCAGAAACAAGTGTTCGAGCCATACGCACAGTTTCACTACCACTGCTTTTTGGTAGTAGCCTGCTGCTAATTTCATCCAAATTCAATGGGGCAAGAACATCATCAATCACAGCCCGGGCTAAAAAAAGTGCAAGCTCATTGGAAGCATCCAGTATATCCAGTGTTGTATCTTCTGCATTTTCCAGAAGCATAACAAAACCATTAACTATATCATCTGTTGAAAATATCTCTATATGAAGTGCAGATAGTAGGACAGATGCCATCTCCTTTTCTCTGTTCTTTCGGTCCAAAGCAAGTGTTATTAACCTCTTCAAAAATATTGAGTTATACTCAGGTACTCCAAGATCTTCTAGACTACGAATAAGTTCAGGAATGTCATCGGAGAGAAAGTACTCATGAATTATAGTCACAGCTTCCTTTTTATACTTCCTCACCTTCTCATCTTCAACTTGGAATTCCCCATTTTCACCAACTGGATTGGTAAAGGAGGCATCAAGCCATCCTTCAGAGATTGCCTTGGGGACAAACGACTGAAACAGGGCTTTAGCTGATGGAATATCAAGAGCGAGATCATCTAGACCTTCTGCCAATCTAGAAAACCCTTTCACCATTTGGCTGGAACTAATCAGTCCTTCTTCTGCTGCTTCTTTTAATAGCTTCAGCAGTAGAGGTTCTGACGAAGGAATCTCCATTGCAAGTACCAGAGCCTTCTTCACAACTTCGTGATGGAAGAACGCAACTCCCAACTCACGTATACACCTACAGGCTTCAACTGTCTCACCGCTATCCGCATATTCTCTAAGTAAATCAGCAATCTTTTTCTTCACTTCTTCAACAGTAATGTGAGTGCTACCACCCCATCGCCTTTCCACAAGTTCTGCATGGTGTGGAGCTGAGAGATAACTCTTCTCAGCAGTCAGAATTACCTGAACTCCCTTGGAAGATTCTGGAAGAGCTTTCCTTGCCCTGGCAAGAAAGGCTGGAGGAAGAATGTCATCTACAACAGCACGTGCCAGGAATAAAGCAAGGATGTCAACTGCATCCAAGATATCCACTGCAAGATCATCAGCAGATTCAATAAGCATAAAAAACCCATCCCTAATCTGTGTTGGACTAATGACATCAGCATACAATGCTGAAAGCAGAACAGAAGCCATTTCTTTCTCCTTATCATGCCTGTCCATTGCCATGGAAACAAGCCGCTTAATGAAGTATGGATAATATTCACTTGTGCCAAGTTCTCTGAGGTCAGATGCTGCCAAATCTACATCCCCATTACTGAAGTATTCATCTATGAGGGATGCCACTGCTTTCTTGAAATCATCCAAGGGGTCAGTAATAGTAGTTCCAACCAGCTGATAGGGCTCCTATATATAGCAAAAATATGCAAATAGGTGTATGTTATGTGCTTATTTATTTATATAATTCATTTCCATATAACAGAGAGAGAGAGAGAGGGAAAAATAAAGCACGACAGGTACAGAGCTAACAAAATAAACGAAAAGAAAAACAGACTACAACCTATACTGCTACAACAGGCATCATATCAAATTTTTAAGCAACTAATATAACATGGTAAATGCGGCAAGAAACTGCCAACAAAACCACAAAAGTCAAAAAATACATCACCTCTCCACTGTCATAATTTGGATCATTGCGGTCTATGTGAGAGTCAATTTCTGTGTCCAGCAATTTTCCCCATGTGCCCTTACCACCAGCACCATCTGCATCCAAAAGGAAAACAACTTCCACATAAAGACCATTATAAAAAAAAATAAAGAACATCGAAAAATAACAACTAAAGAACATTGACAGCATGGTCACATATTATGAAGAAAGGAAAGGAAAGAAATATCTAACTTGAAATTCCTCTCCGGTTAATGAAAATTGCCAATAAAAAAGTATAATTTAAAAAGCCAAAAATTTATCAAGACAAAAAGGCAGAAGTGATGCCCATAAACAAAATACAATGATATTCATAGCCAGTTAGCCGCATATTAGTAGCCTATCAGTTTACACCTTTTCACTTGGAAGCTAATTATAAAATCACACCACTAACACTAGAAAACCAATTATTGGATAATCAACTCATCCAAATAATACAATGTGTAAGTGGATTCACTAGAAACTTGATAGCTTTAAAATGTAAATGCAATATTATTTTTCACCCTCAAAACAAATCAAGTTTCAATCTTATTTTGCAATGATGTCTACCAGTATGCCTCAAGATCAATAAGACTGGCATCGTGGTAGCAAAATACATTTTGTTGGTAATAGTGTGAAATAAGCATCAATACAGCTTCACCTTCAGAATTAATCAATGATTTTCCACCCTGAGATGATGGGGAAGGAAGCAACTCTATGCCCAAATATTCACGTACTGGAAATGCATTCATCACCAATCACCATTATATGTATCAACTAGTAATCTCAAACGTGGTATACTACTCTGTCTGGATAACACTACTACCTATCAATTCTTATAGATTGGGAAGGCTGATCCTACAGCTAAATCATAATAATAATCATAATAATATTTAATCCCAATATTCTCCCCAGCAAAAAAAAAGGTCATTGGCAGCACGAGACAGGGAAACGTAGTATTTGAAACTTTCTTATCCCAGCTATTAACTTAGTCCCACAAAAGTTTTGAAGATCCTAATACATCACCTGTTCATCTAAATACACATCTTAAATTCCCTCTCAAATGTCTTTCTTCTAAAACCTTCTCAAGAAATCCAACAACCTAATCAAATTTATTGTGTAATTCACTCGGCATAGGAACTTAATAGGAATAAGCTTAGCATACATAATCCACAACAAAAACAATTAAATCTTATCCCACTATGTAGGCTCGGCTACAAGGATCAAATTATGCCATAGATAATCTATTCAAAAACAAAATATCAGAAGAACACACAACTCACCTTTCTTCGCCCGCCCATACTTCCCAGAGTGACACCTTCGCACATGCCTCACAGCAATCCCAGCAGTCTGAGCCTTACCACCAGCGGGAGCTTTGATGTGATGATCAGCAAGCAAGGACGACGGTGACTTGGGCGAAGACGATAAAGCCGACAAACTCTCTGCATTTTCACTAGCAATTTTCAACATCTCCCTCTGTCCTTCAGTCAGAAATCCCTCATTGGACGCCATTTACTCAATAACACAAATAACCTCACCTATCAATCACACTATTTCATCAATAACCACATAAAACACCAAAACACAACGCTATATTAACACAAAACTTCAGTTCAGTAGCAGTTCAACTTCCAAACAAAATAAAAAACTCCTCAATAACAAACAAGTAAAACACAATTTACCAGAAACTGTAAATCAAATAGAATAAATCAAAAATACGAACGGAGAGAGAGAGATAAACAGTGATAAATAATACGAACCTGTGGTTTCAAAATGCAAATCAGAACTTCTGGCTTGGCCCGGATCTCGAGCCAAGACAGGAGAAGAAACTGGAATTTCCAAATCGGACACTGCAACAGAGTTCGGAACAAAATCGAACGATACGAACCGAAGAGAAGCAGAAACCCTAAACGGCGGCGTAAGATAATCGGAAAGTGATGAATCGGTGGAAAGCGAGAAGAAGAGAAAAGAGAAATGGATGAGAACGAAGGGGAAAAAAATGGAAGGTTTATATAAGGGGGCTGCGGTTACATGTACACGTCACCAATGGGGCGATGTTTTCGGGTTTGGGCCTATTCTATCCTGCTACTGTCATTGAATATAGATGTACACGTGGCGTTGATGCTACAGGTTGAACCCGATCTACATTATGTGCTCTCTCTTTTGCTTTTTACCATTGCCAATAAACAAAAAACCCATACAATGTAATGTATCCCTATCCATTTCTAAATAGAAATTTATACTTGATTACCATAGCTTTGGTGAACATATGGAAGATAAGATTATGATTATAATTAATATAACCAATTTTAAACGGCCGTGGGTTTCTATTTGTGGTAGTATTTTTAAATTGTTGTTGAAATTTCATGTGATTTTTAAGTTTTAATCTAGTGGAGATCATCTATGAAAGTGATCAATTATGGAAATTATTTTTAAGTATATTGCATGTTTAATCAATATGTATGGTTTAGTTTATTGTGTATATTTCACTTGTCAAAAATAATTTCTAATACCTTAACGATGGTATGTTGTCACATGTTTATCTATAGATAAAATCTGTTAATTATAGATCATTCTTAATCAAATGCAATTTTGCCTATTTTCAATTATAGCTATACTAATCTCATTACAAATTAAATTTTTGTTTCAATTCATTTCCTCTTCTTGGATCGAAACAAAATAAAAAATCTCTTATTTGAATTTAATTTATATTTTGATTACCGATTCAATTTCTTTTTTTTAAATCAAACAAATACAAAAGATCTATGCTACTAAATTCATTTTTAATTTTTGATACATTCTCCTGCTAAAATTTTTGACAAATTTATTTTTTGATAGGCAATTTCCTCCAAATCCAGTTCGTCTTCTTCTATTCTTCTTCAATAAATAATAAAAAATTTGAGTTTTTTATTTTTTTCGTTGGTGATGAATGTATGACATTATTTTGGTTTGTAACCTAATTTGTTTCCTGCATATAATTGGTGACGAAAACTCTGTTAAACATTCACAATATTTTGATTTCCAAGAATTTCATATCTATGCAAACCATTCACTTTGTGAATAAGAGTTTTTTTCGATTAACCATAATAAAGCATTGTTGTGTACTATACTCAAATGTTTTTTTGTTTTGAAAAGCTATATTGTGTTTTGTTTTACTTTTATAATAATTGATTTTATTCTAATGTGATCTTGATTTGAAAAGAAAATGTGACGGAAGAATATCTAGTAGAAGTTTTTTTTCTGAAAGATGTTGTCATCGGCACTATCGACTTGGCCATGACGACCAATCCCAAAGTGAGGTTTATAATACTTGGTATAATTGTTTGTGGTTTATTATAGGAGAAATTTTTGATCCAACACAAAAAATGATGTACAAAATTGAACGAGTTTAAAGAAAATGGAGATTCATAGCATTAATGTTGTTTAAATAATAATATTAACTTTCTTACAATTATTATTGAGATATGTGATTCATTAACCAAATCTAGTATGTCTTCTTTGTTTTGATTTTATATTTATTGATCGTAAGGTTCGTCATTCCTTACCCAAATCTAATTCATTTTTTTCTCGACCTTCTTCAACACTTAAGTAAGTTACGAGTTTGTTGCTAATTGATTTCGCCTCACTCCCCCAAATTTGATTATGGATTCCAATTTTATACTTTTGAATTCCAAATCTAAGATTAATGATCTCATTAACACTTTATTTTTCATCATTAATTTATATTAGTTTCACAAGTACATCATAAACATGTATCAAAATCATAACTTCAGGTGATTATGTGATTTTGATTAGTGAATGTTTATTAAGTAATAATGAATAGTGGTGTTTTTTTTTTTTTTTTTCAGTTAGCAGATTATTTTTGTTCCTAACATTTATTATGACACTTTAGATTATTTCTTTTTCTTCTATAATTCATTCTTTTACGGTCACGACAAAATTGATTTTGTATCATTTGATGTAATGCATCACTATTTTGCAATGCAATCAATGAATTTAATTCTTCAAAGTTGACATTTGATGGTGTTGATGCAACGAGAGATAGAATATTGAATGAAGTGTCTGATTTCTTTGACATTCAACTCTAATCTTTGTAATTCTTTATTGCATTTAAAATTCATATTGGATTTTGTTGCAACATAATTATTTGTTGAATATGTATCAATCTTAGGAGTTAGGATATTAAATTGACTTTGATTCTATTCGATCAAATCTAAATAGGTAAAAGATATTTTTGTACTTCTTTTAGGATTTATTTGTTTCAATTGATGGGAGGGGAAAGATGATTTTTTATCAAAGGGGTGGAATGTGAAGGGAAGAGAGATTTCAATTGCATTAGTTCAAAATATGAAAAGGGGAGATGACAAGAGGTGTTAATTACAAATATATTTTGTTCACATAGGGGCGAGATATTTTAAAACTAATTTATTTTTTTGTCCTTGTAGTTTACCATAAGACTTATGATATTTGCCGTTCATAATTTGAACACAAATTCAATAACAAAATATAAGTATACAACCAGAGAACACCATAAAAGATTTATGGTTTAATTGCAACTTTGGTACCCATATTTTTATTTATTTTTAAGTTTTGATCCCCCATTTTAAAATTTGATTTATTGATCTCTCCATTTTAATTTTTTTAGGATTTTAGTCCTTCCACTTTAGTTGAGTGTTATTTTTTATGATGTGACAACTGAATTGATGAGGTGACAGAGGTTAAATGGCATAATTAAAATTTCACCTCTTTTATAATAATTTTTTATTTCAATAATAATATAAATTATTGTATTTATTTTTAAAAATTTAAGTTAAGTTACCATGATTTTAAAATTATTATTTTTAAAAATAAATAATTATTTTTATTCTAGTGTTCATCCTTTCTCATTCATCTTCATCCCCGTCAATACATACATTCATCCAAACTTGAAAAATTCAATCACTTCAACCTAAAAATAATAACTCACCTAACTAAAAAAACTCTTTCAAAATCTAAGATCACTATACTTATTAGTTTTAAAATAGCCAAACAACAACAACCACTTATCTCTCAAAAACACATTCATCTTCATAGATACAATCGTTACATAGAAAAACTAAATGGATATAAGTTTTAGAATTAGACATTGAAGTTAGCATAGATTTTCAATTGACTAAAACGTTTTCTTGTTGTGAATAAATTTTGGAATTAGGTGTTTAAACATAAATTTTTAATCGGTGAATAACTTTACACAATTAAAATGCATCGTCCATAAACTCCACTTCTAAAACTGGAAGAAAGAGTTACTAGAACTCTTAGTCGAACACCCAAACATAGTCATCATAAATCATCTTGAGATGATAGATTGTCTTCACAAATCGCATTACCATTCAAATTTGTCACCCAATTACAACTTTCTATTGAAAATGAAAATACCATTATCGAAAGTCCTAACCAAGTTGTCATCAATGAACCGAAATATTTTAATTTCAGTATAATTGAGGAAAATAAATTGCAGAAGATAAAATTTTAAAATGTAAAGAGTTAAGGGAAGAGAGAAATATCAGGAATTATACAGGTTCAGTCAAAAACTACTTAATCATGTCTCCCAGATTTGACCTTGAGAGTATCCAACAAACTTAAGAGTTTTTAGTAGGTTGAACTCATGAATCCACTTATACAAGGAAAAATAAAGTTTATGGCTAACTTCCAACGAAACAACAAACACGGGAGAGAAGAAGTGAGTTATCCTTCCAAACGATGGATCAAAGCAGTTAGTTTCCTTTCCACAAGAATCTTGGAGCGGTTAGTCTTCAAGCTTCAAAAAAACCTTTGGAGCTTTTAACATCGGGATGAGCTCGTGAATCGAAACTTGGTTTTATACCTGACTAACCAATAATATGTGACATTTTACATCTGGGGTAATCTCGAACCAAAACAAGCTTTCGACATTGGGCTGAGCTTTAACTGGAACTTGGTTTTATCACGACCTAACAAATAACCTAAAAGATTATGCGTTGATCTCAAACCTAAACGGAGACTTAATCACACAAATACCAAACCGAAGCTTTTTATGGGTTTACCTTTGAATCCAAACAAATAATCTTAAGTGGATAAAATGTTCAACCAAGATAAAAACAAAACTACCCTTCAAAGTTACAACTTCCTCACTCGCAAAATGATTTTCTCAAAAAGCATTATGGCTAAACTTTTAGGGAGAGAAAGTGGACAAAGAGAATTTTTATATAGAGAGAAATGAAATCACATTTCTAGATGTTGAAAAAATATGGGAATTGACTTCTATTTATAGGCTAGAGGTTGACACAAAAAAAGGAAAAAAATTAAGGCCAATATTGATGTGCCAATCGATTGTCATCATGCACCAATCAGTTGGTAGACCTAAATTAATTAATTGATAAGCTCAAAATGGTAAGAAAATATATTTAGCTTTTAGAAGTCATTAAGATATTATCCTAATCGATTATGGTGCATTTTTAACTTCTCCAATCGATTACCATAAGGTGTCAATCAATTGGCAAAAGTAAAAACTTGCACATATCTTTTTTGACAGTTTCAAACTTGTCTTGAATGACTTCAAGGCATTTTTAGAAATGTTTTCTCGAGAAAAAAAAGTTTAAAAATCGTTTTTGTGTGTGAGTGTGAATGTGTGTGCACGTATGTGATTTAACCATGCACTTTTACAAAAAAAAAGCCCTTATGCTTTTACAATATGTTCCCTCAGACGTGTCAAGGCAGACTTTCATATACTTCAAGACTTATCATATGTTTTATTCTGATAAACGATTGATTGAGTTTACTTTGACATGAGTCTTGATTTATATTCCATTTGGTTATCGTCATCAAAGAGTCAAGTACATCAAACCCTAATAATTTGGTTTGCATCTTTAATCGCTTTATACTTGACTTTAGTTGTTGTCGTTATCAAGGGCATGTTCATATGTCCATCTTTAATAGTTGTCATCATTAAAATCATGGTCTATGACCAACAAAAAAAGGTTCCACATGTGTAAAATATTTTTCTGTTATTAAAGAAAAGTTAGTGATTGCACCCATAATCATTGTTCCAAATTGGGAACTTCCCTTTGAACTTATGTGTCATGTGAGTGATTACGCGGTAGAAGCAGTTTTTGGTCGACGCCATGAGAAATGTGTCCATGCAATTTATTACACTAGTAAAATTTTATACGAAAATTAGGTGAATTATACTACCACCGAAAAAGAATTATTAGTCGTGGTATTCACATTGGAAAAATTCTTGACAAATCTAATTGGTTCTAAAGTTTTTATTTTTACAAATCATGCAACATTGAAATATCTCTTCAACAAATGATATTCTAAGTTGAGGTTTCTCTAATGGATATTGTTGTTACAAGAGTTTGATTTAGAATTAAAAGATGAAAAGAGTGTTGAAAATGTGGTAGGTGATCACCTATCGAGGTTGGAAAGTAAGGAATGACACAAAAGGAAAAGAGCATTACTAAGAGTTTTTGGATGAGCACTTGGTGGCAATTTGCAAACAACCTTGGTTTGTTGATAAGGCCAACTACAAAGATACAAAGCATGTTTGTGAAGACTACACCTGGCAGCAAAATAAACAATTCTACAAAGAGGTTAATCAATATTTGGGGGATGATCCTTATATGTTTAAAATTAGTGTTGACAGTCTGATTCACAAGTGCGTTGCAAGTGAACACGCAAGAAACATTATGTGGGGCTATAATAGCTCAGCTTATGGAAGCCACCACAATGGGAAAATAATTGTAGCTAAAGTACTTCAAATTGGACTTTGGTGGCCAACTTTATTTAAAAATTGTAAGTTGTATGTTCAAGAATGTCTCAAATGTCGGAAAACATGTAACATTTCAAAACGAGACAAAATGCCCTTTAATGGTATAATGTTAGACATAGAACCATTCGATTGTTGGGGAATTGACTTCATGGGTCATTCTCCATCATCTAACTCTCATGTTTATATTCTTGTATGTATGGATTATATAACCAAACGGGTTGTGAAGCCATTGCATGTACTGCTAATGATGCTCAAATTATTTCTAATTTTTTGAAAAAGAATGTTATTGCTAGGTTAAAAGTCCCTAGAGTTTTGTTTAGTTATGGGGGACGCACTTCTGCAACAAGTATTTATAAGGTATGCTTGCAAAATATAATGTGAAACATAAAGTATCCATACCTCACCATCCTCGAACATATGGACAAGAGAAGTATCCAACGTCGTTGAAATAGATTATGGAAAAGACATTTGCTACATCCATGAGAGATTGGTCTAAAAAGTTAGATGATGATTTATGGCTATATATAACAGCTTTCAAGACTCACTTATGATTGTCCAAATACCAACTGGTTTATGGAAAGTCTTGTCACTTACCAGTCGAGTTGAAATATAAAGCTTATTGGGCAATTAAATTATTGAACTTTGATGAAAAAGCAGCAGGAAGGAAAAGGTTGTTGGAATTGGATGATATAGAAGAGACGAGACTTTGAGTTTATGAAATGTTGTGATCTACAATAAGATATAACATGACAAGAACCTAGTGAAATGAGACTTTTAACAAGGACAAAAGGTTTTACTTTATAACTCCCCACTAAAGTTGTTTCCAGGTAAGTTAAAGTCTAGATGGTCTAATGCTTTTATTATTACTAAAGTGGTTCTGAGTGGTGCTATATAAATACATGATCCTAGATATTACCATACTTTTACAGTGACTGCTAAACGGTTGATACAATATTCAAGAGTGAAGATACTAACTGTAAAGGTGTCTTTGATACTCGCAGAATCTTAGAAAATTCAAGTCAAGTTAATGACTTTAAATAATCACTTGATGGAAGGGAAACCATCAGATAAAAATTTCATTTTCATTGAATTTTAATTCAATGTTATTTCGTTCTAATCTCTTTT